>NC_135337.1:59458876-60083042 GCF_023851605.1 Tamandua tetradactyla
CTGGAATCAAGGTATCTTTCCCTGGATGCCTTAAACTGGGCATTTCTATAGACTTGCTTTAATTGGGATATTTTCTTGGCCTTAGAGCTGTGAACTTGTAATTTATTAAATTCCTTTTTAAAACACCATTCCATTTCTGGTGTGTTGCATTCTGGCAGCAAGCAAACTAGAACAAACCCTAAGAGACCTGTGAGACACCATCAAGTGTACCAATATATTCATTATGGGAATCCCAGAAGAAAAAGAGAAAGGGGCAGAAGGAATAGTCAAAGAAAAAATGACAGAGAACTTCCCAAACTTAGCAAAAGATATAAATATGCATATCTAAGAAGTTCAGAGAATTGACCTAATGGTATAAACATGAAGAAAAATGCACCCCATTATATATTGATTATCAAATGCAAAGGATAAGTTCTGAAAGCTGCAAGTGAAAAGGAATGTGTTATGTACAAAGTAGTCCCTATTAGATTGAGTGTCGATTTCTCTTCAGTAACCATGGAGACAAGAAGGCAGTGGGTTGAAATACATAAAGTACTGAAAGAAAACAATTGCCAGCCAAGAATTTTATATGCAGTGACACTGTCTTTCAAATGGTGGAGATCAAGAAATTCTCATGTAAACAAAAACTGAGAGAGTTCATCACCACTACACATGCCCTACAAGCGATGCTAAAGGGAGTTCTTCAGACTGAAAGGAAAAGACACCAGACAGCGGTTCAAAGAGGCATAAAGCTGTAAAGTCTTGTAGTAATGGGAAGCATTTGGGTAATTATAAATGCCAGTATTGTTGTATTACATTTTTGGGTATGTAACTCCACTTTTTACTTCTTATGTGTCTAAAATGCAAATTCATAAAAACTAATAAATGTATGGTTTTGGACATACAATGCACAAAGATACAAGTGGTAAGAAGTACAAAAAATGGTGGAGGGGGCAAGGTGTATGGGAAAAGTATATGTATATGCTTTTTTTTGTTTTTGTTTTTGCATGGGCAGGCACTGGGAATCAAACCTAGGTCTTCAGCATGGCAGGTGAGAACTCTACCACTGAGCCACCATGGCACAGCCCTATGTATATGCTATTGAAGTTAAGTTGATACCAAACCAAATATGATCTGCATTTAGAATGTTCAAATTTAACCCCATTGTAACCACAAAGAAAATACATGAAAAATATACGCAGATAGAAAAAGAGATAGCAGTCATTATGATATAATACAAAAAAAAATAAAATAAATGTAAAAGTACACATTAGGGAAAAAATTGAGGGACAAAAAAAGGTATAAGATTTACAAAGGCTAAATAGCAAAATAACAAAAGGAAGTCCTGTATTATCAATAGTGACTTTAAATGTAAATGGATTAAACTATCCAGTCAAGAAGCAGAGATTGGGAGAATGGATAAAAAAGTGTGATCCAACTATATATTGTCTGTAAGAAATTCACCTTAAATTCAAGGATGCAAGTAGCTTGAGGATGAAAAGATGGGAAAAGTATGCCATGCAACTAGTAAACAAAAGAGAACTGGGGTGGCTGTACTAATATTGGATAAAATAGACTTTAAATAAGACATGATTATAAGGTACAAACATGGTCATTATATACTCATAAAGGGGACAATTCAACAGAAAGATGCAACAAGTATAGCTATATATATGCACCTAACAGCAGAACCCCAAAATATATGAAGCAAATACTGACAGATTTAAAGGGAGAAATTGACAGTTCTGCATTAAGAGTAAGAGACTTTAACACACCACTCGAATAATGGATAGACTATCTAGTCAGGAGACCTATAAGAAAGTACAGGACTTGAATGTTACATTAAACCAACTAAATCTCAGAGACGTATAGAATGTTACACCCAATAAAAACAGAATACACATTCTTCTAGAGTGTACATGATCATTCTCCAGGATAGACTACATGTTGGGCCAGAAAACAAGTCTCAATGCATTCAAAAATATTGAAATCATACAATGTATATTCTCTGACCACAATAGATGAAATTAAAACTCAATAACAGAGAAATGGAAAAATCCCAAATGTATGGAAATTAAACAACAATCTCCCCCTTCACTGAGTTTGAATATCCCTGGGCCTGTGTGATGAGGCTTTGTGGGTTGATGAGTAAGCCTATGACCCAGGCAGCCATAAGTGAACAGAAATCCAGAGCCAGGGTGAACATCATTGACATTGCACCAGGCAATGAGGACTAGACTCTGGGGCTGCTACTTGTATCATGAAGGCTAGACTTGGTAGTACTTCTGCCTTTTCCAGAGATTGCATAATGCTGTCTCTCAGTGCTTGCTCTATGTCTGCTGCAAGAGATATTGTGAGCCTGGATATTGTGCCCTTTGTGGAGAACAAACATTCATGACAGGGTAAAAGGAGGTCCTTTATTGTTGTGATTGGCATCCACCAGATATAGCTATGATCCACCTATTCCACTGCTTGGTCTGGGAGAGATAATTTCTACTTCCTGATGGCTCTGGCGGTGATGGGAAGTGGCCTTGTGTAATTAATATAGAATCAGAAGAAGACTTTATTTCCCTGCAGCTACCATGTAATGTGACCCCATCTATGGGATGCTGATGCTTGGTTTTGGAGCACAGGTCACAACCTTTAGTAACTATTTTGGCCAGTGGTGGGCATAAGACCATCCCTTTCTATGTGCCTACCCTACCAGGACAGAGAAGCCTTGAGACCTAAGACCTTAGAAGGCACAGACTGCCAGTTGGGAGGGGAAGTGTGAGAAGTCCCCAAGGACCTACAAGATATGCTGTGTAGGAATGAATTTTAGGTGCTTTATTGGCAGTGTCATTGAACAGTGGCTCTGGTATGGTTAGTTGAGCCTGTGTAAATGGGTAATGCTGCAACTGGATTCCAAATATGGAGCCCCAACAAGCGCCTTCCTGTACAAAAAGTTATTCTGTTTCCCTTGGTCTGACCCCCCTACCAGCCCTTTGGTCAACACTCAAGGATAGTGAAGTCTAGGAAACTAGGCTATTGGTGGACCACAACATCTAGAGGGCTAACTGGACCACTTTCAGCTCTACCAACTGTGCAGTCCCAAACCGCCATCATGGGTAAGCAGGGTATTTGAGGCCAGGTGATATACCGCGGCCCTCCAGTGAGTTGCATTTACGATGACAGTGTTGCTATTTGTGAGATAGACAGACAGTTTGTCCGAAGGGGCTTCGCACTTGGCTGGGGGTGGGGGCGGCAGTGGAGGTGCCATTGTCAGTGTCATAGATGTGTGGGCAAGAGGCTGAGCATGGCAGATGCCACGCTCTCCTGTAATTTGGAAAGGCCCTAATTGTCCAGTTTAGCCCTTTCCTGTAGGTACCATTTTCATTTTATCAGTGAGGCTTCAATGCCCAGGCTGAGCTTCCACTGGGAATTATCTCTCACCTAAGTCATTATGAAAATCTGCATGGGAGACTGACAAGTTGTGATCCTGTAAGCACCTGTAGTTTTAGAAGAGTCAATATTTTGCCCCCTCTAATGGATTTACTGGGTGGCAGACAAGGGGAGGCTCTTATTTAAAAAAAAAAAACAAACCCTTGGAGAGTCATTGTTTGCAATGCTTAATTCAAAGACTCCAAGAAACAAACATAATCAGAGGTATTCAAGTCCTCTAATCTAAATTCATTCCTGGTGGAACAAGGGGCATGGTTTGGGAAATAATCTGTTGTGCCAAATGCAAGGTACATTTTTGGGATACTCTGCAGTGAAAAGTGGTAAATGCACATGTGATTTTATATAAGAGCTGTAATCAGAGTGTGAGAGGTGGGATGAGTCACCTCCAGAGCATGAATAATCCTAGTACGCGTGGTACATGTCTTAGTGACCGAGGTGGGCTTGTGGTGGGAATCTGTCTCCCCTTAGAAGATCAGATGCTGCCCAGGAATTTGACGGCATAAGATGGCCCTTTTATTTTCTAGGATGTTATTGCCCAACGTTGTTTCTGTAAATGACGTGTGTGAGTGTGGCTAGGTCTTCTTGGTGGCCCGCTTTAGCATTACCCATTAGTCGGAGGTCAGCTATGTGGTGTAGGTATTGAGCATTTGTTTTTTCTTAAGAGACAATTGAAGCCTTGGTAACCATGGAATATTGAATGGGGAGATGATGAGTATCATGATTTCCTCTTTTAAGAGATCTTGGATTACAAGCCGGAGCCCCATACTACCTTGTTTTAGGTGACATTGTGGCATTTATCACCTTGACTGGCAGAGGCAGTTCCTCAGGAGTCCCATTTGAAATGACCCATTAAAGGAGCCAAGGATTTGATCTTATTTTAGGAGACCTGTTAAAGCATCAGTACCTCTAGAGGGGTAAGTATGAGCAAAAGATACCACCACTAGGGGTTGCTGTCGAATAAGAATTGTTCCAATAGTCACAACTCCCAGTATGGGTGGAAGACTAGGCTTTTGATGTGCAGAAGGAGCAGGCAGGCCCCACCAGGGGAGGTCCTGTAGAGTGGGCTGCTTGGGGCCTGATAAGCCAGGATCCATAAATCTGATGTGATTCCCTCTCAAGTCCTGCCGATAGCTCTGCCCCTTCCATAGACTGGGGGCAGCATGAACCATGACTATAAGGTTGAGCAAATTGCCTTGTGATGGGGGTGAGGATGACGCTTGTAGAGAAAATTTCCCAAGTCTCAGTTTCAAAAGGAGCCTCCTAAGGACTGGAGAAGAACTCCAGGTGTCTTGTCTGAATGTTCAAAGAAATGCTATGCCTATTGCATCATCTCAGTGTTTCTAAGTAACAATTTAGTCTCATCAATTGTTTGCCAGTGGGCATCTGCCTTGGTGATAATATCCATTATGAATGGGTGTTTTCTCTTTTTTCATGCCATAAATATCCAAGTAATAGGGAAGGGCCTTGGAGTCTTTAGTGATACAGGCCAATTGCCTCATTTTCTGGGATGAAAGTGACAACTTGGATCCCATATTAAAGACGTGCAGCAACCAATCCACCCCTTTCACCTTGCTCCTTACAAAATATTTAAGTATGATTTAAATTTTGGGTTTCAGTTTCCAATTCAGATTCCCTTTTCAGGCACTTCTTGACTTTACGTGATGACTGCATGGTGATAGGAGATTGTGTGTTACTGACGCTAACCAGACTTGCCCACCTCACTCTCTCTGATGTCCCAATTGACCTTCTAGGGGTTGGGGTTTGTTTACACTAGATTGATGTTGGTGGGATCATTAGGGAGTGCCCTTAGCATGAGAGGTCTCAGTACTAGGGCCTGGGTGTGCTGATAGGCACAATAGGGCTTGGGAAATATATATATATATATATATATAGTGCATGTGTGTGTGATTTTGAGACATCCCCTGGACTTGGAGCAGGAGGAGCTGGCCCATCGGCTGGGGCTCCTTTCTTTTGCCCATAACTTTTTAGCCCCCTTGCACCATGGATGGGGCCCACATTACCTATGGAGTTAGAGAATGAAGAATAAGAGAGTGGCAGAGACAGTAACAGCCACAAAGGTACTATAGGCCCCAGTAACACTGTTGCCAGCATGGTGCCATGTTATATTCCCTGCAGAAGGAGTGTCCTTCTTGCTAGGTTGAAGTTTATATATATGTACACATGTATGGTCTTTGGTGCACAGTCCACTGACACAGTGGTTGATTCCAGGCAGTCTCCAAGCTAATGTGGGGCCAGACCTCGTAATGCCCATGTACTCCTTGCTCCAGTAGCTCAGAATCAGAGCAGGGTTTACCTGTTTCCTGTGTCTATACTGACTCAGCAGAACCAATAGGACCTTTGGATATAGCCAGTTTGATTTGGACTAGTCATTCTCATTCTGGGCAGTGCTGGAGACCAAGATTTTTTTTCCTTCCCATACAAGGACTAACATTTTATATATCCCGAGGAGGACTCAGATTTGCAAGATCCACAATTTAGAGTAGGGAATTTTGTCAACACCTGGAGTAAGCAATGGGCAGTGGCACAAAGCAGTGTGGATGCATGTTGCAAGCTCTGGGCCCTTCCCTGAAAATATTAGCTATCTGAGAGAACCAGTCAGGAAGCCACGCTTCTCCAAAAGGCATTATGCTTTTATTTCCATAGTCATGTACAACACACACTTCTCACAGCATCATTTGTTTCAAATTAGTCAAGATGGATTTTAAGTTTGGGTCCTGGTGTAGGTCAGGTGAAACAAAATGGCAATATGAGATCATGATGTATGAGAAAATAGAGTGTGTTTCTTCTAATTCCTATTCAGCTTTGTATGTTTAAAACTGTAATCAGATCATCTCCCTGGAGGTGTGATTTAATCAAGAGTGGTTGTTAAACTGGATTAGCTGGAGGTGTGTCCCCACCCATTTGGGTGGGTCTTGATTAGTTTCTGAAGTCCTGTAAAAGAAGAACCATTTTGGGGAATGAGAATTATTTAGAGAAAGCAGAGAAAAATAACATAACCATGAGAAGCAGAGTCCCCCAGCCAACGACGCTTGAAGACGAAGAAGGAAAATACCTCCCTGGGAGCTTCAGGAAACAGCAAGCCAGGAGAAGAAGCTATCAGATGATGCCGTGTTCACCATGTGCCTTTCCAGATGAGAGAGAAGCTCTGACTATGTTTGCCATGTGCCTTCTCACTTGAAAGAGAATCCCTGAACTTCATCAGCCTTCTTGAACCAAGGTATCTTTCCCTGGATGCCTTAGGTTGGACATTTCTATAGACTTGTTTTAACTGGGACATTTTCTCGGCCTTGGAACTGTAAACTAGCATCTGATTAAATTCCTCTTTTTAAAAGCCATTCTGTTTCTGGTATATTGCATTCTGCCAGATAGCAAATTAGAACAGTAGATTTCCTGGGGGAGACCAAGATTGGTTAATTCAAAACAAACACATCAAAATGGGAAAGGGCTGGAGGTCCAAGGGTGGTGGGGACTGTTAGCTTACCATTTGGGGTCAGCTCTGGGTTCCGGGTGAGGTGTGGGTGGTGTGGGTGCTGGGGATGGTGGCTACAGATTTGGGTTTGAGCACTGGAATGTCTAAGTTCCAGGAATGGAAAACTGTTTGCTAATTAGAACAAAGGTCAGTATTGAGGCAAATGGCTTAGCCAAAGTTTGGGGAATGCTGAGGCAGTACACAAAACATTTGATTGTTATACCACAACCCAAGTGTTCATCGACAGACAAGTGGGTAAACTGAATGTAGTATATACATACAATGGAACACTCTTCAGCTGTAAAAGGCAATGAATTTATGATATATGCAACAAGGATGAACCTTGACGACATCATGCTGCGTGAAAAAGGCCAGACAAAAAAGGGCAGATACTGGGTGATCTCACTGCTTTGAAATAACTAGAATAAGCAAATTCATTGAGTCAGAAATTAGAATACCGTTTACCAGGGGCTGGGGTGGGTAGGGAATGAGGAGTTAATGCTTAATTAGTACAAGGTTTCTGTTTGGGGTGATAGAAAAGTTTTGGTAATGGATGATTGTGATGATAGCACACCATTGTGAATGTAATTAATGCCATTGAATTATATTATTTATAATATAATTTTTGGTTTTCTATATGTTACTAGAATAAAAATTTAAAAAAAACACTGAGCAGTATGACACAAAGAATGAACTCTAAACTACTTAATATAAACTATAAATTAGTTGATATTATAATTATATTCTTCATCAATTTAACAAAAATACCACATTAATGCAAAGTGTCAATAATATAGAAAACTGGTATGTGTGGAGGAGAGGGTTTATGATGCCCTGTGCTTTCTTTCTGCATGATTTTTCTGTAAGCCTACAAATTTTCTAATTAAAAATAAATAAATAAAGATTTGTGTGGTGGTTTGAAGCTGTATGTACCCCAGAAAAATATGTTCTTAAATCTAATCCATTCCTCTGGGTGTAAACCTATTGTATCTAGGATCTTTTGATGAGGCTACTTCAGTTGAGGTATGATCTCATCTCATTCAGGATGGGTCTTAATCCTATTACTGGAGTCCACATAAACAGAATGAATATAGAGAGAAAGAAAGCCAAGAAACCAAGAAGCTGAAATGGGTGAAACCCAGAAGAGAAGAGACCAGCAGAAGCTACTATGTGCCTTGCTATGTGTCATTGTCAGAGGGGTCAGGGATCGCTGGCCTTTGGGAAGAAAACATCACCTTGATGATGCCTTGATTTGGACATTTTTCATGGCCTCAAGCTATAACCTAATAAATTCCTGTTGTTTAAGCCATCCCATTTCACAGTATCTGCTTTCAGCAGCCTAGGTAACTAAAACAAAGGAACTTATGAGTCTCTGAATCCACACAAAGGTAACTTTATCTTGTCTAATATCTTAGAGGCCCCCAATTTTTATCTAGATGACTTCCTAGAGACAGGTTGTAACTGAGATCCAAAAATGATTAGACAGCAGATTCAGTGTAGTATTATCCTCTGGGCTCCAGAACACTGCTCTGATTTATGACTCTTGTGCAGTACCCTCACTGCATCCCTACTATTCAATTCAATAAAGTCCCCTTTACCCTGAGACAAGGAGAGAAAGACTGGTTGCTGTGGTTAGAAGTGGGTGCAGTTTACTTAAACTGTTTGGAGATATTTGTTTAGCAGGGATCAATAATTTGATGAAGGATACAGTTAATAGGTTTCCTTTCACATCTCAAGAAACTTATGTATAGTAAGTGCCTTTGAGAAGAAAGCATCACCTTGAGTGACTTACAAAAGATTACACAGGAAGTTAAGGATCTAAGCTTTGAAATTATATGGCTCTGATCTCATCCTTTTAACCATTATGCCTCACAGTCTTATGCATTTAGAGTGAGATCAATACGCTCTTTCTTTTTATCCTTTCCCCACTCTTCATTTTTACCTCCAGTTTACAAGGCAGTGTCTTGCATTGAGCAAAAACTCAAAGAATGAATGTTAAAAGTCTTAAAAAAAAATCCTCTGGAAAAATAGAGTGGAGGGTCCCCAGAATGCCTGCTACTGTGTGGCAAGTGTGAGAAACCCAAGGAGTATGTAAGGCTGCAGTCATTCTCCTACTCTACTTTCAGTTTGGGCTTTTCTGTTTCTCCTTCTTGTAATACTGTTAGTGTACTCTTCGTCTTTCGCTTACTGTCTTCCCTTGATCTCTGAAATCCCCGCCTTCTATTTCAGCCTGCTGAATTTTGCTTACACCCTTGTTTCCATGGCAACATTTGCTGTGGCCCTTGATCTGTGGGAACCTCTGGTCAGCCCAACAGATGGGGACCTGAGAACCGAAATGAATATCAGGCTGTACAATATTCTATTGAGAATCACAGGATATTAGAGCTTGTAGAGTTTATTGGAGCTACTTTAGTATAATATATTCAGAGAAGTTATTTTCCAAAGTTATAAAGTATGTGGCATGTCTGGGACTAGGGAACAAGTTTTCTAACTGGAAACTTTGTACAACATGCTCAAGTGGCGAATTGGAAAAGAAAAAAAGAAGAAAGAAGAAGCTTGGGGAGGGCTTAGATTAGACTCTGAGGACATTTAGAAATTTCTAGAACTCAGGAGGAGTTTGAAACACAGGCAGATACGTCAGGAAAGCTGAAATATACTTTTCTGGAGAAAGATAGGAAAGAACCCCAGAGTCTGTGACCTCTGACGGACTACGTGGCTGTGCTGGCTTGAAAGGATCGCGTACCTCAGAAAAGCCATGTTTTAATCCTGATCCAATCTTGTGGGAACAACCATTTCCTTGAATCTCCAGCCTGGAAACTTGATTAGACTATCTCCACTGAGATATGGCCTGACCCATTCCAGGTGGGTTTTGATTAGTTTACTGGAATCCTTTAAAAGAGGGAACCATTTTGGAAAAACCTAGAGAGCTAGAGAGCCACGAGAACCATGAGAGCCCACACAGCCAGGACCTTTGGAGATGAAGAATGAAAACGCCCCTGGAGGAGCTTCATGAAACAAAAAGCCTGGAGAGAAAGCTAGCAGCTCAGCCTTTCCAGCTGAGAGAGAAACCCTGGACTTCATTGGCCTTTCTTGAGTGAAGGTAACCTCTTGTTGGTGCCTTAATTTGGACATTTTTATAATGCTTTAATTGGGACATTTTCATGGCCTTTGAACTGTAAACTTGCAACTTATTAAATTCCCCTTTTTAAAAGCTGTTCCATATCTGGTATATCGCTTTCCAGCAGCTAGTAAACTAGAACAGGAGCCTTGATATTTTTCTGTGTCAGACTTTAAAAAAATAATGGGAAGAAATAGCATGTCTCTCATTCAAACTATTTGCAAACTCTTCAGCTTCACTGGCCTCTGGTCCCAGGCCCTGTGTAGAAGTCTTGGAGAAATGTTTCTGACTTGTCACTCCAAATCCAGATCACAGGCACTATTTGAACTCAGACTTAAAGAAGGGAGGCCTTGGGAGGCCACCATCCATTTAGAGGACTCTCAACAACTGGGAAAAGGGAATGAGTTCAAGTGAGTTTGTTCTGCCAAATGTGTAAGAGTAGCTTTTTAAAAAAGATCACTTCATATGTTCATGTTCTTATATTGTCAAGTCCTAAGACCCAGGAGTATTGAACATATTTAATCCATATCAAGCTTGTCCATCTCAGTCATTCTACAAATATGTTAATTTAGATTGAACTCTGTTTCTGTTTCTGCTTCTAGGAGACAGCAATGCATAAAGAGGAATTTCATTTGAAATAAAAAATAAATTCTCAATGATCTTATACTTCTGTTTGCTCCGAGGAGAACTCACTGCAAGAGCTTTGGAGAATGCCCAGGGGTGGCTCAGCAGTCAGAGCTCTCACATCCTTGCCCTGCCTCATCTAGACCAGTTCTGATCATTTCTGTTTCACATAAGATCTTGTATGAGAATGGGTTTCTGCTACCAAATTAACTTTGAAGACTCCTGGTATTGTTCAAGCTACCAAAACTAATTCCTTCACCTGTATTCTCTTTTCTTTTCCCTTCCCCAGATTCATAAGAAGTAGACACTCCATATCTGTTATTTAAAACATTGAGCTCCATATCTGTTATTTAAAACATAAATCCATAGAGGCAAGCCATTAGTATTAAAATACCGATTTAAATTGGGTGGTGACAAAGGTGGCAGAGTAGATGGCAGAGTGAGAGTTGTTTTTATTGCACATCTTTGGAGAAAACATGAGTCATGTCCCCAGGCCTCAAAGTGGTATTTCTGTCAAGGATGAATAGAAGTTGAAGGAACCTGTTGCAGGACCCTGTCAGGACTTGATCCTGCTAGGATTCACTTCCTCATTTCATTCCAGCTTCTGCTTACCTGTCACCTCCATAAAGAGTCCTTCCTTGACAGGCTCTCTGAAGCACCATCTCATATCAGTCTCTCAACCCTGACTCTCCTGTATGTTTTCTTCATTCTATTTATCTTTTCCTAAATTATATTCTGTATTTGTGTTTATTATTTGTTGATTGCTGATAGCCTGTCTCCATATATTAGAATGTAAGTTCTAATAAGGCAGGCACTATGCCTCTTTTATTCACTCCTCTTTCACCAGGGGCCGTAGGCATAATTAATTATTTTGTTGAATGAATAAGAAAATGAGTATCGTTTCTTGGACTTCTTTTGGGCAAAGACAAGGTTCTACAATTCTATGTACTTTAGAAAGGATTTGGAGCAGTCCCCTGGCATGTGAGTTGTCTCTTCTTTGTTAAATTAAGCTAAAAATTGCTTTTCCTACCAGGAGAACTAAGGTTATACTCTGTCCCCATGTTCACATAGTGAGATAGAAATCCTTAGTAACTATGAAGTTATTTTAACTAAAATTTGTAAATTTCTTCAGAAAATACTCTGGTACTCTCAGACCATAAATTCTTATTTATTCAGTTCCCATAAATTTATAATGCAATACGCTGAATTTTATTTGAAGTGAGAGTTTGTTGTGTCAATTGAGAGTCTAAACGAGGTTGCAGAGGTTTTAGCTACTTAAGAGAATAATTTTTTATTCAACTAATTTTTATAGTATTCAGCAATACAATGCACTACTGTTCCAGTAGTTCAGATGGCTGGTCTCTGTTGAGTAAAGGAAGTATGACAGAACCTTGATATGAACCTTAAAGAAATTAAACTGTACGGAAACTAGACTATAAAATTTCTTTTACTTCCTTTTTAGCAACAAACTTTAAGAATTAACAAAGATACATTCAGCGATAGCTGAAACCCTGGTTGCACCTCTAAGTCCCTGAACATCCTTGCTTGCTCATCTGGAACTTATCTCACCATTTGTATTAGTTTATGAAGCTGCCAGAATGTAATACACCAGAAATCAAACGGCTTTTAGAAAGGGAATTTAATAAGTTGCAAATTTATTGTTCTAAAGCCCTGAGAATGTACAAATTAAGGTACCAACAAGAGGTTACTTCCACTCAAGAGAGGCTAATGCCAACCAGAAATCCCTGTCAGCTGGGAAGGCACCTGACATCTGCTAGCTTTCTCTCCCAGCTTCTCATTACATAAGGTTTTCCTCCTACATCTCCAAAGGCCTCTGGCTGTATGGGTCCTGTCAGCTCTGAAGCACTTGTTCTCCAAGTGTCTGCATTGCCTAACATCTCTGTCATTTCTGAACATTCTCCAAAATGTTTCCTCTTTTAAAGAACTCTGACAAACTAATCAAGACCCACCATGTACAGGTGGAGTTACACCTACATCTAATCAAAAGGTCATGCCCACAATTAGGTGTATCACATCTTCATGGAGATAATCTAATTAAAATTTCAGCCCTATTGAAACAGGATTGAAAGAAATGGCTGCCCCTCTAAGATTGAATCAGAATTAAAACATGGCTTTCCTGGGGCACATAATAGCATTAAATAGGCACGCCATTGTTAAGAAAAGTATTCCAGTTCCTAAGACAGTACTAAGGATTTTAGGCATATTAGTAGCCTTGGCCCCTTTGATGAAAAAGAATTAAAATTATAACATCCATGATTTACTGAATGCTTAAGTTTATGAAATGATTTAGTGTGCGTTCTCTTTTGTGAGTGAGGAAAATTGTAGGTTCTCTACTTTCAAATCACTCTCTATATTTACAATGTCTGATTACATCACAAATTAGCTAAGAGCAAACACTTCCTCACCAAAGTAAATATGTTTTTCTAAGAACAGATGACTTACATTTTCTAAGAGTCATGGGGTTAGAATATCTGTCCCGTTAACTCAACTTTTGACTTATTTATCACAAAATAATAATCCTGACAGTATTTTGTTAAGAAACATTTAACCACTTCCTAAAACTGCTGTGCTGGTTTGAAGCTGTTATGAACCCCAGAAAAGCCATGTCATTTTTCCTGATCTTATCTTGTGGGGGGCAGCCATGCTTCTCTTGTGGACGGAACCCAGTTGTGGGTGGGTCCCTTTGATTAAATTGTTTCCACAGTGATATAATCTTTTCAATTGTGGGTGTGACTTTTTGATTCGAAGGAGTTTAACTCTACCCATTCAAATTGGTCTTAAAAAGGGAAATGTTTTGGAGAAAAATCAGAGCTAACAGGAAAGACAGATGTTTGGAGATTCAGAAAGAAAATGCCCCCTGGACAAAGGAAGCCAAAGGACCAGCAGATAGCATCCACAGGCCTTCCCAGCTGACAGACGTGTTCTGGACCCATCAGCCTTTCTTGTCAAGGTATCTTTCTCTGGATGCCTTAACTTGGACATTTTTATGGCTGCAGAACTGTAAACTTGTAACTTAATAAATTCCTTTTTTAAAAGCCATTCTATTTCTGATATATTGCATTCCAGAAGCTTTAACAAACCATAACACCTGCTAACACCATAAGGTCCATTATATTAGATTTCAGAGCCTGTAGCTGAACCAAATGGATGAGATCTAAAAGATTTATTTTTTATTATATAAACTCCCAAGATAAAAGAATAGAACTATGTGTCTAGGGAAAAAATTTTTTTTGCTTTTTTTAAACAAAAAACTGGCAGATCTGACTTTATCTGAGGCATCAGTTAGGGAAATAAAGTGCTAATGGGCATTGGCAGCAAAAATGTAAAGATCATCTCATTGAAACAGGATTAAAAATTTCCAGCATGGGACACACAAACTTCATGAGTCAAGCCATTATCAGCTATTTGTAGGTTTAACCATTAATTCATTTAATCATTCAGCCAAATTATACAGCATTATCTACCATGTACGGGACACATGAAGAAGGCAGAAATGCCCTCACTGTGTTTACGGTCTGGCTTACCCTTTTTCCTACTGCCAAATACAGGTCTTAAATAGGCAGTGTTTACAAGAGCCTTCCATCTTGGCCTTCACTTTTTTTTTCTGGCTATGACAGCTAAAAGATACATTTCTCTTATCACATGCTGCTTCTGCACCAACAGTATTAGAGCTCTATGTTATTCAATCTTGCAAAGTTCTCTCCTACTTTTATCTTTCTTGACTGTTGAGGACACGGTAAAAGATGATTCTTTAGTTTGTTAATGATTCTCCCTTTTGTAGGATAGAGAGCCCAATTGGTGTTCTGAGAAACCATGAAAATAGAAGTACAGCCTTGAAAAATGCAGTTAAAGGAGTAGATTACATTTCTTAGTGTATGATCCAGACTGCGTATCTGTGTTTTCATTCCATTTATGGTTTAGTTCCACCAACTGGAGTGTTCGTAGAAAAGACATCTGATGAAGGCAAATACACATCTCACCACAGATGCTAACAAAAAGCTTTCCAAGTATGATTTAGTTCTATAACTAATTCAACAAAGTTAACACAGAGCTAAGCAGTCTGCAATTTCCTGTAAAAGCCTTTAATTTGGTACTCGAAGTCCAATTCAGTTGGATTTGACTGAATGTTAATAGCGCTCCTGCTTTTCAAATGTTTTTTATTGTGAAATATGACATATATACAAAGGAAAAAGCAATAATTTTTAAAGTACACTTCAACAAGTAGTTACAGGATAGATTTCAGAGTTTGTTTTGGGTTATCATTCCACTGTTTCAGACTTTTCCTTTTAGCTGCTCCAAAATAATGGAGGCTAAAAGAAACATCAATATAATGATTCAGCAATCATACTCATTTGTTAAATCCTATTCTCTTTGTTACAACTCCTCCTTCTCCTTTAATCCTTTTCCTAATCTATAGGGACCTTTAAGCAGTACCATTCTGATTTTTTCATGTTGAGAAAGATTGTCAACACAATCTCCTAAAGGTTGTAATTAGTTAATAATCTTGGAGAGGCTGGTCCCTCTGGGTTTTAGGATTTATCCAGTTTAGGAAACCTCTGGAAATTATGGGTTCCAGGAAAGCAAACTTAGTGCATGAAACTTTCAAAGAGTTTCAATTTGAGCCCATGGCAGTTAGCACTGCCTAACTGAAGCTTGTATAAGAGTAGCCTTCAGAATAGCCTCTTGAGTCTATTTGATCTCTCTTGCCGCTGATACCTTATTTTATTACACTTTTTTCCCTCTTTTGGTCAGGAAGACATTGTTGATCCCACAGTGCCAGGTCCAGACTCATCCCTGGGACCCATATCCCACATTGTCAGGGAGACTTTCACCCCCGAATATCATGTCCCACATAAGAGGGGGAGGGATAATGATTTTCCCTACAAGTTGGGCTTAGAGAGAAAGGTCACATCTGAGCAACAAAAGAGTTCCTTAAGCAACTCTTAGGGCCTTGTTATAGGTTGTAATAGCTTCTCCACTACAGAAATAAATTTCGTAAGGGCAAGCCTCAAAATCAAATGCTTGGCCTATTTTCCTGGGAGTCCCCAATGACTGAGATGGTACCCAGGGTTTCACAGGAAATTTTAATACTTCCATATTTTTCTTCTTTGGACCTTGAAGATACTCTACCAATACTTTTAAAATTATCAGCCCACCATAGACTGAGATGTATCTATGTATTACCTTAAACTATACAGCATTACAAGGCCTAATTCCTATTCTGGACTCCAGGTGTTTGGATTATTTAAATGAGCTACCTATGCAGGTTGATTTAGATTGTGTGTTACAGAAAATTAAGTTTCTAGACACAGTAAACTTCTCTTCCTTTGGTCTCATACAGTAGCTGGAGGTCTAGAGTACACAAACTACCATTTTTTACCTTGCATTCTGATGTACCTTAGTTCCAGCCAGATGTGCTTTATTTTTATCTCTAATTGAGGCCTGTTCTCTTATTTGTTTACTTTAACTGTTATTGTATGTAGCTTTGCTAACTTTCAGGGCTGTAGCACTCTATTTCTGGGTCTTAGGTGTCACAGAGTTATTCAGAGTTCCAGAGAAATACAGCTGATACACTATAGCTCAGTGTCTCAGAATCTATAAATACACTTACAACTTCAGACTAAGTGTGGCTGCTATAAGAGCTTATAATCTAGGCTCCAATTTTCCTATAACTATTTTCTGAATGAGACTTTAGCATATTTGTTCTTTTGTTTCTGGCTTATTTTGCACAACACATTGTCCCAAAGTTTATTCAGTTTGTTGCATGCCTCTCCACATCCTTCCTTTTTGCAGCTGTACTGTATTCCATCATATAAATGTATCACAGGTTGCCATTCTGCTTCTTAGTCGTTGTACCCTTCAGGTGCCTCCATCTATCAGGCATCAAGGATAATGTCCAAAATAAGCAAACCGCGCCTTACAGCATCCTCACTTGGTTGTACAATCAGCAGTACTATCAATTTTAGATCATTTTCATTGATCCATAGAGACAAAGAACTGACAAATCAGCCCCAAATATCAAGTCAAAACTATCCTTTTCCTCTTGTCCCTGTCCCCAATTAGTTGTTCCTGGTATTGTGTAGTACTGTTGATGTCTTCCTGTTAACTATTGACCACAGCATGCAATTTTAGTTTAACCCCTATATCCTTCTACGATTGATTCTTTGTCCAATATCAAACCTTTGAAATAGTTCATGAATAGTGCTCCTTTTTAATGAGATGAATCTTAAGTGTTGTTGACTAAGTTTTTGAGCGTTAACTTGAGTGTTCTTAAGCCTTGTAGAGTGGTTCTCAGAAAATCTGGCTTTAGTGTGCTGGGATCCTGAAAACTTAGGCTGCATTCATTAGAAGTTAATGTCAAGTTAGAAAGCAAACTACAAATGGAGAATTGTGTCAAGATCTGGTACTCCACTTTAATAGGGAAATACACTTCAATATAAAGAAATTAAAGAGGATCCTGGGGGAAAATGCTTAGAGTAGCAGTTGAGAGAAGAGTTGATGTTTGATGTTTTCCTTGAAGAAGTAAAGACTCAGGGTTGGGGAAGATGGCAGGATTTGGGGATAAATGGCACTTCAAGGACTTAGCTTATTTAGGCTTGCCCCAAATGGCTGCATAAAGGCTGAGTGGACAAATTTGGGAGCTGAAAATTAGGAAGAAAAACCAAACGCTGTTCAACTACATAAACAACTGCTTCTCAAAATAGAATCTGGGCAGGCCACGGTGGCTCACTGGTAGAGTTCTCACCTGCTGTGCTGGAGACCCAGGTTCAATTCCCAGTGCCTCCCCATACAAAAAAAAAAAAAAAAAAAAATAGAACCCATCCCAAACTGAAATATTCTAGATGAAGCTGAGGATGCTATTCTATGTAAACTATAGAAGAAAATCCTGTGATAGGAGGAAAGTCAATCTGATTTAGTTGTAAAGACTTAAGGTTTTAGAGTTGGGCACACCTGAATTTGTAGACCAGTCCATAAATTTTTGACTAAAAGTTTGAGAAAGACATTTACCTTATCAGAACCTGAGTTCTGCCACTTTGAAAATAGAGATAACACTTTCCTCAAAGTGTTTCTTTTATGACAAATAAATGAGACTCTGTCTGTCGATGCTCTAGTGCAATACTTGACACATAGGAGACATCCACTCTCTGAGTTACTTGTAGGCTTCCTTCTGGTTTTAGGAATCCTAAATTCGATAATGGTGCAAAGATGATATGCTACCTTTTGCTAACTACCTTGATCTGAACTAATTTTATCTTTTTTTTTTTATGCATGTTATGGCCTCTTGTCTGCACAATTCCCCAATTCAAGAAATCAAGCTTGTGTCCAATGTACTGATTCCCTGATCCCCCAAAAGTATTACATACTGCTTGGGCCCCTGATTCAGCAGATATCCTAGGATTAATCCATCTCCCTTTCTTGGTGCTATTCACAGAAATCTCACGTACCCTCACGTTAAGCTGCTTTCACTCTGGTTCATTTCTTAGCTATGACAATTTCTTGTTCTCTCTTCTCCTGTTCAGGGAAGTAAAAGAACAGATCAAAAAACCCCTTGCTAAACTGGTTTCTGATTGGGGAATAAATTGAAGCCTCTCCTTATTTCAGGAATGCCTACTCTTTATGAGTGATCCTATGGGAGCCCCTGGGTTGGAAGGAAAGGATGCAGCAGTTATCCCTCCATAAGGAATAGTGAAGAAGGCAGTGGCCTCTCTTTATGATCTCTACACTTTCCAAAAAGTTTGCTACCATTTCCCTTTCTTGGTTTTTCTTATAGCGACTAAAGGTAGGGCAATTTGAGTGCCTCTTACTAAATGCTTCAAGTAAATCACTGGTCCTAACTTCTACAGGTCCATCATTCCTGAAACGTGAACTATACCACAGTGTCTGTTTTTCCAAAGTTTTGAGCCTCAATTGTCTACTTAACTTCTAATACTGCTTTGAAAGCTTCATGGTCCCTAAACTATGCTTTGCCTTATAAAACAAAGAATATTTGGACAATTTAGAGGCTTCTTATCCAATCCTTTCATTGCTCAATTGGAGAACTGACGTCCAAAGATGTGAGGAATTGTCCAGGGTCACATATTTTTTATTGGCTACAAAGCCTATGTTTGTTAGGATGTTTTCAGTTACAAAAAAGCAGGAAAACTTGATCCTAAATGATTGTAAACAACAAAAGAATGTATTCTATCATACAGGAAGACCAGAGGTGGGGCGGTCTACAAGAAAAGCACAATCAAGAGATCTCAGTCCATTATTCTGATATTTCTATCTGCTCTGCCCTTCCACCATAGGTTTTTTTTTTGTCCTTTGACCTCAGGTCTGCACTTCTCATGTTCTCAACACGGCTACCCCCTGTAACTGGGAGAAAAGGATTCCTTGTTCTTTTCTAACAGGTGAAAGATTTATTTCTTCCACTCATGGAAGTTCTTATCTGCAGTCTGATAAGGCCACATTGGTCATGCGTTCAATCCTGAACCAATACAGTCACCAGGGAAATGCCCATGCACTGATGCCCTTAAACCTGGGTCCCTGAACAAATCACTGGTAAATGGGTGGGATTATGGTGATTGGCTTCGGCATCAGGATCTGTTTCTCCAGTGCATATGGATTAAGCTCTTCCTGCCTCACAAATGTGAGTGTGGGTGTGGGGAATGGAAACTTCAACAAAATCAGGATGTGGGAAGGATGGAATCAATATTGGGTAAGCAAGAAAGAGGATCAACTATAGGAACCCAGGGGTCCCTATATTCTAATCTGGTATTCTTTCTAATACCTTTCCTGACTGACCCAAAGAAAAATAGATGAAATACTGTGAAAAAATATAGTGCATGAAAGTGTACTACATTCAAACTAGATATTGTATAATCTCTTCTGTGAATAATAGTGCTGAGACTATCCACACAGAAAATGCCTATCCAGAAAGCAACCAAGACTTACCATCTTATTCTGCTGCCAAGACTTACCAGCTGCTTATGACATCACAGGTGAATAAAAGCACTTTTATCTTGTTAAGTTGCCAAGGCAACATACTCTGACCATGACAGTAGAGTAAGGTGGCAGCACAGACACTGTTATTTTAACAGCTTTTTATAACAGTGAGACACAAGTTAGACCAAAACAGAACTCTTTAGTTATAGGGTATTTTGGAATCCCAAGGCTAGGATAGCCAGGAAAAAAGATAATTAATGCCTATAGATTCATATTTTTTGGGGGGGCATTCTCAGATGGGTCAAAATAATCAATAATTCCTTGTGTATTTTGAGCCTATTAAGATGATCCTTATTGCTTTAAGTTCTTTGTTTAAATCTTTTTGCACTTCTTATCAATGAAGCAGTGGTTTGTGCAAATTTGGCTTTTTTTTTCCCTTTAGGTTCTTTTTCTCTATCAACTTCTGCTCAAGTCTCTTGGTAGCTGTTTGATGTGTGAAATTCAGTCCAATAATTTTATGTACTTGCTTTCACAGAGTCTATCATATAGCTAGACAAAGAGAAACCAGAAGTCAAAGAAAGACACAAGAAGTGACCTAAGACATTCTCAGTGCTTCATCAACTCTGAGAGAAGCATGGCCTTGCTGATACTTGATTTTGGACTTCTAGCCTCAAAACTGTGAGCCAATACATTCTTATTGCTTAAGCCAATCAATTGTGTGGTGTGTGCCATAGCAGCTCTGGAAAACTAAGACAAGTGATCATGCATTAGTTTATAAACAAAAACATAAAAATAATACATCTGGAGACTTCTGGTTTCCAACAGAGGTGGTAAGAAGCTGAAAAAAAAACATTCCTAATGTATTACAACAAAAAGTGTGAAAATCTACAAATTCTCACTTTTCTATGGACCCAGATAAGGGGAAGAGCCATTGCTATGGGGAAAGTGCAAAGTCCTGCACAGAACCCTCACCTCTAAAGAACAAAGGACATAAGCTTCTGTGGGAAGAGCAGCACATTGTATTTCCTTCAGAGCACAGATGAAGACCTACTGCAGCTGGGAAAGGAGAAAAGAAAAGCTCTCTATGACTGGAGAAATGTCCAGACCATTTTTGGTCTCTTCTTGCCAGAGAAGGGGCAAGATCATGGAGAAATCCCAAACCCTGAGACCCTTGGAACAGAAACTGCCTAAGAATGAGGCTGGAGCAAGGCAATAGAGAAAGAGAATATATTTCAACCCCAAACACCATGCTACCTAGCATTGAGGAACACACAATAGCAGTCTCTTTCTGTGTCAGACGCAAGAGCATTGAAGATTGTACTTCTCTGATGTGCAGGTGTACAGGGAAGGAACACCGAGCAAAACCATCTGGTGAACCAGGCCCCATGCTAAACACAAGGTAATGCTTGATGAATGACACTGACAATAAACTGAAGGTAGTGATAGAAACAACAAAACCAAAACCCAAATGAATTGTTGACCAGATTTACTCAAACCCCAACATTAATTGCCTAACAGAATAAGCGACATTCCTATTATTTTCAGGCATAATACTATTTACTTTAGACTCTACTGTTCTACATACAATATCCATCGTTCAAAAATTTTTTCTAAAACACACAAAAAAGTGAGATAAAACAATCACTGTCAAGAGACAAAACAACAGAACTAGACACAGAGTTCCTAGAATTAGAACAATCAGATAGGAACTTAAGACCATGAATAATGTTAAAATCTCTAGCAGAAGTGGTGAACATCATGCATGAGTGAATAGGGGAATTTCAGCACACAAAAATGAAACTGAAAGATAAAGCCAAATTGACCAAAATGTAAAAAAAAAAAATCCCACAGTCTCAGAGATCAAAGAATGATTTTAATGGATTCATCAGGAGAGTCAAGAAAGCTGAAGAAAGAATCAGTGAACTTGAATAAATTAGCCAAAATGAAACTCAAAGAGAAAAAAGTGAAAAAAACAAACAACAGAATAGAGCATTCAAGAATTGTGGATAATATCAAATAATCTAATATATGTATACTGGAGGAACTCCAGAAGGAGAAAGAGAAAGATACAGAAAGTATTTGAAGAGATAGCTGCTAATAATTTTCCAGAAATAAGATTTCATACCACAGATCCCAAAATCCCAGGGAACATTAAGCATAAAAACACTAAACACACACACACACACGTATGCACACACACGATTATATACACACACTTAAGAGACAGAAAATGTTCAATTTTTTGTAAATAGAAAGTAAAGGTAAAATTGTGCAGGTATTCAGGAAAAAAAGAAAAAAATTATTATATAGAGAGAAATAAAAAATATCACAGGCTCCTTGTCATAAACTATGCAAACTGGAAGACTATAGAATGAAATTACTGAAGTGCTAAAAACAAAAACTATAAACCTGAAATCCTATATTTAGTGAATATATGTCTCAAAATGAAGGCGAAATAAGAACTTTTTTTTTCAAAGAGCAAAATAATTCACTATCAGCAGACCTGAACTAAAAGAAATATTAAAGAAAATTCTTCATACAGAGGGAATATGTTGCCAGGGATAAACTGGATTGGCACAAAGAAATGAAGACCTCTGGCAATGGCTAAGATAAATTTAAAATTGTTTTTTAAAATTTTTAATCACACTAAATTTTATTTCCTCAAAGTGTTTGCTGTGGGATGTTTTTTAAGAGGATTGTTTGACTACAAAGAGAAGAATGAGAGAAATTTTGCGGATGATGCAATTGCTCTATATTTTGATTATGTTGGTTGCATAACTGTGTTTGTCAAAATTCATAGTACTGTGCAAAATAAAAGTACAATTTTATTTGAAGTGCAAATTATACCTGAATAAACATGACAGAAAGTCAGTCATTCGAGTCTGAAGTTTAAGGTATTGTAATACCTTCTCAACCACCCTGAGAGATGCAATAGAGATTCCCAACTTTGGGGCTTTTTCTGTTCTTGTGTTATATAGATTAGAAAACTCATTAGATATAAAAAATTTTCGTCATTAAAATTCTTGTCATAAAGAAAGATTAAAATCAAAAGAATAGAGTGATGTCATCAACATGGTGACATAAGACATCCCCTGGAAAAATCTCCCTTAGAGTTAACTAATAAAAGGGCACATTTCACTTGCTTGGAATTCTGGTAGATGATAGAAACTGTAGAAGGAATCCACAAAATCTGAATTAAAGAAAAAGAAAAGTAATCTCCAAGGTCAAGAAGGGGGTATTCTTCTTTGACACACCAGTCTCATCACCTCTCCCTCACTTGGTCCCACATAGCTTGGGAATTGCACACAGGTACAGCACACCCCAAGCCCTTCCTGCTGAAGAGGCAGAACATAAAGCACTCATAGCAGTGAGTTAGAACCCTATATGTATCTAGGCACAGGAACTCAAGTCCATGGAGACCCAGGGCAGAACAGAAGCTGCTAAGGAGTGCCACATACAAAAGTGTCCCCCTAGGAAAAAAAGAGATGGAAACCATGGCACAACTCTTGGAATGAAATGCTCACATTCAATCCAATTTCTGTTGGCTGGACCACCTAAAGGCAAAGCGGACTTTTTGGAATGGACCCACATTTCTGGATTGATACCATCTGGGCCCTTGGGGCTGAATACGCTTTCAGGAGATAGAAAATCCTCACAGTAAAAAAAAGGAGTGATTCCTGAACCACTGTGAAACAAGATGGGGCACAGAACTGAAATATGAAAGGAAATGGGGAGGCAATTTAAATAAACTATAGGATCTGTTCTTCACACAAACAGAACAGATCAAGATTCCCCCCAAAAAGAACAGAGGTGGGGAGCTTCCCCCTGGAGGTGAAACAATTGCACAAAAAACTGAAATCTTAAAAATTGCACTAAATATCCCAGGTAAGAATCAGATGAGAACTGAATAAAACTCATCAGTTTAACATGGGATACTTTAAAAGTCCAGAATAAAATTGTAATTCTTAACATAAAAGTCCAGAATAAATTAGACTAAGCATCAAAGAAGAGCTTTAACACAGAGCCAATCAGCAATAAAATGCCAGACAAGAGGGATAAGCTAAACCTTCCAACTTAACTCACCAAAATAATCAGATACCCAGAAATCAACCCAAAGTTACAAGCTGTACTAAGAAACAAAAAGATACAGCTCAGTCAAGGGAACAAATTAAACTTCAGAGGAGGCAGAATTTGGAGCAACTAATCAAAGTTCAAACAAGTCTCTGAAATAATTCAAGGACCATGAAGGAAAATATGAATGTAGATCTAAGGGATATTAAGAAGACACTGTGATCATAAAGAAGAATTTCAAGGTTTAAAAAGAAACATTTAAGAAATTTTAGGCATGAAAGGTCCAATAATGGAAGTTAAAAATACAATATAGGCATGAAAAAACAGAATTGAGCAGCAGAAGAAAGAATTAGTGAACTGGAAGACTGAACAATCAAAATCATACAGTCAGAAGAACAGAGAAAAGAATAGAAACAATTGAACAATATCTCAGGGATCTGAGTGACAGCATGAAGTGTACAATATATGCATCATAGGTGTCCCAGAAGGAGAAGAGAAGGGGAAATGGGCAGAAAGAATATTTGAGGAAGGGGCCCCAAATTTCCCAACTCTTATGCATTTCTAACAAATGAAAATGAAAACACAAGATATCGAGTATGCACTGAAGGCAGTGCTGAGGGGAAATTATAGCCCTAAATGCTTACATTAAAATAATAAAAAGCTAAAAATTGAAATGTCTGCACACCCGGAGGAACTAGGAAAAAAACAACAGACTAAACCAAAAGAAAGTGGAAGCAGAAATAAATGAAACTGTGAATTAAAAAGCAATAGAAAGAATCAGAAAAACCAAATGTGGGCTCATTGAAAAGATCTATAACATTGGGAAACTCTTAGCTAGAATGACAAAGAAAAAATAAATAAAATGCATATAAAATCAGAAATGGGGGGGGTAACATTTCTACTGACCCCACAGAAATAAAAAAGGATCATAAGAGAATATTATAAACAACTGTATGCCAACAAATTAGACAACCTAGATGAAATGGACAAATTCCTAAAAAGACATGAATAGCCTACAGTGACTCTAGAAGAAATGGAAGATACCAATAGAAGTGAAGAGATTGAATTAATCACCAAAAACCTAACAACAAACAAAAGTCCAGGACCAGATGCCTTCACAGGGGAATTCTACCAAGTAATCCAAGAACTAATACTAATCCTGTTCAAACTCTTCAAAAAAAATTGAACAAGAGGGAATGCTTTTTAACTCATCTTCTGAGCCCAACATCAACCTAACACCAAAGCCAGATAAAGATACTACAAGAAAAGAAAATGGCAGACTAATATCTTTTGTGAACATAGATGAAAAATCCTCAATAAAATCTTGCAAATTGAATCCAACAGTGCATTAAAATAATTATATCATGATTGTACCCTGATCAAGTGGGATTTAACCCAGGTATGCAAGAGTGAGTCAATATAAGAAAATAAATTAATGTAATACACCAGAAAGGGAGAAAACCACAAGGTCATCTCAATTGACATACACAAAAAATCTGACAATACCCAGCATCCTTTCTTGATAATAACAGTTAGAAAAATAAGAATAGAAGGAAACTTCCACAAGATAATAATAGGTTGTATGAAAACCCACTGGTTTAAATGGTGAAAAACTGAAAGATTTCCTTCTAAGAACTGGAACAAGACAAGGATTTCAATTATCACCACTGTTATTCAGTGTTGCACTGGAAGTTCTAGCCAGAGCAATTAGGAGTGAAAAATAAATAAAAGGCATCCAAGTAGAAAAGGAAGAAGTAACACATTCACTGTTTACAGATAGTATGATCTTATATGTAGAAAGTCCTGAGAAATCTACAACAAAGCTACTAGAGCTCATAAACAAATTCAGCACAGTGGCAGGGCACAAGATCAACACGCAAAAATCAGTAGTGTTTCTATATACTAGTAATGACCAATCTTCAGATGAAATAAAAAAATGACATTTAATAGCAGCTAAAAGAATCAAATATTTAGGAATAAATTTAATCAAAGATGTAAAGGACTTAGAAAGCTACAAAACTTTGGTAAAAGAAATCAAAGATCTCAATAAATGGTAGGACATTCCTTACACATGGATTAGTAGACTAAATAATGCTAAAATGTCAATTCTGCCCAAAATTATTTATAGATTCAATGTAATCCCAATCAAAATTCCCACAGCCTTCTTAGTAGAAATGCAAAAGCCAGTTATCAAATTTATTTGAAAGGTTATTTAGCCCCAAATAGCAAAAAACATTCTGAAAAGTAAGAATGAAGTTGAAGCATGTGCTGGTTTGAAAGTATTATGTACCTCAGAAAAGCCATGTTTTAATCCTGATTCAATCTTGTGGGGGCAGCTGTTTCTTTTAATCCTGGTTCAATATTATAGGTGGTAACTTTTTATTAGACTATCTAATTGGAGATGTGGCATGCCCACTTGTGGGTGTGACCTTTTTATTATATAGAGATGTGACTCTACCTATTCCAAGTGGGTCTTGATTAGTTTACTGGAGTCCTTTAAAAGAGGAAACATTTTGGAGAGCAGAGCTGACACAGATGCCAACACTCAGAGAACAGAGACACGGTTGTTTGGAGATGCTTGGAGCCCAGCAGATGTTGCCATGAGATGTTTAGGAAGCCAGAATCTGGAGAGAGCCAAGGTAAACCAAGAGATGAAAGCCAGCCCTGGAAAAGCAAAATGAGGAATCCCCACAGGAACAGAGGCTGAAAGCAACAGAGCTCAGGAGTAAGGGACCAGCATGTTTTCCCAACTGACAGAGGCATTCCAGATACATTGGCCTTTCTTGAATTGAGGTATCTTTCCCTGGATGCCTTAGTTTGGACATCTTTATAGGCTTAGAACTGTAAAATTGTAACTTATTAAATTCCTTCTATAGAAACCTTTCCATTTCTGGTGTATTGCATTCCAGTAGCTTACAAATCAAAACAGAACTCTCACTTCCTAACTTTAAAGCTTATTAAAAACTACAGTGGTCAAAACAGCAAGGCACTGGCACAAGGATATGAATTTAGAATTGAATTGAGAATTCAGGTATAGATCCTCACATCTATGGCTAATTGTTTTTGACAAGGATTCCAAGACCACTCAAATGGGAAAGAATAGTCTATTTAACAAATGGAGCTGGGAGAACTGGATATCCAGATTCAAAAGAATGCAGGAGTACCCTTACCTCACACAATATGCAAAAATTAGCTAGAAATGGATCAAAGACCTAAATATAAGAACTAGGACTACACGATTTCTGGGAGAAAATGTAGGAAAGCATCTTCAGGATCTTCTGTTAGCATTGGTTTCTTAGACTTTGCAACCAGAACACAAGCAACAAAAGAAGAGATAGACAAATGTGGCCTCATCAAAATTTAAAACTTTTGTGCAAAGAACTTTATCATGAAAGTGAGAAGATAACCTATTCAATGGGAGAGAATATTTGGAAACCACATTTCTGATAAGGGCTTAATATCCAGAATATAAAAAGAAACCCTACAACTAAACAATAAAAAGCCAAACAACTCCAATTAAAAATGGGCAAAAGACTTGAATAGACCTTCTCCAAAGAGGATATACAAATCTCCAGAAAGCACATGAAAAGATGCTTAACATCATTAGCTATTAGGGAAATGCAAACCAAAACCATAATGAGATATTCCCCACCCACTAGTACGGCTACTATTAAAAGAAATTGCAAGTGCTGGAGATTATGTTCATTGCTAGTGGGAATGTGAAGTGATACAGCTACTGTGGAAGATAGTTTGGCAGTTCCTCAGATCTATGTATAGAATCACCAGAAGATCTGTCAATTCCTGTCTAGGTACATACCCAAAAGAATTGAAAGCAGGTGGTTGAATAGATATTTGCATCACGATGTTCACAGCAGCATTATTCACAATTGCCAAAAGAAGGAAGCAATCCAAGCATCTATCAACAGATGAACGGATAAGCAAAAATGTGGTATTTATATACAATGGAATATTATTCAGCTATAAAATGGAATGAAGTCCTGATACATGGGACAACGTGGATGAACCCTGAACACATTATGCTAAGTGAAATAAGGCAAACATAAAAGGAAAAATATTGTATGATCTTACTGATATGAAATAATTAGAATAAGCAAACTCTTAGAGTTAGAATCTAGAATATAGGTTACCAGTGAATGGTGGGTGCAGGGAATGGGGAGTTAATGCTTAAATTGTAAAGAGTTTCTATCTATGTTGATTGTAAAGTTTTGGAAATGGATGTTGGTAATGGCGGCACAATATTGCTAGTGCAATTAACAGCACTAAATTTTATATGTGAATATGGTTAAAGGGTAAATTTTAGGTCATAATATATATATTTCAAGAATAAAAATTAAAAGATAAAACATATGACTATATAGCACAGTGAACTTTATTGTGAACGATAGACTATAGATAATAATACAATTATAAAAATTGTATTATTTTTATAATTTTAAGCGTCCATCAACAAATGATTGAATAAACAAAATGACATAATAAACACAATGGAATATTATTCAGCCACAAGAAAGAATGTGGTTATGAGATATGCTGCAGAGTGGAACAACCTTGAAAACATTATGCTCAGTGAAATAAGGACAGATATTGTATTTAAGAGATAACCAGAAATGGCAAATTTGCAGAGTCAGAGATTAGATGACACATGGTTGGGAGGGGTAGAAAATGTGGAAGGAGGACTGTCAGTTTGGGAAAACAGACAAAAACAAAACCACGAGGTTCATGACCTAATATAAATGAAAGGGATGACTCAGCACGCACAAGATGGAAAGTGTAATAAACACACAAAAATCCACTCCCATCTCCATTAATGAACATTTTTAGTGCTATCAAATCATATGCAAAGTCAGATGCTGTTTACTTGAATTACGTAATTGGAACTCACCACGCAGGGAAAGGAATTCATTTTTTTTTTTTAAAGTAAAAGGATGAAAAACAGAACATTATGCTAACACTAATCAAAAGAAAGCTAAAGTGGTTATGTTAATAATCTCACAGAGTGGACTTCAGGGCAAAGAGTATTACCAGTGATTAAGAAGGTCATTTCACAATGGTAGATGGTCAATAAATCAAGAGGAAGTGATGAGTCTAAGCCTTTATAAACCTCACAGGGTTTCAAAATGCATAAAGCAAAAAATCGATGGAACAGCAACGTGAAATAGACAGATCTGGACAATTATAGTGAGAGATTTCAATAGCACTCTCAGTAATTTATAGAACAAGTATGCACAACATCAGCGAGGAAAAAAACCCTACTGGTCATAGAGACTGGGGGAGATTACACGGCGACTAAATGCAGAGGAGGGTCCTGGAGAGGGTCCCGGAACTGAAAAAGGACATTAGTGAGATTAGTCGAGACCGAATAAGTGCTATACTTTGGTTGATAGTATTATTCCAGTGTTTTTTCTTAGTTTTGATAAATGGTCTATGGTTATGTAATATGCTAACATAAGGGAAACTGGATGAAGTGATGAAAAGTGTACGGGAACTCCTGTACTATTTTCACAACTATTGTGTATATGTAAAGTTATCTAAAAATAAAAATATTATCTGTTAAACATTCTTATGATCAGAAAAATAGTGGGAATTTGAAACATATAGTTTTCTATTTAAATATATTTTTAAAGTAACAAATATAAGAAATACACATGAAAATAAAACTTGAAGAACATCTTTGTACTGGTACAGCTGAAAGAATTCCCGGCAACACCCACTGTTGGCAAGCTTTCAAATTGGTTGTTTACTTGAGGCAAAGGACACATGACAGGAAAGATGTGTTCATAATTGCATTCAGCTGCCCTTCATTTTGGACTGTGAGATTTTGTTCAATAGGAGGGAAGACTCAGAACCACTGCAGGCAATGATCAAGGGAGAGAGAACCCAAGCCTAACCTAAACCTTATTATAGACATTAACAAAACCTTGTATATACTAGTGGCAAAGAGTCCAAAATTAAGAAACTGCAACCTGTTTCCACATTTTATAAGATTCCACTTTTAAGTCTTGCTTTAGACAACTCTTCATTGTTGAATGAAATGTCTTCTTGTTGACATAACTATCCAACACTTCCTGGGCAGGCTTAGATGTGCTCATAAATTTCAGGGATTAACTCCCACACTTCTTTTGCAATCCTCATGTTTTCACCACACAACTTGGCATTCACCTCTTCCTTCCCAGACGGCATCTGAGGCTTTTCTTTTTGGAGATTGTCCCACAAACTTTTTCAAATCTATTTATCTTTGTATCCATGGTGCCCACCAATCTTCTGCTGAGATTTTTACAACATTGAGAGGAATTCATAACTTTTTTTTTAGGTAAACAAGCTTCCCTGGCATCACGGTAATATGTTAATGCATCCATGGCAGACAGAATTGACTGGCATCACCCCTGCCTCACAAAGCACATAGTAAAAAGTGGGCTGACATTGTCATTGCACCACAATGCACACAATAAAAAGTGGGTGCGTCTTTAAATTGAAATGATTTAATCTGGGTCCTTCCATTGGCAACAATGCATCCATTAGAAGCTCACGCTGTTCTTTTGTGATTCCGGTTATCTGTAGGTAAGTACTCCTCTAAGAACTTGACTACAAGAATTGAAGGAATTTTCCATACACTCTACTCCCCACCCACAATCCCCTCAAATTAATGACATTTTCTTGGGCAATTTGCATTTAGCAGGTAAGAATTTTCAAGTCATATACTAAGGTGCATAAAATAGAATTTTCCCCCTTGAACTAAATATAATTTATTTATTAAGCCTCGACTCCACCAATAATGAGATAAATGCTGCCAACTCTGAGTAAATTTAATCATCTCAGGCTTTCTAAGTTGTGTTTTTATACTCCCCCCCCCCACTCCCCTCCAATCTTTACCCTCTGCTGAAGATTAAGTCCTCAGAGCCCTTGGAGTCTAAAGACAAAGGCAAGATCGGAGAATTCTCCTGGCCCCCAGTCACCTCCAGGTCCTGCGTCTTTCACTGTCACATCCATGATACTCTTGTTTGTGCCGGAAACATCTTGCTCCTCTCAATGCTCCATGAGCTGGTGGAGATGCTCTCTGGGTTGGCCTCTGGCCTGTTGGCTGTAGCCTCACACAGCATCTTCACTCTGCTCCCCTAACCTCAGTGCCGTGAGGAGCTCCACAGGTGGTCACCCGCTCCCGGACAGGGGTAAGTGCAGCACAGGCCTGAGCACTGTATCATCTAAATCCACCGCTTCCGGGTTAGCACCAGGGAAGACAGACGCCAGTGTTCACTGCTTACAGGCCCTCACCAGCCTCTCTCTCGAAACTGTTAGAGTGCTCTCTTCTCAATGCAAAGGTATTTTAATGTCTCCTGGGTGTCTATCTTTGTTTATTTGGGGGATGGAAGAAGGATGGAACAATGGGGTGGAGAAAAATGATAGAAAAATATTCATCCAGCTATGTAGTTTATGGCAGGGCCTCAGCTTTGAACAAGAACAAAGATTAACTTTGTTTCTTTGAAATTCTGCTACGGCCTACAGTAAAGGCAGTAAAATAGTAAAATATCATTTTAGCTGAACTTGTTTTCAATGACGCCCTAAACTTTTTGGTACATACATTCACCTAGTTTGATGTGCCAGTCTTTGAGAGCGTGAAATACACAAAGATCTGGGTAAAATGGGCTTCTCCTGCGCCATTCCACTCCAGGCTGTAGGAGAGATGTGCCAGCCTGGGAGCTGTGGCTTGGAGTTGCCAGTGAGAGGAAAGACCTACAATTCTAGGGAAGTTTCAGACAAGGACAGACGTTAGAGAGGCAATGGGGCCTTCTTTAACCCAGCAGAAACCAAGTTATTCATTCATTTAATCAACAATGATTGAGCACCTATTCTACGTGAGGCCCCATTCTCAGGAGATCCTAGCGTGAGCCTAATGAAACAAGCTTACTTAGAAAGGTGAGGGGTGTACACGATGCAATGAAACAGGAGTGAGCACCGTTGTTCCAGAGGGACAGATGATTGCATAGGGAAGGCTCCCTATTACCTGACATGATTCTAGAAGCTTCACCTGTATTTCCATTGATGCCAAGATGCCTCCTTTATGAGATGCGTTATTTTTTTATGAGCCATTCTGAAAGAAAAATATGCCACCCATTAAATACGACAATGCTTTCTTGTCACTTTGAAGTTTTATTCTATGCTTATTGAAAGAGGATACTTATTTAGATGTAGTTTTTTTTCAAATCAGACTTCACTGTTGTTCAAATGTAAATGGAAGATATAAGTGAAATAAATTATTTAATGTATTATTAAAACTCCTTTTTATTCATACTCTGATTATTCATAATTGGTTTTGACATTTGTCAAAGTCCAGGTTTTTCCACAAGATAAGACTGTCAGAACCATCACGAGATTAGTTGTATAATATTGTTTAGAAAAGCGCTTCACCCCATCTCTGAAATTTCCTTCCATTTCCAAATTTTGATAGTGGAGCATCTCAAACTTACTAGATGTCAGCAGAACATGTTCTGACAAATCAGGACTCATGGCCCTCTCTAAAGTAGACCTACCATGGTCTGTGGCCTGAAATGGGGGGCAAATGCACGTGTCCTGTCATGCCACCAGAAACAGCAGCCATCTTAGCTCATCAGTAATCAATAACAACTTCATCAGGGCTGATTTCAAGATGTTAAAATGTAAAAAAATGTACATTTGGTCTTAGAATTGATGATATATAGATAAACCATTTATTGACAAACCATTTAATCCTCACAGTGCTACAAGACATGTACTATTATTTTCTCCACTTTACAGATAAGTAACCCAAGGCATAGAAAGTTCCAGAAACTTATCCATGGTCACCCAAAACCAGGATTCTCACCCAAGGAGTCTGGCCCTGGAGTCCCTTACGACAGGATTCTCTCCCTCATTTCCTCATGTCTGGGTTCAAAGTTTACTTCCCCAGGGAGGCATGCCCTGGCCACCCCAACTAAAGTTGCACCCTCATTATCTTCTGTGCCCTCACCCTACTTCTCCATAGCACATATCCCAGCAGACATTCTAGCAGATGGTCACCTGTTTATTTGTTCACTGTTTACCTTCCCCTCTAGAGGGCAAACTCTGTGAGCGCTGGGGCCCTCGTATTGTGTACTAAGGATCTGAACAGGGCCTGACAAATACCAGAGATTCAATACTCATTTGTTGAATAACTTGAAAAAGTAGATCCAGAGATTCAACCACGCAGATTTCTTCCTATAAGAAACAGGATTTTTTAAATGCTGAAATGTGTGTATGACAAACAGGAATCATTACCTTCAAGAGATAGTACAATGTAATGGTTAAGACAGCAGATTTTAGCCACAGTCTAACTGGATTTGAATCCTAGCTCTGCTACTTACTAGCTACGTGACTTTTGCTTTACAAGTTACTTAATGTCTCTGTCCCTTAATTTCATCACCTTTAAATTGTCAATAATGATAGTATCTACTTTATAGGGTTGTGGTGAGGATTAAATGTTAATACATGAACTTAGATCAGGGCCTGGAATATTTAAAACCTGATGCAAGTGTCACCTGTTATTATTATCATCTCCTACCTGGCCATTTCATGCTCTTTTAAGGGAGAACTGTATTAGGTTATGAAAGTTCTTTTAATTCTGATAATTATTTATATTAATATCTGCAAATTGTGTGTTACCCTCTAAGTGCTCCATTTCATGTTTCTACATATTCTGTAGGAAATAATCCAGGACATATCTAGACTTAGGTGAAAACTCACAGAGACTTACTATTACTTGTAGTATTTATTGTGATCATTTTGGTAATTGACCAGTATGAAAAAAAAAATTCCAGGGAATCATACTATTCAAAACGTCCTCACATCTCGTCCTCCCTATATGCTGATCAGAAAACCAAATAGACAGATCTGCCATTCTTTCTTGAATGCCACATTGTCTGCTGTTCAGAACAAGGAAAATGTAGAAATATGTTTCCTATTGTGTTCATCTCCAACCAGGCCTGCCCATCTATGCTATTCATTTTCTTTGAGGGAAACCCCTATTTTTTAACAGGTTGAAACACAAGCATATCATGGATAAAAATGTGGCATTTCAAGTGATGTCACCAAGATGGCAAAGTGAGATGCCTCCGTTTTCTGTCACCCACAGAAATTTTAAACAAAAACATAAATAGAAAGAATTATCTTTCGAAGAACTCTGGAAAGGAGTTCAAGGATTGCAGTAATTAGTCAAGTGCCTAATCAAGAAAGGACAATTTAAGAAAGACAGGCAAAGTCACGGTGCTCTTGCTGACCCTTCAGCCATGCCCTCCCAGCTCACTGTGGATCTGAGCTGCATTCCCAGTGCAAGTCCCTGGTCCTGATTCCAAAGGGAGCAGAGTAACCCTTGTGCATATACTAGCATGTTTGTGTCATTCTGTCTGGTGGCAACTTGAAGGATTGAACTGGGACAGTCTTTATAGATTCACTGTCCACAAACTTGCCCAGTTTGTAGAAGTGGTTTGCAGGGCAGCTAATATGCAGTAAGAAAACAATTAAATTGCAGCTGCCTGGAGCAAGGGATTACTGATTTTAAGACATGCAGTAGAGTTCTCAGGACTTGGAAAAAAGACTACAAATCTTCTGGGGAAAGAAGAGAGAGGAGAGTGTCTGTGTGGGTGGGAGAATTCCTAAGGCTACAAGTGAGTGGCCAGGATAACATGTATGCTCAGGAAAGACTGGGGGAAACATAACACTTTCACATTAAAAGGTATTATCTTTTTTTTCACTTTTTTGACTAGTTCCTGGGGTCAAGGAAATCTCAGTCATAACACTAGCTGGAACAAGCTTCACAAATAGAGCCTTAGTGACAATTCTAGAGATAACACATTAAAATATTAAAATGTCAAGCATGCATAAAAAATAACAAAGCATGCAAATAAACAAGGAATTATAGACCATGCAAAGGAGCCAGGTAAAATATTAGGAAACATCAACAAGGGAGATCAGACTTCTGGCATACCAGAAAAAGATTACAAAAAACTTGTCTTAAATATACTCAAAGAGTTAAAAGGACAATATGAACAAAAAGCTAAAGGAAATAAGGAAATCAATAGATGGACAAACAGAAAATTTCCATAAAGAGAGAAATTATAAAAAGGAACCAAACTGAAATACCAGAGCTGAAGACCACAGTAACTGAAATTTTATAAATTCTCTACAGAGTTTCAACAGCAGATTGGAGTTGGCAGAAGGAAAAATCAGTGAACTTGAAAATCAATTTGTCCAGTCTAAGGAGCAAAAAAAAAAAAGGAAGTGAAGAAAGGTGAACAGCATATTAGAGACCCGTGGGACACCAGCAAGCATACCAATATACACATTATGGGAGTCCTAGAAGGAGAAGGAAGAGAAAAAGGTGGAAAAAACACTTAAAGAAATAATGGCTGGAAAGCTCACAAATGTAACAAAATACATGGAAATCCAAGAAACTCAAAGAACTTCAAAAAAGTTAAACTCAAAGACACACATTAAAAATAAACTGCCGTGACCTTGAAGAATCCATAAGAAAGCTGGAAAACTGATAAATAAATTCAGCAAAATGGTGGGATACAATATCGGTACACAAAAATCCATGGTGTTTCTCTACACCAGCAATGAAGAATCTGAAAGGGAAGTCAAGCAACAGTTCCATTTATAATAGCAACGAAAGGAACAAAATAACTATGAATAAATTTAACCGTGGCTATCAAAGTCTTGTCCACGGAAATTTATAAATCATTAAAGACCTAATTAAAAGGAAAGAAAATCTGTGCTTATGGATTAGAAGACTTAATATAATTAAGATGTCAATACTAACCAAAGTGATTTACAGATTCAATACAAACCCAATAAAAATTTCAACAGCCATCTTTACAGATATGGAAAAGCTAATTATCAAACTCATGTGGAAGGACAAGGGGCCCCAAAGAGCCAAAAACATCTTAAAAAATGAACAATATTGCAAGACTTGCACTCCCCAGTTTCAAAACTGATTACAAAACTAAAGTAACACAACAAGGTGTTACTAGCACAAGGACAGATATATAGAACAACAGAATAGAAACTCGTGTTCAGAAATTAGCCCACACATCTATGGCCAACTGATTTTTGGCAAGGGTGCCATGTTCACTTACCGAGGAAATAGTAGTGTCTTCAACAAATGGTGCTGAAAGTACTAGATTTCCACATGTAAAAGAATGAAAGTGGACCACTACTTCATTCCATATACACAAATTAACTCAAAAGGGATCATATAAGACCTAAAATAAGAATTAATCTATAAATATAAATATTTAAGAGCTAAAACTATGACACTCCTAGAAGAAATTATAGGGAATTATCTTCAGAACTTGTATTAGGCAATGGAATCTTAGGGTTTAGACCAAAAGTATAAGCAACAAAAGAAAAAATAGATTAGGTTTCAACAAAATTTAAAACTTTTGTGCTTCAAAGGACAATATAAAGAAATAAAAAAGACGACAAACAGAATGTGATAAAGTATTTGGAAACCATATATGTGATAAAAGTATAATATCCAGAATATATAAAGAACACCTATAGCTTAACAAAAAGATGAACAATCCAATTTAAAAATGGACAAAAGACTCTAATAGACATTTCTCCAAAGAAGAAACACAAATACCTGATAAGCACATGAGTAGATGCTCAGCATCATTAGTTACTAGGGAAATGTAAATAAAAAGTACAATGAGATACCACCTCACACCCACTGGAATGGCTACTATTCTAGAACTGAAAAACAACAAGTGGGAGGATGCAGAAAAATAGATTGTTGGCAGGAATATAAAATGATTCAGTCACTATGGAAAGCAGTTTGGAGGTTCTTGAAAAAGTTAAACATAGTACTACCATATGACCCAGCAATCCCAATTCAATTTATATAACCAAAATAATTGAAAGCAGGAACTTGTACAGATATTTTTACACTGATAATGCTTTATATCAATATTCAATTTTGGCCTTTATAACTATACTTAATGTGGTTTGATACATTCAATCTACTCTCAAGTGTTTAGAAGAGACAGAAAGAGAGAGACAGACAGGGAGGGTGGGAGAAATGGAGGATGATAAAACAAATATGGTAGATTGTTAAAGTAGGTAAATCTGGATAGGGAGTATAATGGAGTTCTGTATTATTTTTTCAACTTTCTTGTAAGTTTGTACTTATTTCAAAATAAAGTTAAAAAAATAGCTATTTGGCTAAATATTCTTTTCTTTTTTTTTTTTTTACATGGGCAGACACCAGGATTAGAACCCTGGTCCTCTAGCATGGCAGGCAATCATTCTTGCCTGCTGAGCCACCATGGCCCGCCCTAAATATTCTTTCTTAAAGGTCAAGCTTGCTCTACTTACATTTGCTTTCCAGATTAAAAAAAGCAGGACTATATATATATATATATATATATATATATATATATATTTAACCTAGATACTCGTAAAATTGTTGAGTTCCACACTCATAGAGACATATTTTCTTAGTTTGCCAGGCCTGCTATGACAAATACCATACAATGGGTTGACTTAAACAGCAGGAATTTATTGTCTCATGGTTTTGGAAGCTAGAAGTTCAAAATCAAGTTCTTGATAGGCCATGCTTTCTCCAGCAGGGATTTGGTGCTGGCTTGCTGTTATCCTTGGAACTCTTTGGCTTATATCTTTATCCCCATCACATGGTGACCTGCTTCATTTTCTGGCTTCTTCTGACTTCAGCTCCTTCTGATTTCTGGTGTCTATTTCCATGTCAAATTTTCTTTGCCAAAAGGACTTCAGCCATATGGATTAATGCCTACCCTGATTCCATTTGGCCTCATCGAAACAGCACCTTTGACATCTTATTCATAAATGATACCATACCTTAACTAATAAATCATCAAAGATGCTATTTACAAATGGTTTCACACCAACAGGACTGTAAAACACCATCTTCATAGCTGTGTTTATGGAGGACATGATTTAATTCCCAACGCATATTTTGTGTTTTATTGTTATTTTTCTTTTCACTGCTAAAATGTTACAGCTTCCATTACCAAACATCAATCAGTTCTTCCAAAAATTAACTTTCTTTTATTTGTTATAGATTCAGTTGGAAATGAATTAGCTTGATCCTGGTCCTCACTTCAAAAGAGAGCACTCAGGTGGTTATAACTGACCATTCCAAAGCAAAGCTCATAATGAGATTTGTAGAACAAATAGACGTATGACATCATGATTTTGGTTAAAAAAAGTGAATTACCAGGTAAGGTTAATTTTTTTTAATATTCTAAATGTTATACATGTATTAACTAAATCAATCCTTTTCAGCAACCTTAGAGACTCACATTACTCTTATTTAACAGTTACAAAGAACTTACGTTGCTTGCCCCAAATCACATAGCTTAAAAATGGGAGACCACAATTGTGAGCTCAGGCAGTATGTCTGTATTAGTTAGAGTTCTCTAGAGAAACAGAATCAAGAGGGAACAATCACAAATATAAAATTTATAAAAGCGTCTCATGTGATTATGGGAATGCAGATCCAAAATCTGCAGGGCAGGCTGTGAAGCCGACGACTCCGATGGGGGGTCTGGACGAACTCCACAGGAGAGGCTCGCCAGCCAAAGCAGGAAGAGAACCTGTCTCTTCTGAATCCTCCTTAAAAGGCTTCCCGGTTAATTAGATTAAGCATCACTCATTGCAGAAGACACTCCCCTTTGGCTGATTACAAATGGAATCAGCTGTGGATGCAGCTGACGTGATCATGATCTGATTCTATGAAATGTCCTCATTGCACCAGACAGGCCAGCACTTGCCCAACCAGACAAACAGGTACCACAACTTGGCCAAGTTGACACATGTCCCTGACCATGACAATGTCACTAACACTAACTCTCTTACTACACTACAAGACCTCCTCCCACTTCTGTGCTATTACTTCTGTGACTTTAACTGGTTTTGTTATATAGTCGACTTCTAACATTTATGGTTTCTGATCTTCCATTTATATTTTCTATTTCTTTATTTCTCTGGGTTGCACTATAGGTACTTCCTTCAATTTTATTTTCCAAGTCACTAATTGTCTCTTCAGTTCTGTTTAATTGGCTGTTTTACTCAGCCATATTAAAGAATGAAACTTATTGAAGAAAGATCTTGTGTGTGTATTTAAACTCTACAAGTTTTATTAAGTCTTTTGTATAATCTGCTTTATCACATTTTATATTCAGTTATTCATTGTTTATTTGTACTTCTTTTATTTCTTTAAACCTTTATACATGACTATTTTATATTCTTTATCAGATTATTCTAATATCTAGACTCTTCAGAGGTGTAAGTCTTTCATTTAATGTTTCTGCTGTTTCTCATTTATTTTCTGTGTTTTTTTTTTTCAAATTGAAAGCTATAATTGATTAAACCAAATCCGTGAGAATTCTCAGAGTCTCTGTTGGGAAGAATGATTGCATTTACCTCCAGGCAATCTCACCTTACAGCTCCTTCCTCTGATCATTTGCTCCCTGATTCGGTTTCAGTTTACTATTGTTATGATTCTAATTTAATTTTTTGGTCCTTTGAAATTTCCTTTCACTTTATTAAGTGACAATGCATTGAAACTGTATTTATTATGTTTGTGTAATTCATCAAAGAATTACATTTGTCTAGAAGTCCCTTTAGAATAAATCTTCTGTCATATGGCCAATAAATGGGATACACATCTTTCTTTGATAAAGTGGAATTTTCAAGTCACACTGAAATCTTGGTTTGTTTGAAATTCTGAGGAAATTTGTGCACATTCTCCAGGAGGATAGCATACCTCCTGCTTCTCCATATTCAGTCATCCCAGACTCTTCTTTCTTTCAATGAAAGAAGTAAAGGCCATAGGGATGAAATTACTTGCCTAGTTTCTTCGGCAACTGAAAGGCAAAAATTGGACTAGAATTGATCACTAGGAACCAAGACATTTCTCAGGTAGATCTATAAATTGAACTCAGAAAATATCTGACAGAAGGAAGAGATCTCCTAGCAGTGGACTTTCAGCCTATAATGGCAATCAAGAAAGTCTGGCAAAGATGCCTTCTCCACCTATATTTTAGGTACAAACCACTGTTCTCTCCATCTTGAGTCTTATCAGTACCTACAGGGTGGAATGATGATACATTCTAAGGAAGGTGAATTTACCAGTTGATCAAATGCTTTTTGAGTACTGGATATCACAGGCTACTTCTTTTCAAAGGTTCATACAAATGGCCCATGTCCAGATGCCTCATTCTCCAAGGCTCAAGAAAGCATATACTTTTCATTTTCAGATTGATAACCACAGGGTGGTTACAAAGGAGACTTTGTAAATGCTTCCCTATGTCCATAAATGTCCAGCTCAGGAGCTTGGAGTTTGAGAAGTCTCTATTTTCTGGGTTCTGAGAAGACTGCTATCATTGTGATTCATAGGTTAAAGTGTGACGGAGTCCTTTAGTCTGTTTTAGCCTGGCTTACCTTTCTGATGGTGAAAACAACACACTAGCAATTCCTGTAAGAGTAGCGTGGAGAGAGAGATCCTTCTTAAATCAACGTATGGGTTTTTGTAAGTACCATTGCTGTATTCCCTGTGCTTGGCTCAGGACCTGACATGTTGGAGGCTCTGGAATAAATGCATGTGATTGAATTAAAAAATAAATGAAAGAATGAATGAACCCGACTTTTGAGCTTTAATGACAATATTGCCTTGTGCCACTGGATGGTGCTATAAAACCAATCATGTACACAAAACAGACTTGCTTTCCGGTCTCCCAAGCAGAAGGGGCAGCCTTCACTGTTTGAGCTTTTCAAACCACTACAATTTGAACATCACAATCTTCTATTTCAGAGAAAAGCTGAAAAGATTTGTAATTTATTCTTTTTTTAAATGTTTTTACAATGAAATATACATACAAAAGAGCAATAAATTTCAAAGTACATTGTAACAAGTGGTTATAGAACAGATTTCAGACTTTGGTGTGGGTTACTCTTCCACAGTTCTCCTTCTAGCTGCTTCCAGACACTGGAGACTAAAAAGAAATATCAATATAATGATTCAGAAGTCATACTCATTTGTTTAATCCTGTCTCCTCTCATAACTCCCAATCTTTAGGGGTACTTAGGCTCTGCCTTTTCTAACTTTTTCAAGTTGAAAAGAGCTATCAATGAAATGGGATTGGGGGATGGAACTAGTTGCTGTTCTTGGAGAGGTTGGCCCCTCTGGGTTTCAGGGTTTATCTGGCCGAGGAACCCAACTGGAGGTTGCAGGTCTCTGGAAAGTAATCTTAGGACATGAAACTTCTGTAGAATCTCAGATAGAGCTCTGGGTGTTCATTAGGGTTGACAGGTATGGTTTTGGTTGGGATTGGGCAAACCATGGTAATTAGCAATATCTAGCTAAAGCTTGCCTATGAGTAGCCTTCAGAATAGCCTCATGACTATTTGAACTCTCTTAGCCACTGTTATCTTATATTGTTACATTTCTTTCCCCTCTTTCGGTCAGGAAGGTGTTGTCAGTCCCATGGTGCCAGAGCCAGGCTCGTCCCTCGAGTCTGATTCACTCTTGAATGAAAGCAGTGATTGTTACAACAGTACTTCTACTAGAATTGGATCCACAGTGAGATTTCTGCAGCTCTGACACCCAGAAAGATGCATTTGTGGAGTGTTTTGTTATTGGTTTTTTAGAGGTGGCATGTGGATTAGTTATTAGGAAAAAAGTAAACTAGATACGAGATTTGAGTTTCAGATCCAACATCCCTGTCTGTCTTTCCTCAGATTCAAAGTGCTCATTTTGACCAGTGGGTTTTCAAATTGTGCTGTTGTTCTTCAATGCCCAACAGATTCTTGAAAGATGCCTCCAGCTACCAGTGTGTGCATGTGTGTGTGTGGTGATTGTAGGGGGTGCAAAAGTGGAATGAGAGAATTGCTCTCTTCCAACCTTTTCATCCGGAACAACACCTTTTGGGGAATAGGGGTAGGCATTATAAGATTCTGTTTTGTTTTTAAGAATGTCATCCCCTGCTAGAAGAAGGCTTGAAAGCTACAAGGCTCGATTATCTTGTTGCCCTTTTTAGCCCTAACATTCTAAGGTTCTAAGTTCTGTAATTTTCTTGGTTGAATTTCCCCCTTTGCCTGCCTGAGGCATGCTAAGGAGATGTGAGTCTCTGGATGGACCTGAAGGCAGGGCCAGGCAGTTCTTGTGCTCACCTTCAGTACACCCCACTCCCCACACTGCCGTCCACCTTGGCGTTGTCTTCTGTCACCCTGAGCCCTGGCTGCCTAGCCCAAACAAGGCACCAGGCAAACATCAACACATTTGGGGATGGATTGGAGAATCACACAGCTGCCACAGAATTGCAATTAATTAAAGGGGTAAAGATATCCAATTCTTATAGTGAGCTTGAGAGGAGTACATAGGCAGAAGCTGAAAGGGCAAGACCTTCAAAGGAAGGAATAGAGTATGCACAGAGAGGAGGGTCGCAGAGCTGGACAGGCAAGATGTTAGAAACAAATCCACCAGCAGAATTTCAGTGTCAACTATGTGCTGAGCTCCAAGTATACAGAGATGAACATAAGCAGATCTCAGAGATGGCTGGAAGATGCATAAATGAAGGATTGTCGGGCCATACTTGAGTGCTTTGAGAGGAGATGGACAGCGTACTAAAGGCATTCAGAGAAAAAGCACTGAACCTTTTCAGGAGTTCAGGAGACATCCTGGAGGAAATGAAGCCCTAACTGGATCTCAACTGGCCCAGAAACCATCACTGTAGTCATTCTTAGGAAAAAGTTTTCATCAGTTCTCTATGGTAGCTTTCTTCAGAATTATTTTCTATACCTCTAGTGGTTGAATTCATATAATTATGGAATAATAATAGCTACTCTTTATTAAGTTTCTGAGCACTGTACTAAACACATTGCATATAATTCCTCATTTAATCCTCTAAATAATCCCGTGAAATAGGTAGGTATTAAGATCATTATTTTGAAAACTTTTTATGAAAAATTTCAAACTCATGCAAAAAAATTTTTTTAAGAACAATTACCTCATTGTACCTATCACCTGTATTAGCAGTTATCAACTCAGGATCAATCACGTTTCATCTATACCCCACACAGTTTCTGATGTCAGGAGTATTTTGAAGTAAATTTCAGACCTCATGCCATTTGATTTGTACATAGTTCAGAATGTTAATTTTAAAAGATAAAGATAGGGTGGGTGATGGTTGTGCAGCGGCAGACTTCTCGCCTGTCATTCTGGGGACCCGGTTCGATTCCCAGTGCCAACCTATGCAAAAAATAAAAAATAAGGATAGTTTAAGAAAATGTAGCCACAAGGTGGAGTAATAGGGACTGAGACATATACATAAACGAAATAAGTGAAAAATGTCTTTCAAGCTACTGGACATTGGGAAGCGAAAGACAGTGTTCTCCGAGTGATGGGAAATAAATGAGGTAACTCCTCTGATTGTCCCAGTTTACTGCCTTGAGAAAGTCTGCAGGTGGGGTGCAGGGGGACTCTAGGTGGAGTCTGGTAGACTGCTAGAGCAGGCCTCGTAGACAACTTGATCATCTGATTCTAAAATTCAAATGGAAACTCAAGTGACTTCGAATAGAACAGCCAAAACAACTTTGATAAAAAAAGAACAAAAGTTCTTTTGTTCACTACAAAAGGAGTAACACTACCAGATTCTATGACTTATAAAGTTTCAGTAATCACGACAGTATTGTTTTGGCAACAAGATCAGCAAATAGATCAGTGGCTCAGAGCAGAGGGTTCAGAAAAACCACAGAGATACACAACTGTTTTTTGATGCGGTGCAAGGGGAATTCATTGGGAAAGAACAATTTCAATAAATATTGCTGGAACAATTGAACATTCATATGCAAAAAATGAAGTTAGATACATAGCTCATACAATACACAATAAGTAACTCAGGATGGACCATAGAGCTTCCTTCCTTCTAGAAGGAAATACAGAGAAATCTTTGTGACCTTGGGTTAGGCAAAGTCTTCTCAGAAATCATACCAAAAGCATAAAAGAATAAATTGGTACTTTGGACTTCATTAAAATGGAAAATTCTGTTCTTCTAAAAACATTGTAAAGAGAATGGAAAGACAAGCTGTAGACTTGGAGAAGATATTTCTCAAATAATATCTGTTAAAGGACTTGATCCAACAGATGAATAAAAAACTGTCAAAACTCAAGGCACTTCACCAAAAGAAGATACATGGATTGCAAATAAGAACTTGAAAAGATGCTCAGTAACATTAGCACTTAGGAAGATGCAAATTAAAACCACACTGAGCTATCACTACCCATCTATTAGAATGGTTCAAAACAAAATAAAAGACTAATCATAAAAGATATTGGTGATGATCTGGAGAACTGGAACTCTCCTACATTGCTGGTGGGGATGCAAAATGATGCAAGAACTTTGGAAAACAATTTGGCAGTTTCTTAAGTGGTTAAACATGCACATACCGTATGATTCAGCCAGATTAACAGAGGTTTGAATCCCTCCTATCATGAGTTATAACACTCTCGCCCTTACCTCATTACATTGCATCCGCATTGTTCTTTTATCCCATTCCTTTGGTGTGCCAAGCCACAAAGGTCTTCCTCAGGACCTTTGCTCTTGCTGTTTCCCCTGCCTAGAATGCTCTCCTTCAGATCTCTAAATGACTGGCCTTTCTCATCATTTAAGTTCCATTTCAAATGTTACTCCTCAGAGAAAACTTCCCTGGCTGCCCAAAAAGTAGCTTGCCCTCCCTTAGTTTTTATCACTAGTTTCCCTCTTTTATAGCATTTATCACCATTGGAAGCTATTTTGTTAATTTATCTCTTGTTTAATGTTGCCTCCTCTTACATCCCAAAGTCTAGCAGAGCACCCAATGAATAACAGTAATGCTTGGTATTTAATAGCTTGACATCCGGTTTGCCCCTTGATTCTGGCTTTGATTTTTTGGATGTTGACTTCTCTGGGCTTCTGTTTACTTGTATTTAAAAATGGGGATGCTAATTGCTGTAGTAGCTAAATGCTGTACATCCATTTTAGTGACTGACCTTTTCAGGTAAGACCAGTGTGCTAGATTGAAGAGGCTGGTTGGGTTTCTGGAACTAGCATTGATTCTTAAGATTGTAAGAAGGTGTTCTGGGAGCAGCTCTCCCACTGTAGAGCTGTATGGTGAGAAGCTGTGTGGGCACACTTGGGGCCTCTGTGAATTAAATATCCATCCCTTCTGCATGGATGAAGCCCTCAGGTCACAGCTTGACAAGTAGGGTCCAGGTTAACTTTCAGCACCCATTTCTCCTCTTGGCCAGGATACTACACATTTGCAGTATTAGTGTCTTAATGCTGCTATAACAAATCACCACAAACTTAGAGACTTAAAGCAACACACATTTATTCTCACATCATTCTGGAGGTCAGAAGTCCAAAATCGGTTTTATTAGGCTAAGGTCAAGGTGTCAACAGGGATGGCTGCTTCCAGAAGGACTAAGGGAGAATCTGTTTCTTCGCCTTTTCCTGCTTCTAGGGGCAGCCTACATTCCTTGACTAGTGACCCCTTCTTCCATCTTGCAAGCCAGTAGGATAGCATCACATTGTCCTCTTTTGTTGTAAACTTCCCTCTGTTTCCTTTTTAAAAGGACACTAGTGATTACATTTAGGGCCCACTTGGATAACCCATGATAATCTCTTCATCTCAAGAGTGTTAACCACATCTGCAAAGCCCTTTTACCATAGAAGGTAACATTTATAGGCTTAATGGATTAAGACATGGATATCTTTGGGGGCAACTTTTCAACCTATCACAGTTGCTAAAACTAGATTCCAGAGCTCCTTGCACATCTGGATACTTCAAACATTTATCCAATGAATATTAAAGATCCCTGGTGGGTGAAACTACTTAATACAGGTTTGCCAAGTGACTAGAAGATTTGATAGCGGTCACAATTGAATTTCCCTAGTCTACACTGTGTTCCTCCTACAGAGTCTAACACAGCCATTAGATGGTGACTATAAGACAGGGTTTGTGATTCACCTTTGTTTCCCAAGCCCTAAGGAAATTGTCTGGCACAAAGTAGAAACCAAATTAACGTGTGAAGTGAGAATGGGCAAAGAGTTAACCGTGGTTGGGTTTGAAACCTACTTCTCATTTCTTGACCAACAGCTGTGTGATGTTAGTAAGCCACTTCACTTTTCTGTACCTTAGTTTCTTTATTGAATCCCTTATTGAAAGCTGCTTCCCTGCCTACCTGTACCTCACCCTCTGGTCTGTCACCCTGTTTCAGTTTCTTGATAAAACCATTCATTATGGGAAATTACCCTGACCCGTTTTTTTTACTTAGGTGTTTATTTTTCTCCAAACATCCAATCTAGGAGGTCAGAGATCCTGTCTGTCTTGACCGCTTTTGAGTTCTTTGCACTTAGAATAGTGCCTGACATAGCAAGTGATCAATGTATCTGTTGAAAGTTCTGTAAAGATGGGATTACACAATGGATTTTTAAAGATTAAGTAAGGAGGTACTCAGCAAAGAACAGTCATTGCTAAGGTGGCATTGAATAGAGAACAACGTAAATCGAGTGGGTACTCTAACTTCAAACGGGGCATCTCTTCCCTTCAAAGTTGATAACTGCCCAGACACACCAGCCATAGGCAGTACAGACCTGGAGAAGCTTTTAATACAGTTCTGATTGCCTTGCTTTCCCGACACCACCACAGTGTTTTCATTAAATGCCCACATGGCTAAATCCGAGGTACCAAAATCTGAGACAGATGCAGAAAAAGAATGCATTAAAAAAAATGTGGTCATCTGCTTCCAAGTCAAGAACGTTTTTCAAATAGGGATTCTCAGGAACTTGAGAGCTTCAATGTGCATTGAGTTTCCAGAAACTTCCAACTGTGGACTAGGATTTAGGAGTTCTTACCTGAATCATACCTGAGGCCTCCCCATGAGATAAGATAGGACGAGAGGCCTCTAAATTGGACACACATCAGCAGGACACATTTCCTGCCCTGGACTATCAGTCTTCACAGCTCAAATACTTACTATGAGTTGACATTTGATATTGTAGTTCAACTAATCAGTTGGGAATTAGAGGGAAATTATAGGGGGATCATTATTGCATCGTGGAGGAACCTGGGATGCTTTCCACTTGGTAAGGGTAACTTGGAAGTGTAAAGAGAAATTTATGTCGCATTTTAAAACAATCAAGAAAATAAACCTATTATTTAAAAAAAAAAACCCAGTAAATTAAGCTCTTCTTTCTGATAAATGAGTTAAGCACAATTTAACAAGGCTTGAATAGTAAGAATATTTATTAAATTATTTAACTTTTAGCTATAGAAGCATATTTTAGATTTATATCATGGAATTGAGAATTGGGAATTTCCAATTGTTCTAGGCATAACTCCTCTTATGCCCTGCCACCCTTCTTTCTTGGTCATAATTGTGGAGCTGTACTGAGCAGTCCCTATAAGCACCTTGTGCCTCAGTTTTCTCATTTGTAAAGGAAAACCAAATAATACTGTACTTAAAAGACATAGTAAGGTCCTAACATGTATTCCTTGAAAGAATTAATGGATTGATTTCCCCAACACTGAAGTGCTACCACAGCTTACACTGATGACCATAATTTTCCAGGGACTCTAAATTCTACAGAGGAGGCACACTATTTCCTGATTCCAAATGTGAAAAACAACTTCCCTATTTCAGTAGAAATGACACCATTAGCGTCAATACACAAAGACATTATTTCTTGATACTGAGGTATACTTTCAAAATTTCTTGGTGCCTTTTTTTTTTAAGTTAGAATCTCAGTAGCTTTCTGGCTGTCACCTCTCTTTTATATATGAGCAAAAAGCGAAACCCCAAATGACTGAATGAATTGCTTAAGTTTACACTGCAAAGACTCTGGGTCTACTGATATTTATGTTTTCCACTAAGCTAGTATTAAAAGAATTGTCCATCCTCAGTTAAGCCCCAGGATAAATAAGAATATCTAATACCCCATTAAACCAGCTTATAGTACCAGGAGGCAGCTGTGAATTTGTTATAAAACTTGGCTGAAAGGGTAACACGGGCCATATGGATAAAGAAGTATGGATGTCAGGACTGGGTTAATTCTCTATCACCTAAATCATCCTGAAATGCTAAAGAAAAGAGGTGGATGTGTCAGAGAGAGGATGCAGAAGGTTTGTTTAGGTTAAGAGGTTGGGCATTTATGCAAAAATGTAGGATAGCTTCAACTGCCAAAGAAATTGTGGGAGAAAATTGAGTTGAAAAGCTGCTCAGTGCACGTTTCTGTGTGTTGGAAGACCCACCCCACCCAATCTAGTCCCAGTGAGTCCTAGGGAGAGTTTGTTGAATAATAAGGTGGGTCACAGTTCTATGAAACAAAAATCCAAAGGGGATGAGAGAAAGATGGTCATGTAGGATACTCAGATTGTAGCTGTAGAAGTTATATACCTGCTGCTTTGAAGCATACATGTGCTCAAACAAATATCTGTGGCTTAGTTTCCAATGGGTCAGCAGAAATTCCTGCCCCATGTTTCACCTGCCTACTGGGTCTGTTATTAAAATTGCAGTTAAAAGATTAGAGTTGGCCATCCCAGGCCACACCCATCATTGCCAGTCTTCCTCTCCTCTGAACTATAAAAGTACTTATGTTTACAGAATCACAGAACTTTGGAGTGGGAAGCATCTTGAACAGAGTTTCTAACTTGAGCACTGTTGACATTTTTGACTTAATACTTCTTAGTTGTAGAGGGCTGTTCTCTCCATTATAGGGAGTTGAGCAGTGCCTACCTGCTAGTTGAGAGTAGAAACTCCCCAACCTCCAGTAATGACAGCCAAAACAATTTTTCCAGACATTTTTTTGATGTCCCCAGGTTGGGGGGCAAAATTGCCAGCAGTTGAGAATCACCACGTATAGCACAGCCCCCCAAACATTGCTAAAACTTGCACACAAAGAAAATGAAGATTTAAATGGGACATGAGTAAAATGGATGTTATCTAAGGATATCTATAGGAAGCTCAGTGAAAAAATTCATTACAGTTTGTGTTAGTTAGATTCAGTTGTCTACTCGGCCATGTGAGCATACATAGTTTTGTTGCTGCAGACATAAGCCAATGGTAGGTGAACCTCATCTGTTGCTAATTACATCTGCAGTCAGCTAGGAGGTGTGTCTGCTGCAATGAGTGACATTTGACTTAATTGGCTGGTGTTTAAATGAGAGAACGCAATGTAGCACAGCCTAAGTAGCTCGGCATTTCTCATCTCAGCACTTGCAGCTCAGCCCAGTCCTTTGGAGATGCAGAAAGAAGTCACCCTGGGGAAAGTTTGGAACCCAGGGGCCTGGAGAGAAGACCAGCAGAGACCATCCTGTGCCTTCCACATAAGAAAGAACCTCAGTGGAAAGTTAGCTGCCTTTCCTCTGAAGAACTAACAAAATAAATCCCCTTTTATTAAAAGCAAATCTGTCTCTGGTGTGTTGCATTCTGGCAGCTAGCAAACTAGAACACAGTTTATATCATTATGATTGGAAAAATAAAATACAAACAAACAGAAAAATATTAAGTACTGAATTTACTTAAAACTACCGAACAAACTTTTCAAAAAATTCAATAAGAAATTTGAGCTTACTTCCATTGACATATCTCTTATACCAATGGGTATTTTGCTAAGAATGGCTATGCAGCTAACCATGACTTTTTAATGATGATCACTTCAAATTCTTGGTGGATTCCCTCAACACAAAACTTCATTCACACAAGCAGGTGATGAAAACATTTCAAACCATTGTGTACAAAGACTTAATTTGCAATATTGACATTAAATAAGATAATAGCTTGTCCTTTTCTTATACTAATAAATCAATGGTTAAATTGCAATTGCACTGTTAAATGTATTTCAAACCAAATCAAACTTTTAAGTATCCTGTATTTCAAAATAATACTGAAGGGCTGATGTGAACATTGCATATACATGGTAAGAGCAGTTACTGTGTAGCTATCTTGGATGCCACTAAATAAGCCTCTTAACCAACAGCTGCAGATAGAGAAGAGTATCTGATATATGCAAAGGCAGAGATTCTAGACCACCACTTGTTGCTGGGAAGGTCAGAAGCCCCCACTTTTTCTCTGTGCTCCTCAGTCCCCTCCTGGGTGTACCTCGGGTTGAGCTCCATGCTTCGGGCACTTGGAACACAAAATCCCGAGTAGTGCTTCAGGCTTTGTCAAGGATGGTTAGTAGCACGTTCGGTAGCTGACTGCTGAGATACCCAGGCAATAAAATACTTTCCTGGCTGTGATGAGGGTATCATGGTGGAGCAAGCATTGCTCGTGGTGCTTGCTGCCATCTCCGGGGTCTATGAAGGAGACCCTTAGACTCCCATACTACTCAGACATCTCCCCAGGAACTGTGATGAGATTCCTCATGAACCCTCATTTACAATTTTCCAGAGAGTTAATTTGGAAGTTTTATATAGACTCAGTATTTACTGTTGAGGCACCTGGCCTCAGGGCTTCAGCTATTCCAAGTCCCACAGGCCATTCTAAGAGCTGAGGGACTCAGGAGCTCAGGGCTCACCTCTAATCCATTTGTGGCACACCAGCTTGATGGAGCACATAGGTTGGGAAGCTCTGCCTCACCTTAGAGGTGTACGCTGTGGTCCGGAGAGAGTCGGGACTCACCCCAGGACATGCAGTATGTTAATAACAGAGCTGGGACCAGAACCTAGCTTTTCTGGCTTGGGCACCACAACCATGTAGATTCTTCTTTTCTGGTCTTGATTTTTCCTCTGCCTGTTTTCCATCCTCCCTTTGACTCATTCACTACAATTCATCATGTGCAGAGCCCACAAGTCAGAAACACTGGCCTGTGCACTGCCTGCACAGAGAAGGCAGTGTTTCTTAAGCTTTGGTGTGCATAAGAATAGAACTTTAAAAGTAGGTATATTTTACTGTTGTGTGTTTGTGAGGAAAATTGAAGCAGGAAGAGAGGAGTCAAGATTCACAGTAGGAAGCATAAGGCAGTATTTCCATTATCCTTCAACTGATTTTTTTGGCCAAGTCCTACATTGAGCCCTAGATCTGGATGACCTGGAAGGGGACATAGTGACCCAAGGGCTTTAAAAATGTAAGACAGACTATTTGATCTAATGAGAAATTGAAGTGATTTCAGATACTTCAGGAGTACACAGTCACTTCCAGCTTCTAGTGTGCATGAGAGCCTCTTTGGGAGCTTGTTTAATTTACTTACGCAAGTAATTCTAAATCAGCTGATCTGGAATGGAGCCCAGGAATCTGCATTTTACAACCACCCTGGGATTATCTGATTAAGAAATGCTGAAATAACAGTGAGACTATGTAACTTGGTTGCTCTATGTCATGTGAACTTTGCAAAAGGCTGTGAGGAAAATGAATTTTTTAATTAAAAAAATTCAAGTTCTCGACAGCAGCTCTTATTTACAGTATTCTTGTTATAAATTATTTCCTAAAGCAAAAAGTAAAAATAAATAAATAAATAAATAAATAAATAAATAAATAAATAAATAAATCCTTCTCCCCTCCCTGTCTGTTCTCCTTCCCTCCTTTAATCTATTTTGAGGTTTTGGAAGCTGGGAGAAGGGGTGTTTGGTATTTGACCTCAAGTGGATGCACATCCCCTATTCAAAACTCCATCAAAAGCAGACTGGCCTGCCAGACCCCTGCCTGGCTCTCTGAGTTTGACCCTTTGCTCTGCATCCCAGTTCCACATACTGGCTAAAGCATCCTGATTAGACACAGCTGTGCTAGCCCTCCACCCTCTGCTGGGATTGAATCCCGTCTTCCATGAAAGGCATGTTAAGGTCCCAGCCTCTTGTCCTATGGGTGAGAACCCATTTGTAAATAGGACTTTTGAGGATATTATTAGTTAAGATGTGCCCAAACTGAATGAGTTGAGCCTTAATCCAATATGGCGAAGTCTTTATAAGCAAAGGAAATTAAACATGGAGGAAGGAAGCCAGGGGAGCAGCCAGAAGGTGGAAGTCAATGGAACCCAGAAAAGAAAAGAAAAGGAGAGATTCTGCCATGCTCATTGCCATGTGACATAAAAGCCAAGGAACCCCAAAGATTGCCAGCCAGCAATCTTTGGTTTGGTTGGTAGATGATACCAACCCTGGGAGGACCCAAGCCTTCCAGCCTCTTAACCCATAAACCAATACATTCTTGTTAAGCTAGTCTACTGTATGGTATTTGTTTTAGCAATGAGGAAACAAATACAAACCCCCTTATAATCATAAAGGGCAAGTCAGATGGTGGAAGAACAGGACAGAGAGAGTGTGCCAGTGCCAGCCCTTCTACATGTAAGGGTGTGGTGAGGCTTGGAGCAGCTGTCATTATTGGTGGTAAAACATGGCCCCAGGAAACCACTTAATAGAGTTCATAGTGGAGCTCAAGGAACGGACTCACAAACGATTCTTACCATGAATTAATCCTTTTCTTCTAAAAGTCCTTCTAAATAAATCTTCTCTGTGTCCATTTAATTAGTTATACATACATACGTTGTATGTGTGTATGTGCATTTGTGTAAATGATCGCAACCATTTTAGCAATGTAGAAAGAAAGGAAAGTGGGGGTTAGGAGGCCCTGACATCCACTATAAGTATTTTGCTGTAATTTCACACATATGTTCTCATTTTGAGCGTCGCAAAAGCTTATGGAGAAGGCAGGATCGATATTATTATTCTCATTTTGAGGAAATGGCAATTCCTCAGAGTTAACATGTTGCGTTAACTTTGAGCAAAATATTATTTTTCTGAGATACTAAGTTGTTTTTTTTAAACCAATAAAATAGAAAGACTGGCACAGTCAATCTCATGGTAACAATATATTAAAATAAAACTATTCCCAAATTACCCAGCTAGAAAGGACTTGAACCCAGATCTTTTTTTCTCCAAATTCAGTAGGATATGGTCTTCTAAATGAGAGTGCTTATCAGAGAGGGAGGCACTATAGTCAGTTAATTGTGTGTCTGTAAGCCCTGCTGTATTCAGAATAATGAAGTGAAGAAATGCATCCTGCGCTGTTATCCGTGACACCAAGCTCTCCTCGTCTTCCTTCTGCCAGTCTGCCTGCTCCCTCACAGGTGGTGGGTTCTTCTGCCCCTCCTCTTAATTCTTTCTGCCTCTGAGGCTTAAGTCCTAGGCCCTCCTCTCTTATGAGAACACCCTGGATATACTCATGTTACCAAGAGAGTAATGATTCTCAGTTATCTGCAATCCAGACTTCCGTCTTGAGATCCAAATGTCTTCTAGTCATCTCTGCTTCAATATCTTCTCCCCTACCACAAACAATTCATTATCCGCACATACTTTCCTTTCCTCTGAACACCCCACACCCAAAAAAAGAAAAGAGAAAAATCCAGATCCTTTTATCATATTCTCTGATTCTATGAATGGCCCCAGATAGCCACACCACAAAGGGTCATTCTTAATTCTTCCCTCTTCCTCTCCCTCTATGTCTAGTCACCAAGTCCTACAAGTCTACTTCTCAAATATGTCCTCTTTGACCTCTATCCAGAAACCATCTTCTCTCACATGATTCCTTAAGCACGCGCTTTCTAGTAGATCTCCTGATATCTTCTTTGCAATTCATTCTCTATCCAAGGCAAGAGGGATCCTTCTAAACACAAATATGGTCAGGTAACTTTCCTCATCATCACTGAACTCATCAATGTCTTCCCGTTGCCTTTATGATCAAGTCCCCACTCCCAAATGATGTACTTCATATAACCAAGTCTCTGCTTACTTGCCCAAACTTGTCCTGTGCCACTTTTCTTAGTTAAATATTTTTATTAGCTAAATTGGGGGTTCACAGAATAATCATGCACAGAAAACAAGATTGTCATATCATCCCCAACCCCATTATTAACACCTTGTATAGGTGTGGCACATTTATTACAATTGATGAAAGCAAATTTTTATAATTGTACTCTTAAATACAATTCATGGATAAATTCAGAGTTCACAGTTTGTGTACTATACTTTCATGAAATTTAAAAAAATTTCATTCTATTACCATATATATAACATTTCACCTTTTAACTACACTTAGATATATATTTTAGTGCTGTAGATTATGTTCACAGTGTTGTGCTACCATTACCACCATCCATTAACAAAACATTTCCATCATTGCAAATAGAAATTCTGCGCATTTTCAGTCTTACCTTCCTATTGCCTATCCCCATCCCATCTCCTGGTAACATATTCTAGATTTTGACTCTGTGAGTCTGCTTATTCCAATTGTCCTTTATCAATGTGATTATACAGTATATGTCCTTTTGCATCAGACCTATTTCATTCAACATAATATCTTAAAGGTTCATCTATATTGTCACACATATCAGAATTTCATTCCTTTTTACAGCTGAATAATATCCCATTGTATGTGTATGCCATAATTTGTATATCCACTCATCAGTTGACGGACACTTGGATTGCTTCCATCTTTTGGCAAGTGTGAATAATGCTGCTCTGAACATCAGTGTGAAAATATCTGTTTGAGTCCTTGATTTCAATTCCTTTGGGTATACACCTAGAAGTGAGATTGTTGGGTTATACTGTAATTTTATATTCCCACCAGCAAAGGGTAAATGTTCTTATTTCTCCACATCCTTTCCAACCCTTCTAATTTTGGTTTTTTGTTTGTTTGTTAATAGTAGCCATCTAGTGGGTAGAAATGACATCTCATTGTGATTTCAATTTACATTGCCCTGAGTGACTAATAATGTCGAGCATCTATTCATGTGATTTCGGCCATTTGTATATCTTCTTTGAAGAAATGTCTGTTCAAGTCTTTTGCCCGCTTTTAAATCAGGTTGCCCAAGATGAATACAAAGTGCAAGATTCTCCCTGTTTTTTTCTGGACCTGTGTCTTGTCCTGGACTTGCGGCTGTTGCTCTGGAGTCCTTTGTTTATAGGAGTTTTGGTGCCCTCTCTACTTGTCAGAAGGGGGCCTTCTCCCTCTCCCTGGTGTTTAAAGTAGGTGGTCCTCTGTCCTAGACCACCCACCTCAATGGTTTCTTACACTGCTTTAGTTATAGCCTCTAGCTGATTTTACATGGAGGCCAAATTCGGGGAGGGTGGGGAACACCAGAGAGGCATTTCCCAAGTCAGTCTTTCTAGCTAGCATAAGACCAGGGACCCACGAAAGGGATGCAGGCCAGCTCCAGACTTCCCTGGGAATGGCGCAGGAAGGCACCAGGAGCTTCTCCCACAGCTGCTCAGAGGTGTGCTTTCCTGATCTGCCCGGAAATGCAGCTCGTGAACTACCCCCTGCAGGGAAAGTCTTTTAAGTTTTCTCAGTCACCTTTCTCTGGGGTGGGTTAGAACAATGGCCACCATCAGCTCTGGAACCCCAGCTATCCAATGTTGCTAATTAAAAGTCATGATCAACAATTGACCATGTCCACCCATGATCTTGGGGAAGTGGATTTTTTGCATCCCTTTCTATCAACAGTGATCTAGCCAGGGGTCAGAGCCCACAGTGACCTGCTGTGAGAATAGGGGATAGATGCCAGTAGCCACCATGTGGAGAGAGCAATTTACTCATATTTATCTTAATTTACCAGCCTCGTCTCTGGATATTGTACAGTGTTCCCCTGGGCTCTGGAGGTGAAAAATAGTTGTTTCAGACAATTCTTGCCTATATAGTAGTTGTTCTGTTGGAGAGACTTAATCCGGGAGTTGCTTACCCTGCCATCTTCCCACATTCCCCCTTGCCATTTCTCTGGTCAAGCTCTATGTTCCAACTTTATTGAACTTCCTGGAGTTCCTCAGATTTGCTGTGGTCTTTTTTGCTTCTGAATCTCAGTACATGCGGATCCCTCTTTAGGAACACTCTTTCATGTCCTTCTGTACTGACTAATATCGGCTCATTCTGTAGATACGTTTAAATGAACTAGACAAGGGAAAGACATTGAAGTAAAGAGAAGTTTTTTGACATAGTGTTTCATTTACTCCCTCATCACCTCATTGGTGAGAGAGGGGCTCTCTCCCTAGGGTCCAGGGATGGCCAAACACTCTGTACCTGACACTAGGCAGATGAGATCAATAGCAGTTTATTAGGCACATAACCTCACAGTCCAGGAGGGAAGAACACCACGCAGCATGCAGAGCCACATGGAGGTTGCATTCAGGGACAGAATGCAAACTGTTCATTCTGTAGTGGGAGGCAGGCTTTGAAGCACCAAGAAAATGGGTGTCCCCTGGTTCCTGCAGGAAGATGTGATTGGCTTGTTTGAATAATTCCTTTGGCTGGCAGGGCACTGAAGCCTACTGCTCAAGGATAAACAGGCCCTGTTTCTGGTCCCCATGATAACGGATGTTTGTTTAGTGGAGATCATCTACTAGAGTAGAGTGGAGAGGGAAACTCATGGTTAGGCCACTCTAGACCCTGCTGGTTTCAGATATCAAGGCAGCGCATAATTTTAGACCTTATACCATACGTAGTCACTACCTTTCTTGATTTTTCCTGAGAATTCCTGGTTTTAAATATGCAGTCTTTTGTCCCCTTAAATCATGTCTCTGAAACATCAAAATAGCCCTACCCATAATCATATCTGCTTGACTCCTCAGTTGGACAGTGATAAAAGATCTTTTATCAGACCATGTGAATCATTGATAGACCTTGAAAACATAATTAGCCTATCTTGCAAACCATCTGGAAAGCCAGGATCATCTGTATGGACCAACCCATGCCATGTGGTGAAATGGTAGGGCTGCCCTGAGAAGGTCATCTGGTCCTGAGTATTCTCATAAACCCATGTACTCAGAGTCTGAGAGCCATGATGGAGTGAGAGTTCAAGGGAGGCTGCAGCCTTCCCATAGACAACAGCCTGCTGGAATTTTAAGACAAATGCATTCACGTCCATTAAGCCTTAGTTCCAGTCTTTCTGTGCCTCTGCTTTGAAAGTGAGGAAATAGTACCTTCTTTGAATCACTCAACCAACAGATATAAGTCTAGCTTGGCATAGCAGAACAAATGAAGTCTGCAAGTTAAAGGAACTAGGATCAGTTAGCTCTTAGCTGTGTCACCTTGGGAATGTCACTTGGCCTCTTTGAACCCCAGTTTCCATATCTTAAAACAATTGCAGTTCATCACATAGTCTCTAAGACAGAGGTTCTCAAATTTTAACAAACGTTAAAAGTCACCTGAGGAGCATATTTTTAGGAACCCTATTCCCATTGACTAGATTAGATACCTGGAACAGAAGTCTGGAAGTTTAACAGGCACCCCAAGTGATTCTGCTCGATGTAGTTTGTACATTACACTTTTAGAAATACTGCAGAACCAAGGGTTCCTCCAGCTCATGCTGTGCAAATTGTTCATCTCTGTCTCGAGTTAACCAGTCCCTAAGTGCTGATGATTATTTGGGCAAAATAACTTCCTCATCCATCTCTTTCTCTCCAATCCCATTGCAGCACCATGTTTATGTCAGGATAATGTCAGTGACTTCTGATTCAGATGCTTGCTGCAGTTCTTCTCCTCTTTATGCTTTTCCTGCACAGTCTGGTTAAGTTCTCCCTAAAACACCTCTTTCTTCAGTCATCTAATCAAAACCATGCAATGGCTATTAGTTGTCTGTAAGATGAAATAAAAAATCCTTCATGTAGCAGCTGTCTCCAAATCCTTACCTTCCACCCTCTTCCATAACAATTTTTGGCACAAAGAAAATTGCTTGATGTCTCCTGAATGAATTTTGTGTGTCCTCATCACCACGGCCACTGTTCATGTCCTGTCTTCTTGTGACCTGCTCCCTTCCACCCTCTCTACTCACTGTCTGTCTAAGTTCCATCCATTTCTGTAAAGCCCAGCTTTTAAATTTTATGTTCTTTGTGATGCCTTTTTTTGATCACCCCTCTTGACCATGATCTCTTTATTACTAAAACTCTAGTCCAGCTCCACAAAATGATTTTTCTAACTTTTCTATCTGGCATGCTTACTCAGTATCCTCACTCACCCTAATGCAGTGGTGTCCCATAGTTTTGTGAATGTCTATATCCTCCACAAGACTTTGCACAGAGTATGAACTCAGTGCAGATTTATTGCATGGTTGTTTCCCACAGAAGCCCTTTCCTGGTAAAGCAGCACAACTAACATGCATTTGAATGAGTTAATTAACTTCTGACATTTTCCCCTGTTTGCAAAACAGATGAACTCAAATGGGATAATTATCATCCTAGGATGTTATAAGAAATAACTGTCTGAAATGAATATTGTTGACTAAAAACCAAAATGTGCAGGTGTCACTAACTGTCTAGATGGAAATTGTGTCCTTTAAGTCACAGCAAGCTTTTGTGTCCTCTGTGAAGGATTGCTTGACATTCTCAGACAGACGTTGTTTTCAATAATAGTATTTATGAGTATTGCAGAGAACAAAGCATTAAGTTCTTCATGTGCATTATTATGTTTAATTTTCAAGACCACCTTATACATTCATCATTATTATCCTTATTTTACAGATGAGGAAATAGAGGCTTAATAGATTAAAAGATTTAGAAAGCTTGCTGTGTAGTGAGTGACAGCTGAAATTTGCACCCAACCCAGCCTGACTCCAAAGGCTATGTGCTTAGCTATTACTTTCTCCCACCTTGTTGTGGATGATCTAATGTTACAGGGCTTTTCTTGTTGTTTACAGGCCAGCCATGTGAGGAGAATGTAAATTCTTTGAAAGTAAAGGTAATGACTTTTATTTTCTGTGTCTTCATTGTCAGGTGCATAATACGTGCTCAGTGAAAGCTGAATCGATGCAGACTGGAAGAAAAGCTGAGAATGAGACATGGACTACAAAAAGTTCCAGGCCAAGTCATCGTGATGAGTGCTAAAAAGCAGCACTAACAATGTAGAGGCAGAAGAGGGAGAGACCTTCAGTGGTATTCAGGAAAGGATGCATGGTAGAGGTCACTTTTGGCCTCTCCCTCTAGAGTCCCTTCCTTGCTACCTTTGATCAGTAATCACGTTAGTGTGCACAATATTCAGATCTAAACCACTTAATAACTCAGATGATCTGGGTTATCAGAAATAATACCCAAACCCCCTTGCGGAACTACTCTGGACTCTCCATACCATTGTCCATGCTGGGAACAGATATCTCAGCTCACACTGATGATGCTAGGCTGAGGGTGTGTGAATCTCAGCCAGTGCTTTCTCCTAAAGCTGGACCCTCCAGCCCTTTGTTAAATGATGGAGTCCATGAGCATGCCAGTAGCATCACAATGTTCTCTTCCAAATCAGAACATGTGAGGTTGGTTGGTAATGCAGACTGATAGCTGAGCTTCAGTAAAGGCAAAGGAAGAGTCTCTGACTTCTAATTTGGTAATGCAGAACTCAAAATGTAAGCCTTTTCTCCAAATGTAGAAAGGCTTTTCAAAAAAATGCTGAGGGGTGCCACCAAGTATAATAGATGGTAATATTATAATGATAATAGTAGCTAAAATTTATTCAGCATTGACTGCATGCTGGGCATTCAACACACATCCCCTTTCTTCCTCATATCCTTTACAAAGCTGACACTACTGTTATCTCCGTTTCACACAGGTAGACATTAGGGCTGGAAGAGATTAAATTAGTTTCCTAAGGCCATATACCTAAGGTGTGAATTTCTAAATCAGATGTCCCTACTATCTGTTCCCTGAACTTCCCTGATTACAATGCTTTTCTTATTTTATTGTGATTATTTACTTAACAGCTCCCTCTTCTGCTAAGGGCCATGAGTGCACAGGCCTATCTGTCTTTTTCATTTATGTATCTCCAGCACCTGTTATACTTATTCATTCAGTTAACAAGATATTCAACCTTCACTGGGCATATGACACATTTAATCGTTTATTCAACAACAATGCACTGAACTCATCAGCTTGCACTGTTATTAGGTGCTGAGGATACTGTGGGAACATGGCAGCCAAGACTCCAGGCTTCTAGAAATTACATTCTGTTGGAGGCATGCAGGCAATAAACAAGTAAAAAAATAACTGTGTAGCTTGAGGCAATAAGTGCTATGAAGGAAAATAAAGCAAAGGAGAGGACCGAGAGCAGTGGTAGGGGGAGTTGAAGAAGGGTAGGGTGACAAGAAAGGCCCTTTGACGAGATGGCGTCTGGTGCACCAGACTGAAGGAGAGTGTGACCCCTGTGCAGAGCTGAGGAGCCGTGCTCTAGGTGGTGGGAGTGGCAAGAATCCTGAGATGGGGATGACTTTGGTCTGTTCCAGAAACAAGAAGACCAGTGTGGAAAGAGCACAGTGGATGAAGAGGAAAAGTGGTTGGGGTTGAGTTCAGAGAGATAGTCAGTGGTCAGGTCCCTCACGGCCTTGAAGACACTTGCAATAGGGATTTTAGGTTCTATTCTAACCCAAAGGGAACGCTGAAGGGTTTTGAGCAAGGGGGAGTCACTATCTAATTTAGTTTTGACTAGATTACTGCACCAGCTGTGTAGGGCAAGACTGGAAACAGAGAGGTCATGTAGAGAAATCATTTAAACAGTAGAACAATGGACTGGGCCACCGATAATGGAGGGTGGTAAGAGGTGGTTGGATTTGGGGTATATTTTGAAGATGGAATATATAGGTTTCCTAATCAATCAGATGGGGGAAAAAATGACTCATCTAAGCAACAGAGTGAATGGACATGCCATTTCCTAGGAAGCAAAAGCCTTGGGCAGGAGGAGTTTTGGAGGAAAAACCCAGTCTTCACGTACTTATTAAACATCCAAGTGGAGCAGCTCAGAGGCATGGGGTGCACATGTAGGGATTTCAGGACAGAGGTCAGGACCACAGTACACATTTGGTTTCCAAGTTTTAAGACTAGATAGGATAACTTCAATTCAAATTCAATAAATGCTTGCTATATATTGAACGAATGTTTAAAAGATCGAGGTTAGATTGAACTAGATCCTGACTCAAAGCCTGAAGATACATAACTTACAACTCCTGGGCTGTGTGACCTTGGGCAAGTTCTTTCTGAAAGTCAAAACAGCAACAGAGAAGATGATAGAGAGGAAACAATTATACTGGGGGTAAGAAAAGCAGATAGAAGGGCAGAGCCACCAAGAAAAAAAGAGGAATGGAAAAGGAAATGCCAGGGGAGCCAAAAACATGAAATGGAGAGGCCAGCCAGCTGAATGGAGAAAAAGGGGAACAGAACCTTCAATTCCTGGATGTAACTAATTTAGACTCAGATTCGTATGAACTGTTATTTGTATAGTTACAATCATCTACCCATTAGGTGTTTTCCTTGATTTTGTGGACCACATTTTCTGGAATTACTCACTGAGGTCATCTTGTAAGGACTCTTGGGCATAATTTATTTCTATTTGGTATCAGGGATAACTGTCTTTTCTTGAGAAATTAAAAAAAAATCATAGGAAATCTAGAACTCCTCTAACTAGCTGGGCTTCTTTTTTTGTGTTCATGATGGAAAGCTTAGAGCTTCATGAGGAAAAATTTTACATGGGCCTCACTCTAACCCCATTTCCAATATCTAAGTCCATTATATGCCCCAAATATTTTTGCCTTTTTTGTTTATATGTTTATATGTGCTGTGTGCTTTTTTTATGTTTTGTTTGTTCTTCTGTCTTTAAATATCCTTGACAGCTATGTTAACTCTTATATGCATCAATATAGGAAATAAACAAGAAGTAAATGAAGCTTCTTAAAGAGACTTTATTTCAAGTAGTCTATTTCATCATCCCTATAAATAAACTTGTGGTTGTAAACTAGAAGTTGAGAAATTATTTCACTCAAGTGATTGTCCATCAAGTGATTGTGTCCTTAGCTTCTGCTCTTTTTTCCTTTTCCCAGCTAAGAAAATAGATGAGTTCAGATCTCCCTTCTCCAATCAATTGGAGGCCAAGAAGTAGGATTGCTTAACTATGTATATCAGGAATAAAAGAGACTCAAGTGTTGCCATCAATGTTACAGTCACCTCTTGGGTTAAATCCAGGCTAGTTCAATTCCAGGTACACAGGCAGTGAAATCACTTGTTGTTTGTAACAGGTGTCCGGTCTGGCAGACTAAGTTATACTTGTCCTGGGATACAGATTGTTCCAAACACTTATGGAGGACAGGTAGGGTGGGTTTCCAAGGACGTTTCCACATGAAAGACTACTACCTAAGCCAAAGTCAGCCATAACTCAGTGGAGGAAGGTGTGGAAGATGTCAGCACACCCCAGGAAGTGAGGTCGCATCAGAGAGTCTTTGGAACTGGCCAAGATAGAAGACATCACCACTGCAAGCCTGAATGAGAAAAGAAGAAAATAGTAGCCAAAGAGGCAATATGAGATGGGCCACTCCCAGGGTATTCCCACAGTAAGTGAGAGAGGAACTTGAGGGGCTGGAAATACTACAGTAGCATGTGGGGTAGAGCTCAAGAAATCCTATTCTTTTACTGTGTTATTGAGAACTAAGGTGGTTTAACTTGGAGAAACATTAGTCACGACTATTTTTAGAAAGGGTAGTACTTATTAAGTGCATAGAGGATGTTTGTTTAAATTTACCCTGTTTGCTTCCATGAATACCAAAGTAAATCTTCTTATAAAACAGAAAAAGCCCAATGAACTCATGCACTCTTGGGAATGAGTAAGTCGTGTACTAAAGATGGGAGATGTATTTTCAGTCATCAATCGGTTATTAGTCAAAATGTATTAATAACTGGTTACAACTCACTACCCTCCCCGCTACATGGCACATAAACTCCCAGGAGTGTTAAACCTCCCTGCCAGTGTGGGACCGTGGGGATGAGACAGAACCCTGCATGTTGAGATTGAGAAAGCTTTCTTGATCAAAAAGTGGGAAGAGAGAAATGAAACAAAATAAATTTTCAGTGGCTGAGAGATTTCGAACATGGTCAAGAGGATAGCCAAATATAACCTCTTGACTCTGTTTGAAAGGAGGCTATTCTTATGCATTATATAGATATTCCTTTTAAGTTTATGGTATATTTGAGTGGTTAGAGGGAAGTACCCAAAACTGTTGAACTGTATTCCAGTATTTTTGATTTTTGAAGACAATTGTGTAACTATACAACTTTTACAATGTAACCATGTGATTGCAAAAAATTGTGCCTGATGCTCCCTTTATCCACAGTATGATGAGTGAAAAAATAAGGACAAAAATAAATAAATAATAGGGGAGATAAGGGGTTTAAAAATTGGGTAGATTACAATACTAGTGCTCAGTGAGCGGGAGGGGCAAGGGTATGGGATGTATGGATTTTTTTTTGTCTTCTTATTACTTTATCTGGAGTGATGCAACTGTTCTAAAATGCTCATGATGATGAATACACAACTATGTAATGATACTGTGAATCACTGATTGTACTTTGGATGAACTGTATGGCGCGTGAAGATGTCTAAATACAAATATTTAAAAAGAACTGATTATGAGCTTGCACTGGGCTGGGGCAGCTCTACTTGTAGAAAGAAGTGTAGTTGTCATGGAAACTACAGAGAGCTATAGACACCTCTGGCCCCAAAAGAGGAGCTAAAGCTCTCTGACCAGATTAGTATCTCCAATGGAAAAGTCGGGTAGCTTCAAGACCATTATAAAACTAGATTTTTTCATTTCCTGGATGATTCTCTCATTTCAGTTCTGAAATGTGCTGCGAAATTAGGGCCTTTTTCATGAAGAAGAACATATAACTCTGGGTATTTATTGGAGCGCGTGAGTCATTCTGATCTTTGCATTGGTCTTTGCCTGGCTTACCTTGCAGAGAGAAGAAGCTGGTAAGAGCAGAGCAGTGGGCATCTGATACACCAAAAGAACTAGGATGAGTCAAGAATGCACATACTTCTCTGTTCACATAAATGTTTAAATGGGCCCAGAATCTCAAAGACGGACAGCACAGATTGAACAATTGTCTTGCCTTTCACTTGATATACCACCTCAGATAACAACTCTACTGCTTAATAGCTTTCTGGCATGGACAAATCCCTCAAACCCACTGTTTTAGTTCATTAATGCTGCCAGAAATGCAATATATCAGAAATGGGTTGGCTCTTAAGAACTGAATTTATTAAGTTACAAGTTTACAGTTCTAAGGCCACAAAAATGTCCAAATTAAGGCATCCAGGTAAAGATACCTTGACTCAAGAAAGGTTGATCTGTAAAGGCACATGGCTGGTGTCTGCAGGTCCCTTGGTTTCTGTTTACAAACAGCTTCCCTGGGTGCATTTTCTTTCTGCATTTCTAAACATCTCTGCCTGTGTTGACTCTGAAGCTTTTCCCCAAATGGTTCCCTCTTAAAGGACTTCAGTAAACAGATTAAGACCCACCTTGAATGGGTGGGTATACATATACATGGAAACGACCTAATCAAAAGGCCCCACCTACAATTGGGCAAGCCACATCTCCATGGAAACAACCTAATTGAAAGGTCCCACCCTAAACAGTAGGTCTGCCTCGACAAGATTGGATTAGGAAAAAAAATGTGGCTTTTCTGGAGTACATATCAGTTTCAAGCCGGCAAACCTACCTAACACCCTCTTATGTTAAGTGGAAATATAAGTTATTATGTCACAGAGTTATTTGAGGATTGAATGAGCAGATGTATGTGAAAAGATTTTTGTTGTCTTTCAAATATTAGGAACTAAGGGCACTTCCATTTTGGTAGAAAGAGACTAGCACCCAGTTTGGGGCAATGTTATACTCTATTCAGCTTTGGATGCTACAATCCTGGCATAGTTCCTGACTTAGCATAGCAGTTCAGTAAATATTTGTTGTTGAAGAAATGAAAAAGGGTTGCAATCACTTTGCCTGGGAATGCTTTGACTGTTGATTCCAAGAAATGGAAGGAAAGTCTGGAGGTCATGTCATCTGGTTTATGCCTCTGCCTCTGGCCATATAGGAGAGACAGCTCAGTAAGGAAAGAAAGCTGCACCAAGATAGATTGCCCAAAGATTTAATGCTGATCAACAGGGACTTGAAACAGAAGCTCCAATGGAGCACAAAACAGACCAAGTCTGCCCTACCTTTAGATAAAGTAGACTCTTCTCTGCACAAACACCATAAGATCTGTCTCCTCCAAAATATACTTCCTATGTCAGTTTGCAGTGCTACCTGTAATTCCATCATCCTTATATTTCTGTGTGTTTATGGGACTGTGTCTCTAGAAGGTTCCTACTGAAAATACAAATATGTTTTTCAGAGAAGGGTAACTTGCAAATTCATAAGTAAGTTCTTGAACCAGCAGTAGCGGAGACCAGTGGACAGATACATTTTTCAGGGGATTAATAAGAGATATTAGGTCAAGCAGATTTGGGGTTATTTCTCCAAGTGCATGAACAAACTGATGTGCTTTGGTGGGTCCTAGACAGCTGAAGACAAAAGCACTGGGGAGAAGAAGACTCAAATCATAAAGTATAGACTCAAAACATCTAAGACAAATGTAGCAAACGTCATCATTTTGACTAAGTTATAAAGTATTTCAAATTTTCAAACTTTAATTTTTCTCAAGTAATTCTCATGACAGTTATGTGAGGTCATCAAAGATGAGTGCTATTATCAACCCACAGTTTTAAGTGAGGAAACTGAGCCTCAGATGGGTCAAGTGATCTGTTTAACATCACTCAGATATTCAGTAGATAAACTGGTACTAGAATTGATTTATTTTTCCTTCTAATTGAATACCTTTTTAAATTTTATCTGCTGCCTCTCTCATGTGGATAACCTAACAACAAAACAATGCCAATGAAATAAAAATAATAGTAGCAGCTTTCTTTTATGAAGCTATCACTCCGTAGCAGGCGCTGTGCTAAATAACTGAAAAACATTGTGTTGTTGTTTTTTATTATTACCTGCAATGTACCAATGCAGGAAAAGAGTCTTGGAGGGGATAAATGACATGCCTAGAGCATGGACTAAAATCTAGTTCTTTCTACTGTCAAAGGCTACGAATGCTTGGAACTATTGCACTAGAGGGATTTCTGGGTTGGAAAGAATCTTAAAAGTACTTTGGTATAATCATCCATCTAAATCTCTAAATCCTTCTCCAGAGTTCCCCTAAATGGTTACCCAGCTTTTGGCCTAGAAAAATCAATCTTCTTTTCTCCTGAGGCAGCCTGTTCTATTTTTGGACAGTTCTCATGCTTATATTACCAAAGGGAGAGAATTTATTTTTTTCAGCAGCTGATACACTAATATTTTTCTAGGAAAACACGTTGATAGCCTCACTTGAGGCAGACCTAGTTTCCTCAAGACTTGAAGGTTGGTTGGTGTCTCTGCAGAGAAAGGGCCCAGGAGATGGCATGAGAGAGGATAAGTCGGAGCTCCAGGTGAACTAGAAGAATGAGAATGTAAGAAAGGGGAGAGGAGGGAGGAAGGGCGAGTAAAATGGTGGCGTGCTGTGTGCTGCTCTATGTAATGCCTCTTTACACCCCCCACCCCAACCCACACATGAAGGACCAGTTTTGCAGTCTGCAAAAACCTAAACATTTGTCATGTTTGGATTTTTTTGAAACCTGTGAAAGGGCTGAAACAGTGATGTTTCTAATGGAATGGGAATCCCATACAAACCTAAGGACCAGAGAATTAGCAATAGATCCTGAGCTCAAAGCTTTCTCAGATGGCATAATTGGAGGTTGTGCTAACTCTGGTTAGACCCCATAGTCTAAGGAAGCCTTGGCTGATGTGTGGGTTACAGTTAGAACATTCTCTGCCCAGATCATTTCATTCTTATACTTTCTCCTGTCAACTGCATTGTTCTAGGTAGAGAAGAAATTATCCACTAGACTCCTGGCATGTGAGTGAGATACTTCTTGAGAGTTTCTCAAACCCCTGTATTCATGCATGTCACCATAGCTATTGTTTCCTAGACATTGGTCTGTACAATGAGGGCAATACTTCCCCTAACAGGGCTGTTTGTGAGTATTGAATATAATCATTTATTAAATGGAGTCAAACTCCATGAAAAGACTGATGCTAAGCAGTCAGCTAGGGTCACTCATTTGCTAAATGACTTGTTCCTTATAGTAGAATCCAAATTTTGTTGCAGGAAAATTAAAAACTGATGGCATGACATGGCTTTTGGAGGGTAGCCTGAAAATAACAGAAACCTCAAGTATAAAATTTTAATGCCAAGATTTAGCTATCAAAGAACATATGATGAATATTTTCCATATTCTCTAGGTTAGAAAGCTCAGGTCTTGGCATTTCAGCCATCTATTTCACAGTTAAAAGAGAGGAATGATCTAGAATAATAGTGCCAGCTTTTACCGTCAACATTTTCATCAGTGAACAGTGAGCTCATCTCTGGGGCTTAATTCTCCCTACTACTAATTAATACCTAGGAACAAGTAGTAACTATTGATTCAATCCCTAATCCTTGCGGCTAACTTTATAAGACCTAAAAAGAAATGCTGTCTAACTGTGATGAAGTTACATTGAGAACATGAGGGCTGGGCTGAAATCAGAGATCAAAGCTTGGCTGGCTGCCAGGTTTGTGAGCTCAGATAGTCTTGTTTTTTGTTACCTGGGGGATTTGTGAGAGACAAGATTGCTACTTATTTGATCAGAAAACATGAATGTTGACAGTAGAGAGAATGAGTAAGATCAGTATCATAAATAATTAGGGAACGATAGGATGGCCCCAAACATACTGTAAGCATCCATGGGCGAGCCGGAACTCTAGTCTGCACGTTTACACTGTCTACGTGAGTCCTGAAGTCCCAGATGGTGCATGATTGACTCTCTTTGGAAAGTGACCAGCGCAAGTCCCCCAGCCCTCTGAAGATAAGGCAGGGGAAGCAATGACAAGAGGGGAGAGGCTGAGAAATTGCATCCCCAGGATGATCAGAGAGATCAGCAGAGTGGCTTGGGAATGTTGTTTCTTTCAGGAAAGACGTGGCATTATCTCAGAACCATCTGGTGGCAGCAAGAACGAGAAGGGGGAAGGAGGCGCTGAGCAATGGTCACGTAGCCTTGTCTTGTTGTTTGCAGCCACCCACATAAAACTGTTTCCTGGCAGAAGTGGGTCAGCTAATTGTCTGGGCTCAGGAAAGACTAGAGCTTCAAGGAATGAGAAAGAGAATCTGTGGAGGCTGTAGAGTTCCTGTGGCCAGAAAACTTTGGGATGCTATGTGAAACTTCCTGTAAGATGGGCTAAGTTTCTGGACTCGTGGGTACTATAGGGTGTACCTGATTTTTCAGTGTGAAATTGGTCTGGATTCAGGTGGGATGACTCCCTCAGAGCCTCCATGTAAGATGACATTTGTGCTTGCCTGAGGTCACAACCTAGCCTGCAAATGCTTTCTGTTTACATCCGTGGTTACAGAATGGTTGAATTAAGTCTCTGATTTCAAAATAAAAGGCAAGATATTTTACACGAAATACAGATTTCTAACGCTTCTTGAGGAATGGAAGATCTGGCCACTCAGGGCCCACCTTCTCACACAGGCAACTCTTGTCTGGAGGTGAGCAGCCACTGTCCCCAGAAGCCAGGCATTGACTCTCCACTTTTACACTCCCCACCTGTCCACTTCACTCAGGGCTGCTGTGTTAATTGGGTTTGTGACTCCTGCCCTGGATTGCAACTGCAACCAAGGCAAGCAGTATGAGCACGTGTCCTGAGTGAGGCTGTGTTCCCAGTACGTTTCTGCACGTTGCTGAGCAGTGAGTAAACATTGAATAAGCCCGTGTTTAATAAATGAGAGTGTGTGAGTGCACCTTTGCTAATGTAAAGATCTGCATTTAAGTCCAGCTTGTGTGATCTTAGATAAATTACTGAACTTTCTACACTTCTCCTTGCTTATCTATAAAGTAGGGATAATGATACATGTCTCCTAGGGTAGGCTGAGCTAGTGAATGTAAAATGCTTAGCACAATGCCAGCACATAGTAAACACTCAATAAATATCTGCTGAATGACTGAATGTTTAGCCACAGGATTGCGATCCTTTGGTTGAATAAACTGGAAACTCATTTTATTAAGCAATCGTAGGAATCATGATTAACTGCAAAGGAATCACAAGATAGCAGTTCTCATGTCAGTGAGGGATTGCTGGGCATGAAATGGTGGCTTTGGTTCTCTCTTTCAATCTTGATTATCAGGGCTCACAGTGTGATTTGCAGAGATAAAGTGGAGCTACTGGGAGAATTGTTGAGATGAGGTATAGGATATTAGTCCAGGCTTAGGAGTCAAACAGATGTTGACTCTGTGCCAGATACTTTGCTGAGCTACTAAATATATTCGAGGCCTCAGTTTCCTCCTTTATGAAATGAAGGGAATAATACCTACTCTATAGGATTTCATTTGAGTAGTTGTACATCCATACCACATGCTTAGCACATTGGCTGCCACAGAGGAAATGCTGAACAAACAGTAGATTTATTGATGTCAGAGGGAAAAACTACTGATCTAAAGGCTATTCCTTGTTCTTTCCACCGTACCGTGTGACCCTGGGCCATTCACTTTCCTTCCTAGGACTCTGTTCCATCACCTGTAAGATAGAGTTGCTTGTACAGTAAATAATGTGATATACCGCCCAAAACTCCTTCAGAATGAAGGCCTCATATCCCCTGTGGCCAAGAGTGCTGGCTGCTTATGGCCCCTAGCTGAGATCCTCTTCAAGAACTGCTCTCAGGGCGAGCCATGGTGGCTCAGTGGCAGAGTTCTCCCCTGTCCTACCGGAGACCCAGGTTCAATTCCCGGTGCCTGCTCATGTGAAAAAAAAAAAAAGAACTGCTCTCATCTAAAGGGAACTGTCTTACCCAAGGCTATGCACCCTCCACCTGGGCTCAGGTCCATGCAGAGGTTCAAAGCTCAGAGAGGTCAATTTGGGACATCTTTGCAGGGCCATCTCAGCTTCACAGCTCCCCCTGGGATCATTTGAATCCTCTGTTTTAGTACTTTGCACTTCAACTTCTCCCTCTGCTCAGCCCTGTGTCTCTTGCTCTCTTACAGGTATTGTTCCAATAAATATCTATATGCAAACCTCCCTCTCAGAACTTGTTTCCAGGGAAACTTGACCAATAGCAGTTTGGGTGATTTCTGCTTTAGTCCCTCTAAACTCGCATATTTTCACTCAGTTTATTTGCATTAGATTATAAGGAACTGGCATGTATCACAGAGTGAGATCAGAGCTATCTTTCCATGAAACCTTAATATAGACTCTTCAGAGAATTCTGTAATGCAGATCTGAAAATAACATAGGATTAAGGCAAATTTTCTAGATGAACCCAAGGATTCAAACAATTGGTAGACCTCATCACCTGCAGCTGATTCAGGATTTGGGGGCTTGAGGCACAGGTAATGTGGCACTATTAGACATATTGTTCAAGGAAGGGTCTGCTTAGAAAAGTGGAAGCAAAATCCTGCCTTGAGCCTGGAGGATTGAAGCTTTAAGCACTCAAAGTTTATTGCGAAAATACTGCATGCAGATCTGCTGGGAGTGTATTTTCTTGTCAGCAGGAGAAAGAGACTCTGGTGGATACTGCCTCCACTCCACAAGGAAGCAATTGTGAAAATCAACTGGGATGAGGAGTGCCAAGGAAATCAGCCATCTCCTGCTGACAGTTTTCCCCTGACACCAGGCAGTCTGTGCTAGAGATGCTGAGGAGACTTGCATTTTCCTGCAGAGATACTAGAATGTTTACCCATGTAGGATGGTCCCCATCTATCCCACAGGTACCCAGGTGGGTTGGTGCGCTCATTTCTTCCAAGGAAAGCATGAGTCTGAACCTCTCCAAAAGCAGCGTGTGCACAAGGAGCAGCAGCTGCAGCTGGTGTTTGCACACGCTGTCCTTGTGGAGCTGACCCTGAGAGTCATGCGAGTCCCCTCTGGTTCAGAAGCAGAGTTGCAGAGCCAGGAAGTGGGATCTGCACTCCACAAGGACCCCCACAGAGCATGTCTAGAGTCACTGGAGGCCAGCCAGGTGGTGGGGACGGTTTTAGGGTCTGAGTGGAGGGAAGAGCACATAATGAGGCCCTTCCTGCAGGATTAAGTCTAGGCCAGCCACCAAAATTCCTCAGGCATCCCGAGGAGTTAAAGACGCTTTGGAATCAGACGGCTGACTCTTCCTTAAGCAAGTTATTTAACCTCTTTGAACTTACAGTTTCTTCTTCTGTAAAACACGGATGGCGATAAAAGAACTGACTTCCCAGGTTGCTGTGAGGTCATACACCCAGGGCATTGAACACGAGGCCTGCGCACAGCACACACCTCCTAAGTGACTGTTACTGCAATCAGCATTCTCCGAAGGGGCTGGGGATACAGGCTGGAGAAATCTGGGCTCTCCGTACCTGTAAGTCAGGGGTCCCCCAGGAATTGGCGTAGGAGACCCTGTTACAACGCATAGCGACGTGTGCCTGGAATCGTTATTGGGTTCAGACTGGGTCATCCTCCGTTTTCAAATTCTTAATCACTGTCATCAGTAGAAGAGACTGACCTTTCATTCAAGTATTCCAAAGCAACTTATGGCAATCCCTCTCGATTCCTTGGGCATCAGTTTAAACCCTGCAGAGAGAACCAGCAGAGTTGTTCTTCTCTATCACGTATGCCATTATTACAAGCAACTTTTATTTACTGAGTCCCTAATATGTACCTGACACTATGAGCCCTCTCATTTAATCTCTGTGCTCACAGCGGGGGAGGCAGTTCAGTCCTACTGAATGGACGTCTCATTGAACTGGAAGAGAGGAAGAAAATTAGAAGCAACATGAAGGCAAATAGAAGTTGCTCTTGAATACACATGAGGCTCTCCTGGGGGACTCCCAGAAATCACTCTGGTGACCACTAGATCACCAGAGTGATTTCTGTGTTGTGTAGTTTCTTCATCAGCAAGGGGAAGCAAGAGCCAAGCCCAGGACACATGAGAGAGTCCTTCAGAATGAATTCTTTGTCAAAGGCTTTGCGTTTTGCTAAAAACACCTTTAATATCCTCATCTCAATGCCAGGATTTCCCTGTGCCAGTGAAACATACCTCCACCTCACATCTAAACATTCCTTCTGTCAGGGGCCTTACCTGCCCTCTTCAGTTAAGCATTGAGTCGTGGTTTGGGACTATGGAGGCTGCAGGGAGGGAAGCGAGGGGATCTGTTCCTTAGGGTGGTCTCAGGATTACTGAGAAAAATCCAGCATTGCCCGTGAGAATCCAGAAGGAACTCTGTGAGCATTTCTCAGAAGCTTCCTTGGGGATTTCCCTAATCAGAGTCAGAGCTCTTTACTAAACATTTCATTTCTATGGATAAGCCAGGACCTTCCCAGAGTTCTCTTGCTCTCGAAAGGGCCCAAAGCACAGGAATTGACTGACTTTCTTCCTTCCATCCTTCCTTCCCTCCCTCTCTCCCTTGGCCCCTCCCTTCCTCTCTCCCTTCCGCCTTTCCTTCCTCCCCTCCTTCCAACTTCCAAACTTCTATCTTTGCCATTTTCCCTCTCTTCTTTTTTCTTTTTTTTTTATGTTTTGAAATAAACTTACTCCCACGTCCTGATGTTTCCACACTCTAATGATACACCTTTGGACAAGTTACTTAACATTTCTGATCCTCCATTTCCTGCTTTAAAATGTCTGAGTAATTTCAAGCATCCCTCTTAGCCCTAAATGAAAATTAACATAGAAATGGAAATGGTGTAGCCACTGTGGAAAGCAAAATGGCAGTTTATCCAAAAGTTAAATGTAAGATTACCATATGACCCAACGATTCCACTCCGAAGTATATACCTGAAGAAATTGAAAACAGGGATTAAAATAGATTCTTGCACACCAATGTTCATTCTGCTCACAAAAACCGAAGGATGGAAACAACTTAAACATCTATCAACAGATAAACAAAATATGGTCCATATACACACGGAATATTATTCAGGCATAAGAAGGAATGAAATCCTGAGACATGCTGCAACTTGGATGAACCTTGAAATCATGTTGCTGAGTGAAAAAAGCACGGCATACAAGGATAAATACTGTGTGGTGCAACGTATGAAATGTATAGAAATAGCAAATTTGTAGAAATGGAAAGTAGACTCTAGGTAACTATGGGATGGGAAGAGGAGGGTAGTGTTGCTCAGTGTGTATACAGTGTTTGTAAATTTTGGAAATTAAAAAACAGAAAACACTAACATCCAGGATAGTTAATAGGAACTTGGGCTCCAAAGTCAGCCAGGACTGGGTTTTAATCCTTTACTCTATGAACCTGGCCTAATTATTCAATTTCTTTGTGTTTAGTTTTTCTAACACGGAGGTCAGGTCGACCTCATATGCTGATGAGGATTTAATATGGTAAATAAATGGAACCCACCATATGCCTGAATCTGCTTTAAGCCTTAGAGAGCTTTTGAAATATACAAATGGTTGGTGCCCGTATCAGACATATAAAACCTGAGAGTCAGATATTGATGTGCTTTAAAATTTCCGCTGTTTATTCTAATAGTTGGTCAGGATTAAAAGGCACTGCCCTAAATCATGAGTCTAAAGATTGTCTAGACTTTATGAGCCATGAATGAATTTGGGTAGGGTGGTTATCTGTCTGTCTTATCGTTACACTCATTTTTCTACAATAACCTAGCTGTCAGATCTCCCTCTAAAGCCAGAATACATTATTTTTTGTATGTTTCTGATCAAGATATTCTAGTAACCTTATCAGAGGAATCAATTACATTTATCAGAGAAGTGTTTCTCCTAGTGATGACTATTTTTGTGTCTGGATAGATTAGTTTTCTAATGCTGATGGAAAGCAATGGATCAGAAATGGAACAGCTTTTAAAAATGAAATTTAATGTTACAAGTTTACAGTTCTAAGGCCATACATTTGTCCTAACTAAGGCATCCACAGAAAGATACCTTGGCTCAAGGAAGGCTGATCTGGGAATACATGTGGCTGATGTCTGCTGGTTCTTGTTTCTGGTTCATTGATTCCACTCTGATGCCAGTAGTTTCCTATTTAAGTGTTTTAGGGCCTTCACTTAGTTCCTCCAGGATGCAACTCTGGGTTCTGGCTTACGTAGCATCTCATGGGAAGGCACATGCTTGTGTCTAGGCATCTGCTCTCTCTGGTCAGCACTCCAAGCATCTCCAACATCTATATCTCTGTCAACTCTGAAGCAATTGTTCATCAAAACATTTCTTCTTTTAAAGGACTCCTGTAAATTACTCAAGACCCACCTTGAGTGGACGGCATTACATCTCCATCTAACCAAAAGTTTGCATGGAGAATTGTGCAAGTCACATCTCCTAGGAGATAATCCATTAAAAGCTTCCACCCTACAGTATTGAATCAGGATTAAAAGAAATGGCTGTCCCCACCAGATTGGATCAGGAAAGAGACATGGCTTTTCTGGGGTACATAATAGTTTCAAACGGGTACACCAGGTGTTAGAAATAAGCTCTAGGGTTTGGCCTAAATTAATGGCATAGGTCTAACATTTCTGAGATTCTGCCTTATGAAAATGAGCAACTTTGCCTATTTCCTTCTTCTAGAATGTTACTCCATGACTCTTAAAGCCATAAAAATTGGCTTCCTCTTTATACCCGCAAGCATTCTCAATACTGTAGGATATAATTTAGATGGATTTAGAGGCTCAAGCCTACTTAAAGGATTTTAATGCAATATTTCCATCTCTACGTATTTCAGGTTATAGCCATGTATTAGTCATTCATTCATTCAATAAATCCTTGTTGAATATAAACTCTATTGCCAGCAAAATGCCAGAAATATAACATCTAATAAAACCCTGGGGTGATTGGAACTCCAACTTTACTAAAAGTTTCTCCCTGAAGAAATCCTCTTCACAAATCCTTCCTTAATCCTTATCTTCCCAAATCTCTTATCCATTCAATATGTCTGAGTCCTTCAGTGGGTTCCCGACTATTTCCTTTCTGCAGGTTTTCAGGATGGACTGTCTAAAAATCTGCTTCAGTGTCTAATATCTATCCAACCTGGTGCTTCAGTTTAATATCTCTCTTGAACTACTGAGGTAAATAGGTCATCACCCTATTTATCAACCTGGTAATGAATGCAGAACACAAAATTGCCAAATTGGTTTCTGCAATGTCTATGGCCCAGTATTCATACTTAAAGCCAATTTGTGTTCTCCAAAACACTGCTCCATGCTCTAGAAGCCTAACTCAGCATTGCCTACTAGCTGGCTGTGAGTTTTCTATACTAGATGTTTCACAGTGCACAGGTAAAAAATTTCTGATGAAAGGTGAATTAAATAGGCCTTTCATTTGTCCTTTCTCCCCACTCCACGGTATTTGCAACTCTTTACAGTCCATGATTATATCCCAAATTCCCTTTGTATACACTATGGAGTCCTATATGTGCTGGGCTGTGAAACATTTTAACTCTTATAAATCCTCATAAAACTCCTTAGAGGTGGGTATGGTTATGTCTATTTTACAGTTGGGGAAATTGAGTTCTAGGTTATTAAGTGATCTGCCTAAGTTCTCACAGATAGTGAGTTGCACAGCTATGACCCAAACCTAAGGCAGCCTGATGCTAGAGCCACCGTGCTTTATGCAGTCTGGGTTAGAGCAGCCAGCTCCAGCCTGTCCCATGGCCTGCACTGTTAATGGATATCTATTTTAGTTTCTTTGGCTACTCAAGCAAATACCATGCAGTGGCCTGACTTAAACTATGGGAATTTATTAGCTCATGGTTTTGAGACTGGGAAAAAGTCTAAATCAAGGCATCATCAAGGCAGTGCTTTTTCATTCTGGGATTGGCTGCCAGTGATCCTTGGTCCTTGGCTCCTCTATCACATGGAAATGCACATAGCGGCTTCCTGACCTCTCTCTTCTCTCCAGGGTTCCACTGACCTTTAGCTTCTGGCTTCCTGTGGCTTTCTCTCTCTCCCTCAGAATTTAATTCTGCTTATAAAGGACTCTAGTAATAGAATTAAGACCCATTCTGATTGAGGTTGGCCACACTTTAACTGAAGTAACCTAAACACAAGGCCCTATTTTACACTGGATTCACAGCCCAAGGAATGGACTAAGCTGAAGAACACATTTTCTGGGGTACATAAAAACCACCACAGTGGTTTTTATCCGTACTCATTCCTGTTGGATCCAGATACACCCAAAAAGGCCTCAACAAATCATTCCCATAGTCTCTAATGATCTTTCAGAGTCAGCAGGCAAGTTGTAGACCATTTGTCATCCCATCACAATTCGATGGATACTGTTGCATTAACCTTATCCTAGGGATTACTTGAATTTTTACAGCCTATATATAAAAAAAACTTAAAATTTTTATCTGAATCCCTTTCCATTCTCTTAGAGCAAAGACCAATTCTGAATGTTTACCGATGCTCAGCATAGTCTAACCCTGTCCTACTTTCCAACCTCATCATAAGCCTTTTTCTCCCTCTTCCTGTGCTCTAGACAGTGATAATTTTTCAGTTCCTCAAATGCTATGTGCTCCCTTATCCTGGAAGGCACACACGCTACTCTTCTCCCTGTAATATTTATCTCCTCCTTCTTTACCTGGTTATCTTATCTTCTTTAGTCCTCTGCAAACTATCTCCTCACTCTCCAGCTGGACCAGATCAGACCCCCATCTACCCCTTTTAAGAACTTCCTTCAAATGCTACTTATCATAGTTTGTGAATATACATTCTTTGTATCATTATGTAATCAATTCTGTCACTCTTCAATTTATAACTTACCCCCAGTTTCCAGCCCATCGTAGACAATAATGTCTACACTAATAAACAAACAAATACAGACAAATATTTTCAAATTTCAAATGAGTTCCCTGAATCACCAGCTTCCTTTGTGCTTAAACATTTAAAGTCTTAATGATAAGGAAATGTGCAGACTATTGTCAGGAAACAATGCATTTGTGGAATGAGACAATGCCAGTGAAATGGCAGCCCCCCTTTCCTTGGGTTCTCTCTCTCTTTCTCACACACACACACACACACACACACACACACACACACGCACACACGCACACACTCTTGTCTGGCTGCTCCATTTCCACCCAGATGAAGTGGGCAGCATGATAGAAGGGAGGGTGGAAGTGCTGGGGTCAGGCTGGTTTAGAGTTTCAGCTCTAATACTCTGGGGCTGAGCAACATTAGTCATGTGGCCTTACTTCTCTAACCTTCTGCTTCCCCATCTGTGAAGTGCCCCACTCAGATCACATCAGTGCTGCGGAGACTGAGAAGCCTCTTCTGTCTTCCAGTGCATTATACTCCACACCTGGTAAGACAAAAGAGCATTTCGTGAATCAAGTTGTGTGACTAAAATATCTTACACCATGCCACAGTACGTGGCGCTGAGCATTCCCTCACAGACACCCATTTAAAACTCACAAGGCAAGTACTGGTATTATCAACCTTATTTTACTTCTGAGGAAACTGAGGTTCAAAGACATTGAATAACTTGCCCCAAATAACACAACAAATAAGTATTGGGTCAGAATTTAAGCCCAAAGCATTGACTTCAGAGATTATGCTCTTAACCATTAAATGATATTATCTCTCTGCTGGAGAATTAACATAGAATCACAGGCTTTGAAAAGAGAAAACTCTCCCAGTTCCACCATTCACTGGTGACACTAGCTCAGCTCTGCCTTCTCTAAATGGGGATAAGATCCTCAGACCCCAAGGTGAGAGTCAAGTGAGGTGATAAATGCAAATTCCCTACACACAGTGGGCAAAGGACAAATGTTAGCCACCCCCAACCCCCTCCGCTTCCCCCTTACACTAGCCACTCCTCTAAGGGCAACCAGGCTGAAGTACTTTCTCTTTCTTTTGTACAAATATAATCTTTGTGTTTTCTTGCCAATAACCTGGACAGGGTAAAGAGATCTTTGCTGTTTGGCCATCTCTAAGAGTTTCTTGAACAAATTGTTGATGTTAAGCCCACACAAAGCTGGAAACTCCCAGGGAGCTAACTGCAAGGCTCTGACCCAGCAAAGGTTTCCTCAGACTTCTACAGAATTTCAACACATCTTAGGTGCTCGGAAAGCAAAGCCCAAGGTTCTAGAAATGCAGAGCCCAGCACTGGGGATGGGGTGCTTTGCTTCTTTGATTTGAGAGGGAACCTTGCTAGTCGACTTTAGCAAATTCAGCTTCAGGCATGTTGTCCTTGCCCAACTCTCAGGAATGTCTCACAGGAAGCCTACTCCCACAGCATCACCCAGAGAGATGGTTGTCAAAAGAAGAGAAGATAAATTGACATTGGCCCTTTAATTCTCAGTCCTCCTATCCTATAAAGAAGAGGAGACAGGCATGTACCTGAGGTAGCCTCAGGATGCAGGCTGAGCACTTTGATCCCTGAAGAGGACATTTTACTGTGCCTCAGATTCCTCAGCTACGAATGGGAGAAGATAATGGTTCCAATTGCCTATGGTTTTTGTAAAGATGAAGTGTAGTTATAAATGTTGAGAGCTAGGGACAAGGCTGAGCCCTCAGTGACCATACAGTGAACATTAGCAGTTGCTGTTGTGTCATTAGAGTGATGGGACCACTTGTCCAAGATCAGACAGCAAATAAGTTAAGAAAATAGAATTAGAACTCACATCTCAGGAACTCACAAACCCTCTTGTTTCTACCAATGACGCAGTCTCTGATGGTGTGTCTGAGCCTCAGTTTCCCCTCTCAGTACAGTGAAGGTGCTGAGTCATATTATGGCATATGTCATATGAAAAAGCCCCCCGCCACCAACTCTCCACCCCAACACCCCTCTCCACACATGAGATTCTGCCTTACCTTAAAATTGTTCCTAGCCCACTTCGGGTCCTCTGTGCTCAGGAGGGTCTCCCCCAGCCAGAGACTCCTTGTGGGATCAAGGTACAGGTTTTTCTCATCAGTGTTTTAGTCTGAGCTCCCACACTTTACTTGGCGGAGGGATCGAGGCATGGTATGTCAGTGTCAGAGGGGTGCAGACTCCACAGCTGTCCTGAACCCCAAGATGGTGCAACTAGTATTTGGGTGGCTGGGTCATTTTGTCCAGTGACAAAGGCCACAATCCAGGTCTGTGGGATTGAGGCTGATTTTCATGGCAGCTGGTATGGAGGGGCAGGTGCTCCTGACATCTGTGAAGTGCCTCACTCATATCACATCAGTGCTGTGGAGACTGAGAATCTTCTTTTGCCTTCCAGTGTGTTATACTCCGTACCTGGTAAGACAAAAGAGAATTTCGTGAATCAAGATGTGTGATTGAAGTATCTAACACCATGTCACAGTGTGTGGTTCTAAGCACTTCCTGATATGGACATTGGGGCTGGGGAAGGCAGCACAGGCCTACAGGCAGCCTGGTTGCTGGGAACAAGCAGGAGTTTGGGAGGTAAACAGAATCCTTGCTCTGCCTCAAAGTATCTTGAAACCTTACACAGAGACTTAGTTTCTCTCTGTTTCAAATTCTCTGTAAATGAGATATTGCAATACTGAGGCCTGGGGCCCTGGAAAGGTTAAGTGAGTAATTTGTATAAGCAGTCCATGAAGTGCAGGGTGGAGGCTCAATAAGTGGCTGTTCACTTATTATATTCCTCTTCCCTTCCAGTGCAAATACAAATAATGGATCTGGGACCCCCCAGGCTGAAATGAAGGGGGGGGGGGAAGAGTTCACAGCAGTTATTCTGTGCTTTTCATGCCTGTTGGGGATTGCATCATGTTCCCCACAGAAAACATGCTCAAGTCCTAGCCCTGCTTTCTATGGATGTGAACCCGTTTGCAAACAGGATTTCTGAAGATATTTTTAGGGAAGGTATATCCAAACCGGGAAACCTTTTAGGGGTAAGGCTAATAATCCTTTGCCTTTCATATACGTGGTCTATATTTTCTTCAGTTATTGTTTCTTTTAATTTGGGTTATGGTGGGTTTTACCACACAGACTTAAATTTAGTGAAGAAAAATCGAACGATTTTTTATTTTTTAGTCTCTTTCCTTCTTTTCCTTAGAAAAATCAATCTCAAACTTGAAATTAATCTCCTATCATTTCTTATAATTCCTTTGTGCCTTTAATTCTTTAATTGATTTGAATTTAATTGATATAAAATATAAAGTGGCTATGTATTTTTGTCTAACAGTTATTTATAAATAGCTCCAGGTTTGAGCAATATCGATCAAGCCTTCCCTTCCAAAATGATTTGATATGAAGCCTCTGTGAAATACTAAAGCATAGGTAGGAAGAGCAGTCTCTAGGCTTTCTGTGCTGTTTTAGTTATTCATTTTCTTATCCTGTAATGCTATCTCTTTTCTTAATTACAATATCTACAATATTGTCCTACAATATCTTTAATTACCTGGAAGTTCATGTAGTTCATAATATTTTCTTTCAAAAATTCTTCAGTTATTGTCACTGCATTTATATATTTTTATTTTTTATTGGACAAGTTGTAGGTTTACAGAAAAATGGTGCAGGAGCTCGGAATTTCTGTATACCCCACCTCACATACACAGTTTTCCTATTAATGACATTTTATATTCATATGGTACCTTTGTTATAATTGATAAAACAATATTCTTATAATTATACTATTAATTCTAATTCATAGTTTACATTAGGTTCACTGTTTATATTGTGCAGTCCTATGTTTATTTTTGTTTTGTTTTTGCATGGGCAGACACCAGAAATCGAACCTGGGTCTCTGGCACGGCAGATGAGAATTCTGTTACCAAGCCACCATCGCACTGCCCCAGTCCTATATTTTTTAAAATTGGTATTCTAGTAACATATATACAACCTAAAATTTCCTCTTTTAACTATATTCAAGTATATAATTCAGCAAGGTTAATTGCATTCACAATGTTATGCTCCCATCACCACCACCCATTGCCAAACTTCTCCATCACCCCAAACAGAAACTCTGTATCAATTAAGCATTAATTCCACATTCCCTACCCTCACCCCAAACCCTAGCAACCTGTATTTGAGTTTCCGACTCTATGAATTTATATATTCTCATTATTTATGTCAGTGAGATCATAAAATATTTGCCCTTTTGTGTCTGGCTTGTTTTACTCAACATGATGTCTTCAAGGTTCATCCATGGTGTCCCATGTATAAGAATTTCCCTCCTTTTTAGACTTGCATAATATTCTTTTGTATGTATATAGCACATTTTGTTTATCCATTCACCTATTGATGGACATTTGGGTTGTATCCATCTTTTGGCAATTGTGAATAATGCTGCTATGAAATCAGTGTGTAAGTATCTGTTTGCGTCCTTGCTTTCAATCCTTTTAGATATGTCCTAGAAGTGGGATTGCTAGTTCATGTAATAATACTATATTTAATTTTCTGAGGAACTGCGCTGTCTTTCACAGCAGCTGCACCATTTTGCACATTCACCCACGATGAACAAGTGTTCCTGTTTCTCCACATCCTGTCTAACACTTGTAATTCTCTGCTTTTTTAATAGTAGCCATTCTAGTAGGTATGAATGGCATCTCACTGTGGTTTTGATTGGCTTTTCCCTAATGGCTAATGACATTAAACATCTTTTCATGTAATTATTATCTATTTGCATACCTAGGAGAAATTTGCACATCAGGAGACATTTTCAAACCTTTAGCCCATTTAAAAATTGGATTGTTTGGGATGGTATAACGGCAGCTCAGTGGCAAAATTCTCATCTGCCATGCTGGAGACCTGGGTTCGATTAAAAAAAATAAATTGGATTGTTTGCCTTTCTGGTGTCAATTTGTAGGAGTTCTTTATGTAACCTGGATATTAAACCCTTATTGGATATGCAGTTTCCAGATGTTTTCTCCCATTCTGTAGTTTGTCTTTTTATTTTCATAATAAATTCCTTTGAGGCACAAAAGCTTTTAATTTTAATGAAGTCCCATTTGTATATATTTTTTCTTTTGTTGGTCATGCTCATAGTGTAAAGTTTAAGAAATCATTGCCAAACACAAGATCTTGAAGAAGCTTCACTAAGTTTTCTTCTAAGAGATTATGGTTTTAGTTCTTATATTTAGATCTTTGATATATTTTGAGTTGATTTTTATATATATAGTGTGAAGTAGAGGACAACCTTCATTCTTTTGCATATTGATATCCAGTTTTCCAAGCATCATTTGTTGTAGAGATTATAATTTTCCCATTGAGTAAGCTTGGCACCATTGTAAAAAATCATTTGGCCATAGATATGGGAGTTTATTTCTGAACTCTTAATTCAATTTCATTGGCCTATACAACTGTTCTCTTCCAGAACAATGTTGTTTTGATTACTGTAGATTTGTAATCAGTTTTAAGATCAAGTCATGCAAGTCCTATTTTATTCTTCTTTTTCAAAATAATTTGGTGATTCCGGACCACACTTTATTTGGACCACACTTCCAAATAAATTGGTGATGGGCTTTTCCCTTTCTGCAAAGATGACTTCTGGAAGTTTGATTGGGATTGCACTGAATCTATAAATCACTCTGGGTAGAACTGAATTTTAACAGTAGTTAGTCTTCTGATCCCTGAAAAAAGAATGTCCTTCCACTTATTAACGTCTTCTTCGATTTCTTTTAATGTTTTGAAGTTTTATGGTAAAAATTTTTTAAATCTTTGGTTAGAGTCATTCCTAGATATTTGACTCTTTTAGTTGCTATTGTAAATGGATTTTTTCCCTTGATTTATTCTTCTTCTCATTACTGTATAGAAACAGTACTGATTTTTGCAAGTTGATCTTGTACCCCAGCACTTTTCTGAATTTCTTTCTTAGCTTTTGTAGTTTTGTTGTGAATTTTTCAGAGTTTTCTACATATAGGATAATGTCATCCGTAAATAGAGAAAGTTTTACTTTTTCCTTTCCCATTTGGATGCCTCTCAATTATTTTTCTTGCCTATTTGCTCTGGCTAGAATTTCCAGTACAATGTTGAATAACTGAGGTGACAGTGGGCATTTTTGTCTTCTTTCTGTTCTTAGAGGGAAAGCTTTCAGTCTTTTATCATAGAGTAGGATGATAGCTGTGGGTTTTTCATACATGGCATTTATCTTTTTGAGGAAGTTTTCTTCTATTCCTAGTTTCCTAAGTGTTTTTAAGAAAAAGCGTTGCTGGATTTTGTCATATGCTTTTTCTACATCAGTTGAAATGATCATAAGTTTTTAGCCTTCATTCTATTAATATGGTGTATTGCATTAATTGATTTTCTTATGTTGAAACAGCTTTGCATACCTGGGATGAATCCCACATGATCACGATGAATAATTCTTTTGATGTGCTCTTAGTTTAGGTTTGCTTGTATTTTGTTGAGGATATTCACAAGGGTTATGGTAATTTTCTTTTCCTGTAGTATCTTTATCTGGCTTTGGTATGAGGGTGATGTTGGCCTCCTAGAATCAGGTAGGGAGTATTCACTCCTTTTCAACATTTTGGGAGGATTTGAGCCTGACTGATGATAATTCTTCTTGGGATATGTTTTGGTTTCCTAAAGCTGCCAAATGCAATATACCAGAAATGGTTTAGCTTTTACAATGGGGATTTATTAGTTTACAAATGTACAGTTCTCAAGCCATGAAAATGTCCAAATTAAGGCATCAGTAAGCGGTCTCTGATTTTAAATCTTTCTTCATCTTTACTATAAGCATTTAGAGCTATGAATTTTGCTCTCAGCAGTCTTTGCCTCATTTGATACATTTTGTTATGCTGTACATTCATTTTCATTTGCCTCAAGATATTTCCTAATTTCCCTTGTGATTTCTTCTTTGATCCATTGGCTGTTTAATAGTGCCTTTTAAAATAATACAGAAGTAACATTTTTGTTAATTTTCCATTTCTCCATGTTATTGATTCTTAGCTTCATTCTGCTGTGGTCAGAGAAGATACTTTCTATGATTTTAGTATTTTGAATTTAATGAGAATTGTTTCTTAATACAACATATGGTCTATCTGGGAAAATGATTCATGTGCACTGGGGAAAAATCCAGAAGAATTTTTGTTCCACTTCTGTTGGTTGAAGTGTTCTACATATCTGTTAGGTCTCATTGTTATACAGTATCATTCATGTCTTCTATTTTCTATTGATTTCCTGTCTAGATGTTCTATCCATTATTGAAAGTTGCATATTGAAGTCTCCTATGATTAATGTAGACCCACCTATTTCTCCCTTCAACTCTTTCAAAATTTACTTAATATATTTTGGGTCTCTGTTATTAGACACTTTAATTTGTAAAAGCTACCATAATGCAATATATCAGAAATAGAATGGCTTTTTAAAATGGGAATTTATTAAGTTGCAAGTTTATAGTTCTAAGGCCTTGAAAATGCCACATTAAGACAGGGCTATAAAAATATCCAAACTAACACATCCAGGGAAAGATACTTTGGTTCAAGAAGGCCAACGAAGTTTGGGGTTTCTCTCTCAGCTGGAAAGGCACATGGTGATGTCTGCTAGTGTTTTCTCAAGGCTTTTTCAATGGCTTCCCTAGGGACATTTTCTTTATACATCTCCAAAGCTTTCTGGCCATGTGAGCTTTGTTGGTTCTTGTGGCTCTGAGACTTCTGTCATTCCCTGACTCTTTCCAAAATGTTTCCTCTTTTAAAGGATTCCAATAAACTAATCAAGACACACCTGGAATGGGTACAGTCACATCTTCCTCTAATTAAAGGTCACACCCACAACTGGACATGCCACATCTCTATAGAGATAATCTAATCAAAGGTTTATATCTACAGAGTTGAATCAGGATTAAAAGAAATGGCTGCCCCCACAAGATTGAGTCAGGATTAAAACATGGTTTTTCTGGGCTACATAATCCTTTCAACCCAGCACAGATACATGATTGTTATTTTTTTTTTATTGACTTGATCCATTTGTCAGTATATGGTGCCCTTTTTTGACCCTTATAACAATTTTTGACTTATATTAGTATAGTTACCCTAGCTCTCTTTTGGTTACTATTTGCATGGTATTTATCTTTTCTATCCTTTCACTTTCAGCCTACTTGTGTCTTTTAATTTAAGGTAAATCTCTTGTGACTACCATATAGTTCGGTTATGCTGTTTTAAAAATCATTTCTCCAATCTTTGTCTTTTGACAGGAGAGTCTAAGTCATTTACATTCAAACTGATTAATGCACGGTTACTGGAGAACTTTCTTCTGCCATTTTACTATTTGTCTTACCTTTTTGTTCCTAAGTTATTCTGTTAATGCACATTTTGTATTTATTTTATTTTATTTTTGCATTGTAGCATTTGAATTCCTTTTCATTACTTTTTATATATACTATATCTTTATTTCATATATTTTCTTTGTATTTATGTTTAAATGGGTAGAATGTGCTGATTTGAAAGTATTATGTACCTCAGAAAAGCTGTATTTTAATCCTGATCCAATCCTGTGGGGGCAGCCATTTCTTTTCCTCTTGATTCAATAATTTAGGTAGGAAACTTTTGGTTAGATTATCCCTACAGAGATGTGGCGCATTCACTTGTGGGTGTGAACTTTTGATTAGATATGACTCCGCCCATTTCTGGTGGGTCTTCATTAGTTTACTAGAGTCTTTAAAAGGAGAAAACTCTTTAAGAAAATTCAGAAATGACAGAGCTGACAGAAATTTCAGGGTGGAGCTGACACATGCTGACACTTAGAGAGCAGATGTTGGGAGATGCTCAGAACCCAGCAGACATTGCCATGAGATGTTGAGCAAGCCAGAACATGAAGGGAGTTGAAGGAAACCAAGAGATTAGGAAAACCAAAAGGTTCCCTTGCTCTGGAGAAGCAAAGTGAGGAGCCCCCACAGGAACAGAGGCTGAAAACAATGGAACCCAGGAGCAAGGGACCAGCAGATGCCAGCCATGTGACTACCCAGCTGACAGAGGTGTTCCTGACCCATTGACCTTCTTTGCATTAAAGTATCTTTCACTGGATTCCTTAGTTTGAACATTTTATAGACTTAAAACTGTAAACTTGTAACTTATTAAATTCCCCTTTTTAAAAGCAGTTCTAGTTCTGGTATAACACTTTCTAGCACCTTGCAAACTAATACAGACTAATATAGCTTAACTGCTATGCTGTAAATACTATGCCCTCTAAATGGAGTCCTATTGAGGTCTTTTGTTCATTTTTGCTTGTGTTTTGAAATTATTGTTTATTAAAATCTCTAGGTTAAAAGTGGGCCTTGATTGTTTTCCTCAAAACATGATTTGGGTTCTGTTCTAAAACAAAAAAGAAAAGCTTAATTTATTCTTTCAACAGATATATGGTAAATGGTGGGGAAATAGGGATTTCAAAAGACAATCTTTGCCTTCCCAAAGCTCACAGTTAATGGAAGAAGGCAGATAAGAGAGCCTTCTAGTACAATACAGTGAGGAAAGTGCCATGTTATCTGTGAACTGGGGTATTAAGAAATCACCAAGGAAAGGCTTCTCTAGGTCACCCTAAGGAGTTAGAAATAATGCAATGAGTATTCTGGGAAAAGCTGATTTAAATTCTGTAGTTGCTTCACAGTTTAGTTTGACCTTTTAAGATTCTATTTAAATCATGCACATTTGTGCTTGAGCAAGCAGTAATGTGCATACATACATGCCACAGTACCTAACAAGGTTTGGCAATTAGAAAGTACTCAATGAATATCTGATGAAGCAACAAATATTTACATACACAAACATGCACACACACACATGCATGCACACACACACACACACACTGACCCCACCAGAACCTCTCTTTAACTTTTAATTTTGTGTACATTTTTCTAAGTACTTTGGAGCACCTACAACTACGTGGCTTGGACGAAAGTATTGTGGTTTCCTCAAGACCCAGTTAACAGACTTCATACTAAGAAAACAAACTTTGGGGCATTTACAACAGGATTGGAACTAGAGTCAGGGGCGTGAGGCATGCTTCTCAGGTGTAAAATTTGAGGAGTCACCAAAAAACTCAGAAATGAATATAAGCAATATGTAATGCAAAAAATCAATGATAAAAAAATATAAAAAGTTTAAATAAAGACAAGATCAGTATAACTATTTTTTTCCCTCACCACCTCCAGTATGGCTCAGTACTATGTTAATTTCCAGCAATAACCCACGCTTCAGATTCTTAATGAGGGTAAGCTGAACCAAGTCTACCATTTCGCTAGTCACAATTTAGATCACCCTTCCCAGAAACATTGCTCCAGGGAACTTTATGTAGGAGACCAGGCCATTATGAGCTGGGCTTCTCTCTTCCAAAGCAGACTTATTTATCTTATGAATTGTGCAAACACCTCCTGAGAAGCTAATTAAAATGGAAGTCCATGCTGCCAAATCTGGGGAGCCTCCAAAGGAGTGTTATGAGGCTGCCAAAAAGTGTTATTAGTACACACAACTACTTCATCATTGATTTATGGGGAGCAGAGGACTTTGAAGGACAAGCTTTGAAAGGTGAATATGAGATGAAAGTTGCTGAGCCCTACTGCCAAGTATGGCACTATCCAAATGAAAGGCCCTCAATTTATGTATGAGTGAATGCTTGCTGGGTCATGGATGGATAGAATTTAAGAACTGAATTCCCTACTGCCCAGCTCTGTATCCACCACTATAAAAGAAGAAATGCTATTTAAATTTCATTTGTCTGCTATGACTTGCTAAAAATTTTAAATTAATAATACAGATCAGTAAATTGGGGCCAGTAGTAAAATGCATATACAAAATCTGATATCAAATGACCATGGAAAAAATTTAGAAAAGAAAAAGATTTTTCTTACCAGAGTGTAGCAAAGATATTTAAAGCCACCAAGGACAAATTTAAGAGAAAATAGGCAGGACCTATAAGAAGAAAATTGAGAAAGTCAAGGAAGATTTTATTACGTGACAAGAAACACTACACTGCTAAGTGCAAAGACATGGTATCTTATTAATATAAATGTATCTCAAATTCACATATGAATTTAAAGTAACATCTTAAAAAAATATTAGTGGTAATTTGGGGGGAGGTGGTTCTTACCAAACTAATTTAAAATTCTTCTAAAAGGTCAAAGCAGTGATCTTCCAGTTCACTCCAGGGTGCCATTCCCCCACTAGAAATTTTTTTTAACTTTCTGATTGTATAATATATAAACAATGCAAAGAAAGATGAAAACAATAGTTTTCAAAGCACTTTTCAATAAGTAGTTACAGGACATATCCTTGAGTTTGTCATGGGCTACCAGATCATCATCTTAGATTTTTCTTTCTAACTGCTCCAGAACATTAGAGGCTAGAAGAAATATATTTATTTTTTAATCATCAATTTTTTTCTTTTTTGTGAAAAGCAGCATATATACAAAAAATCAATAAATTTCAAAGCATAGCACAACAATTAGTTGTAGAACAGATTTCAGAGTTTGGTATGGGTTACAATTCTACAATTTTAGGTTTTTACTCCTAGCTGCTTTAAGATACTGGAGACTAAAAGAAATATCAGTATAATGCTTCAGCAATCATACTCCTTTGTTAACCTCCCACTAGAATTTTGAAATATGATATAGTCATCTTCTTTAGAACTCTGGAAAACAGTGAAAGTGTTTCAGTAACCAGGCAAGTGTTGAATCAAGAAAAAACAGATTTACAAAAATGGTGGGTCAGAAACACCTCTGTCAGATGGTCCCTTGCTCCTGGGCTCCATTGCTTTCAGCCTCTGTTCCTATGGGGGCTCCTCACTTTGCTTCTCCAGGGCAGGGGAATCTCTTGGTTTCCCTTATCTCTTGGTTTCCCTCATCTCTTGGTTTCCTTCAACTGCCTTCAGGTTCTGGCTTGCTTAACATCTCATGGCAACGTTTGCTGGGCTCCAAGCATCTCCAAACACCCATGTCTCTGCTCTCTAAGTGTCAGCATCTGTGCCAGCTCCACCCTGAAGTTTATATCAGCTCTGTCATTTCTGAGTTTCCTCAAAGAGTTTTCTCCTTTTAAAGACTCTGTAGTAAACTAATGAAGACCCACCAGGAATGGGTGGAGTCATATCTAGTCAAAAGGTCACACCCATAAATGAATGTGCCACATCTCTGTAGGGATAATCTAACCAAAAGTTTCCTACCTAAAGTACTGAATCAAGATGAAAAGAAAGGGCTGCCCCCACAAGATTGGATCAGGATTAAAATACAGCTTTTCTGAGGTACCTAATACTTTCAAACCAGCACATTCCACTCTCTGGATCCCTAAAAGACATGTTTTTTCCATATAGAAAATGTGTTCACTCCATCACACTATCACAAAAGCCTTAAGCCATTTCAGTAGCAATATAAATACAATACAAAGTTAAAACCAACTCAAAATCTCATCAAAGTAAGCTATAGGCATTGTCTGTTTTAAAGCAAAAATTTTCTCCTCTAGCTGTGGACCTGAAAAACTCAGAAATTATCAGCTGCCAATTTAGAAAGGAAGGACAGTCATAGGATACACATTCCCATCGCCATTGGGAGAAATTAAAAGGTAAACAGGGGTCACTGGACTGATAAAGTTCCAAAAACTTGCAGGGCAAACTCCAATCAATTTCAGAGTCTGAGAGTCATTTATCCTTGGCACTTTAGAAAGTGGCAGTCTCACCCTTGCCAAGGGCCTATGCAGTGGCTTTGCTCTCTCCAAATACTGGGTTTGTGATCTTCGGGGACATTAGGAGGCCACCTTTTTCTTGGCTCCACCATCTCCAAGCTTCTGGGCAGCCCCTGGGATCTCTGCCATCTCTGGGGCACATTCTCCACCTCTCCAGAGCAATGGATGGCAGCCAGGCTCTCTCTAATCCCCGGTTTATGTGCTCCATCCTCTCCAATGCTTGAGGTGGCGCAACTCTTCCTGAGCAAGGAAGTGGAAGGCCCACCCTCTACTTCTGGGGCAAACCCACCCTCTACACATGTATGGATAGGTCCACTCGCTTGGCCCAAGATTTCCTGATTCCAGACCTTAGCTTCCACAGTTCTGCCTCTGAAGTTATTTTTTCTTCAGTTTGTCCCTTTTCTGTCCCTTTTAGTCCTGACTGACCGTGGATCTGTTTATTCAGATACCACAACACTCTTGTTGGTTTTCTATGCAGTATGCTGGGATCATGCCCATCAGACAATAGGGCTTTCCATAATATTTTTCTGGATAACCTCATCTCAAATCCTTGCTTGTTCTGAAATGGTTGGCTGCTTCCATGTTCACTTAAATCCTCATGTGGGGCCCTATCCACTGGAGTCTCCCTTTCTGGAAGCCCAGAATTTTCCAGACCATCAGTTTCTGTTTTCTTTGAACCCAAGAGTTCAGTTCTTAATTTATGTCTTTCCTCTCACATTTAACTATAAGTTGCAAGGAGCAGCCAGACTGTATTTTCCATATTTGTTTGGAAATTTCTTCTGCTAACTATCCAAGTTCATCACTCTCAAATTCTACCTCCCATCAACAAAGAACTCCTTCCTTCCAGTTTGAAATGGCACATTAGTCATTTCTGTCTAAAGCCTTATCAGGGGTATCTTTAGAATCCACATTTCTGCAAACAGTACTTTCAATGCATTCTAGGCCTTCTCTATTAAGCTCCTCACAGCTCCTCCAGAGTCTTCCCTTTATCTTTTATCCATTATCCATTTAAAAAGCTGTTCCAACATGTTTGGTATTTGCGAACTGCAGCATCCCCCTTCTCTGGTACCAAAATCTAACCTCTGGCCAGAGCTATAGGCTCTGGTTCTGCTCCTTACTAGCTGTGGGAACCACAGGCAAGTGAGTTACTCTTGTCTGACAGTTCTCTCACCTGTAAAATCAGGCAAACCATTTAGGATTATAGTAGAGTTTGAGTGGGATATTTATATAGTCTGGCATATAGAAAGCACTGAATAAAATTTAGCTATTCTTGTTACATACCATTATATACCATTGAATGTATAACTTTGGGCATATGTATAATCCAAAATACACTGAAAGCAAAAGGTGCTTCTGGATAAATGAGAGTTGAAATGATATAAAAAGGTATAAGCTGTAAGTGGAAAAATGTTAAAAATTTCCTGCCAAAAAGTATGGCATTGGTTTTGGATTAATGGATCAAAAGTTTTCTTTTGAGGGGCACCAATTAGCCAGATTTTTTTTTGGTCTACTAAGGTTATTCTTGTTAAGTGGCAATAAGGTCACAAAAAGCATCTGCCTGAGAACTAGAGACCAGATTCCTGGTTCGTACTCTGATTTTAACTATTGCCTAAAATATCTTAGAGAAGTGACTTCACTTCTATGATCTCAGATTCCTATAAAATGATTTATCCCTAAGAATTTTATATGTTTTAATGCAATTTTATTGTAATTCATATCCGCATGCTATGTAACCATCCAAAATGTATAATCAGTGCTTCATACTATCATCATATAGGTGGGCACTCATCATCACACTAGATTTTTTTAAATTTTCATTACTCAAAACAAAAAAATTAAGAATAAAGGTAAAAATAGAAGTAGAAAAGAACACCCAAAACATCCCATGCCCCACCCCACCCCCACACACACATACTCACTGATTATTTATTTATTTTTTGTCTTTTTTTTCTGACTCATCTGTCCATATACTGGATAAAGGGCATGTCATTCACACGGTTTTCATACTCACATGGTATTCTACTTTGCAAGCTGCTGGAATGCAATAATACCAGAAACGGAACAGCTTTTAAAAACGGGAATTTATTAAGTTTCAAGTTTATATGTTCTAAGGCCATGAAAACATCCAAATTAAAGGAAGGTTATAGAAGTGTCCAACTTAAGCCACCAGCATCAGGTTACCTTCACTTAAGAAAGGCCAGTGGAGTTCAAGGTTTCTCTCAGCTGGAAGAGCCAATGGTCAAGTCTGCTAGCTTTCTCTCCTGGTATCTTGGTTCAAGGAACTTCCCTGGGAGCAATTTCCTTCTTCAACTCCAAAGGTCTCTGGTTGTGTGAGCTCTTGCAGCTCTCAAAGCTTTTTCCAAAATGGTTCATTCTTAAAGGGTTCCAGTAAGCAACCTCACCTTGAATGGGTGGAGACACATGTCCATAGAAACCTTCTAATCAAAAGTTATCACCCACAATTGAGTGGGTCATATCTCCTTGGATAATCAAAAAGCAGTATTGAATGAAGATTAAAGGACACAGTTTTTCTGGGTTACACCACAGATTTAAACGGGTACACACAGTCACACCTTAAAATCTTTATAGTTATTCAGTCATCTTCAAGAATCAAGATTATTGGATTACAGTTCAACAGTTTTAGATATTTCCCTGCTACTTGAATACACCAAAAACTGAAAAAGGGATGTCTATATGCTGCATAAGAGTAACCTGCAGAATGACTTCTCAATTCTATCTGAAATCTCTCAGCCGCTGAAAGTTTATTTTGTTTCATTTCTCTTCCCTCTTTAGATCCATAAAGCTTTCTCAATCCCACAATACCAGGGCCAACCTCACCCCCAGGAGTCATGTTCCACATTGCCAGGGAGGTTTATACCCCTGGGAGTCATGTCCCACATGGAGCGGAGGGCAGTAGGTTCACCTGCAGAGTTGGCTTATAGAGAGAAGCCACATCTAAGCAATAAAAGAGGTTTTCTGGCGGTGACTCTTAGTATGCCTACTTATGCATACTTATGCCTTTGCAGGGATAAGTTTCGTAAAGGAAAACCCCAAGATTGAGGGTTTGGCCCATCAACTTGGCAGTCCCAATTGATTATGAGAATATCAGGAATTCCCTAGGTGGGGAAGTTTAGTATTTCCACCTTTTTTCCTACACCCTCGAGGGGAATTTGCAAATTCTTTTTAATCTTCTGCCCACATTACTTTGGGATGTATCAGGCCATCATACCAACCTCTAAAAACCAAAGAGGTCTCAAATCAAAGTTCCAGGTAGTTATGGTGTTTGAATAAGCTGACCATGCAATTAAATTAGATTGTGTGATACAGAATACATAAGTTTTGCATCATTTAAGCATTTCTGCCTTTGGTCTTATACAGAATATAATTTTTTACCTTTTGACCTGATTTACCTTAGTCCTATCCAGATCAGCTTCATTCATTTATCTAATTGAAACTGATCATTTTTTCAGTGTTTTTAACAGTTGCTGTATGGAGTAATGTTGATTTCATAGCTGCAGAACTCAGTTCTGAATCTCAGGTGTCACACAAATACCTGAAATTCCACAGAAAAACCAGGTTATATACAAAGAACTCAGCATCTCAGAATTTAGAAATAAGTTACAACTCCAGAATAAACGTGAATGCTGTAAGAGTTTACAATCTAGGAACCTTTACAACAGGCTCGCACCTGATAACTATGCCCTCAAATTCAATTCTCAGAGTTTGCACATTATAGTTAGTCCATATTAGTGGACTTTATTTGTCTTTTGATTTCTGGTTTTTTCATTCAACATAGTATCCTCAAGATTCATTCAACTAGTTGCATGCCTCACAACTTCATTCTTTCTTGCAGCCACTCAATAGGCCACTGTATATACACACCAGAGTTCCCCCTTCCATTCTCCAGTCCAGGTACTCTTAGGCCACCTCCATCCATTGTAAAATGAGAACACTGCCACCACAAGCACTAATATAAAAATGTCCATTCATGTCCCCACTCTCAGTTCCTTGAATTGTACACCTAACTACCAGGTTGCAGGATCTTAGGACAATCTCAGCCCTTGTCTCCTGTGTAGCCACCACACTGCCCTCCAGAGAGGGCTGCACCACTCTACTTCCCTCCCAACAGGTACATCTTTCTCTCCACATTTTCTCCAGCACTTTTATCTCTCTGTTCATTTTAAAACACATTTATTCACACATCACACAATCCAAACTAAGTAAAATATCAATGGTTCCTGGTATAATCACTTAGACCTACCATCAACAACACAATATATATCAGGACATTTCCATTGCTTCTGCAAAGAATCACATACCCCTCCCCCATATCCCCTGCTTACTGACATTTAGCTATGGCATATTGTCATTGTTACATTCAATGGAAGCACATTACAATGTTACTGTTAACTAGAGACCCTAGTTCACACTAATTGTATTTTTTTCCTGTATATCGCCCTCATCAGCACCTTACAATGTTGACCTTCATTTGTTTTCCCTCATACAAAAACATCCTATATTTTTACATTTAATCACATCTTTGTTCACTCTAGGCATTGCTAAGTTATACCGTCCCAGTTCTTATATCTATTTTTCCTTCCGGTGTCATACATGCCCCAACATTCCTTCCTTAACCATCGTCGCCCCCATCTTCATTCAGTACACTTACTATTATTGTGCTACCATCAGATAGTATTGTGCTATCCATTTCTGTATCTTTATAATCAGTCCTGTTGAACATTCTGTACTCCTTCAGCCTCAAATGCCCAATTTCTACCCTCTTTCTATGTGCTGATAAATTGGTTTTTTTTAATGTTAACTCTCAAAGTTCACTCATTAGTGTTGGTTCATTTTTTGTGAGACCACACAGTAATTGTCTTTTTGTTTTTGGCTAATTTCATTCAGCATAATGTCCTCAAGTTTCATCCATGTTATTACATTCTTCATGACTTCTTTTCTGTCTTACAGCTGGATATATTCCATCATATGTATATACCAAAGTTTGTTTATCCACTCATCCATTTCTGGACATTTGGGCTGTTTTAATCTTTTGGCAATTATCAATAACGCCACTATAACATCAGTATGAAAATGCCCATTTGTGTCCTTGCCTTCAGTGCCTCTAAATATATTTCTAGTGATGGGATTGTTGGCTCATGTGGCAATTCTATACTTAGCTTCTTGAGAAACTGCCAAACTGCCTTCCAGAATGGTTGCACCATTCTACACCCACCAACAGTGAGTAAATGTACCTCTTCCTTGATATACTCTCCAGCACTTGTAGCTGTAGTTTTTTACTTATTTTTTTAATGGCTGTTCTAGTAGGGGTAAGATGATATTTCATTGTGGTTTTGAGGAGCACTTCCCTAATAGCTAGTGAGGTTGAGCCTCTTTTCATAGGCTTTTGATTCATTTGTATTTCCTTTTCTGTAAAAAGTCTGTCCATGTCTTTTGTCCATTTTTTAAATTAGGTTTTTCATCTTTTTGTTGTTGAGTTGTAGAATTTATTTATGTATACTGGATATTATACCCTTATCTGATATGTGGTTTCAGATTTTGTTTCCCATTACATAAGCTACCTTTTTACTTTCCTTCCAAAGTCCTTTGATGTACAAAAATGTTTAATTTTGAGCACATACCCCTTATCTATTTTTTTCAAGGCTTACACTTTGGATATAAGGTCTAGGAAACCACCTCTTATCACAAGATCTATAAGTTATTTCCCTACATTTTCTTCTTAAAGTTTTTTTTTTTTTGTATTAGTTCCAATGTTTAGGTCTATGATCCCTTTTGAGTTAATTTTCATATAAGGTGTGAGATGTAAGTCCTTTTTCATTCTTTTGGATATAGATATACAATTCTTCAAATACCATTTATTGTGGCCCAGTTCAATTGGCTTGACCACCTTATCAAAGATCAATTGTATGAAAATGAGAGGGTCTATTTCTGAACACTCATTTCAATTCCATTAGTCAGTATGTATAGCTTTATGCCAGTACCATGCTCTTTTGAACACTGTAGCTTTGTAAAATGCTGTAAAGTCAGATAGTGTGAGACCTCCCACTTCAATCCCCTTTCTCAAGGTATTTTTAGTTATTTGGGGCATCCTTCCTTTGAAATATCTTCGTTATTGGTTTTTCTGTTTCTGCAAAGTAAGTTGTTGGGATTTTAACTGGTATTGCATTGAATCTGTAAATCAATTTGGGCAGAATTAAAATAGAATATATTTAGCTACCCAATACATGAACACAGTATGTCCTTACAATTATTTAGGTCTTCTTTGATGTTTTTTAGCAATTTCTTGTAGTTTTCTGGTATATAGATCTTGGTGGCCTTCATGAAATTTATTCCTAAATATTTGACTCTTTTGTTTGCTATTGTAAATGGAATTTTCTCTTGAATTCATCCTCAAACTGCTCACTACTGGTGTATAGAGACTCTAGTGAATTTTGGGTGTTGATATTGTACCCTCCCACTTTGCTATACACATTCATTAGCTCTAAAACCTTTGCTACAGATTTTGGGGGGGATTTTTGACGTGTAGTATCATGTCATCTACAAACAGAGAGGCTTTACTTCTTCCTTTCCAATTTGGATGCCTTTATTAGTATTTTTTCTTGTCTAATTGCTCCAGTTAGAACTTCCAGCACAATGTTGAATGGCGATGACAGTGAGCATCCTTGTCCTGTTTCTGATCTTAAAGGGAAAGCTTTTAGTCTTTCCCCATTGAGTATGATGTTAGCTGTGGTTTTTTATTTTTTATTTTTTTGTATATTTCCTTTATCATGTTGAGGAAGTTCCCTTCTATTCCAATCATTTGAAGTGTTTTCATCAAGAAAGGATGTTGAATTTTGTCATATACCTTTTCTGCATCAATCAGGGTGATCATGTGATTTTTCTCCTTTGATTTGTTGATGTCGTGTATTGCAATTTAGGTTTTCTCATTTTGAACCATCTTTGTATACCTGGAATAAAAAACACTTGATCAGGGTGTATAATTCTTTTAATGTGCTGCTGGATTTGATTTGTGAGTATTTTGTTGAGGACATTTACATCTTTATTCATGAAAAAGTTTGGTCTGTAATTTTCTTGTAGTATCTTTGTCTGGCTTTGGTATTAGGGTGATGTTGGTTTCATAGAATAAGTGAAATAGCTTTTCCTTGTCCTTAATGTTTTTGAGGAGTTTGAGCAGGATTGGTTCTAAATCTTTCTTGAATGCTTGGTAAAATAAATATATAAAGCCATCTAGTCTTGGGACTTTTCTCTTTGGGGAACTCCCTGATGACTGATTCAATATCTTTACTTGTAATTGGTTTGTTGAGGTTGTCTATTTCTTGAATGCTTGGTAAAATGAACACATGAAGTCATCTGGTCCTGGACTTTTCTTTTTTTGGGAACGCCTTGATGATTGATTCAATTTCTTTATTTGTGACTGGTTTGTTGAGGTCATTTGTTTCTTTTTAAGCCAATGTTGGGTTTTCATAGGAAAATGTCCATTTCATCGACATTGTCTAATTTATTATCATTTAATTGCTTGTAGTATCCTCTCTATATCTCATTTATTTCTGCGGGGTCAGTAGTTATCTCCCTTTTATCATTTCTGATTTTATTTATTTACTTCCTCTCTCGCACTTTTATTTTGTCAGTCTAACTAAGGGTTCATCAACTTTATTGTTTTTCTCAAAGAATCAACCTCTGGTTTTGTTGATTCTCTGTGTTGTTTGCATGTTCCCAATTTCATTTATTTCTGCTCTAATCTTCGTCATTTCTTTCCTTCTGTTTGCTTTAGGGTTAGTTTGCTGTTCTTTCTTTAGTTCCTATAGGTGAACAGTTAATTCCTTGATTTTTGCTCATTCTCAAAACTACCTGTGCTGCATCTCATAATTTTTTATATGTTCTGTTTTTATTTTCATATGCCTCAAAGTATTTACTGATTTCTCTTGTAATTACTTCTTTTACCCATTTGTTGTTTAAGAGTATGTTGTTTAACCTCCATATATTTGTGAATTTTCTGGCCTTCCACCTGTTATTTATTTCCAACTTCATTCCATTATGATCTGAGGAGGTGTTTTGTATAATTTCCACCTTTTTAAATTTATTGATACTTGCTTTGTGACCCAACATGTAGTCTATCTTGGAGAAAAATGTGTATCCTGATGCAGGGGTAATGTTCTATAAATGTCTGTTAGGTCTAGTTCATTTATTCTATTAGTCAAAATCTGTTTCCTTATTGATCATCTGTCAAGATGTTCAATCTTTTGATGAAAATGGTGTATTGAAGTCTCCAGCTATTATTATAGAGGTGTCTACTTCTCCTGTTAGTGTTGTCAGTGTGTCTAATGTGTCTCAGGGCATTCTGGCTTCACACATAATTACTTATGACAGTTATGTCTTCTCAATGAATTGTCTGCTTTATTATTACATAGTGTACTTCATTGTCTCTTTTAATTGTTTTGCATGTGAAGTCTAATTTGTCTGATATTAGTATAGTACCTGATTCTTTTCTGGTTGTTATTTGTATGAAATATCTTTTCCCAACCTTTCACTTTTCAACCTGTTTTTGTCTTTGCATCTAAAATGAGTGTCTTGTAAACAGCATATAGATGGGCCTTGTTTTTTAATCCATTCTTCCAGTCTATGTTTTTGATTGGGAAATTAAATCCATTAACACTTAATGTTATTACTGTAAAGGCAATACTTTCTTCTACCATTTTGTCTTTTGGACTTTATGTCATATCTTATTTTTTTCTTTTTTATCCTTATTGATAGTCTTCATTTCTACACTCTTCTTTAGACCTCTCTTTCATGTCTTTTACTATCTGCCTGTAGTGTTCCCTTTAGTATCACTCGTAGAACCAGTCTCTTAGTTACAAGCTCTCTCAATAACTGTTTGTCTGAAAATATTTTAAACTCTCCCTCATTACTGAAGGCCAGATTGCTGCGTATAGAATTCTTGGTTGGCAATTTTTGTTTTTCAGAATCTTAAATATATCATACTACTGCCTTCTCACCTCCATTACTTCTGTTGAGAAATCTGCAATAGTCTTATTGAGCTTCCCTTGTATGTGATGGGTTACTTTTCTCTTGCTGTGTGCAGAATTCTCTCTTTATCTTTGACATTTGATGATCCGATTAGTAAGTGTCTTGAATTAGGTCTGTGTGGATCTATTCTGTTTGTGGTATGCTTCATTTCTTGGATCTGTAATTTTATGTCTTACATAAAAGATGGGAAATTTTCAATGATTACCTCCTCCATTTTTCTTTCTGTCCCTTTTCCTTTCCCTCCTCCTTCTGGGATGCCCACAATATGTATATTCACGTACTTCACATTATCATTTAATTCCCTGAGATCCTGCTCATATTTTTCCATTCTTTTCCCTAGCTGTTCTTTTGTGAGTAGAATTTCAGATGTCTTGTCCTCTAGTTCATGAATCCTTTCTTCTGACTCTTCAAATCTGCTTTTGTAAGTCTCCATTGTGTTTTTTCATCTCTTTGATTGTGACTTTCATTCCCATAAGTTCTGCAATTTGTTTTTATCAAGGGTTTGAGTTCTTCTTTATGTTCATCCAGTGTCTTCTTCATATCCTTCACCTCTTTTGACACATCTTTCCTCAACTCATTGGCTTGATTTAACACGTTTGACTGAACATTAATCAGTTGCTTCAACTCCTGTATCTCATTTGAAGTTTTAGTTCATTCCTTTGATTAGGCCATATCTTCATTTTTCCTAGTATGATTTATAATTTTTTGTTGTATCTCAGCATCTGGTTTCCTTGATTGGTTTACTCTGGAGGTCATTTTCACTCCTTTACCTATGGGTTTTCTTGTTTGTTGACTTTGTTCTCTGTCTGTGTCTTGGCATTCAGTTCAACTTGCTTTAGATCTCTAGTACAGATTTTGTTTAACTGTTCAGAATTTTCCAGCTCTTGTTTTTCTGTTTCCTGCCCTACCTAAATGGAACTCTTTTTTTTAAGGAAGGTCTCCCCAGATATCAACTCTGGACAGATTCTCCTGGATAAGATAGGCCCAGGTCTCAGGAAGAGGGTATAATCAGGATCAAATTTCCCTGAGGATGAGATCAAGCAGGTTGTTAGAGATTCCCATGAAGCCTGTAGACTCTTTACTTTTCCTATCCTTCCCAGCCTTGTGGTGCTTGCCAGCTTGTAGCTCTCCATCAGTGTAAAGTGATGTTATGCCTTTAATTCTAAGCTGACCCTATATAGCAGACAATGGCGTGGTTGAGACAGAGGCTGAAATAGAAGGAGGGTTTAGAGCTTAGCCCCTGTGGTTTGAATTTCCTGATTGAGGGCTGTCACTTGAGCTGGACTCCCACACCCCCTTTTCCTGGGGAAGAAAAGCTCTTTAAGGAATTAACTCCTTCACCTGACTTGTTACTTTTTCTCTCAGACTTGTCTTAACCCTGCCTTTGCCTGGATCAGGGAAGACAATTGTAAATGCCTGAGGCTTTCTGTAATGAGCCACTTAGAATAGTTTTATAAAAAATCCCTTTTCAGAGCCAGTCTCCAGCCCCCAAATTTTGTTTCCTGCTTTCTATTTCATTGATTTCTTCTCTGCTCTTTTTTTATTTCTTTTCTCCTGGATAATCTAGGAAGTTTTGCTCTATTTTTTTTTTTTTTTAGGTTTTTAAAGTAGAAAAAGAAGTCATTGATTTGGGACTTTTATTGTTATCTAATAGAGGCATTTAATGCTATCATTTCTCCTCTATGTACTACTCCAGCAGTATCCCACAAATTTTGATATGTCATTTTTCTCCATTTTCATTCAATTCAAAATATTTTCTTCATTCCTGATCTTTTTATCATAGCTTTCATTCATTTCAATTTTACATGTTACAAATTTACAGTTCTAAGGCCATGAAAATGTCCAAATTAAGGCATCAAAAGTAAGATACCTTCTCTGAGGAAAGGCTGCTGACATCTGGAGTTTCTCTGTCATATGGAAAGGCACATGGCAATGTCTTCTGGCCCTTCTCTCCCAGATTCCATGTTTTTAGGTTCTGTGTTGTCCTTGCTTGCTTCTCCAGGGACATCCATCTGAGCTCTCTGTGTCCCGTGGGTCTTCTCTTAGTGTTTCCAGAAATTCCAGGGCATTTCTCTCCCTCTCTTCATCCTTCACTTAGTTTCATCTCTCTGCTCTTTGTATGTCTTTCTGCATGTTTTCTGTCCTTTTTTCTGTTCGTAGAGGACTCCAGTCAAAGGATTAAGAACCACCCTGAATTAGTGGGTCATGGCTCCATGGAAACAATCAAATCAAAAGGTCCCACCCAGCAATAGGTCTACCCCACAGAAATGAATTAAAAGAACATAGCCTTTTCTAAGGGTACATAACAGATTCAAATCAGTACATTGGCCACGTATTCTTTCAGTGTTTATATATCTTAAAATATTTGTATTTCAACTTCATTTTTGAAAGACATTTTTGCTGAATGTGGAATTCTTGACTGACAATGTTTTTTTACACTTTACAGTTGTTGCTCCATTGTCTTATTGCTTGCATTGTTTCTGAAAATAAATCTGCTGACATTTAATTTTTGATCCTTTGTACATAACACAAGTTTCTTTCTTCTGATTGCTTTTCAGATCTTTTTTATCACCAGATATGATCAATTTGATTATTATCTGCTTTGCTGTAGTTTTCTTCTAGTTTCTTATGCTTGGACTTCATGGGATTCTTGAATTTTCGTTTTATAATTTTGATAAAATTAGGAACATCTACAGCAAGTATATTTTAAAATACCTTATGAACCTCTTCCCCTTCCTTCAGAGACTCTGACTACACATTATTATTCCCACTGACATTGCCTACAGCACACTGATCCTCCATTCAATTCCTTTTTTTCTTTTTATTCTCTCATCTCAGTGTTTTATTTTTATAGTTTCTGTTGCTATGTAAGTCCATTAATAGTCTGCAGTGTCTAATCTGCTATTAGTCCCATTCACTTCATTTTTTCTATCTTCCATGTTGCTACTCAGCATGTTGAACATATGGAATACAGTTATACTGTATTCTTATTTCCTAGTTCAACATTTCTGTCAGTTCTAAGTCAGCTTGATTTTGTTGATTTTTCTCCTCATTATTGGCTGCATTTTTCTGATTCTTTGTACGTCTGGTAGTTTTTCATTGGATTCCAGGCATTGTAGGTGCTGGATATTTTGCATTCCTATGAATATTTTTGAGCTTTATTCTGTACAGAAATTCAGTAACTTAGAAAGAGTTTGATCCTTTTAAGGCTTGCTTTCAAGCTTTGTTAGTCAAAACTGGAGAAGTTACTAATTATTCCTCATCTGAGGAAGATGTTCCTGAGTACTGTCCCTAATATTGCATGAATCATGAGGTTTTCCTATCTGGCTGGTGGGGACAGGCACTACTTCCAGTCTGTGTGGGTTCTGAGTACTTACACCTGTTATCCCTTCTGGTGGTTCTTAGTCTGGCCTTGTGTAGTTTGTTCACAGATATGTGCTGATCAGTATTCTGCTTTATACTTGAAGGCAGCCCTCTGACCTCCAGAGTTGTCTTTCTGTGCCAATCCCTCCTTTCTGGTACTCTTTCCTGACAAGTCTAGCCTCCTTGTTCTCTACTGACTCACAACTTAGGGAGTCTTCTGGACCCTGCTTGGGTTATCACTAGCTATACCATGACCTGAAAACTCTCTAAAATCAGTAAGCTGGAACAATTGTTGGGCTCATCTCACTTATTTCTCCTCTCTCAGGGCTCACCCTTCTTTGTTGACTAATGTTCAAAGTCTTGAAAAATATTGTTTCATCTTCTGTTCAGTTTTTTTCTTTTTAGTTGTTTCAGGCAGGATCATAAATCTAGTACCTGCTACTTTCCTGGAAGGGAGCCTGAAATGCCTTTCCAAATCTTATATGTCTAAGACCCTCTTCCAGAGTCTCATTTAGAATTTGTATTTTGAAAAATCAGGGTATTCTGATGGATATTCATAGTTACAAACTAGAGGACAAAATGTTTGCTATTCAAAATGCTGTCCATGTGTGTACTAGCAACATTGGCTTCCCCTCATAACTTGTTAAAAGTCCAGAATCTCAGGCCTCATCCATGTCTACTGATTCAGAAATGGTATTTTAACAAGATCTTTAGGTGACTTGTTTGTCAATTCAGGTTTAAGAAGTATAGAATTGACTAATTTCAAGGTCCTCTTCCAGTTCTGAAGTTCTGTCTACCACTGAATTAGCTAAGGTAACTTGCTAAGAGAGAAGTGTACAATATGGAAAAGTTGTAGTATGTTTAAGATATGAATTTATGGCATGGATTTGTCATATTAATTGCTAAGGTTTTAACAAAGGGAAACAAAAGAACTAACAAGGGGCAAAAAAAAATTTTCTCGGCTTACATTTATTTTTGCAGTCAGTTGACCAATGCTTATCATGTGTTCTAATAGAGCATGGATTAGATTTCTTTTTATCCCTTCACCATTCTCTCTTAAAGCCTAGACAATGCTTAGCACGTGGCAGACACTTAAAAAATAATTTTCAGTTGACGAAATGAACAAGTGACTCAATGACTAATGTAGTTTTAAGATGGGCATTTCTGTTTCTGAGAAGAACAGTTTAGACACGGAAAGCCAAAAAAGGCAGAATAGTTTCATTCTTATGCCAAATATCCGAAAACTCAGGGACTCAGAGGAGATGGCTTAAAGTACCTAAGAAACACTAATATTCAAGAGAATTTAGCAAAGGACTGTTTCAGAAAGTTAATTCTATAATTAAACATTCTTTATAATTGAGGAAGTAAGTAAGAGAATGGCAATTCCAAGGAATTATGACCAAAGAGGAAGAGCTTGTTTGTTAAGAAGGAAATAGCAGGCAGCCTTAGAGAAAGTGACCATGACATCTTAGGATTTATAGTAACCAAGGAAACAATCCTGGGACAGCAGTTTGCTGATGGAAAGAGCTTAAACTTTTTAGGGCTAGGTCTTGGTTTGAGTCTCTGCTTTTCAGCTGTACACAGGAATGACCCGAGGCACTTGGTTAGACCTCACTTAGTCTCAGTCTCCTCAACTTTAAAATAGAGTTAATAGAGATGATTATGTTGGTGATACTAGTAGTGATAATGGTGTTGGAACTGGTGGTAGATGACTTGCATAACATGGATTGTTTGTGATAATCAAATGCGGTGAGGCCTATGGAAGGATACTTGAAGTCTATGAAGTACTATACAAATGTTAATTGTTCCTGGGTTTTGGAAGGGAATGAGAAAACATGTCACTACACAAACATATTTCCTGAAGGGCTCAGATTATAAAATAGTAGGTATAAAAATGGTAGAAGTAAAAACACTCAAGAATGACTACGAAAATTGAAGACATAAGAGTCAGAGATTAACTTCTCACGTGACGAAGGAGCTCTGCTGACCCACTCCTCAGAGAAACTGGTGAAAATTTAAAAACAAAACAGACAAAACAACAGCCGTGTAAAGCCTCTAGGAATGGTCCTAAGGGTAAACAGCTAGTCAAGAAAATTTATTCAAGAAAAGCTACATAAACCCAGTAAGAAAAATGAGACTCTGTGGCATTTGACCTGAGACCACTATGTCCCTGCCTTCTTCTCTGTTGCTGAAGGCTAAATCCCAGATGTATACAATGAAGAGGTGGAGGCTCCCTTCTTCCACCCACAGAGTGGAGGCTGCACCTGGAGCACGGTACACTGAAAATACCGGAGCCCTGATCACCCTTGTCCAGGATGATGAGGCAGTGCTTTCACACCAGGAGAAGCAAGCACAGAGCTCCTCCAACTCTACCAAGTGCTTAATTACTAGAGTGGGCATCCCACTTAGAGGGTAGCTTGCTGTTGTCTCCACCCTCTCCTAGAGACTTGGGTCAGAGATTTTGCCTGATGGGTGCAGCAGTCTGTAAATCATATAGCTCCTGATCTCTTCCCAAAGCAGCTGATTTCTCAGAGCCCTCTCAAGAACAGTGGAGATTGTGGTGAAAGGCAGCTAGGGAGAGATTTGTGGTTATAATGAAGATAGAGCCAAACTAGTGTGAGGGAGTCAACTGGGGGAAAAGAAGATTGGCAGGAGTCCTTCCTGAGTCAGAACTATTATCACACTTGTGCCTTGGAAGCTGTTCTTCCAAAGCAATTAGGAGTTAATTGGATTAGTTTGTGGGGGAATTTCTGGCCCAGAGCATTGTTGAAAACAATAGGACAGTCAGCAGACAATTAATGGGTATAGTTCTAAGAGCTGGGTATAGGTAGGGAAAGCGACTGGGTGTACTCAAAATTGGGCCTTCTTAAGAAGTAACATCTGAGGCTTAACTGATGTGAAGGGGGGATAGACATTGCTAAAATCATCCAGCCAGCCACTAAAATGTAAACAAGCAAATAACAGTAACAATCCCTGGGACGAAGGGGGCTTTACTCAGAGTTGCTATAATGTTTTACTTAAAATATCCAATATCTACTAAAAAGTTATGAGGCCTTCAAAGAAGCAGGAAAGCATAATTCTTACATTGGGGAATAAACAGGCAGCACAAACTGCCTGTGAGAGTGACCATATGCTAAATTTAACAGAGAACTATTTCAGAGCACTCATTATATATCTGGTCACAGAGCTAAAGGAAAGTTTGTTTAAAGAAGTGAAAGAAGGTATAATGAAATATTCAGTACCAAATGCTGGATATTGATAAAGAGATAGAAATTATGAAAGAAAAGCAAATTGAAATTCTGGAGTTGAGGAATGTAGTAAGTGAAATAAAATCTTCACTAGAGGGGCTTAGCAGTGTCTATGAACTGTCATAAGGAAGAATGAATAAAATTGAAGATAGATTCATAGATGTTATGGATGCCATGGGATAGATCGAAAAAAGAATGGAGGAAAGTAAACAGAACTTCAGGGAAATGTGAGGCATCATCAAGTGTACCAACACATACATAATAGGAGCACCAGAAGGAGAGGGAAGAAAGAGAAAGAAGTAAAAAAGATTCAATGAAATACTGACAAAAAAACTCCCCAAATTTATTGAAAAACAATATCCTACACTTTCAGAAACACTGTGGGTTAAACACAGGGCCATCCCAACAGACACATCATAGTAAAAATGCTGAAGTCAAAGGCAAGGAGAAAATCTTTAATATATCAAGAGAAAGGTGGTGTGTCACATACAAGGGAACCCTAGTAAGATTAATATTTGACTTTTCAGCAGAAAAAAATGGAGGCCAGAAGGTAGTGGAGTAACATATTTAAAGTGCCCAAAGCAAAAAATAAAAAATCATTGTGCCAGTTTGAAAGCATTTTATACCCTAGAAAACCCATGCTTTAATCCTGATCCAATCTTGTAGGAGCAGCTGTTTCTTTTAATTCTGATTCAGTATCATAAGTGGAATTTTTTATTAGATTATCTTGATAGATATGTGACACACTCAATTGTGGGTGTGACTTTGATTAGATGGAGATGTGACCCCACCCATTCACCCTCAGGTGAGTCTTGAATTAGTTTACTGGAATCCTTTACAAGAGGAAACATTTTGGAGAGAGCCAGAAACTACAGAAGCCTCAGAGCCAACAATAACTTCACAGCAGAGTTGACACAGATGTGGACAGGTGGAGAACAAAGACACTGATGTTTGTAGATGCTTGGAGCCCAGCGGACATTGCCACATGAAGTTAAGCAAACCAGGATCTGGAGAGAGCCAAGGGAAGCCAAGAAATGAAAGCCAGCCCCAGAGAAGTAAAGTGAGGAACCCCCACAGGAACAGAGGCTGAAAGCAACGGAGCCCAGGAACAAGGGACCAGCGGATGCCAGCCATGTGACTTCCCAGCTGGGAGAGGGGTTCCTGACCCATTAGCCTTTCTTGAATGAAAGTAACCTCTTGTTGGTGCCTTAATTTGGCACTTTCACTTCCCTAGAACTGTAAACTTGTAACTTATTAAATTCTCCTTTGTGAAAACCATTTGAGTTCTTGTTTATCGCATTCCAGCAGTTGGCAAATGAACACAATCGTCAATCAAGAATACTATATTCAATGAAGTTTCTTTAAAAACTGAAGGCAAAATAAGCGTTTTCCCAGATGAACACTGAGAGAATTTGTTGTAGCCATCCTTTCTTACAAGAAATATTAGGAACTTTCTCAGGCTGAAAGTGGAAGAATCTTAAGTTAGACTGAATGTGAACACAACAGGTATCAAACACCCACAGAATTTAATAGGAGCATGTCTACTGCTATAAGCAGAAATTTATACATAATTAGGCCCCACTGATACTTATGCATTGTAAGAAATTCCCAAGTTCATTAACAACCATAAAAAAAGAGTACAGGAAAATATACTCATAAAATGCAGCACTTCTGTATCTATCAACAGTTTCCAACAAACCCAGAAATAAGAGTTGCCAACTTAATGTATTATGCTAAACTTAACATGAGCTTACTAGAACAATGAAAGGGATATCAACAAATTTAATAGATGAATTGCTGAAAAGACACAAAGTACTGAAAAAGACTCATGAGAAATAGAAAATTTGAATAAATTTATAACAAATGAAGAGATTGAATTAGAAATAAAAAAAAAACTACCCACAAATACAGGCATTTGTAAGAACTTTCTACTTGATATTTTGAGAACGTTTACAATTTGACAACTGATCAAATGAAATCTGCTAGTGTTTAATATTTAGAATTTAAGAAATTTACTATCTGAATTTGTAGATTTTTTTCCTTGTTGCCTTAATTTTAAATTGGTTTATGAAACTTACAGTGCAAACACAGGTTTTACAATGATTATATGGATACTTTATTTAAATATTTCAATGGTTAAGCTAACTAAGATATCCATTTTTGGTGGTGCTAAGTGTATTCTTTGTTTTTTAAATAAAAAAAAGAAACTGACTTAAAAAATAATAAATAAAAATAAAAAACCAGGCCCACATGGCCTTGCTGCTGAATTTAGCTCAATATTCAAAGCAGGCACATACCAAATCCTCACAAGTCCTCCAAAAAATAGAAGAGGCAGCACTTTTCAACTTATCTTATTAGGCCAGTATTATCCTGATTGCAATACCGGATGAAAATATCACAAGAAGAAAACTACAAATCAATATCCCCTTGTGATTATGGATACAAAAGTCCTCAACAAAATACTAGCAAACCAAATGCAGTAATATATCAAAAGAATTATACATCATGATCAAGTATAATTTGTCTCAGGAGTGCAAGGTTGGTTTAACAACCAAAAATCAGTTAACATAATATATGAAATCAATCAATATAATAGCAATAAAAATCACATACTCATAGATAAGATGCCAAAAAAGTAATTGACAAAGCCCAGTTCTCTTTAATAATAAAAATACTTAAAAACTAGAAATAGAAAGGAACTTCCTTAACATGATAATTCATAGCTAATGTCATTATTAATGGTGAAAGACTGAATGCTTTCCTCCTAATATCCAGGGCATAAAACAAGGATGTCTACTTTTGCATTTTTATTCAATGTTGTAACAGAGGTTCTAGCCAGGACAATTGGATAAGAAAAAGAAGTAAAAGGCATAGGATTGGAAAGGAAGACATAAAATTGTCTCTATTTGCAGATAACATGATGTTACATAGAGAAAATCCTAGAGAATCCACTAAAAAACTACTAAACTAATAAACACTTTCAGCAATTCTGCAGGATACAAAATCCCTATACAAAAATCAAATTTGTTTATGCTTGCAATAAGCAAACCAAAATAAAATTACAAAAGCAATTTCAGTCAACATAACATTAAAAATAATAAGACATTTAGGAATAAATTTATCAGAAGAAAGGGAAAACATAACCTGTAAACTACAAAGCATTACTATAGAAATTAAAAATTACCTAAAATGGAAAAACATCCCATATTCATGAATTGAAAGATGTAACATTTTTAAGATATCAGTTATCTCCAAAATGATCTACAGACTTAATACAATCCTATCAGAATTCTAGCTGACTTTGTATGAGTTGACAAGCTGATTCTAAAATCTGTATGGAATTGCAAGGGACCCAGAATAGCCAAAACCTGAAAAAGAACAAAGTAGGAGGATTAACATTGCCAGATTTCCAAAACTTGCTTACACTAATAATCAAAACAGAATAGTACTGACACAAGGATAGACATATAGATAAATGGAATAGAATTGGGAATCTGGAAATAAGCCCATACGTCTATGCTGAATCAATTTTCAAAAGGGTGTTTTTTATAATTTCCTAGATGCTGAAGCAGAATCCATGAAAAGTGTTGGCTTTAGACATTGGGAATTTATTAGCTACAGTTTGATGCCATGAGAATGTCCAAAACAAGGCGATGCTTTCTTCCTCAAGACCAACTGCCTAACTCCTCTGCCATATGGCAAAGCACATGGTGGCATCTGCTGGGCTCTCTTTTTTTAAGTTTCATTGTTTTCAGCTTCTCTCTCTCTCTCTCTCTCTTTTTAAGTTTCATTGTTTTCAGCTTCTCTCTCTCTCTCTCTCTCTCCCCCCCACACACACACACACATTTAGAAAGGATTCCAGTAAGAGATTAAGACCCACCCTGAGCCACGCCTTAACTGAAGTAACCTCACCAAAAGGTCATACTTCTACTAGTTTTACATGCACAGGAATTGACTATCTTTAAGAACAATTCTCTGGGATACATACAGTTCCAAACTACCACAGCGCTGTTTTAGTTTCCCTAGCTATTCAAGAAAATACTATGTAATGGGTTTGCTTAAACAATGGGAATTCATTAGCTCATGGTTTTGAATCTAAGAGAAAGTCCAAATCAAGGATCGAGGCAATGTTTTTTCCCCGAACACTGGCATTCTGGGGCTGGCTGCCAGAATCGCTGGTCCTTGGATCCTCTGTCACATACATGGCAATGCACAGGGCAGTTTCTTCTGACATCTCAGGTCTCTTCCAGCTTCCTCTGAATTTCAGCTTGTGGCTTCCTGTGCCTTTCTCTCTGTCTGAACTCATTCTCATTATAATGGACTCTAATAATAGGATTAAGACCCATCCTGACTAAATTAGACCACACCTTAAGTGAAATAACTTAATCAAAAGTTCCTACTTACAATGGGTTCACATCCACAGGAATAGATTAAATTTATGAACATGTTTTCTCTGGGATACATAGCTTCAGACCACCATAGTATTCCCTCTGTGCCCCCAAAAGACATGTTCTTTCCAGATGCAAAATATATTCATTCCATCACAGCATCCCAAAAATCTTAGATCATATCAGAAACAATACTAAGTACAAACTTTCAGGATTGGTTATATATGTGTCCTACCTGAGTCATAATTTCCCTCTCTGTGTGTTGCCACACTTCAGCTTTCAGGTTTTTGGCTGTGTTGCAATAAAGAACTCAAGAGCACAGCATAGATAGAGCAAGTAGGTAGAAAATTTATTGAGAACACATGTACAAGAACATGTAGGCACTCTCACAAAGAGAGGCAAGGGAGATGACATTCTCTCTAGTGTGGTGCCTCATGGTAGATAGTGCCTTTGGGTGGGTCAGTTGGTTCTACACTTCTCCATAGGTGATTTGCTTAGGTAAGTGTAATTTGGCTCCAGATGGGTCAGTTGTTGCATAGTGTTTTCCATAAGTGGGTATCACCCAGGTAGGGTGTCTGCTGGACAGGGCCATCCTGACTTTGATTAACCATCCTTGTTTAAGGACTCCTTCCTGATTTTTTCCCCTCTCCTCTCTCTCTCCCTATTCTAGCCTGCCTCAAAGGGGCCTCTGAAATTTAGAAAACAAACTATTTGCTTCCTAATATACAAAGGTGGGAAAAGCATAGGATAGACATTGTCATTCCAATAGGGAGAAAATGGAAGGAAAACAGAGGTCACAGATCATAATTCCAAAACCCAGCAAGGCAAAGTCCATTAGATTTCAAGGTCTGAGAGTCATCTACAGGTTAATCTTTTGTCCTCTGTGCCTGTTGGTGTAGTAGCCCAACCCCTTCCAAGTGCTTGTGCAATGGTCATGCTCTCCCCAATCATTGAGGTGATCTCACCCTGTCTGAGCATCAGGATGACTGCCAGCCTCTCCATTAACTCCTGGACATAAGACCCACCCTCTTCAAACACTGGGGTGACAGCCAGGCTTTCTGCATACTCCAGAACACAGGCCCCACTGAAGTGGCAGCAATCTTCTTGAATAATGGGGCTCAAGACCTGCCCCCTCTGAGTGCAAGAGTGGACCCACCTTTTCCACACATATGGTGGGCCCACTCTTGTGGCCTAAGGACATCTCCTCAGTTTCTGCCCTGGAAGTCATTCTTCCTTTGAATTGTCCCTTCATTATAGGCTGGCAGTGGTTCTACTCATACAAATTTTGCAAAAAATCTTGGCAGCTTTCCATGTAGTTCACAGGCATCCAAACCATCAGAAAATAAAACTTTTCACAGACCTTTCCTGCATATCTGCACTTATAATTCTGACTGCTGAAGAAATGGCTGAATGGATTCATGTTCATTTAAACTCTTAAATGGAACCCTGTTGTCCAGCAACTAATTTTCCATAAGCTTAGAGAAATCCCTGAAAGAGCCATTGTTGGCCATCGTCTCTGAGTACATTTTCTGGATGGGGTCAGAGTTTTTCAAACTGTCAATTTCTGGTTTCTCTTTGCCCAGGAAATTAGCTTTCAACTTCTCCCTTTCTTCTTGCTGTTTACTGTAAGTTGCAAGGAGATACCAGGCTGCATCTTCCATACTTAGCTTGGAAATCTCCTCACTTAAATATCCAAGTTCATTGCTTTTGGGTCGTATCTTTCATCTAACATCAGAACTCAATTTCACCAAGTTCTCAGCCACTTTAAAACAAGGATCACCTTTCTTCCAGTTTCTGATTACGCATTTGTCATTTCCTTCTAGAAGAAATGAAGTGCCTTTTAGCATCCATATTTCTACCAACAGTTTCTTCAGAGCTATCTAGGCCTTTTCTACAAAGCACCTCACAATTCTTCCAGCCTCTACCCATTACCCAAAACCATTTCCACATATTTTTTTTTTTTGGTATTTGCAATTAGCACCTCAGTCTCCTGTACCAAAATTGGTTTTAGTTTCCTTGGTTCCTCTAATATATACCATATAATGGGCACCAGGATCATTTGATGGTAAAAGAACACTCTTTTCAACCAATGGTGCTAGGATAACTGGATAGCCACATGCAAAAGAATGAAGTTGGACCCTTACCTCACATCATATACAAGAATTAAATCATGGATCAAAGACCTAAATGAAAGAGCTAAAACTATAAATGTCTTAGAAGAAAATGTAGGAATAAATTTTCATGATCTTGAATTTGGCAAAAGATTCTTAGATGATGCCAAAAGCACGAGCAACCAAAGGCAATATAGATCGACTGAACTTCATCAAAATTAAAATGTTTAAAGCTTCCAAGAACACTATCAAGAAAGTTAAAAGAGGGCGGGCCGCGGTGGCTCAGCGGGCAAAGTGCTTGCCTGCTATGCCGGAGGACCTCGGTTCGATTCCCGGCCCCAGCCCATGTAACAAAAACGGAAAAACAAAATACAATAAAGCAAGAAAATGTTTGGAGATGTTTCCCTTTCTTCCTTCCTTCCTTCCTTCTCTCTGTCTTTCCTTTAAAAAAAAAAAAAAAAAAAAAAAAAAGAAAGTTAAAAGACAACCCACAAAATGGGGTAAAATATTTGCATATCATATATCAGATAAGGAAATTGTATCCAGAATACATAAAGGATTCTTACAATTCAATTATAAATTGATTACTCAATTTAAAAATGGGCAATTGTGGGACTGGCAAGTCTGAATTTGTAGAGTGGGCCAGAGGCTGGAAATTCTGGTAAGCAGGATATTGAATTCTTGAGTTCATGTTACTTAAGCTGGAAGCTTAGGAAAGAGTGATATGTGCAATCTTATGGCAGAATTTCTTCTGACCCTGGAATTCTCATTTCTAGCTCTTAAGACTTCCAGTTGATTTGGTGAAGTCCACCCACATTATATGAGATAATTTCCTTTACTTAAAGTCAACTAATTGTAGAGGCTAACCTATCTATGAAATACCTCAAAAGTAACAACAGGGCCAGTGCTTGACCAAATAAATGGACACCACAACCTAGCCAACTTGACATGTAAAGCTAGCCATTACACTCTTGATTTGCAGAAAACTACTACTGGACTATCACTCCACTGAAAATTATTTTTCTAAGCTCACCAGTGATATCTATATTTTGAAATAAAATAATACTTTTATTTCCTTGCTTTCTTGATCTCTCAGCAGGAGCTATCATTATAGACTACTTCTTTCTTAAAACGTTCTCTTCCTTTAATCTTCTGAGACACCAGATTCTCTTAGTTACTTCTTTTGTTCTTTGTTTCTCTTTCTCAGTGTCATTTACAGACTCATTTTTCTCTATTCTGTCATTAAATAGAGTTTCTCAAGAATTGATCCTACCCCCACCCTCTCTTTCTCATTGCATACTCCACCCCAGGATATCTGGTGGCTTCAGGTATCATATAAGCTTCTTCCAAGCCCAGCTTTCTTCATTGAATTCCAGACTGTCATATTAAACTATTTATTTCATACCCACTTGGATATCACAAACACATCCAAAAATCAACATGCTCAAAACTAGAACGATGCCTCCCCAACAGCTAGGTAGTTCCTTTCCTCGGAGAACTGCTTTGCACCATTCCAATTGTGTAAGTTAGAAATGTGAAATTTATTCTTAGACCTTTTCTTCCTTTTCTCTAATATAATCCATCACCAAGATCTGTAAATTTAAGCCCTAATTAAATCCACCCATTTCTCTCCATCTCCACATCCTCCACACTGGTCTTAGAAATCATCACATTTTAGCTGAAGGCCACTACTTCATTGGCCTTCTCTTGCCTAAGGTGTCATCCTTTAAGGCCCTTTGATCAGCCCTCCCCAGGGCAGATCTTTCCAGGTGATCTTTCTCATATGTAAACCAGATCATATCACACCTCAACTTAAAACTTTTTGGTGCATTCCCATTGTATTTAGGGAAGAGAAAACCCCTTAAAATGGCCCACCAGGCCCTTTAGGGCCACCAGCCTCATTTCTTACCATTCCGGGATGCCAAGTCAAGCCACCCTTTTTTCAGTTCCTCCTAGGGGCTCTGCTCCCTTGCTTTGCAGGGCCTTGGCACAATTAGTTTTTCAGTGATAAAATCCTCCCTCCTTCTTTCTTTATAAACTGACCAGGGTGGATTTACTTTATTATAACTTATAAAATTGTATTCACTTGCTTCAAAGAATGTGCATCAGTTTTAATAACATACTCATCTAAAAATTTTGATTATCTGTCTCCCTCCCTGCAATTTTTTTAATGTAACAAGTGTCATCCTCTGTTTGCTCATTGATGTATCCCCCATATCTATTGGAGTACCTGGCCTACAATATGTGCCCAATAGATATTTGGGGGATGCATATATAAATGGGCTTCAAAATGTATTTGTTCATGTCTGTTACCCTTTGTACATGCTTTTCCTACCTCCTGAAAGATCTCTCTTTCTCCCTTGAAACTTTTGGTCTGCTTTCACTACAGATTGGCAAGCATGACATCAATTATATGAAAAGCTCTAGAGCTGATTATTGACCTATGGTTTGTAGGCAGTTTGAACAAGAAGAAACTAGCATAAGCTCTCTAATGCAAGTCATGGGAAATAATAGTTTATTTTCCCGGTTTGTTAGGGTTAGTAGATTGTACCAAGGAAGGAAATGTATTTGACGTGATATGCCTGAATTTCAGAGGAGTCTTTCATCACATTTTTCATGATGTTTTTGGCCAAGTAACACTAGTGATTGGAGCACATAGATGAATTTCTACTTGACTCAATGTCATTACCCACAGAACACTGACTAATGGGTTAATGCTGGTGTGAATGACTACTAGTGGCTTAACACACCTCCATCCCTTGTTCTGTCCTGGTTGTCATTTTTATCAGCAACATGAATGTGAATATAGAATACATGATTATAAAAGACATACGACACAAATGCTGGAGAAGGGCTGTATTGAAGGCGTCAGTAATGGATTTCAGAACCAGAACTCACAGTGATTTTTTTAGGCTAAAAACAATAACTTAAAATGAACAATATGAAGACATTTTCATGCATAAATTATTTAATTTTGTGCAGGTTTGAAAGGATTATATTCCCTAGAGAAGTCATGAATCTCTTGATTAGATTATATTCATAGAGATATGACACATGCAATTGTGTTTATTAAGCTTTTTGATTAGATGGAGGTGTGACTCCACCCATTCCAGGTGGGTCTCCTAGTTTTCTGGAGTCCTTAGAAAGAGGAAGCATTTTAGAGAGAGCAACAGATCCACCAGAGCCATGAGAACTACCAGAGCTCAAGCAGCCAGAACCTTTGGAGATGAAGAAGGAAAATGCCCCTGGGGGAGCTTCATGAAACGAGAAGCCTGGAGAGAAAGCTAGCAGACGTCACCATGTTCACCACATGCCTTTCCAGTTGAGAGAAAAACCCTGAACTTCATTGGCCTTTCTTAAGCGAAGGTAACCTCTCGTTGGTGCCTTAATTCGGACATTTTTATAGACTTGCATGGCCTTAGAACTGTACACTTGCAACTTAATAAATTCCCCCTTTCAAAAGCTATTCCAATTCCGGTATATCACATTCTGACAGCTTTCAAACTAGAACGTATTTAATTGTCAGGAGAGGGTAATAATATTAATAATGACTATCATTTATTGTATGCCTCAGATGTGCCAGACTTTTTCATAAGTTACCCCACTTTGTCTTTCCAAATAATTCTGTGATATGGGTATTATTCCCTCCATTTTACAAAAAAGGGAAAATAAAGATGAAGCAAATTAAGTACCTCCTCTAAGATCATCCAAGAACTGGAACTTTCACAAATGTCAGCCTGACATTTTAACTGAAAACTGTCAGAAAAAAAATGCATCAGAAAAGTATAAATTGAGAAAAATTCAGTTCTTTAAGTACAGAATAAAAAGACTATGAATCATCAAAGTGAGTCACTGGCTTCCCCATAAATGAATATATCTTGGGCTATGCAGTAACATCCATAGTAAAGAAAGGCTAAGGTCACCCTTTCCCATGGCTGGAATTTGCTGCTTAGTTCTGGAACTCTTACATCATTTTAATCGAGATATATTCACAAACCATATAACCATTTCATCTCTTGACACTTCAGGAGAAACACTCAATATGAGCAAGCGTGGGATAATTTGTGTAGAATAATGAACTAAGTCATATGACTTTCATATTAAGTCATATGAAAAATAGCTAAAGGAACTACAACCTAGAAATTGTACTACCCATAGCTATTGGTGATTAACATTTGTTCACTTACACTATATGCCGGACACTATTCTAAATATTTTATGGCATTAGTTAATTTAATCCTCACAATAATCTTATGAAATAGGTACTGTTATGATTCTCTCCATTTTACAGATGAGGAAACTGAGGTATAGTGAGGTTACGTAGCATTGCCCAGGATTATACAGACACAAACTCCAGTGGTCTGGCTCCTACTTTCAATTTGAAAAGGAAAGAAATTATATACATTATTTGGCTACAGAAGCAAGAAATAAACCAGAGTGCCTTCTAGAAAAGGATATCTTTGATTCACTTTCAGAAACAATTGACATTATCTCAGAAGGGTAGTTCTGAGTTCTTTTCCCCTAGAAGACTTTAATCAGGCATGTTTTGGGAGGGATTCTGCAGTGCTGGAGGGAGGATGGACTAGATATGATTGATACACTTCCTTCAAATTCAGTGAGCCTATCAGTGTCAGCAAAACTTCATATTGGTGGGTTGAGGTGAAGTTCTTCATCCTATTGGAATCTTGAGGTGTATGCAGCAAAATATAGATGAACTGTAACTTGATTACAGAACCCTAAATTAATTTAAAGATGGTTGTTGCTTGATTCTTTTCTAAACTGCTTTAAATATCCATTTTATTGAGAGATAGTCATATACCATCTAATCATCAAAGATATACAATCAGTGGCTCACAGTATCATCATATAGGTGTGTATTCATCACCACAATCAAAAGAAAGAATGTTTTCATTACTCAGAAAAAAAGGAAAAGAGGTTGGTGCAATGGTGGCTTAGAGGCAGAATTCTCGCCTGCCATGCTGGAGACCCGGGTTTGATTCCCAGTACCTGCCCATGCCAAAAATAAAGAAAATAAAAAATAAAAGAAAAAGGAATGCCCCATACCCCTTACACCCCCTATTATTTATTTCTTTTTTGTCTTTGCTTTCTAACTCATATGCCCATACACTGGATAAAGGGAGTATCATTCACAAGGTTTTCACAATCACACAATCACACTGTAAAAGCTATACAGCTGTACAATCATCATCAAGACTCAAGGCTACTCGAATACAGTTGAACAGTTTCAGATATTCCCTTCTAGCTATTCTAATATACTAAAATCTAAAAAGAAATATTTATATAATACACAAGAATAACCTCCAGAATGACTTCTTGACTCTATTTGAAATCGCTTAGCCACTGAAATTTTCTTTTGCTTCATTTCTATTCCCCCTTATGGTCAAGAAGGTTTTCTTAACCCCATGATGCCAGGGCCAGGCTCATCTCTGGGAATCATGTGCTGTGTTTCCAGGGAGAATTAGATCCCTGGAAGTCATGGCCCACATAGTAGGGGAGGGTAGTGAGAAGATTATTTTTTAAGCATTTTAAATATCCATTTATACTTCTACCCATGAATAAATAATCCAGATGACAAAGACTTACTGAGAATCTACCACGTATAGTTATATCTTTGGCTCTTTTACTATATTGCTAGCCCCATTGAAGTATGAGAAAATTTAAACTCAAACATGGAAGTGAATTGCTGAAATTCCCACAGCTTTTGAAAGGAGAAAAAGTGCTGGTAAACAGATTTTCAAAACCATGATATTCCCAGTGTACTCTACTTCTTCTCCCAAGGAAATTAAGTAGATGGAACAGGTAATTTCAGTAAAAGGATTTCTACCTTGTTTCTTGGTTCATTCACTCAACGAATATCTTTGGGCACTCCTAAAGAGTCAGCATAGTGCTTGGTTGATGATGAGGAGTACAATAATTCAGAAAGAAACAAAACAGGACTGCTTTCCCTGAAATTTTCCTCCATTTTTATAAGGGCTCAAATTCTTCTCCATGCCTCCAATAGAGTAATTCTGCCAGGGCTTGAGAATACCCCTTGGGCCTCCTGCTTTAGGCCAAGCAGCTCTCACTGATTTCTGCAATTCAGTGCCTTGACTGTAGATCCCAGAGAGAGCTTGAGCAGGGACGTATAAAAGTGTTCCTACTTCATTTGATTGCAGTTTCTGCATGGCTTTCACAGTGTTTGTTGAAATTCTTAGTGCGGGGAGAGGTGGGACTCTGCCGAGTCCAGTCCCGCTAGGCTAGTGAGGGTGCACTCTTCCTGCCGAGGGGGTTCAGGGAGTAGAACCGCCAGGCGCAGAGGGGGCTCGAGCCGAGGGTTTGGGTCGGAGGCGCGCGCGCAGGGGACCACTGCGGGTCTGAAGGACTGGAGACCTAGTCAATTAAGGCATGAAGCAGGGCAGCTTTATTGTTGGTAGACGCTTATACCAGGGCTGCCAGTAGCTAAAAACCACGAGGCTCGGAGAGCCCTGGATTATATACAGTTTGAAGAGAGGCAGAGTTAGGGCGTGGACTCCAGGGGAAGGTAGCCAATCACACAGGCACCATAGAGATGTTGTTCCTGAGTGTACTTGTAGCAGTGAATGCTGAGCAGGTGGAGGAATAAGGAGAAGACCAATAGGGTTAAAGAGACAAGGTTGCATTATCACTAGTCGCCGGTGAGGCTTGTAATTCAGAGGTTTAGAAAAACCGGACGTGCCAAAATGGCAAGGGAGGGAGAGAAAAAGACTAAGCTACCAGGCCAAGAATAAAATTATGCCATATTATGCCACATTTAGTATTTAAAGATGTGTATTTATTCTAAAGCATGGGCCCTCAGAGCAAGCCAACAATGTCCCGGTATGGAGGAAAAAGAGAAAAAAGAAATAGTCTGTTAAACACTGGATACAAAGAAAACTGTTGTCTGGGGTGCTTTGAAATAGAGCATATTGGTCTCCAGTAAAGCTATTTTCAACAGCAATCTCAGAAAGATCTAGGACAAAATTCAGTCATCTACGCGGACTATATGCTCCTTGAGGGTAGACACCATGTCTGGCATTTTCCTCTCTTTCTTCTACTCCTGGCTTCGTGCCTGGCGCAGAGTTGATGCTCAAACATGTAAGTAAATCTGAGCATTGAAAACAGCAAAGCAGTTAACAAGAAGGTGAAAAGAATATGCATTCCAGTCAATTTAATTCTCGCTTTCTCCCTAGATTGCAATAATTGGTTTTCAGGTCTGTCTCCCTACATAGCAGTAAGCCTCTCAAAGATGGAGAGTGAGATTCCCCCAAATCATTCTCAAACCCACAAAATAGCATTGCTAACTGCGGGCAAAAGCCAGGAGAAAGAACTGGTTTGCTCCTGAAGAGAAGGCTCAAGGAAGTGGAGGAAGGAATGAAAAGAAGGAGATGGAGAGAATGAGGCATCTCCATGTGGTTGCAGAAAGCAGTGTGCTGTTGAAGTGGACCCCTCAAGACGTCCTCTAGTTTCAATAAAAGTCTATAAAACTCACAAAATACATGATATGGGCACATTTCTTCAGAAAACTGCTGATGGGTCTGAGTTTTGAGGTCAGGGACAATTTGGAGTTGAGCAAAGTTAGCCCTAATGGACACAGGGACAGAATGGATAGAAAGCCTACTCATTGGTGTACTTAGGTCTCTCAGGATCTCTGCTCTGAATTTCAGATTTATAGATCTTTTGCCTCTTCAACAACTCTACTTGAATGATCAAAAAGCCCCTCAAATGTAAGGTGTCTTGCACCAAAACCTGTTCCTCCTCAAATTCTCCCCTTCACAGGCAACACTGCTACCATTCATTGGGTTGCCCAGACCAGATCTCTGCAGTCTTCCTCACTCCTTTTCTTTTCCATATTGAATCCCTCAGCAAGTCCTGCTGGCTTTACCCTCAGAATGTATCCTGAATCTTCCAATCCTCAACACCTTCACCACTACTAATCTCATCCACATTCCTTCCACTTCAGAAGACCTTTGCAATCAACTGTCTCCCTAATTCTGCTTCTCCCAATACAGTTTACTTTCCTCGCGGTGTGATCTTTTAGAAATGTAGATCAGCTCACACCAGCCTCCTGCTTGAAATTGTCCAGCAACTTTCCAAAGTCCTTACTGTAGCCTAATGGCCCTCTGTCACTTGACTGCCAAACTTGTTTCCTAATAAGTTTGCCTGTTCTTTGAACCTAACAGGCACATTGTATTTTCAGGGACTTTGCATTTGCTGAACCTCAGTCTGGGTCATTAGTAGTTGTTAAAGCTGGGATTTGAACTTGGGAGGTTCAAGTCCAGAGCCATTGCTCCTCACCCCTGTTATATGCCAAACCCCCAACTCTGGGCTCCTTTATTCTATAGCACATATCACTCCTAAACACTGTACAATGTATATTTTGTTTATTTATTTTTTCATTTCTAGGCTAAAATATAAACTTTGTAAGGGCAGGGGCTTTGTCTGTTTTGTTCATTACAAACCTGCCACTATAAATCTGGGTGGAAGGAATGAAGTCATAGCTGACATCTGCATTATAGTGGCTGTGGCATGCATGCACTTTAGACGCATTATCTCATTACTTTTTACCAAAACCACATGAAACTGTTACTATTATTTTCTTTATTTTCATGAAGAAGTTACATAATTTGCTCAATGTTACACAACTAGGAAGTAGAAAAGCAGGGATTTGAATTGGGATCTGTTTACCTTCAGAATTTGGGCTTTTAGCCCCTGGGTATTTTTCCTACTACCCCAGGGTCCTGCTTCTCCTTTTCCATGATCTCTCTTTGTTGGCTCCTAGCTACATTAGGGAAATAATTTATATGCTTGAGAAACTCAGAAAGACCTTAATAAAACAAAAACGCCTTGGTATAAAACATGATATCATTTATAACAGGAGGGGTCCTGCAAAATATGCTGTCCATTTCCCTGACTTTTGAAGTATGAGAAGTTGAGTGGGTCTCTAAGGCCTTCATAATGCTGCAGGAAAAAACCCTGGCTGGGAATTAGGAAAACTGCCATTTCCTTATTGTTCAATCTCAGGCAGGTCTCTGGCCATATCTGGGTCTCATTCTCTTCATTTATAAAGAGAAGTATTGAAGAATGTTTAGTTCTAGAATTATAGGACTTTGCCATTTTAGAGCTCTAAGACTAACATATTTTTGGCTTAAAGATAACCTTAGTCATGGGGTGGCATTTTAACTTACACGTGCACAAGACAGCCTGGCTCAATCCAGTTCCACAAACGTCTATTTGTTCTGGATGTTGGATTAAGCACGGGAAGTGAACAGGGAGTATGATCCAGCCTCTGACTTCAATGAGATTACGGTCTTTTGGAAGAGAAAAACAAAACGTGAATATATAATGATGTATTAATTATAGTATTTCTAAGAACTTTATGTACATTTACTCACTTAATCCTCATGTAACCCACTACAAGCTAGGTGTCATTATAATTATCCTCATTTTCACAGATGATAAAACTGAGGTACAGGGAAGTTATGTGACTTGTCCAAGTTCACATAGTTAATTAGTGGCAGAGCATAAAATGGATAGGGAGCTCAGAAAAAGAGTCCTCACCTAAACTGCGGATCAGGGAGGTTTCCTATAAAAGAGGACCCTTGCTCTAATCCACAAGAAAGAGTAGAAGAAAACTAGGTTTGAGAAGTCTTGGCAAGGGTACAGGATGCAGAAAATCATGGGTTTATAAATGGGGTTTGTCGGTGATCCCACTTGATATGGGTTCAATTGCAACCCCCCAAAAAGATAATGCCTGGTCCTGTGAATGTGACCCTATTTGTAACTAGAACCTTTGAAGATGTGATTAGTTAGGCCAAACTGAATTTGGGTGGTCTCCAATTTAATATGATGATGTTCTTACAGGATGGAGGAACTTTCGATGCACAGAGGAGGGGAGAACACCACGTGACGACGGAGGCAGAGATTGAAGAGCTGCAGTGGCAAGCTAAGGAACGCCAGGGATTGCCAGCAAACCACCAGAAGCTAGGAAGAGGCAAGAAAGGAGCCTCCCCTACGTGGTTCAGAGGGAGCATCTCACTGCTGATATCTAGAGTTCAGACTTCTAGTCTCCAGAATTATGAGACAATAAATTTCTGCTCTTTTAAGCCACCTAGTTTGTGGTACTTTACCTACGGCAGCCTTAGGAAACAAAAACACTACCCATGTAAGTTCATAAGCTTAAGGCCTTGTGATCATTGATTTAATCACTAAGTCAGTTATGGGACCAGAGAAGTGGCAATGGAATGATAGAAAGAGGCCTGGTTTCATTGTCCCCCAATTTACAGATTTACTATTCCCACTTTATACAGAGAGAAGGTGACTTGTCTCAAGTTGTACTGTTAGTAAATGGAGGGTCTGGAATTTGAACACAGTCCCCTGGGTCCAGACCATGCAATAAACCACTCCCCTTCGCTAGAACTCTATTAGGTTTCCTTAAGTGGATTGAGAATTACCACAGCCCCAAGTTATTTTATTTATACCAAAACATCTGTTCTGGAAACTTGTCAGATGAGTGAATGCTATCCTATATGCATGTGTATATGTAGAGAAGCAACAGCCAGATGAGATGTACTCTAAATTTTCTTCCAACTCTGACAGTTCCTGAGTCTATGAATCACGCTTAGACTCCTATGCTGTCACTCTTAGCCTTGCCAATGGTGCTGTAGTAATTTCTGTTTTTGCAGCAGTTTCCTCTCATCAGGAATGGGAGTAGGAGGATGGTTACATTTGCAGCCTATGTTTCAGAACGAGGTGATTAATTTTTCTTTTAGATTTATCTTCATTGTGGTTTTCCCCTGAATGTAATTATGATTCTGAGTTCTGGAAGGCGAGTGATAAGCAACAAATGCAGACTGCAAGCTCCTGGAGTGTAGAAGCTCTGTCTTACTCATCTCTGATCAAGATTCTCACTTCTTGTACCTGAATTAATGTCTGGCCATGGGGGTACACGGTAACGTCTGAGACAGTTGGACTGAAGGAAAGCCATAGCTGTATGGGTGATCTCTGTTCTGGAGCAATGTATTGCACGTGAGAATTATCTGGAGTGCTGGTTGGAAGCTGTTATTTACCCCAGAAAAGACCATGTTCTTTTATTTCATTCCTGTGGGGGCAAATGCCTATTGCATGTGAGACATTTTGGTTAGGCTATTTCGATTGAGATGTGACCCAGTCCATTCAGGGCAGGTCTTAATCCTTTACTGGAGTCCTTTGTGAAGAAGATAAAAGACAGTAAAAGTCCAGAGAATTTATAGAGAAACACCCCAGAGATGCAGGAAAATGACCCACATTTGCTGAGAGAGAAAGTCACTGAAACTGGGCACTAAACCCAGGGAAGAAGGACCAGCAGACATTGCCATATGCCTTCCCATGTGACAAAGGAACCCCAGATGCCAGCAGCCTTTCCTCACAGAAGGTATCCTCTTGTTGATGCCTTAATTTGGATATTTTCACAACCTTAGAATTGTAACCTGTAACTTAATAAATCCCTAATGTTAAAAGCCAGCCCATTTCTGGTATATTGCATTCCTGCAGCATTAGCAAACCTAAACACCTGGGAAGAATTTTTTTTTTTTAATCTGATGTTCAGGACTCTACTCATTAAATAGAATAGTGCTCCACATTAGTATTTTAAAACTATCTATTCCTCAGGTGATTCTCCTTTGTAGCAAGGAATGAAAAAAATCTCTGCAGGAAAGAGACCTGTACATATTTACAAACATTTACAGTTGTAGATATTGTAAAAGTCACACCTGTGGCTATTCCAACTAATCTGCTTTGTCCTTCAATCTGTAAAAGCCCAGAGACGGCTGAGAGCAATCAGAAATCAGGTGTGGTGGCAAAGTGTAGTCAACATTTACTCTGCAACCAGCATTCAAGTTGGTTCTGTAACATTGACTCAAATCCACTTGCCTTCATAAAGGAGTACAGTAATTTCAGCTTATTGTGTGGAATTCTTCTAGAGCAGACCCTCGTTATGCTCCACAGACCACTTCTCTATGCTTAAAGTATTGGGGGCCACCCACTGATCCTTATTTGCAAACTTCTCCAGCATGCGCACACACATTCCCCATACATTTTTAAAATGCTGACCTTAAGATCTCAACAAGTCATAAGAGCATTTTGCGTATGATATTTAAACACTTCTTTCCAGGAAGGAAAGCATAAGCATACAACCAAATGGAGAGCACATAGCTCACTGAATAGACCCTGAGTGCCCTCTGGCATTCTGAGGGCTGTGCTTTAGGGTGATTCTTTGTACCCCAGATTCTTCACATACCAAATGAATCAATGGAACCATCTGAGTACATTGCACTAAGTGCTGTGATCGTATGATTCACTTTTCTAGAGGAACCAGCCAACTGGGGATTCCCTTTATTTATCTAGTAGATTAAACGCCTTAATTTCTTGAGGAGGTGGCAGGAAACTGTAGGATATAAACAAAGTGACTTAGTGACTTTGTTTGTTTCCCTTCACCACCTCCCTTCCCACACCACTGAGCTGGGTGAATAGTTGCTGAGAAAAAAGTGAAGTGTTCCAAGTTAGGGGACTTTTTTGGTCACAGATTCTGAACTTCAGTTGTGAAGCTGGCCGGGCAAGGTGGTTGGCTGGCTTTTTGAGGTCTGGTGGGAGAAAATAGAAAAAAAGATCTGCTTTTAATATATCAGAACTAACCGCAAAATAACTGGGCCTACAGTCTAATCTGATCATGCTTTTGTTTATTCACCTCATATAAAAGTTTCTTAAGAATGCATTTGAGCACAATATATAATAATAATACTATAACATACATTGTGAGAAACTTTTGAAAACAATAAAATGTCCACCTGAAACAATGCAGTGTTCATTAGTTATACAAACCGATTTGGTCATGCACAGTTCGTGCCTTTTCTTTAACTATTGAGTTACAATGTTGAACTGAAAGCATGAAACATATTTTACAGAGACAGATGCCAGTAAGACGCCTAACAAATGTTATCAGAAGAAGTTTCACATTTTGCATAATTTACTACATCAATTCACATTTTTTAAATAAAAATTCACATTGTTTCATCTTCTTCTTTTGTCATGGATTGGAACACATCATTTCTGCTTAAGGGCAAGCAGGAAGCTTTCTCTTCAATGTCAGTAGTTTGGGAATACTCAGAAGGATCATCTGTGAGCCAATGTAGTGTTGCCTTTTAAACTATAGCCACAATTACGGTAGAGACCAGTTATAACCCAGATCGTGGGCACACAGATTTAGATAGGACATGGGTAAAAATCACATCCCATTGCCCCTTACCTCTATCAAACTATAGAAAAGTAAAAGCTCAGTATAAACCATTTGGTATCTAATGTGAGAATCGTGTTTCCCAAACCAGTTCATTAGGGGGTTGCACATATAAGCAACTCAGACAGGGAAAAAGGGCAGACCCTCTGAATAAAAGCCCAGCAAGATCCTCACTGGCAAGAGTCATCTGCCTCTCTTAAGCATGTTCAGGTTGTATAATACACAATACAAAACATTACGAGAAAAAGTTGTCACTCTTATGCAGAGTTTCTACGCAAATTTAACACCACCATTGGCAGGCAATGTTAGGATATATAAATTAATAACTTACAAAACATTACATTATATACATTAAGTAATAAATACATCATTATAAACATGAATGGAGGTGTTAGAGCAGAAGGCAGTGCAAGAGAAAGACGGTTGCATTAAATTCAAAAACAGCATAAGTAGGGGTGAAAGGGGTGAGGGAACAGGACTTGGGAGTGTGCAAAGTCCATCAGGCATAGGGAGCCGAGGACTCAACGTAGAGCACACTGCCTTACTAAGCTGAGTTTGACACAGACTGTTATTGTGAAAACACACTTACCCCTTTCTACCTCCCACTGCGTTCAACATTATTCTGTTTACTGGAAAAAAGTGAAACTCTAGATGAGAAAACCTCTTCTTCAAGGCAGGCAACAGAGAGAGCTTATAAGGGCAACTGTGGAGTTGGATGGGATGCTGGGGAAGGAAGTAGAATGTGGTTGGAAGTGTACCCTCTCTTTCTATCTTTGAAAAGAACTGTAGTGAAGAGAAAGATATTGCCCAAGAAAGAAGGAAGACTGTTTTCTTTACTATTTCTTTTTTCCAGAAAGAATCAAAACATTTTAAGTCAACCTTGGAACACTTAATCTGTGCAGAAGTTGATGCTATTACCCATAGGCATTCAACAGGCATTTTGAGGACGTGAAAATGTTTTACAAAAAAGGCACACAGGTTGGCAGACAAGGGGACAGGTGAGCAGATCTATAAATGAAGTTATTAGTCAGTATGTTCAGAGGAGATAGGTTCCCAAAATTTAGTGCAGAAAAATCTCTCAGTTTTGTGTCTTCTGTTTTCAAGCCATGTAGTCACGATCGAACTGGCCTCCGGTACCACATACAGCTTCAGCTCTCCGCAAGGCCTGAAAGCAAGGCAAGCCACGCATGGAATTTCCTGGGCTGCTATTTGCTTCATGGTCTTTCCTTCTGGCTCCAAACTCTAGTCACTGAAAAGGCCAGGTGGCCCTTGTCCGGTGCAGGCCTTGGCCCTCATGAGAGGCTGGCCCCACCACACAGCTGGCATGCTTGTTAAGAGTGAAAAGTTCATCTCCGCCCAGGCAGCAAGATTATGTGTCAGCTGGGGACTTGGCTTCTGTCACAATCTCTAAGTCAGCCTCTTCCAGTGAATCCCTATTTTCTGGATCAATCACACAAAGTGTCTTTGTGCTGCTGAAATAGTTGTGTCCCTCTCCGTCCTTTTCAGGCCCTTCAGAATCTTCCTCTTCAAGGGTCAGTTCAAATTGAAACTTTTCCATCAGCCCCTGGCAGTCTCTGTTCCTCTCGTCCAGCGGTGGGGAAGGACTCTGGGGTATCATGCTCTGATACCAGTTCCTGTTATCTTCCAATGTATCCAGAATGTCCTGGGCATCCGGCTGGACCAGGTCTGCCCAGGTCTCCCACAGTGGGTGGACAATGTAGTCAATGAAACCAACCTTGAGAAAAATAAGATCACATGTCTGTTATCATGGTGGGTCCTTGGTAATCAAGCAAGCTGCCCTGGTTCCCATGCAAAGAAAGAGCCCAGAGAGAGCATTAGTAGTGGATTCCTTCATTTGAGCTTGTACTATATGCTAGGCTCTGCAGTGGATGCAATACATGCATAGCTCTCTTATTCTTCCAAAGTAAGACTCATTACCAACCATCTACAAAGGAGGAAACTCAGACCCATTCAGATAAAATACCTTGCCCGAAGTCCCATAGCTAGTAAGTGGCGAGACCAAATCAGACCGCAAAGCCTGTGTTTGCATCACTATAACAGACTGCTTTTCCTTTCATGTGTGCCAGATAAGAAGTCTGAATGAAACCCTGACTGGGAATGACTTTGCCACTGTTTGGATTCTGTGAGTCATTCTCTGAAGGAAGCCCCAGGTCTAATGTTGAGTCACATTCGACTCAATAGTCCTTCCCCGATAACTTTAAAATATGCTGCTGTTCCAAAATGAAGGGCAGTCGGTGCTTGACTACTCTGGAATTCTCAAATTCTATGGGATGCTTTTGGCTGGTAGAGGGATTTGATAAAATGCTGGAAAACACTTCAAACCCTGGTTTATTTCAAACCCTGAAATAAACAAATATTCCCTCTGCGGCCACATCTGCAATTGTTTTGGGGCCATAAGGTACACAGTCATTTCCATCAGGAGAAAGAAGGAAAATAAAAACAATTAAGCAGTTCCTTTCGCTGGTGTTCCTGTGAATTAATATGAGGCTTATGGCTCAGTTATGGTTTACTCAGGGGCTATGCATCCTGCATGAGCTAGCTATGTGGCCTCATGCTGACCTCTACATTGTCGGACAAACAGGAAACACTAGGGGTGGGGGCAGGTAGAGAGAAAGAATAGGCAGTCATTGAATGAGAGAATGGAATTCCCCTGTCATGGTCTGAGGAGCTGGAGACAGGCTGGTAAGCACTCAGGGGGAGGTGGGCAAGGGCAACTTATTTGCTGTCAAGGGACAATCCGTAGCTATCTTTCTCCACTACTGGAAACTTTCTTCTATTAATGTCCTGGTATTTGGTCAGATATTTAATACATCCAAGTTGTACTACATAAAAAGCCTTGGTCATGTGTGATTCTTTCATATACTGATATATGGATATATGATACATATCTCTCTGATGCTTCCCTATCCTTAACAAACAAAATTCACACTAAAATTAGGACATATGTGATCTGCATTGGTTACAAGAATTGACTGTGGATGATTCTGATATTTCTCTTCTACCCACTCCTTTTATTTCCATATGAATGCTTAATGGCTTTGAGAGAGTCATTGCAAGGTATTTTCCAGGGACGTGAAATAACAAGCTCAAGCAAGGAGAGAAAATTGAATAAGCTAAACATATTACAGTCATTTCCTTTCTTTATTTGTTTTGCTTCTGCTAAGAGACACTCAACACTTTTTTGAAAGGTGGCTTCTAGTTGCTTATTTGTTAGTTCATAAAATGAGAGTGCTCTACAAATCAGAAGACCACTTAGCCAAGAACTCTATCTCTGGATTAATCAGGCAATGTCCAATATCTGCAGGAAACGCCAGAATGGACAATGATGTCATGGCAACAGGGAGACCTGACCACAGTGATAGAGAGTGAAGAATGCTAGACAAAGGCAGCTTGGTCACTATCGAGCTCGGAAACTGGACCAACAGGGCAGTGTTTCTCACCTGACACCTTGGGGAAACACCTGCTTTACCTATCTCACAAGGCTGTTTTGAGGTTCAAATAGGAGAATGTATGGGAAAACGTGGGAACCATACAAGGCATCATATAAATACGAAACACAGCACTGTTATTAATAAAAGGATGCTGCTATCCCTCTTTACTTATCTATATACTGTTCCAATAAAGGCATTAGGGTACTTGAATTGGCCCTGATTAGCTTAATCTACCATGCATTTTATAGCCTATTAGACTTTTAGAGCATGTTCATAGGTTTTATCTCTATTTACTTGTGTTTCTCTGAGAAATGACTATTTGCAAAGGAATTATAGATTGATACTACAGGTATATTTAAATTTGTGTTTTCAGGTGGTGGGGAGAGAGGAGAAGCACTAAGAAAAGATGCTTTCAATGCCTTTGTGATAAAGACCTTGGACAGCCTATGGGCTCCTGCTTTATCATGGCCATCTGGCTCAGACCATTTGCTGTCCTGAAAGAAATGACAATTCACCAACCTCAAAGCCTCTATAGGGAGGCCAATATCTCCTAGTCCAACATACTCTGCAGCGATTGGACTCTGAGACATTTCTGTAACTCCTGCCTCTAGGATTCTGTCCCCAGTCCTTAGCAAAGAAGCAACTGCATCTTTGGCACTCCAGAAGTCTATTCATCCAGAAAATAGCAGCATGTTTTCAAGGGCATAGAAACAGCTTTGAAAAGGAATACTAGACAGGGCTCTGACTTCGTCCCTTTGGTTGTGAGGCAGCTGCAGTGTTTGTAGGACTAAGAGATATCAGCCTCCGTACAAAGGCTTCGAGGTCAATGAATTGTCATTTCTTTCAGGACAACCAATGGTCTGAGCCAGATGACTGTGATAAAGCATGACCCCTTATGCTGTCCAAGGTCTTCACCACAAAAGCACTAGAGATAGTGGGAATCAGATTCACTATCTCTAACAAGCGAGGTGGTGTGCTTGATTATGGAGGGATAGCAAAAGTAGGCTTCAGGAAACAAGGATGAGGGGGGTAAAGCTGCTGGAAAGAACCTTGGAAGGATGGGAATGGAGGAGACAGTGGCATTCTGTAGAATAAACTGGGTTTGCTAAGGTCATAGATAATGATCTAAGCTGTTAGGGGATATAACATCCAAACTTTGATGCATTTCCCATGACAGCTTTATGCCAACCCTGCGAAACTCAGTGTACTGGGGATGGCAAGTGAGTCATGGGTATAATGGAACTAAATGGGTGGTTGCTTTCTTATAATTTCATACACATATTCTGTTAACAGGAAGGAACCAGAAACCTCCAGTTCTACAAACAGCAGGACTCATAAAATCTTTGAAAACCTCATATTAGATACCTGGGATTTTTCCACAGAAGCTGTGTGCTTATCACACATTGGGCTAATCTCCATTCCCCTTTCCCGCTCTTTGTCTCCCTGCTGGAAAAATTCCTCCATGATGCGGTCTGTCCATTGTCGATACAGTTCCAAGGACTTGGTGGGGTTGCTGAGGTCTGCGCAGTGTACCATGTTGCGAAGGACCTGAAATTACCAAGTCAGGGAAACTCAATAAAATTAGGTGTAGATACTACCAGAACATCTCATCCCTCTTGTACTAGTACACTCGGTACCAAACATGAGAACATTTTAGTTGCTATCATGGTGCATGCCCTGATAAAGAGGCGCTCCAAAGGTGGTTTTAATGTTGGTCTACTGCCACAGAGTCCCAAAGGGGAAAATGTATATCTTCCTATGCTGAAAGTCATTTGATTTAAAAATTAGAAGGCATGTTAGAGGTCAGATGCTGCTATCATTTCCTTTCTCAATTGGGAAAGAATGCAAAGAACTACTCAAAGTAGATGTCTTCATATTTTCCACTTGTGGAAAGAGATGACCAGCTGATGGCAATTTGTATAACCAAAACAGATCTAATGGACTTCAACTCAAAAGGATTTATATCCAAAAATGAGCTTTTGGGACCAACAGTCACGTATGCCCTTTTACAAATAGATTTTGCATCTATTTTTAGAACAAAGCCATTCAATGAGAAGGATTATGTTTTTATCCTCATAAATTATAGGATAAACTTACATGTCCACTCTCCTTAGCTTGTTCTTAAAATAAACCCGAAGTTGCAGTGGTAACTTAGGGCATGTCACTAACTTGCACGTACAATTGTTTCCTTTTTAAAACTGCTTCGTTTGCTTTTGTATTAACCCAAAGGCTTTCATCCAATACCTGTATACGATCAGTGTAGTTGTCCAAGAGAAGAACGCCTGAACTTGTAACTTTCTTTGTTTCTACCATGGTCTTTAGGTCTGCCAACAGGCTCATATGTTTGGACATATCAGTTGCCAGCACCTTGGATAAAAGGAAAACAAAGAATCTTGGTAAATTCAGTTTATCAGAAAGGATGAAATTGCTCCTGCTGTGAGAGCAAAAGTAAGTGAGGAACATAAAGAGGCTGAGGTCTTACCATGTCAATAACCATTTTCCTAAGTGTCTGACGCTGCTTCTTGGTGAGATTCTGGAAGATGTCACAGTGCTCTTCCTGCAGCAGTTTGAAACCCACAGCAAGGTGGTGGTTTTCCAGAACAGATTCATCATTATACATCAAAGCAAGTTCTGAATCTAATAAAGAAAAAAAAAACCAACGATGATTTAAATCAAAGGGCTAAGATTCAAACGCTGGCATTATCTTGACGTGACATCAGACCTAAATCTCTCTAAATGATTTCAAGAACCATGATTCACTTGTCATTTCCGCTTAGAGAAATAGTCTCCCGCCACAGGGAAAATAGTCAGTTTCTCACTAAAATATGCTTCTGGTAGTTAGTAGTCCATACGCTTTCTCTTTGGTTAAAATTTACTGTGTCTTAAATCCTTTATTCTTCTTCTTCAATTCAGAAGTAGGATGGGACATTAGATAAGGACATGCCCCAGCAGCTGACTCCAATTTTTTTCTCAGTTTGCAATTTTCTTTGTATCCTCCCATATTTTGTGCTTCCGAAAAGAAGAAAAAAATGCCACGAAATTCAATCAAGTTATTAAGATTTTCAAACTATATTCATTTTATTAATGCTCTCCCAACTCTGGCAATTGTGACTTTTTTTTTTGGATTTCCAAAGAAATTAATGGTGAATGTGTAAAATTTCATTTCATCCAAATAGTGAAGCTTTTTGAAACTTTCTAATAAATATGATAATTAAGCATGAATACTTTTTGGAACAAATCTTGATGTCGAATTTTCTGCATCCTGGCCCCATATGTGAACAGAAATGACAATACCTGGATATCTAAGTTACACCTGTCCAGTCTGCCTTTCACGCAAAGCATCAGAGATGTCCTTTCTCATAACCTTGATCTACTCTTCAGAATTATGATCATCAAGCTCATGAAGCCATATTTGCTCTTAATCCACAATAATTGCCAAGTAATGGTAATGCGTTACTAATAGCAGGTGTTATTACTAACAGACCACTGTTTTAATTCTGGGATTTGAGTTACACCCTCTGAAAGAGTGATGCACTAAATGAAGTTAGTTTGCACTCTTTCCTGATCACCCTAAGATCAAGGTCACTATTCAGCAAGCCAGCCTTATATGTTATGTTATTTAACTTTATTTGTTAAAGTTCTGCAGTTGGCTAAGGCAGAAATCCACTTTTCTATGTGAGGCTAACTGGCCCGTGTGTCGATTGATTCATGACCCCCCATGTTCAGATGAGTTCATACAAACCATATAGACAAGAAGTTGCTCAAAGTTTATGTTCTTTCAATAGGACAAGATTAATATATACATACATATATATATATATATGTATGTATGTATATATACCCGACACCTAAATCACTTAAATATGCTAATGATAAAGTATGACAAGTCCTTTTTTACAACATGAAGTAGCTCAAACAACATTTCTACAAAACTGTCAACACTTGATGTTAATGATGACCACAATGGGATAACAAATATTTTCAGAAGAAAAAAGTACTTAGATTTTCATCACTTGGAGATAGGGCATCAATGGAGTGAACTAATGGATATTCACTAGTTCAAAAATCAAACATTTTGAGCATGACAAAAGTTTGAGCATGGCTTGGGATCCTAAGGCTAAACCAGCCCTTAAATAGACTGAGCTCACCCTCCCTGCTATAGACCAATCCATAATCAAATCTGCCCAATTGGAAGACAGTGTATGGGACTTTTAATGACCCCTCCTCCTAAATTGTGGAAACCCATTCCAATGCTCCTTTGGCCTTTTACTTTTGTTTGTAGGTTCCCACATTTGGACCCGTTTCCTCGGAAGAGGACAGCAGTATTGTCCCACCTCACACTCTGTGTGAGAGCAATGCATGTTACTGAACATAAATAGCACATTAGCCCCCTTCCTTGACCTGACTGGGTGATCCCACATCTGTTACTCTTTCCTCACAGATTGTATTTCCAAACTGGTTGAGTAATTTTATGACTCCCCTCTGACCTTCTCCAACTTCTCCATGCAGCTCAAAAATTGTGTTGCCAGATTGAACACAGTAGCCAGGAAAGGTTTGGCCAGTTTCAGTGGAATGGAAGGATTACCTCATTATTAACGTTGTTATCCATAAGGAAAACATTCAGAGGGAAAAAATTAAGCAGTGAATCACACAATCATCCCGAATGACTGTTCTGGTGGTGAACTCACTTGTATTGATGAGAAACTGATTGGAGACCCCAGGATGGTCAACATCATGGATGGCAGCTGCGAAAATGGCAGCCAGGATTTCCAAATCTGTGAAGACGGCCTGGGAAGCAAGATGAGTGCATTTAACTCCATATTTCATTTGCTTATGTTCATTCAGCTTCATTGCATAGTATTCCATTTCATTCTTGTTGGGAGAGAGACTGCTGATTTATACAATGTCTGAATATACTCATACAATTAAAACATAGATTCTGTCCATTATCATAAAATCTCTGATGTGAGAGAAATGATGGCTGTCATTTATTTCTACATCAAGCCTGCGGGATGAAGCTTGGTAAGACATTAGCCATTGCCCATGGTTTGGGTAAATGCCCAATGTTGGTTTCTTGGATAAGCGATATGGTAGTATGGCGCTTATGTAACACAAGCATATACAAATCAAAGAAGCAAGTCGAACTGGTTCTGCTCTGGAATATAGCAACCTTCACATGTTACCAGGCTGAGTAACTTAGGGAGCAAAGGCCAATTTCCAGATTCAAAAGATTGACAGTGAATGATTTCCAAAATTCGAATTTATAATGTGGTTAGAGTGCCCATATATTTACCCATTCATTCAATACATACCCATTAAATGCTTACCATGGACAAGATTTGAGAACATTCTTAAGAAGTGAAATCTAATGCCCCACTTCTCGACTCCATGTCATGTCATAAAACTTTCTCTGCCCCCACCCATGCCAAATGATTTAAACCTAGTATTTATTTAGGTATATGTTAGTGTTGTTTCCCTGGATGAAATGTCTTTCCTCATCCTCTGAAATGACTTAAATCTACTGATCTTTCAAGTGCAGCCCAGTTTCTACCTCTTCCATGAAGACCAATTTAGTTACACAAGGACACATTGAACTTTGCCTTATGTATGTTTCTGCACCACTCACAGCTAATTTCTGGTCATGCAGCAGGTATTCTCTCAACAGCAGTGCATAGTTAATGAACAGCATTAGCCAACTATGTGATACCCACACAGAATATAAAAACGATACTATTTCCTTCCTGCATTGGGATAAAACACACTTAACTCCATTTCACTTCCCCAAGTCCTCTTGGATTTATTTTTCTAGAAATTTTTTAACCCAAGCAATAAAGTTGTGGTCAGTTTGCTCTTTCTTCACCGCTATACCTTAGCTGCAAATGTGGGGCTGGACAGGGCCTCCTCAGTTCCATTTGGAAGAGAGCCAGCACATTTTGGAAATACCTGACCACCATCTGCTCTACCATCAAGTACGAACATGGCCTGCTGCATACACTGCTTCTTCTATTGGTATGTGAAAAAGAATTAATCTGTGAGAGAAGGAGTCACAGCCACCTTCTCATATCTTGCCTGGCAAGATGGAATGCCATCCCTCATTGCGTCAGTATTCTAGATTTTCAGTTACTTTCTCTTTGATCCATAGAATCAGTTTTATGATTTTTTTAAGGAGAATAAGCCTATGCATGCTTACACCTCATATGAAATGCATAGAAAATGTTAGGTATCTTTGATATCCCTCACGGTGCCTGGGATGGTGTTGGGCAGCTCAGATCAATACAAGCATAATGAGGATATACTATACTCCAGACACTGAACCAGACAGACACTTCTTAGGTACTAATGATAAATGAAGAATAAGGCATGGTCCCTGATTGACATGCTCATTAACTGCTTGATAATTAAATGGTTTTTAATTTGTAGTAGATATAAAGGGGAAGTTACTCTGATAGTAGAAAGCAAAACAAGCAAAAGTGTCATTTAGAAATAATCCAGTTGATGGGTGCTACACATATTAAAGAAGAGCCATGCCAGTTCAAGTATGCACAGTCATCTAATAACATTATTTTGTATCTATGTTGCATATTGCACAGCACGTTTCAAAATAGATGGGCAGGTGTGCAAACCCAGATGGTAACTACTCACATCTAAGGCTGGCGTAGAAAGAAGAACATGGGTTGACTGGGCTACATCAGCAGCATGAAGGCTGTTATGATATGCCACATCAGAATGGTAATGGTCTTCTAAAGTCATCATGTAGGTTACAAAAGTGTCAGATGAGATTTTGAATGTCTTTAGGAGGTCTCTTTCCTATGTAGCAAAATGGATTAGAACATAAGTGGATGTCAAAAAATGGAGTAAAGTCAAATCAAAAAGTAAACTGGGATGGAAAGTAAATCATAAAGAACCATCCAATTGGATAACCAACAATCGCTCCCTTTGACTCACCTGGAATATGGCGTACATGATGCACGTCAGGGGCCTGTTGTGTGAATATCCAGCCACATTGAAGATGTTAAGACCCCATTTGTTCAGGTCCTCCAGCTCCTATAGTCAGAGAAATTCAAGGATAAGAAAGGTTTTGTTAGCATGCCCCATTCTCTCTATTTAAGTCTTCAGAGTGCTCTAGCTGCAAGAAAATCTGAAAATGGAATGGCCTACAAGGGTAGGTGTTCTGTTCATGCTAACTACAAGTTTTGCATATTTTGTCACAGGAGGGAGTGTGTGTCTATTTATAAATTTTGTTACTTACATATGTGCCATACTTCAGTCCTCAACCAGAGTTGCTATCAAAGGTAGCTGTGAGTGGGTAGAGATCACTCTAGCCCCATTTCCCTGTCTCTCCCTCTGCTGCTCACTGGCCCAATAATAGCAGCTAGTAAAGAGTTTCAGGGAAACGCCTCTGCCCTTTGGTTATTATCCCTGAAAGCCAGATCAGGGAGGCTCAGCTGTCAGAATGTACCTAATTCAACCCAAATATAGAGGAAAAGCTTTCAGTGCAAAAACGTCATGAAGAATTCCAGTTATGTATTGTATCCTAGAGTTCTTAGAACACATACAGAACTGGAAGAACTATTATCCAGTCCTATGTTATGGGATTATTCCAAGATAATCTGATTCCATTTTTAATTATTACCAAGAGCAATGGTTCCAGTATCTCCCCCAGAGGGTTGGCCCAATGTTTAATCAACTTCAATGACAGCTCTCAGAAGGCATCACTGAATGCCCATTTGTTCACCTTAAGCTCATTCCATAATCCCACAAGGCTGAGAACACCTAGCAGTCACCTGTGCAGCCTCCCAAAGGATGGATAAATGCTTTTTGGGCATCTTCCACTGCTGGAATTTGGGTGCAAGAATCAATGCTGTCTATTCCTTTTTATTTCTTCTCCTGTCCCACCAACTGGTGCCTATTTTCCCTTTGGTTCTTGGCAGACAGTCCCTGAAATCTCTTTGGGTATAGTTTTCTTAGATGCTCAGATGTCCCTTTGGTAGGATTATCAATTCATAAAGTTGGAGACACCCAACTCAGGACAAAAAAAAAAAAGATATTTTTGTAATGTAGAAGGGCCTTTGATTAGGTGGCCCAGCCATGGCCTGAGAGGTCGCATCAGCTTCCTTGTTATAAAAATTTAATAATAAAGCAAAAGTGATTCCTAATTATTTTCTAATTAGGTAGCTTTAGGGTTCTGCCTGTGATAAAGCAGAGACCAGTGTGTGTACAGGCATGGCTCATACACACCTTGGCCAGATGGTCTTCATTTTCCGTGTTGACTCCAAAGCGCGAGATGCTTGTATTGTTTAAGCTGGAACTGTGCATCAGTTTTTTCACTCCACTTATCTGCGTCATGAGCTGCTGCTTTTTCTTTTTCTCTCTGTCTTTCTGGGTGGGAGATGGAATCTCCACATCATTCTGCTTGTCTGGAACAAAGGGATATGCGTTTCAGAATATGTGCGCCAATGAGAACCTACCGCAATATTGAAAATAACAGCAAACCATCTGTGATGGGTTTTGCATCTTACAAAGGACTCTCACTGCATTATCTCACTTGACCTCCAGGACAATTCTTTGACGTGGGTGGGGAAAATATGATGATTCATTGCTCTGTTTTATTGCTAAGCAAACAGAAGCCCAGAGGGGCTGGGTCATTTGCCTGAAAAGTGACAGAGGTAGGACCCAAGCCCAAATCTTTTCTTTTCATAATTTAGGAGAATTACACATCTACATTTTCTAAGTGGGACAGCAATATTTGTATGTTGATATTCTTATTAAAAAGTATCGTTGTGCATTTGTATAACACAAAAAGTTCAAGCAGCCAAGCTCAGGTTAATAAAAACAGGCTTTGTTTTGTTCTGTTCATTTTATTATATATATTTTTTTAATTAAAAAAATACATAGGACTTACTGGGTTTCCTTCTAACAGCAGCATGTATGTTAGAAAAATAAGTGACGTACTTTTAATAAATAATTACTTAAAAGCTCTAATTTATTACCATTTGAGATTTAGAGGAAGACTATAATTTGAGTTTCATTTCAGGCCTTATGTCTATTAATTCTACTAATACATAATTATAACAATGCTTCCCATTTGTAACAGACATTACATTTATTAAATTCTTTCTTCTCATTAAATATTTATGAGTATCTCGTTTAATTTTTTTAAAAATTCTGCTACAGCAAGGTAATGGCAGAACTAGGATCAATGAAAGCATGTCTTCCTCCTCCAGGAAGTGCTTTCCTCTATATCATACTATTGAAAATAGAAGTAATGAAATATTCTATTTCACTTCAAAGTGGGATGTCTCCTGAGTACATCTAAGAAATGCTTTAAGTCTTTCAGGCCACAGGGATGCCTGTGAGTTCACTGAGGCAGTCATTTATTAAACTGCTTAGCAGCTGCTTCATTGGACTAAATGACACCCGATGGCTGAAAGAGTTAATGCAACTTTCAAAAGTGGTTACATTTATCTCTGCTTGTTACACTGAAAATTAGTGCAAAGACAACTCTATCGGGAAACGTCATGCTTCCAGATGGCTCACTGGGACCTTTACTGTTTGCTTTCAGATGCTTGCAGGTGATGGGATAGTCACATGTTCTCCCCAGAGCTCTCTGCCTGCTTACAGGCCTCCCGGGCCCATCCAGCACAGCTATCACGCTGAGCCGTCTCAGTCCTCATGCACACCTCCCAGCCAGCTGGAGGGCTGCAGCAGCGGTGCCCCTGTCACTCGCCTCCCAGAATCATCTCCAGCTGTCCTCCAGCCCCTAGAGTCATAAGCCTATGACTTTTGCCTGGAGAGGGATCTCTGTGGTCAGTTTAATCAGTTTCAATCTAGTTCCCCATCATAACCACCCCAGGGAACATCCAAAAAATACCCATGTATAAACCCCACTCGGCCCTACTGAATTCGTGCTTTTGAAGAGATTCCCCTGATCAGCTAGCGATAGGAACCAATAATAATCCCACATTTACTTTTCAGATGAAGTGGGTAACTTGCCCAAGTTCAAGGGGCAACATACTTAGCAGATATTTATTTTGCAATTACTTTGTTCCCGACACAGTGACTTGATAGCATAAAACCCAGGCCTTGAGGTTCCTGTTAAGTCTTCTCTCTGCCTCATAACCTTTGGCATAAAAACCATTTATTATATTATTTTTTAAAGTAAGCTTCCTCCCATTGCTTCACTCTTAATAATTACTATTTTATGCTAAAAGGAAAGGCCACAATAGCTCCTGTCTTTTCCAACCACCATTTTTCATGTCTGGTTCTAGAGACTGTTAGATCCCAGTACCACAGCAGATATAACATCTCTAGTGGGACTCAGCTATTTCCCTTTGTTAATTAAAGATTCCCTGCAACAGTGAGTAATTGAGCTGAACTACTACATTGTCTGGAACATAACAATAAAGAAGAAAGCATTATTCACAGAGTAGGCCAATTTGACAAATTAATGGGTGTTTGCTTATGCAGGCAATGGAACAACTGATAGGTTTCCCTGTTCCGAATTTCCTCTGTTAAATGCTTAGCTAGCACAGTGGAGAAATAACCTGAAACATGACTAAAGGAATTACAATAAACACTTAGTGAATTCACATCTACAGAATGGTCAGATTACAGTGGAGAAAGAACTGGCCAGCATAAAACAAGCAAACAAAAAACAGATGCAGGACCTTCTCATGACTGTTAATGACAAATTCTGGGTGCTTTTCTTGCTAGATCATAACATTTAATCATGCAAAATTCCTAGGTTCTTTTCCTTGCTTCTTGAAAATGCCAAGTTCTAGCTATTGAGAAGTTAAGTAAAGAATTTGAAAGGATGATTTTTCTCTGTCTGTTAAAATATTAACTACGATGTAATATGACAGATGTAAAAATCTTGTTTTATCTTTGTTCTCTCCCTCGAGGTCCTGCCTCCACTCTTGACATAAGATACTTCAATTGCCTTTTTCGTACCAGATCCCTGGAGCCCATTATCATCTGATAGCATCAATAAGTACCTGGATAGGTAAATAAATGGTCTATTGCCTGCCTTTCTGTCTGTCTAGCTGGACACTAACCTTTTAAATAGGAACAACATGAGTTTTACAGTTAAAAACTCTTTATATTGCTGCATACTGTCAATAAGTGTATTTTATTTTTTGGTCCAACAATCCTGATCTTTAAAGACTTTTCTCCAAAGAAATATTACTTAGATGCTCTTAAAATATGCTTCTCTTTTAGAAGTTCTCTCAGTTCCTAAAAGCCTTCTTTCTTAGAGAAAGGAATGACAGGGTATTTAAATCTAGGAGTCAAGAGACCTAAGCCTTAGCTTGGCTCAGGCGCATATTGGCAGAGTGGCCTTGGCCAACTTACTTTCTCCTCTGGCTCTCAGTTTTCTCTCCTACAAAATCAGAGATTTGGACTATAGGGCCACTAAGGTTCCTTGCAGACCTCACGGAATATGAAGAAGGGGTCACAGTCCTCTAGGAATGCTCACCATTACCCATGAGATGGGACTAAGAGTTCCCCAGTTCTGCATTTGTAGTTTGGGAACATGCCCTTTTGTTTGTCTGTTTGGTTGTTAACACCATCAAATTGAAAATTAACAGTCCATCACAGGGAATCCAGGTTGCCAGGTGTATCTTAGAAGAACTGACGAACAGTCAGTCCATGTCAGAGTCTTAAAAAGTTAGAGTTGGAAGGGGTCTGGGATGTCATGTCTTTCAATGCTCCCATTTTACAGATGAGGCAACCGAGGCATCCTTTGTTTATATGATTTTTTTATCCCTATGTTTTCTCAAGGACATTTAAAATTCAAATCAGCCATTCTAATCTGATTGGATCTACCATTGAGTGCTTGTGAAAGCACATGCACACACATCCCTACACTCACACACCCCACCCTTCTAATGCCAAGAGTATGTCAGGATTAAGATCCTAACAAAATTCCTCAATGACCTGTTCTTGATAATTTATTTTTTGGAATAATAAGCAGCTAAAGGTTTTATTTTCCTCAAAAGATGTACCTAAATAGCAAATGCAATATTCAAGAAAGAGTTGACAGTTGCCTGTTCTTGAGATAAAAACGGGGTTGAGACTGAGCTCATCTTTATTATCTTGTCAGCATTCTTGCTTGATAGCCTATGATGATAAAAATTAATTAGCATTACTAAGATATTCTTAATGTCCTTGGCATATGGATTGTGTAAAAGACTACAAATGAAGCAGATTACTTAGGTTCAGTCTTGGATGCTTAAGGACCCAGGGATTTCATGTAGTTTTAACCCTGGTAGTGAGAATCTCTTCTAGGAAAAGAGACAAATCCTGGTGGTTTACGCAACTTGTATGGAAACAAATAACGTTATTGCACTTAACGATTTTATTCTCCTCTTCCACAGTCATTAACCTGTAAAATATTCCTGGAACAGCCCCGTCTTATCGTGAAAAATAATTTGATGTTGTACAGAGCTGCGCATATCTGAAATGTCATGGAAGATGCCTGCCTTCAAAGGGATAAAGGGAGAAGAGAGAAGAACCAGTATATAATGTTTTCTGATCCATTAGATTCCAGCCACCACTTGAGGCTGGGCTGTATGAAAAATTCTCCTTTGTTCTCTGACAAAGGTTGCTGCAACTGCAGCTGGAGAAAACCAGGTGTGGCAGACACCCATACACTGGAAACAGTTGGAAAGGCACTTGTTAATCGGGCTGGTGCCAAAGGACTGCAGAATAATGCATTGAGCTTTGTGCTAGGCTGCACAAAGACGAAGCTGATTGATCTGCTGTTAGCAGTAACTGCTTTAATATTAGAGAAACAGGATTGATTTTTTTAAAAAAATAAAAATAGAAAAGGATATGTTTCGAAAAGTTAGCAAGATAAATGCTGATTGATTTAATGACACACTGAATATGGCAAAAAAAAGGAAGGTGTGATGTTCAGCTGTAAGAATGGGTCATTTACTAGGGAAGTGGGCTTTTTAACAGAACTCAAATCTAAAAAACTGCTTATTCACTTTAAAGTACACATTTGTAGATACTATAGATATTATTAAATCAAAATATAGTCCAAATAGGCTCATGCTACAAAGAAAATTGCCTTTAAGCATGATATCAGAAATCCATAATAATCAAACAGGATGCATGACAGCACTTGAGCATTATTCATGCAAAACCATTTCTGTCAGTGTCACACATTAAATACTAGCAATGTGGCAATAATAAAGGATCAGATTGGGGAGATAAAGATGCTGCTTGCAGAAGACAAAATCTTCTAAAGAGATATGAAGATTCTCTCCTCCATTTATCTTTAAGCAATAACTTAGCAAAGCAATAGTCACATTACTTTCGAAGCTTATTCTCATGGACCAAATCATTACAGAATTTTCCCCCAACCATACCTGTTACAAACCATCCAAAAGGAAACCTTTTGCTCAAAGCTTAGCTACTGGAAGTGTTTAAAGAAAGCAACATCAGAAGAGCCACTGGAACTGTGCCTAGGGTTTGGGTGATTGGAGGACCCCACCAGTTCACCCTTCAGTGGTCTTGGCAAAGATGGAAACGGGTAGATAAGGGTGGCCTGAGGTTCACATAAATACAATCAGCCCATAATAACCTTCTGACTTTGAAGACTATTTGCATTCTTATTATTTTCTTTGACATCATCTTCCTGCTTATTTTTGTCTCCTTCAAGGCTACTCTTACTTCTTATTTTAAACGGATTTGCCCATTTATGTAACTTGACCTCATTCTAAACTCACATACTGATGTCCTGATGGGTTGCAAATATTAATACTGTAAAATCTCAGTTATGGGACAGGTTTCCCCATTAGAATCTTACCTAAGAAAGTATTCGAAATGTATTCAGACACCTGATTCCCTGATCGGCTCATCTCTGAGAGATGTGTCAGCTCCCGGTTCAGCATTCTTTTGAACTGTTTAAGAAGAAAAAAAAATGCATTAACCATCTAAAAAATAGCAGAGTATCACCTTAAGTGTTTCCAATTTTACTGTCTAAGGACCAAGAGATTAGAAGAGCAGATACCAGTAGATGATTGATAACGTTTCTACAAAATATAAAATACCACCTTAATTAAAAATTATTCCTTCACCACTTTAGGAAAGAGAGATTTTCTTAAGCTTTCTTAGAGTTAACAGCTGATTTCTTTGAGAGATGCAAACATAGGAAAAAGGAATTTCACTAGAGGTCAAGATAATTTCACTTGATGAGATAACTACATTTAAATACATTTACTGGAAATTAGCACTACGATAAAATTTGCATTAATAACCTGTACAAGTGGAAAGGGAATATAGGTGGAAAGTTTAAGGAAAAACAAAAGGTGAAGAATGCATTCTTTAAAAAGCAAGTCGATTAAGGACAATAGGATTATCATACAGCACAGTATATCTAATGCAATGTACTATAACATGCTTTCATTTCACAATCAGCCGCGTTGGTGGGCTAAGTGACAACACCAATTAAATCATTACAGATATCTTCAGCCTCACAGCAAACATAAAGGTACAAATGTCTCACATTCTATCAAACACACATAATAGAATCAAATTAACCCACCTTGATGTAACCCCAAGATACAGATAATAAATAGTTAGCCTCAGGCATTTTGGAATGCTCTCCTTGCCACAATCCACAAATCCCTTTGAAGGAATTCACAGTTCGGAGAGAGCAATCTCCAAAAGGACCAGGAAAGCCCTGCAGATCCAGTGTAAAATAATCAAAACTTATAAAAGACAAAGCCTCCAAAACTTATGGCATTTCCTAATCCAAACAAAGCCCATCTTCGCACTCCATTCTCCAAGAAGCCTGTGCTCCCTGCTTATTTCCTGGCAGAAGACAGTCATGAAATCAGGGATTGCACGAAGGAGCAAGGGCCGATCCAAATGTATTCAGCTGGCTGGTTTGAAGTATTTATGAATTATGAATAGTCCCAGTGGCCGAAGGGGTTTCCACTCTAGATTAGTCCTGCTCAGCTGAACTCTGCAAGGAAGGAGCAATTCGTCTTTCCTGAGGGTTTGCCAGGCTGGGAAACACTGCCATCTTTCAAAAAGGAGGAGATTAAAATGGAGGAAGCCCCATGAATAGTGAAGTAAATCTGAAGTAGGTACCCTCCCCCATTTCAGCTAGGTGCTCCTTAACCCTCTCTACTACGACAAGGACTTTACAGATGCAGCCTCCGCAGAAAGCTCTGCCACTCTTAGTGTTTCAAAGTGGCAGTGCATTTAGTTCCTTTACTTTCTGACCATTAAACAAAAACTGACAAAGGTTAGAAGTGTGGATGTTTTCAGACTACTTTTCAGTCTTCACACTCCCCAAATTTAAATAGCGTTTTGGAGAGTTGTTTGCAAAGCAACAGTGTGCCCACACGCATCTAACCTTCTTCACAATGAAACAAATAGGAATAGAAATGAATGATTTATTCCATTCTAAAAGTACTTCATATGCAGAATGCAATCGTCTGCTCTCCATCCAGCTCATTAATATGCATATTAGATTGCATTAAACACATTCAGCCTTTCGATCTAGGATCTAGAGTGCGTTAGGAATACAAGGAACTGTTTGCTGAACGAATGATGAATTATTCGGAGTTATTAATTGCTATGCTTTTTTGCATTTTGCTGTGACATCGTCTAATTCATGTTAGAAATATTTAGGATTGAAATTAAATTTTATTTTATTTTGGTGATCTAGGGCACATTGAGAAATTCATCCCTTTCTTTTTGATTTTTCTTCCCCTCTTCCTTCCTTGTCAGAGTTAGAGCACAGGCAAGAAGGCAAATGTGGAAGACTGAGCCCTGCTGCCATGGGACTCCTTACCCAGGCCCACCCCGCATCCCTCCTTCTGCCTCTACTCTGTACCCTACCCTTGGACTCCCAGGAGATCAAGTGTAGCATATTAAAGGAACAGCAAAGCACCATGGCAACAGCCCCTATATGCAATCGGCTTTCCTCTTTCAGATAAGCACCCTGCACTGACAGTGACTTCGCTTCACACATCCAAGTCCTGGGTCATGCTGTTGCCTGGCCCAGCAGACCCCGCCTTTGGAGGTGAAGCCAATGCAAGTCACTACAGCTGCCTATGCATTGTCCTCAAGGAGGCATAATCCCCCTCTTTCTGGGTAACCTTGCTTACATATGTGTGCTTTGTCTCATGATATCATATGCTAATAAGCGGAACCACGGATCCCTGATCCAGTCATCTCAGCTGGTGTGTGTTACCTATTAAACTAAACCTCTGTGCAGTTTTGAACTCCAGGTGAATCGCCTGCATACAAAGGTACTTGTTTTGAAAGATACAACCGCTCAGTCATGATGACCTCTCATTTTCAGGCCTTGAAACGCAGGTGCTTACGTTGAAGACTAAAAACCTGATTGATCAGAACTGACTTTTGGCAGGGAAGCAAACTTTACTTGAACCATTGTAACCATATCTTGTATTAAGCTTAAAGACAGATTTTTCTTTTCATAATTATGTCTCTTACTAGACTTAGTCAAATGTACTAGTCAAACAACCAACCTCATTTTGGTTCCTTTGGTATCTTTGAAATAGAACTATTTTGGGGTCAATCAGGTTAGTACTTGTTCATTAATGCCATTTTATCATGCATTTGACAAATATTTATTAAATACTTAAAATGTGTCAGGTAAAATATTAGGGATATGGCAGTGAAAAACCCCTTTCATGCTTTTAGTCAGCTTGCGTTCTTGTAGAAAACAGTCAGATATTTTAGGACATCTTGGCTAACCACAATAGTTAACAGTCTGGTGAGGATGGGGCCAGTTCTTTATTAGCCATACACATATTCCTCAGCTCAGATGATAGAAGCGGGTAGAAATTAAATTACAAAATGTCAGGAGATGAAAGAATCTTCTCATTTTCTTTCTACAACCGCCAATAGCCGGAAGACCTTCTTGAGACACATTGTCAATTGGTCCCAATGCAGGGCCAGGAAGGCAGCTCTCTCCCACTGGGCTGACAATAAACCGAACTCCTCACCCTTCCAGCATAGCTTACTGAAGGGGTCAGTGAACTCACACAACTTAACAGATGAGTATACTACCTCTCCTTCTCATGCCTCTTCTATGAGCCAGTAACCAAAGGCATGGCAAAGCCACCAAAAAAAAGGCATCTTAAGGCAACCATAATCACACAGCATGATGAAGTATATTAGCAGAGGTCACTTGGTGTCAGAAACTGACCCAGTTCTTTAAATGTCACTTAGTAACCATCGTTGGTTTTCCTCCTCCGTAAGGGAGGCCTCACCACACTGACTAAGGCAATCATTGCAATCATCAACAAGCATTTATGAAGGGCCCACTCAAGTTGGGCTCTCTCCAAACTAAGGATGGCAGGCATGGCCTTCAAGGAGTAGACAGGGGTTATCTTTAACATTTGAGTGATGTAGAGTCCAATCAAAGTGATTAGTCTGGCCTGTGTGATGAGACACACCAAGGAAATGGAATGACTATAAATTATGTTAAGGTGGAAGCTGAGGAGACAGTTGGGGAACATGGTTTTGTTGGGTTTGAGGCATCTGAGCGCCCAGCTGGGAGTTGCTTCTGTTGAGCCAGAAGGCAACGATGAAGCTGTGCACAAATTTATAGTTCCATTCTCAGTTCTGCACTAGTAGCCTTGTGAAGTCATTTGATCTCTCATATATAAAATTAAAGTGATACATAATTTTTGGATCTCAGCCTGTCAGCCCTAACCTTTCGTGATTTTATGATAAATTTTGCGGCAGCCTCCTATAGTCCAAACACATTCTTTACTAGCAACCAATACTTTCAAGAAAACACATGTCCATCAACACTACTGAACAAAGCAACCCAAATAAAAAATGCCTCTGTATATAAGAACAAGTCACCAACAAAGGAAGAGAACATTAATCACTGCCTATTTACAAGTTAGGTGTTCAGACCATGTCTGAAGGTACCAGAGCTTGTGAGTCAAGCTGTGTCCCAAGGAGTTACAGGATTAAAAGGGAATTGACATAATTTACTTTATCAAATGTAATATTGAAATCCACAAACAGGAATGTAGATAAACAAATAAAAAATAAACACATCTCTCCTGTCTAATAGACACAGATCCATTTTTCCTGTTAAGAATCTGTCTTCACAAGAAAACCCTGTTAGAGCCGACCTAGAAATAATGTCCCAGAGGAAATGGCTAAAACCCCTTTTCAGCATAGACAAGCAAAGTTTGTGAATGAACTCTTAGTAAAACAAATCCCTCCAATGTCTCTAAGTTTATGCCTGACATAGATCTGTTAACATTGCTAGAAATTGCAGGACTTGTTTGTTTTTCAAAAGGGAAAAAGGTATTATTTTTTCATATAAATGCTTTATTTTTTCATTTAGAATATAACTTCTCTATGAAATCCTATGTGATTTTTTTTTTGCATAGGATTCCTTTAACAGTGAGAAGTTATTTGAAAAATATAGAATAACTAATAAAAGTTAACCTTCAGTTACACTTGATATATACATTCTGTTTCATGATTTCAATTTTCCTTTAGTCTCAGTGCTACATGCAGAGATCCTTTTCTTCTGAACCAATCTCTTCTGGAGTGATGGAACACTTCTTCATTATCCTACACTTCTCAACAGGGAACTCGTTTGGGCTTCGTGCAAACAGCCACAGACAGGTCAGATGAACTGCTCTCAGTGAGCTGTTAGTGAAATTAATCCCAGGGGAAAAGTGCGCTCGAAAAATCTAGGAGATTCTCCCCAGCTCTAAAATTCGGTGATTTTAATGCTTCTAAGCATAAAGCCATCCAGAATACAAATACCACAAAATAATACACAGAGGCTAGTAACCAAGCGCAGGAAAGAGCTACTTTTAAGACTACTCTAGGCTTGCCAGAAGTGGCCTGGAAATCGCTTTGGAGTGAATTAAACATGATCAAAAATATTCTCCAGCAGATCGAAGTGCAGACAGAGCAGGCGCTTTCCTCTCGTTGAGCACCTCATGATAAATAAGGAGAAAACTGTGCAGATGAAAAGTCAAAAGGTGTCCAGGCAAGGAAGATAGCCCAGCAGCTCCCCTGGTCGGTGGCCACCTACGCACGAGCGCAGCTGGGAGACAGGCGCCTTATTGTGTGGGACCTTCCTGTTTTGGCAGCATGAGACAACTGCCCAAGTCATTAAAGTCACAATGACTTTATTAGGAACTAAATCTTGACTCATATTTTGCACTTTGTTAGTCATAACTTAATAAGAATTCCCGGGGAATCAGGAAAGTGAAAGAGCTGAAAATTCTTCCTGAAATCACGGAATACTAGTAACGGTAGAAAGAATTTGAAATTGCAGTGGCATTTCTCCCGTATGGGGAGAGATGGAGGAAAGGAGGGCTTGCCTCTGTGCTAGCTTTGGCACTAACCAGATGTGTAATCTCAGGTAAAATGCATCAACTTTGTGACGCTCAGATTTTTTTTTTTTTTTAATTTTAGTCATTGGCTGAGTTTAACTATTAAATGACTGGTTTCTAAGGTTCCTTCTGACTTTCAAAACGGATTCTTTCATATCCTTAATTTTACAAGACCTAAGGACTCTAATTTCTAACAGTTACAATTTCCTGTGCAAAACCTGGCTAAAAATAACAATAAAATCATAGAACAGGGATATTGTGCATTTTTCTCTAAAACCCTGTGACAAGCCTACAATTTTCACAGTTCTTCATGTTTCCAATCTGACAGTGTGCATCTCATCTCTTGTTTTTTTCTACCTTTCTCTATAAACTCTGAAATGTTTGAATTTTGATGTTTAGTTTCTTTAATGATATATTTGTCTTAGTTCAGAGGCAAATGAAATTGAATTAAATTGGTAACAAGGTAAAAAAAAAAAAAGGAATAATATGCCACTGTCTATTAATGTCTACTTAACCAGAGACTACAGTTCCATGATGGGACATCCTATCAAGAAAGTTCTGCCATTCTAATTTCTGGACAAATTCTGGTACAGCAGGGAACAGAGTTAGGTTATTCTAACTGTCCATGAACCAATTCAGAAAGATACACTTCTAAACATATGGAAATTGAATGATTCTTTCAACTGCCCAATGCTGTAATTACCCACAATAAATAAGACGTAATTAAAAAAACAAGAAAGAAAGAACATTTCTACCAGAATTCTGCAACAAAATATTAAGATTTATGATAAAGCAAAATTAAAATCAATTCCACTTGCTGGTTAGGGGACAAGTATCTACTCAAGCGCTATTTTTTTTTTGTTTTTTGGCATGGGCAGGCACCTGGAATTGAACCTGGGTCTCCCGCATGGCAGGTGAGAACTCTGCCTGCTAAGCCATGTGGCCCACCCCAAGTGCTATTTTGAAAGCAAAGTAGGGATAAATCATTAGCGCTTCCTTACAGAGGACTGAAAAATCAAAACATTTACAAAACAATTTTGAACAAAACTACTTAACAGCTTGAGACTTGTCTTGAACAGCCCTCATTTCTTCCTACTTTTCTATTTCCTTTGCTGCTGTCCATTTTTCTTAGAATCTCTGAGAACTTTTCAAGAGAAAGCAGGGCCTACATTAATGGAACACAAAAAGTTGACCTTTCCTAGACCCATTTATTCCCATAAGAAGTTTAAAGAAATTTCTCATGAACCAACATTCCCTTAACTCTGAAAGTTGATTTAGTAGCACAGTTACATAGACAAAAGACACTAAAAATATTTATGCCCAAAGACTGATATCCACACTATATATTTTAAACTATATACATATTATTATATGTAAAAATTTGTGATACCCAGTTATATCCAAATTCTAGATAAATAGTAAATAATTTTTTAGTAAAAGTCTGTCCCAAATATGCATGTCCCAAATACTGTATTTCCCACACACGTTCTCCACACATATGAGAGGATTGGATTTCAAAGTAATACATTCTTCAAAATCTGTCAAGTTTAGAGGGACTGCATAGTTTTAGGTAAGTTAAAATGTTCAAACCCACTCTTTTCTACAGAGGCTTTTCCTCTGGTGAGAAATGGACTAAGATCTGTAACTGTTGCTGAAGTTTCACAATTTCATTTTGTGTATTATACCCCTCCCATTTAACTTAGCTACTAATAGTGATTAGGGTGCTGGCCTGATAATTAAATATAGCAGAGGACTTTTTTTAACGGATAAAAATCATCATTATAGCAACTGAGGAAAATCAAGGTACATAACTTAGTTACTTTTTCATTTTTCCATTTAAGCCTTCTACAACTTTTTCTGGCAGGCATAATGGCTAATATTTAACCTCAGGCTTCTAAAGTCAGTCCTAAGGTCAGCAGGATATTAATGTGATTCCAAAGCAGATGACTTAGTTTTGTTTGAAACTAAGTCACAGTCGGAAGTGCTACAACTTATACACTTTAAAGAATTGGAAATCTTGCCCTGGATCAGACCCAGGGACTATTCACTCCAATATCCTCTCCTGACCAGCGGAAAACAAGACATATGCTTAAGGCCCTTCCTAAGCCTGCTTGAAAACAGCAACACAAAACAGGAAAATCTGCCCCCAAACATTCTACTTTCTTGTTACAACCCCATAAATATTGGATGCAATTCTCATTGGGAACCAATTTCTATTTTCAGTCTGTAACATCTCCTGGGTTCATGTAAATCCCACATGAAATATTGCCTTTTATACTTTCCTGTGTTTTTGCAGCTGCAAAAATCCACCCGAGTTAGCTTTTGAGATTACTCTCCTATCCCTTTAAAAGTACCATTTGGTATATACTGTGTTTAATATGAAACATATTGATTTTAGCTAGTCACTTGCACATACCACTTGGGGTAATAGAGCACAAGCTACTTCAAAAATTGCCTTGACAATCACTGCTTCTGGATTTGTAGTTTCTCAGGGTTGGGATAGCCCAGTAATCTGGCAATTCTCAAGGTCAACTCTGAGATCTGTTGAATAAATAAAGCTCTTGGCTACACCGATTTACAGTCTTCATCCCTGAAAACATATAGTGTTATCTGCTGGTGGTTAGATATCCCCTATGCTGGAATATACACCTTCAACTAGAGATGAACCTGCCACTCATTGGAAGTCTGAACACATTTTTAAACCATAAAGGATGAAAACAGCAGTCTTAGAACTTTCATCCTTTATTTTCAAAAAGGATAGTAATACTTGTTCAGCATTCCTTTTTTCAAAACTACTACCATAATTTAGAAGACATGGATGGATGCTTTGCACAACAAATGCACCCCAAAGACATATAGGTTTTGTTGGGTTAGCAGAAGGCTTGGAAAGCAGTTTCCAAGTCGGCTGTATGTGTCATGTATGAAGTAGAAGGGGCACTGATTACAGGCTTGCCTTACGAATGGACCCTAAGAGCACAAAGGACTTTAGCAGCAAACCTGGCATGATGAAAACACCGTACAGATCAGCTGAGTATCCAAATGAGTTCGGAAAGAAATTGAACTGCAGTTTGTAACTTTGTATTGTAACTGAGTCTGAAAAACTGGACCTGTTGTTGAGCCTCTTGGTGGCTAAATTTTTCCCATCTTTAAAATGTGGGGATTAAAAATAATGTATGTACTATTAGAGAAAGGCAAACGAAAACCACAATATCATCTCACACCTACTACAATGGCTGCTATCAGACAAACAGGCAACTACAAGTGTTAGAGAGGATGGTGGAGGAATCGGGACACTTGTTAACCACTGGTGGGAATGTAAAATGGTCAGATGCTGCGGAGGATGCTACGCCGGTTCTTCTGGAAGCTACGTGCAGAGCTGCCCTAGGACCCGGCAATCCTGCTAATTGGGACATTGCCAGGAGATCTCAAAGCAGGGCCATGAACAGACATTTGCATACCCATGTTCATAGCAGCATTATTCACAATTTGCAAAAGATGGAAATAATACAAATGTCATCAACAGATGAATAGATCGATAAAATGTGGTGTATACATACAATGGAATATTATTCAGCAGTGAGAAGGAATGAAATCCTGAAGCATGCGACAACATGGATGCATGTTGAGCATATTATATTAAGTGAATTAAGTTAGACACAAAAGGAAAAATATTTTAGGACCTCACTGGTGTGAACTAATTATAATATGTAAACTCACAGACATAAAATACAGACTATAGATTACCAGGACATAGAATGAGTCTAAAGAATGGGGAGTGGTTGCTTAATATGTGCAACTCGAACCTTTGGAAATGGACAGAGGTGATGGTAGCATGTTATGGTGAGAATAATTAACAGGGCTGAACGGTGTGTGAGTGTGGTGGAAAGGGGAAGTTTAGAGTCATGTGTGTCACCAGAAGGAAAGTTGGAGGTTAAAACCTGGGAATGCATAGCACAGTGAATCCTATAGTGGACAATGTCTGTGATTAACTTTACAAATATAAAAAAATTCTTTCATGAACTAGAGCAGAAGTATGACACTATTAGAAAGAGTTAATAATAGAGGAGTATATGGGGGAAAATGAACGTATTGCAAACTATGGGCTATTGGTTAACAGTAATATTTTAATACTCTTTCATCAGCAGTGACAAATGTACCACACCACCACTATGGTACAATAATATGGGGGATAAGGAATACAGAAGAAGAAGGGCTTCTTTTTATTCTTTTTTCTGGAATTATGAAAATATTCTAAATTCTAAATGTTTTATGCACAATTATGTGATGATACTGTGAACCAGTAATTGCATACTTTGGATGGTTTCTATGCTATGTGACCACATGTCAATAAAATTGCATTAAAAAACATACATACTCCAAAAGCAAGAGCAACAAAAGAAGAAAATAGATAAATGGGAACTTCACCAAAATTAAACTTTTGTGTATCAAAGAACTTTATCATGAAAGTAAAAAAAAAAAAAGAACCTACAGAATGGGGGAAAATATTTGGAAACAAAATATCTGATAAGGGTTTGATATCCAGAATTTACTTTGTAAATTCTGTAAATTTATAAAACCCTACAACTCAACAATAAAAAGACAAATGACCCAATTTTAAAAATGGGCAAAAGACTTGAATAGAAGAAGCCTATTCAAGAAGACATACAAGTGGCTGATAAACATATGAAACGATGCTCACCATCATTACCCACAACAAGATTCCATCTCACACCCACTAGGATAGACGCTATTAAACAATGTAAAATAAAAGGTGTTGGAGAGGATGTGGAGAAATTGGAACACTTGTTTATAATTGATGGCAATGTAAAAATGGTGCAACCACTACAGAAAGCAGTTTGGTGGCTCCTCAGAAATTTAAGACTAATATTATCATACGGCCCCGCAATCCCATGTTTAGGTATATACCCAAAAGACTTGAAAGCAGGGATTTTAATAGATATTTGCACACTGATGTTCATAGTGGGGTAATGGAAGAAAGGATAAAAAATATGTGGCATATGTGTGTCTACACACACACACACAAACACATATATAAACGATGGAATATTATTTGGCACTAAAAAAGGATGGCATTCTGATGCATTTACTGCAACATGGATGAAGTTTGAAGACATTATGTTGAGTAAAATAAGTCAGATGTGAAAGGACAAGTGTTGTATGATCTCACTTATATGAAATACACATATACTTCAGCGCTATGAAATAAAGCATCCTGGTCAGAAAGTAGAATGCATGTTATCAGGGTCAGGTGGGGGTAGGGACTAGGGAGTTAATATTTAATTAGTGTGGAGTTTCCATCTAGGGTGATGAAAACATTTTGGCAATAGATGATGATGATGGAGGTACATGTTGTGAATGAAATTACCACTGAATTGTATATTTGAAAGAAGAGAAAATGGGAAATTTTAGGTTGCATATAATTTACGTGGAAAAGAACTCATAGAACTGTACAACATAAAGAGTGAAACTTGATGGGCTAATGTTATAATTATAATAAATGATTCATCAATTGTAACAAGAGTATCACATTAATGCAAAATGTTAATAACACAGAAAATTGTGCGTGTGAGAGGGGTGTACATAGGAACTTTGTACTTTCTGAATGATGTTTTCAGAAAAATTTCTAACAACAAATTTCTAATCTCCAGGCTTGAACAACAACAAAATAACATATGTAAAGTGGTTGGCAAGTATCTGAGACCTGGTAGATGTTCTTTATTCCACAGGTTTTTTGCTTGCAGAAGAGAGGTTTTTGTCTCTGATTTGTAAATCTGAGCCCGCAGTAGTTTCTTCACTTTGAGTCTGTGTTTGGGTGGAGGTTTTGTTTGGTTCCACAGCATCTCAACTCTTTTCTTCTCATTGTTGACAGCAGCGTATATAATTAACTACAGAATTCCCACAATATGTTGCTGCAAGTATGATACACTGAGATGTCATGTGGATTACATGACACAAGAGTTACTCACAGAAGTGCAGGCTCACTGGTTGACATTTAAATTATTCACCAGTCTAAGGAGTGTAAACCAGAATTGCCAGAAAGATAAATAAAGCACATCAAATGAAAACCATAACTCATAATGGCTCTAGGTTAAAGCCATTTCATAAAAAGGCCTATTTGGTTGTGTCCAGATATTGCTAACAGTTCACACATCCTTGACTTAGTCAATTTCCTCAAATTAAAAGATTTCAGGATTCTTCATGAATTGACCAAAACCATGAATGATCACAGATTTCCTGAGAGAAGGATAACTGTACCAAGTATGTGTTTTGCTCAGGTTTCCATGGTTGAGGTCAATATAGAAATTGATCTGAAATTAATTGAATACGAGGCTGGATAGGGGTGGAAGGGGTATCAGCACATGCCACGAATGAGAAACAAAACTAAACAATGCCAGGATGATTAGGCTGCTATCCTCCAGACACAACAGATATGACAAGTGGCTGAGTTACAGACACAACATGTGCTCATAAATAAGCTCCCAGCTAAGGGTGTAGTAGCTATTGCCAAGTGCTGAAGGGCTTCGGTTCTTGTCCATAGGAGGCAAACTTTTGAGGGCAAGGTAAGTCACATACCCCAGTGATAGAGCTATCAAAAGACACTTCACAATTCTGCTCATAAAGAAAGTGTGTTGGTCTCTGACAAGATTATTCTCTGGTCTCTGACTTCGAATGCGGGAGACAGCTTGGGAGCAAGCTTTTCCTCCCTCTGAGAGAAGTTTAAAGAGTGAGGGTGAACATGATAGGGTTTCTCCCTCCACCTAACATTGGGAAAAACTATTCCCAATAGAGTTAAGCATGGCAAGCTCCTCCATGTGGCTGAACGCAACACGACAGGAAACAGAATACCTGGGTTCTAATGGATTTGCCACTAACAACATATTTGGCCCTGGACTGATTAGATTAATTCGGTGAGCCTCACTCAGTTGACTCAACAAGTATTTACTGAATACCTGCATATGCCCAGAGCTCTTCTAAATGCTGAAGCTATGATAGTGAGCATGCCATATCCCCAACAACTTTACAATCTACTGGAGAAGATAAGTGCAATTCAGTTCAATGATATAATGAAAACCATAAACTGTGATGGCATATTGCAAAACAAACAAACTGCTGAGTAAGGGTAATTCGAGAAGGTCTCTCCAAAGAGGTAACATCTAAATCGAGGCCTGAAAACTAAGAAGGTAATTTGGTTGATCTCTATCTTTAAAAAGTCATTTGAAAGTCTATGATTATATGTTCTGCTTAACCAAGTTTAATAGGAATATAATAATCTGTCCCATGGATTTCCTTTCCATTTTTATTTTTAAATCATTTGATTTAAAATATCTTGGATCCAAGAGGATAGGATTTGTTTGGAAGTATCACCATTTAGTAGCTGAAGAGACTGGACTAATCAGTTACTTCTCTTAAATCTCGGTATCACTTCTGAAAATGTGATAATATAATAATATTTCCTCAAAGTAAGCATGGGATAACGCAGGTCACAGCACTGTGTAAGTAGGAAAGTGTTCTTCAGATATTTGTCATTATCGGAGCCTATGGTGGATCTAGAAAATGAACATAATAAATAGCTATACATTTAAGAGAGTCACCCTTGATTTAATGTCTATTCTGGTACTACCTCAGAAAGCTTGGAGAGCAAATATCTTTAAGTAAGAAATTAGGCTTTAAAATCCCTATATCGCCCCATAACTAATGTTCCCCCTGCTACAAGAAAAGCTTCCTGGGAAATCAGTCCCGAATTATAGTTAGATTTGAAAATAAGTGATCAAAAGGAGCCATCTTTCCCAAACTCTTCCTAACTAATGTTTCTTTCTCTTTTTATTACTTTTAAGAAAAAAAAAACTCCTATTTTCCTCATTTTAACCCAAAATATCTCCTTTACTTTACAAAATCATATTTTTTGTTTGTTGCCTGTGTGTGCATGTGTGCATTTGTTTGTTTTTCACAAAATTCTGAAGAGCCGTTTTTGAAAAGCAATATAAGATCTTCCTCAGTTTGAAATTTTTCCTATGCTAGCTATATAAGATAACCTTAGACAATGACCTTATCTTAATGTCTTAACCACACCCAAGAAGAATATTAGTACAAGATTATTATTCTTATTTATTTATTCATTTTATTTTACTTATTTATTTTTTTCATGGGCAGGCTCTGGGAACCGAACCCAGGCCTCTGGCATGGCAGGTGAGAATTCTACCACTGAGCCACCATCGCACTGCCCACAAGATCATTTTTAATGAACAGAAATCAAAATAAAATAAATTCTTTGAAGTTAAATTATACTGATTGTAAAATGTTTAAAAATAATACTGGTGAGTCTTCATGAGCTATTATCACAGATGTTCCCATACAATGGATAAGAAAGACGCAAATAAACTTTGGGTAACTGGATCCTGAGTATGTTAAATACAGCAGGGAAGAAGTCAGTGACAGCTCAACCTGTCAAGCACACAAATAACGCAGGGGATCTGGCCAAGAAAAACATACTTGTTACAGCAGAAAAGAACAGATAACAGATTTTACCTAAATCATTCTGATTCAATTGCAGAAAGGAGTCAGCAGTGGCGATACACAGATAGGGTTGCAAGCTTGTGCCCTAAGCTTGGTCAATGGGTAGCATCTGGCTGGTTAAATTGACCCTTCTTGGGCTATGAGTGGGAGTAAGAGTTCATCAGTGACCTATCAGAAGCTGCCTGGCTTCTCACTGTCAAAGGCAAATTCAAAATGTGCTGAAAATGTGCTTTATCACTGGACAGTCTAAAGATCTTCCCTGAATTAAAAATTTTTGAAAAAGGCTTTGAAAAAACAATTCCCATTTTCAAAATCATGCTGTGCCCACCTGTGAAGTCATTTGCACTCCTGGCTTTGGTCAAAAGCAGGATAATATATCAAAAGTCCTCACGTAAAACAATACTTTTTAATGGCCAAATCAAGTAGAACTGCAGACAGTTCTTTAATAATTAAAATTAAATAATTATCTTTAAATAATTTAATTAAATAATTATCTTTAACGATTAAAATTAGCCAAAAATCAGCTCTGTCAACTGAAAACAATTTCATTTGCTTTTTAATTTCCTCCTTGTGGTTGAACAGAAATTGAGCTAGACCATATTGATACTCTTTAACAGCAAACAATAACAAGTAAATTTGGAATCTCAAAAATTGAAGACATGATTTCAGACTTTGAGAACTTGGAGTCTGGAGCAGAGATAAGGAAAGCCCCGGATAACTAAGATGCAACCAGTGAGGTGGGTAAAAGGATACTTTATGAAAATCTGATCAAAGCTAGAGTAGCTAAGGCAGCATTTCAAACTAGAAAGCCAAGAAGTTTGTAATACCTGGAGTAGGTTCATAATAGCATCTGATGATGTGCTTGAGCCAAGGGAAGGTTTTCTAGGCAGTGGAATGCAAGAGAGGGATAAAGAGCTGTACTTCTTCAGTTTTAAGTGATACTAAGACACTTACTGATATTCCTTAGTCACAGTTTCAATAGCTCTTTTGATACCAAGGGTAGAGAAGAAGTTGGAATCCTATTGTTACAGTACACAGGAGCTACTGTAATTTTAGTCTGTTGTTTTTCATCTCTGTCAGGTCCTTTCATAGTTAGACTATCAAGTATCTTTGGATAAAATCAATAAATATTACACCAATATGATCAATTCTCTCTCTGAATCATTTCTTTTTATTTTTACCTCATCTCTTAGTCTTAAGTAATTAGACTAATAGTTCAGAATTTATCAACAATTTAATGGCAAAATATTTGCAGCATTTACTTAATTCAGAGGTCTGCAAACACCGAAATTCATTTTCAGTTACCTTAACACATAAAATATTTTATCTCTACATGCTGTAAAATGTTTACAAGGCATTAATTACATTTATATTGTTTCTTAATGTGTAGTTGTAAACATCACTGAACTTAACTCCAGTAGGATATTAGTAATTCAACCGCAAGAAATTGTATTTGAGTTATGGGAGCGCCACATAAATCGGGCCATTCTAGCGTGTAGGGAGAGAGCCAGACTGAGTTCATCATCTTGATTTCAACTTTCCAAACTAAAAGCTCTGCTAATTACCAGAGAGAATTATAAGGATTGGCTCTTTTTCACCCACTGGTAAAACTTTCCAATTTAGCATCTTCAGTTTCAGAGAAAGGAAAGGAAGAAAGAGAAAAGAAGTTGAGGGTAGCTATATCAGCAACAGTTTTGACTGCTTAAGCTTTCATTAGGATTAGTAGAAAAACAAACAAATATCAAAAATCTTAAATTTGTTTGTGCCCGTGAACCCACTAATTCCACTTGTGGAAATCTAACCTAAGAAAATAATCAGAGATAGGAAAAGTTATAATAATGAAAACTGAAAGCATTAAATGTAAATCAGATAAGCTACTAATAGCATATTTACAAACTGAATAAAATTCAGCTATAACTAATATTTATAATGAGAATTAATCACACGAAGAAATAGATGTTAACTGAAAAAAAGGTGGAAATAAATTATGGCTAGAGTCTCACCTCAGTTATGAGGATGAAAAGGTTAACCCTGATTGCCTTTGTGATCTTTTTTCTTCTCTCTAGTTTTCTGTACTTTCCAAAGTTTTATTTATATATATTCAGAAACCCAGACAGCAAAAAGTGAAGAAAAGCAACCAATGCTGGGCATTTGAAGTCACCCACTTCAACTATTTCCTGCTAGATTTTGATCACCAAATTTTCAGGTATACTAAATTGGTTCTTTTTACTTGAAATGACTAAGATAACCACGTATAGCTTTTACTCAAGAAAGATAAATGGCCAGCAAAAAGGTTACAAATCAGTGCAAACTAAAGAGGGCGTGTCTGAAGACGACCACAGCTGTGTTTGTAATCAGACTTCTGTTTTATTACCTTAGGCTCCCACTCATTGACCACATGGCTCTGGGGAAGTCATGTCCTGATAATATTACCTTTCATTGAGATTGTGCATTCTATTTCACGAAGTCCTTGGGGTTACCTTTAGCACAGCCTATATAGTTGATATGGAAAGATATCTTCATTTAATGACCATTTCTCATTTCTCTCTTTACAGTTTTCCTTTTTTGGCATGGGCAGTATCTGGGAATTGAACCCGGGTCTCTGGTGTGGCAAGCAAGAATTCTGCCACGGAGCCACCATTGCATCGCTCTCTGCTTATAGTTTTATTTTCAAAATAGCTAGTAACAATTTTCTTTTTGGAAATCAATGCCAACAGTTCAGGTGAACAGAATTCCTAAACTTAAATTTTTTTAAATTCGTTTAAGCATTTTTACTTCCTGACATCTGCATCCAAATTTCATTTCTAGCTGTTGCCAAAGGTTATAACATGCCGCTTTGTCAACAGCAAAGAGTGAGGGCAACTTGGCCATGGAAGGCTTTTTATGATCATTTAAAAAATTACCATATTTTAAATAGCTAAGAAAGATGAAGAGACAATTGCCCATGCCATCATGGTGGATTTTATTTCAATAAAGTCCCTAAATTTCTATCTCTGAGAGCTTCAGTTTTCAAAAGTGGTACATTTTTAAATTGTGAATAATTGGCAGAAGAAAACACATTGTGACCGATGAGCAGAACTGCATGACTTATAGCTTTTAAACTCTACCACCATAAAAACAAAAAGACTATCAGGCATATCTCAAAGAGAAAAAGACTTCCAGGCACTTCCCAAAACAGAAACAAGCAAAAAAAAATTGCAAAGGATACCAAAATAAAAAAAAACAACCAAAAACAACAACAAAAATAAATAAATAAATAAACACAACCCAGGAGTTTGTCTTCTTCATTTCTAAATAACTGGACAGTTCTTTCTTTGTGGAAGCACTTGGCTACTTTAAAGTAAATCAAACAAAGGAAGTTACAGTCAAATATCCAAGAGACTAAACAATTTGGCACAGTGCAGGGAAACATCACGTACAAGCGGGCAAGCCGGAGAGGGGCTGGCAGGTTCCTGAAAAATGCTGAAGTGCAAGGATGTGCAGGGAAGCACAGGGACAATGGGTGCAGTGCCTTCAAGAGTGTGAAATCCATCAAATGTGGCACCGTTACCCTGGTATCTGGCTTAGTAAGTTCCCACTTTCAGATAATTGAGCCACCTTCACTTGCTCAGGCACAATTTTACTCAGAAGTCAGATGTTTTAGAATACTGCAAGGGCAAGAGCTGCCTTTGCCTTTTCTTTCATAGATAACAACAATGTAGAATTTAGGTGCCTTTTAAATTTGGACACATTTTAGGGAAAAAGAAAAAGACAAAAAAAATTAAAAACGAAAACCAAACCTTTATCCCATTAGCATATTGTAATGCTATTTTTCAAAACTGGTCCACGTTTAAATTTCACACTAAAGACATGCTTATGTGATTGTTTCCATGTGGGCAACGGGGTTTCCCCTTAAATGACTTATTTATCAGATGTTGAGAATATAATGCTCGCTTATCAGCTGGCCAGAGGTGCAAAGATCAAAAGTAAGTTCTCTCTCTCACTTAAAAAGTTTCTGCTTTTTAGGGATTTGCTCACTTGGGATCTTTCAAGTGAGTTAGCAGAATGATCCAGCTAAATGTATTAGAACTCAGGGAAGAAAACAGCTCTGTCAATATCAGTGTAGATATATTTACATTAAGCGAGATAAATTACTAATCTAATTTATTACAAAGCCCAAATAACTTTCAAAACTTTGGTTCGACAGGTTTTGATAAGACTAGAACTTGGAATACTAAATTACTCTCAATGATAAAACTCCACAGTTACTCATAGAGTAACTCTTATAATGCTAGACAAAGAATAAACAGCTTAATCTTCTCTTTCATTTTTATTTGAAGACAAAGTCCAAGGAAATCAGTCCACATATTATTTCTAGGAAATTTTCCTATACTGGTTCCTGCTACTGAAGTATTACTTCTCAGTTTAATGGTCATGTTGTGTACATTCTAAAGACAAAAGTATATGGTGGATTGTCATTTGAATGATAATAAAATTAAAAAATAAGAATAACTTCTCTCCTATTTTACAGTGGGTTCAGTGGGGAAATAATTTGGGAACAAACTAAAGTCCTTTAAACAAAGCTTTGCTAATTTACCTTGGGCTGTGCTAGAGAATTTGGGGAAACAAATACATCTTGAGTTGAGTAAACTGATCTACTAAAGGCGGGGGATTAATTTAACATTATTTACATTTTAGCAAGTGCTTTACAACCATTTTCTATGTCTATGGTTATTCTTTCCCCTCATCTGTGTTAATAGACATTGTTCCACAACCAGGAAGCCTAAACCTGGGGTGACTAACGGCTAGCCTAGAGATTCAGAATATGGTAGTTCCAGATTAGAATTTTGAACCAGACCTAACCAATGATGGCCAGAGTTAGGAATAAGACCTCTCAGTAACCACTACAAGGTTTCCTTAGAAGATAGTAAATATCCCACAACTTGTCTCTATACTTATCTGTCCCATTTGAATCCCAGTTCTCCTATTTACCCTGGACCAGTTCTTTCAAATGTCTAAGCCTCACTTTACTCATTTGTAAAATGAGGCTAATAATGGTACTTAAGTCAAAGGGTTGTTGTGAACAGGATGGACGGAATGTAGGTCATTAGCATGATGCTTGCATACACACTATACACTTAATTTCTTATTATTCTTCTATCAATAAATATAAGATCATGCAGATGGTCTTCTCTAATCCTTTTGTTTTGTAGATAGGAAAATACAAAGATTCAAAATTATTTAATTGGACAAGATACACTCCTAAATAAACGTAGAGCTAGAATACAAACACCTACTTGTTCCCAGGATCTTCTCACTTTACACTGATGCCTCTGTATTTTGATCTAAATAAATTTGAGCAGTAAAGAGAAATACTGGACCAGAAAACAAGAGTCCCTACCTGCTGTCACAGCTGATTTTTACTCTATTCTGCCTTCTAATCCAGGGTCACATCTAACATTTGTGGTGCCACCTACCATAAATCTAGGTATATAAAGTTAGAAATCTAGCTACCTCTAGCCTCCTACCATGACATACATACTTTCATAAGAGATTGGAAGTCCAGATTGAATGTAGACTTCTTGACATCCTTGGAATTGGAGGTGTAAGGTTGGGGAACTAGCCCCTGGATCATGCCCTGCCTTCCCTTTTTCGCCAAGTCTTGGCTCAGCGAGGGACCTCCTGTGCAGGCCTGTGAACACTCTCTACCACAGTCTGCATGTCCAAGCTCCTCCCACACAACTCTCCCCCCACCTCAGATTACTCCTTTTGGTTAGCACTTGGGCCTCAAGGTGTGCACTTGTGCAGGATATCCAGGGATGAGATGCAGAAGACCCTGGATGTGGATTCAAAGCCATTTGGGCGGAGAACGTGAATGCCAAGTACGGTCTAGAGAGTAACACAGCTGCTCTCTTGGTCCGTAGATGCTTTGCCGCCTGCTGGGAGGGAGTGCAGCTGGGGGAAGGCCCGACTGGCCCTCTTGCCCTAATGGTGGCACTGCTCTAATCATAGCATTTAATTGTGTGCAAACGTGGCATTCATCCCCTTCAACTGGCCACCTACCTAACGTTTTCCAGGCAGAGTTCTAAGGTGAACCCATCTGTCCATAAGATTTATTTCTTCCAGTTATGCTCTTTTCAAGATTTCCCATAGTTATTGCTCCTTCAGTTAGCTCAAAAATGGCTCACCCATGGTTAGGGTTATTGGTCTGCCATGATCACATATCTCTGCCCCGCAGCCAGGGTCAGGGGTGGCCCCAGGCAGGGAGAACTGCATGAATTTCTTCTCTCTGACCCAAGAGCACAGACAATTAGCTGTCTTTACATTCAGTACTTCAGCACTGCTGCACTTGAAGAATTGGAAAAATAAAGCTGAGTAGCCATGTGGTGGTGATGTGCGGCTGGCTTCATGTAGCCATAAGAAGAAAAGGCCCACCTATCTCCTATTCCTATTGTAAAGGTTTCATTAGCAAATCTTTCCTAAATCCCAGATCCTAATGCTTCACTTGGTTGCTCTTTGCAACAATAGAACATCCCTTTCTACCGATAAGACCCAAATCTTTCTAGGACATACAAAACAGCCCCAGTGCACAGCTAGTAGAGACCAAAAAGGGCATGAGGGGACGCTAGCACAGAGACTAACTGCTTAAACCTAGCTCTTTACTAAACACCACAGTGTGTTCATCTTTTGAAAAATATACAACACGCTGGGTACAAATGACCCCTTTGGCATTTTTCAACCTGAAAGTTCTAGTGAAGAGACCATGTTTCTCAGAACCAGGGGAAGGAACCTGCCCCTCCCTCCCCAGCCTCAACCCCGCCTCACTGGGATTGTGCTGCGTGGGTCCTCCCTCAGCCACTGTTGTTGCAACTCTGTACTTTTCTGACTGCGTCTGTCAGGAAGGAGACAGGAAATTCTAGTCACCCTCACAGCAGCTGCGCCATTCCTCCTATCCTCCTCCAATGACGTCGGTCGGCTTTGGTGACAGGAGGTCAGGAACTGAGCCACAGTGAAAGGTCAGGAAGATAGGTCACTGTTTATGCCGTTGTGGGGCTGGAGATCCTGCTGAGGCCATTTGCTTTCTTCCTCTCTATACTGTTTCTCTTTCCGTTCCTCTTTTAATAATGCAGAGCCAAAGCATCCTGTTTTCAAAACATCTGACTATTTTGCCACCGAGGGCCTCATGCTCTGATGCATTTCACTGAAGTGTAAGACAATTCTTCTAATTCAGGAGGCGATAAAAGTTGAAGCACAAAAATCAATGAGCAAGTCTAAGAACGGAATCTGTTGTTAAGCAAAACAGCTCCATCATGTCCAACTGAGCTTGAGCTGTGGAAAGAAGTTTCCCTAGACAGCGTTTTCATGGTGAAAAAGAATGGCTTTGCCTCAAAAAATTCCTGCTGTATTTATTTCATCTTGTTATAATTCCTGGTGGAAAACAATCTACCGTACTAACCCACCTGAGTGCATCCTTCTCTGGTTCTGGGATTCCACTTGGGCTGTGGCCAGCATTAAAAGACGAGTCTAGGGAAACGGGGCTAAGGGGAAGACTTCCCTGGGTGCTGAAGTACAGCTGGGGAAGACGGTTACAATCTTTAAGCCACAATCAGTTTTCTTCAAAATATAAAAGGGTTCGTAAAGAAACAGAACAAAACAAAGAAGAAAACACTACCCAATAAAATACGAAAGACAGCTTGTTCCTTTCAATCCTCTAGACATAGTCAACTCTCTACTAGTGGTACATAGACTCACGTATCTGTAATTCCCAAATACTCCAAAGGTGTAACACTGGCTCTCCTACCACTACTTTTAAGTAAGTACAGGCAGGGGTCACAAGCAAAGCTGGCACTCCATTTAGCTGAAACAGTACTAGGAACATATGTTTGTTGCAAAACTGTAGTGCACACTTTTAATAGGTTATCATTTATTGCACTTTTAGCACACACCAGCAACCTTGCCGAGTGCTTTACGTGCATTATCTCATTCATTTTCATACCAACCTCAGGAGGTAGGTACCACCTTTATCCTTCTTATACAGTTGAGGAAATGGAGTCCTAAGAGGTTAAATATGTGAGCCAAGGCCAAATAGCTAGTAAATGGTGGGGCCAGGATTTGCACTAAACTTTTCTGACCTCAAAGCCCTCGTTCTTCACATAATCCCTCTATTCAACATTTTCACACTTACTGCCATGTCTTTAACTCAGAGAGTTTTCTGTTGCTTCTTTGTTCAGTGAGGATAAGTAAGAGATGACCAGGTAAGACTACATAAGGATTATGATTGTATTTTTCAACAGCAAGATGGATGGAAAGCTCAATAATTCCAGCAACACTGAAAACTGAAGGTGGAATTTTGCTTTTACCAGAGATAATTCAGTTCCTTCAAAATGGGTTTAGAACGAGTTATCTGGGTGGCCACACACATAAAAATTCTCGTTGCACTTTATGTGCCATGGTTTAAGTCATGCTTTAGCTTTACTTGCAATGATTTTTGGACAATCAAGACTTAAAAAGAAAGACAGGAGGAGAAAAATGTAGCTATGTAAAACAGATCTTTGAAAAAAACTGAAATTGACCTCAGCTGTCAATTGGTCATGATTCATCCACTGGGTAACTGCTTTGCCCTATTACCCTTCCACTGCAGACCGAGTAAATAGGTGAGGCTACAGGCCTCCTACTGTAGCTAATTGTGCCAGCATTAAGGTCTAGCTCTTTCTCTAGGGTTGGCTCTATTCAGCTCTCATTGCTTCCTGCACACCACACCGTAAAAGAGGAGCGGAAACCTGAAGTGATCAGAATTCTCACCAGGACTTGCACAGCCCCGACCTCAGAGCCTTATTTACAACTATACTGAAATCATTTTTAATAAAATTGCAAGCTACGCAGACAATGTCTAATTTCAGTGCTCCAGAAGCAAAACTGGTTAGAATGTCATCAACAGTCAAACTGAAAAATAATGGTAACTTGCAGTTTCTCACTGTTTTTCCCCCTCTCCTCCTGGAGCTAACTGCCTACTTACTTTACCTTAGTGACTCCAGAAAAAAGCTCATCACATCTTCTATGGTGAGACCTGCTAGGAAACTACACTCAAATAGTGCATCTGCATCCTGCACGGGCATCCGTTTTCACCAAGCACAGAGAACAGAGGATCTGTTCATGCTCAAAGCAGGCTTTTTTAAAAACGCATGTGAAAATTCTCCTACATGGAGCCCAGTGCATTTTAGAGAAGTTCCGTAGTGAAGCCCTCCTGTGGGGAAACAGTTGGTAGGACCTTACAATAGCCTGGAAAATCCGTGAATGTGGCCTTCAACTGAGAACTTCACGAAAAAGTCAGCACGTGGTTAAATCTCAAATGCGTCCTTTTCCTGTTTTTGTTTTGTTTTGTTTTGTTTTCAGCTTGAATTCTGAACTCAAATTTCAGAAAGGGAATTATTTTTCTCTTTTATCAACTATACAATGAAGAGTTCCTGAGTGAGAAGAATCCCTTCCCCACTTCAGGAACTCTTAAGGATGAGCCAGCAAGCCTTGGTTGGAAAGTGATACTTTTAACCCCAGGAAAGAAGGAGGAGGGCGCACATCCACTAGCAAACCTAGAGCTGGAAAGGGCATGCTGACAGGTGTGGAGTAAAATCTCCTCCCAGCCTCAGAAACATAAGATAACACCTTAGGCTAGAATGACTGGAGACCGAAAACTTACACTTAGAAAGGCTACAGTGCTAACTTAAGACTTCTACTAACACACACACACACACACACAATATACATACATAAACTTTATATATAAAGTTAACATTCTCTATGGAAAAAAACAGAAAAAATCAACAATTCTCACTGCATAAATTAGCATTCTAAATTCAGGTGTTAATTAAACAAATGATATAATGATAGATAATGAAAGTTCTTCAGCCCTAAGTTTTGTCTGGAGATTGTAAACAAAGCCATTTCTTTGCAGTGCGCATGGAACTTAATTTCTAATTATTCCACTTTGATAAAACTTAAAAAAAAAAAAAACTTTCTTTTGGACACAAAGTATTTTTCTTTAAAATATTTTTTTTTTACTTAAATCATGCCAGCAGCACAAAAAGAAATGTCAGAAAATCTCAGAATGTCCTTCTCGAAAGGAATTCATCCATCTGCAGGACAAACCATTCTTTCCCATTGATATACACAGGTCACTTTGTTGTTCAAAACATCTAAGTAAATACATCTGTAACGTCTCACTGCAATGCAACATGCTTTAAATATTTCCATATCGATTCGTTCAGATTTTAGCTTCCTAAAACTGTGTTTTTTAAAAAAGCATTTTAATTTGTGCAATGATCTGGAAGCTTTATAAACACCTCTCACCTTAACCATTAGTCTGAAGCACACCATTAAAAAAGAAGTTTGGTTTCTCTGAATTCAAAGCTTAGTCTGGATTCTAAACTTTCGCTGTAGCATCAAGCCACAGCAGTGTGGCACCTCGGAACAGAATTATCTGAGAGAAAGCAACAGACATCTCCCATGGTCGCATTCCCTGAGGCACCGCTGCTGCAGACAGAGGCAGCTCCCGGCACAGTCCCACTTAAATGAATAAAACGGTTCTCCTCTCTTACCTTGTTAGAAGCCATCTCACTGACAGAGCGGTAGGTCTGTATGGTCTCCAGCTGGTCCAAACACCAGTCTAATTCCTCCAGCGTTTCCATTGCTAATTTTTGATAAGACTCTTCTGCAAACAAACACACAGACATGTAGTCAGGCTGCAGCGGCTGCAAGCTGTCCATAGCCGAGTCGCTGCTGCCACTGCTGATCACTGAACTACTGAAGGTGCCACTGTGCTCCTTCATTATCAGCGCCGCGGATTCCTTCCTTCCAGCTCTCTCCACCACGCGAGCAAATCACCGCGGTGCTCCGCCTGGGATGGCTGGTGCCAAGTTTTCAACCCCCACAGCCTAGATGAGTTGTCAGTGATCTACCAAGAAACTTCCTCGGAGGAAGGAGGCGGGGAAAGCTTCTCTCAAAAACTCATCTGCATAAATGTGCCCTAAAACTAAAGGCAGAAGCCTGGAGATCTCTCCTGCTAGAGCTCTCTGCCTTAGTCATCCCGGGGCTCTTGGGCCCGTGATGTCATTTCTGAGTGTTTGCAAGTCGAGAGGAGAAGTGAAGAAAGCGTTTTCTCATTTTGCTTTTCTTTTAAAGGAAACAGACGTTTGTCAAAAGAACGTTTGACAAACGCGCCCGAAGGCTACGCAGTCATTCATTTCAGGGAATGTGTTATAGCTGGGAAACCTTTGAATGTAACAAAACTGACCCACGCGAGTTCGAGACGTGGGCTATGCCTTCCCTCTCCTGAACCCATTCTTAATGAGACGCAAAATGACGTCTCCCTGATAAGACTTCAGTCTGAGAGAAACTGTGTGGGGTTTTACATGAACACGTTTACTGGCCTGGGACTCCTGCAGCCCTTGTTATACTGAACAAAGCTAAAACTTCTCTTCTGGGAGTGCCAGGGTCACAGGGAAATTCTGAACCGGACTTTCTGGTGGAGCCAGATGTGAACGCTGCAGATTTTCATTTTGATTAAAGCCAGGGGGCTCTGAATTGTCACTTTTGGAATCTAGACTTTCTGGATAACTTTTTCAGTGGCCCATGTGAAAAAAAAATATCGTTTTCGAAAGCACATTTCTGCTGGCTAATTAAAGCTAATGATACGTGTCCGCAATGTGCCATTTCATACCCCCAAGTTTATGGGCCCAAACAAATACTTCAAATTATTGACTTGAGAACTCAGTGTTAGTAAACACTGAATTGATTTTATAAATGCTGGAAGAATTAAAGATGCTGCAGACAGTCAAAAACAGTCTCTCCCTCATACATGATTGTTTTTGAGGGGAACAATCATCATTAACTCTACCAAGGTTTCTGGAACACGAGCACATAAGTGAAATTAAATAACTTGTATGGCATTCCAGTACAAGGAAAAAAGACTACACAAATCCCTGTCAGATTTAGAGCATATTTTAAAAATACAGTTATATAGAAATCCTATCAAGATCACATAGCTTTTTATGATTATATGAATAAGTTTATGTGTGTGGCATTCAGATTCCTGAAGCAGAAAAGAGAATAAACAGAAGACTGATTACAAGCGTATGGAATCAATTGGCCACCCAGGCACATTTCAAAGAATAGGTGCTTTGTTTACCTTCAAATATGTCTACATTTCAGATAAACGGGTTAAAATTCAATATCCTGTATGTCATACTTAAAAAACCACAAAACCACTGGAGGTAACTTCCTCCATTTTTTTTTTTTCACACGCCTCAAAAATGTGCAGACAAGAATTGAGGCATTCTTAGAAAAACTCATTTCAAGCCAGACTGGCACGTACCTTCCCTCCTTTCTTCCTTCTCAATTTTGCAATGGCGCCTTCATGCAAAGAATCCCCTCACTTACTCTCTTGTGCTTCTAATACCCCCTGCCTCCTGTTTCTTTCCAAAAGAGCACATCTTCCAAGGAAATCCTTCCTGAAGAGACAGAACACTTCCTTCCTCATTCTCCAGCCCTAATAGAAGAGAAAGCCCTGCCACTTTGCAGCTGCTCAGGTTTTACCAGCTTGGTGTCTCCACACCACAACCGGTGGTTCTCTGTAACGAAAAGCAGGCAGCCCCCAGGATGGTGTTGAGTGAGCAACTTCCTGCTCACCCTTTGAATCAGCTGATATGCAAAATGACTATAAGAGGATATATCACATTTCTCCTACCTGAAGAGGGAAAAAGGGATCCAATTTCCACTCAAGCTTGACAAAGGAAATATGGTAATTATAGTGGCAGAAGCACTAAAGAGGGAGGAGGACTATTTCTTCAAACATATACCAATTAGTACACCAATTATAAGTGTTAAGTGTTAACACACCACCACTCATCCTTGTCCATTCCACCCAGCGCTTGGGGACTTGGTACAAGAGTGAGGAGTCAATGACTGGTCAATGGATGTGACAGGACTTTGCTTCACCGCCCTCTCTTATTCTGTCAACCACAGTATTTCTAAGCACAAATTCCTACATTTTGCAATTATGAGAATTTGTCATTTCTCAAATTCTTAACCCACAGTACAGATTTCTTTTGTGTCCCACATTACCCAAACTTGTGTGTGTTTCTAGCTCAACCTTCTTCTCACAGTACCTAAGGAGGGTGGGCGGTGCAAACGTGAGAGTAGATTAAGTATGGGGGATGGTCATCAAATGCCCGCTGCTTACGAGGGACATGGGTAGAGCCAAAGAAGGTGACCAGGCAGCTCAGGACCGGCCTTGAGGCTGGAAGTCCGGACTTCTAACACCAGACCCAGTGATTGTACACAGATGTCCAGTGAATCCGCAGAGGACTGAAAACCACAGTGCCTGCCCAAGCAGCCTGCAACTACTTGGGCACTCAGAGACTGAATGAAACATCTGTACTGCTGTGGAAAGACCACTGGCTTTGGGGTAAAATGCAGACATTTTGAATTTCTCTTCTACCACCACCCGATTCTCAATTTCCTATAGCTAAATAGTGATCGTTAGTTCTTTCTATACAAGTAAAATAAGGACAGTATTTCTCTCCTTAGGCTATAAAGGGATCAAATGGGATAAAGTATATAAAGTGCCTGGTCTGAGAAGGTTTTCGTATATGGTCAATGTAGAGGAGTAATCATTTTCCAGGGGAGACAGGCAAGTAATAAGAGGTGGGACTACACATTAGCCAAAGCTCCAAGCCATGGGTGCATGTGCCATTGTCCCATCAGGCTTCACATGCAAAGCACAAGCTCCAAGATAAATTTATTAAGAATTCTAAGATAGTAACTCTAGAGCATTAAAACCCAAGTATACGACACTTCTGAGCATGGGGCCCTGTGTAACTTCACAGGTTGCAAACCCATGAAGCCAGCCCTGTTTCCCATTTTATGAAAGAAGCTACTGAGAAGGAATAATGCTTAACACCACAGAAGCAAGTCTCAAGGGAGACCGGAGCAGGTAATGGGACCATTCATGCTTGTGCAGTCAACCGACCCTAGTTCAAAGATTCTCAGAAGAAAGCAGGAGCAGGGAGAACTGATCTCCCTTCTTTTCCTGTTGCACTCCAATAAGAGCAGCAAAGGAAGATTTTTTCTTCCACAAGTCTGGTAGGTATTGTACTAGATCTTGAGAAACAGGGAAAGGGAATGGATGAATAAATACAATTAATATTAATCTTGTAATAATACCTGGAATTCAAACAGCTCTTTTCTCAAATAAGCTCCAAGCACCCTTTCATTAAGGTTTGCAACATCTTTGTGTGATAGGTACTAAAGAGGTTTGATTATCTTTAATTTACCTTAAGGCACAAGCTAAGAAGTCAGAGTTCAATGATTAAAGCAATTAGTCTCCTCCAGATTCCTGTCAAGAACAATATCTTGGTCAATGAAATAGGGGGCTTAGCTCAGCACTGAAATAGCATATATTCCTGAAAAGGCTGTGCTGAAAGTTGCAGCCTAAATGTGGCATAATTTTCTGTGCAATTGCTTTCCTAAATGTTGTCATTTATTGAATTTCCTCTTACATTTCTCTGATCCACCTGACAGCCAACCGCAAAGGGAGGCAGTGCGGTATTTATTTGGGAGAGCTATTATAGACTTTCCTATGTTCTTTGAGACTAAATGTCTTTATCTGTAAAATAAAGCTAATAAAAAGGACTTACCCTGACTTCCCAAGTGGGGCAAAATAGGAGAATATGAACAAAACAAAACAGACCACAAACCATTCAAAATTATGCACATTTCATGAATATCTCATTTATTACAGATAGGATATAAGCATATGATAGAAAATTAGAAAATACAGAGAAGCAAAAACTTGAAATAATAAAGACGTCATATTTTCACCAAGCAGAGATAGCTGTTGTTGACCTTTCTGTATGTGTCTGTGTCTGTGTGTGTGCATATATACTTATATAATCAAAATGAAATAATTCTGTACATGCTATGGAACAATTTTTTTTTCAGTCAATGAGCTACATTTTGTTTATATAATAATTTTTTATTTCATTTAATACTTTGGTCATATTCCAGTTATTCTGTTTTTTCATGCCCATACAGCATAAACGTGGGTGTGTTTGCAGAGAGGTGTTGGGGAGAGGGAAAGATCCAGAGAAGGGAGAGAGGAAGGGGTAATTAGAAACCTCTGCCTGGCCACAAACAGCTAAGCTGCTCACAGTCTGAAAACAGGGGAACAGAATTTAACAGTTATAAAGTCAGAAGCCCAGCGGTAACAGATCTCTGGTGTCCCAGGTCCTGTGCAGGAAATTGTGATTTTATTACTCCACTGATCTGTGGGAAAAATGGGAACAGAACCCCTTAACATAGTTGATAAGTTTCATCACTGTTAATGCAGATGAAGAAATTGAGACTCAGAGAGGTAAGTTCCTTGTCCCAAGTCACATAATTAGCAAGTAAAAGCATCATAATGCACCCGAGTCTTTCTGGCTTTTCACGCAGCCTCTCAACAGATAGTTTCATCTGGAGAAAGGCCCCTTTAAAACACAAATGACAGGATTTCTAGAAACACACTTCCTTTCTTTTGGCTGAGGCACTAGGTTATCAAAAGTGTTTGAGTAGGCCTCGTATAGCTGAAAACCAACAGAAAAATGTTGGTTTTAATATGACATAAACAAGGATCTTGCTACTAACTGAAAACTCCCTGGAGCACGTTGGAGTCTGCCAGAGATGATCTTAAATCCTGATTCTACCAATTATTAGGAATGAGACCTTAGATAAGGTAAGCAGCCTGACTGAGCCCCCATTTCTTCATCTGTAAAACAGGAGGACAGCCTAAACGAGTTGGAAGATTTAAGTGAATCAATTCACGTCGTGTTTGGTACAGTGCCTGGCACATGTTGGGAACTTTTCAACCCCTCCCATCACCTCTTCCCTGATGTAGGGTCACTTTCCTAAGGGTAGATTGCCACATAACAGGTTGCTGAGTCAGGAGGAGTTTTGCTCTGGCCCCAGGGAAAGGTGTAAGTTGGCTATGAAATCCTAAAATGTCCCTCCCACAGCATGACCTCAGATCACGAAATTGCTTCCTTGGTGCTTGTCTTAGGTTTGTTGATTTTCACTTCGAAAGTACAGACCTAGTGTATCATTCAGTCTGCATTTTCACCAGTTCTTGACTTACACAGGCCAGTGGTCCTGAGACACAGAGAAATGTAAAAGATGTTAGTTCATTCATTCAAAAAAGAAAAAAATGCATTGTGCCAAGCCTGTTGTTGGGTGCTGGGATTATAGCAATGAACAAGATGCCTTAAAAGCAATACAGTCCACCGTAGGGAATGATTATACGGGAAGCCCTCTACCCATTTTCCAAAATGGTCAGTCTATGAAGCCAGCTGCCTTATTAGCTCCCTTCCCCCCAGCATGCACAGTGCCTTTGTAAAACCTAGACAAAATGCTCCCTCTTAATAGACATAATCCTTGGGCCTAAGTATTGAGAAGTAATGCCTGGACTGAATTTCAGCTCTGCTTGCCTTCTGGCTGAGTACCTTTGGTCAGTGCCCAAACTACATATAACTTTATGCAATGGTCCCAGGACACATTGTGGGGACAAGCTAGCAGGAAGTTTTCCTTCACAGGACTGGCAGGGCTTGGTTAAAGCAGGATGACATAGAATAGGGGATCACAACTAAATCTGTACTTTTTACCTAAAAATAAAGCAAATCCTTGAAACTGAAAGGAAAACATCCCAAGACCTTTCTTAGCTCTTAATTTGTGCCATTATAGCCAATAACTGCCTCCATAAAATAAGGAAAATTTTAATTTGGAAGACTAATTATTACCTTTAAATACAGTCTTTGTTTTTATAGACAAAATCTTCTAAAACAGAGGCTCCACAGGAGAAAAAAATAGAGTCCTTGGTGGAGAAAAGTAAGTAATCACTTTCCTGAACCTTGGGAGGGAGAAGTCTGTATTGTTTGGATTCTTTACATTCAGTCTATGGCTCTTGCTTTATTCACAAGCTTTTGCCCTGGATTTTTATCTCTGATTTCCTACTAGACTCTACATGCCTTGACGTTCTCATGCTAATTTTGTTCCTCCCTTCCTCCCCATAGCATAACAGATGCTTATTAAAATATGAAATAGTTGCATAAATACTGAAATCAGCTTTTCTGTTAGTTTATTTTAAAGAAGTTAGGTTGGTGCTATCGGTCTATTTATTGGTCTTAGTCACATTTTTTCCTTACACTTGGCAATATCTTTTCTTTTTCATTGTAAGCTACTGTGTACAAAAGTATATATTTTATTTTGATGTTTGTAATTTAGTAAGTGAAATACCAGTGCAACATTTCAAGGCATGATATTTTAACCTTGAGTAAAATGTTTGTAGAACAAATCACAGGAACTAAAGATATATACTCTAACTCAGTATTTTCACAGGCAGAATGTATAAACCCATTACAGCCATTCTTTAGGTAGGGCTTTGTTAACATGTCTTTTTAAATATGAAACTTTGCAATTGCACATGACAGAGATTTCACTCTGAGTGGATTCGCTGAAGAAGAGGTTCTTTGCTTTCAAGGGAAATAATTGAGTAGGTCATTTTAATACCTATTTCTTTAGCAAAGCCTCTAAGGATGCAAGTTAAAAAAACAAACCAAAAAAACCTCCAAGCACAATTAGCATTTGAGTTTATCAAGCATTTTCACTTGCATATCTCATTTTTTCCCTTGAGATATAAATTATCATTGTTATAATATTATTATTAATACATTTTCCATTATGACGAAGAAAAATTGAAGCTTGGACTTATTTAATGAATTGCTCAAAGTCATACATTGAGAGAAAGACAGAGGGAGAGGGGGAAGGAGGGAAGGAGGCTAAGAAGGCATGAGAGAGAAAGCACTTGAATGTAAGTTTCCTGATTCCAAATCTCATGATCATTTTTTGCTAAGCCATGGAACCTGTTATAAACAAATAATTTAAGTTTCTCTTTCACAGAGGTAGACTTATACACGGCAAAACAATGTCTTTGATGGGCCAGCACCACAGTACCTCCCTTACTGCTTGATTGCCCTCTTTTTCAGTGTTCCTACTCTCACAAAGACCTGCTCTCCGAATGGGCTCTGACTTGGGCATTTACCTACTAATGAAAGCCTGTACTCGTCCAGTCAATAACATGTATCACCAGTGTGGGAGAGTTCTCAAGGAACTTAATCATCTATCTGTGTTGGTATTAAAGAGCAAGGACCCAAGAGAGTGATCAGAGATGGAGACAAGTCATCATTATTTTCCAAAACAAATTCAATATATATAATAAATATTTGTGGAAAGTATAGAGCAGTGGTTAAAAACAGTCTCTGGAACTAAACTGCCTGGGTTCATATTCGAGTTCCATCACTTACTGTGAACTAACTACAGAAAAAGTTTCTTAACCTCTCTGTGCCTCAGTTTCCTTATCCATATAGTGAGAATAATAACAACAGGTTGCAGTATTTATTTAATTAATTAATGTAAAGTGCTTGAGTCACTGATGATACATTATAAGTACCAGATAAGTGTTACCTATTTGTTGAATAGGACTCAATAAATGTTTATTTGATGAGTGGAATATTTTTTAGGACACATGTGGGGTAGGCACATAGCAGAAACTCCAAGGGCTTAATGGTGAATATTAATGACATGTGTGTTTGGATTAATTGAAGCCTATATCCTACCATAATAAGACAAATAATTATGCACAATTATTTCATTACGATTGGGAAAAGAGCTACTAAGAAGTATGGAAGACCATAAGAATTTCCAATAGGGATATCAAGGGACCCAACACTTGAGGAAGTGGAGTTGAGATAGAGAGAGTTCAGGGAAAGCTTGCCTTGGACAGTTATGTGACTTGAAGAAATATAGACTAACTAGGTAAATGGAAAGAGGAAAAGCATTCTAGATACAGGGAACATCAGGGTGTGTCCAACGAACTGAGAGTAGTCTCCTGTGGCAGGAACACAGAGAAGAAAAAGCTGGTAAAGGAACTTGGACTTTATTCTAGAAGCAATGGAAAACTTTTCAGGCCCTTATCAAAGGAATGGCCTAATCAAATTTGCGTTTTAAAAAAGATCACTCTGCATGCAATTTGGGGAATGAACTTGAGAACAAAAATGGATGTCTGAAACTAGCAAGGAAACAATCAGGAGTTCAGGATCTGGAGGAAACATATGTGAGTTTGCTTTCTAGTTCTGCCACTCAGCAGTATGAGCTTGGGCAGGTTACTTAACTTCTCTAGGTCTTAATTTCTGTATCTGTAAAATGGGAATACAAGTACCTTTCCCATAGGATTGATTAAAGGGCTAAGTGAGATAATCTGCATCAAAGCATGATACACAGCAGCTAGGAATTACGCATGCCAATTGCCAGTAGCATTTTTTTTATCACAGTGGCCTATGTAAGAGCTGATGGTGGCTGAAATTGTGTAGTGGCAATGGAATTGGAAAGAAGTAAATAGATTTGAGACATTCATGAATTAAAACCACATACCCTCCTACCATGGTGGTATTTGATTGTGATCATAATTAATAGTCTAATCTTCATCTTTTCAGGTCCCAAAATCCGATTTTTGTCAAATTGATCTGAATTCATTCACCTTATATAGTCCAACTCACAAGACCTCAATGACTAAACCAGAGTCAATGTATGAATTAACAGACAACAATAATTTATGGAAAGCTCTTCGTATTTTCTATACATTACATGCTCCTTTATGTGGGAGGACAAAGTCTAATCAGAAGATTTCTTGGTAAGCATAAAATCAGAACAGGGAAGTTGGCTGGGTGATTTAAATGGCTCCTCTTCTCAAGCCTGATATACCCATCTCCACTATTGAAATGGATTGCGCTCTAGCATTTCCATCTGCCTGAAGTATTTTTCCCGCCTTTCTTTACCTGGCTAACTCTTACTCATTTTTTAATACTCAACCTAGAGCCTTCTCATCTGCAAAGCTTTCCAAATATTCTGAGGTTGGAATAAAGTCGCTTCCACAATGCCATGCACACGCCTTTATTTCCAGCTGATCATATTTAATTCTAATACTTCTCTCTATGTTTATCTAGTCTATAAGGCTGTTATCTTCTCGAGGGCAGGAAGCATATCTTTTTGGGTAGCCTTTTCTGTAGCACAACATCTATTATCTAGTAAAACTAAAAAAATATTGCCCAACATTTGGATAGCCATGACCAAAAGGAAAGGGGCCTTTTCTACTGAACAGTATTGGAAACACAATGTCAGGAGTTCTTGTTCCTTGTACTAATTTTTCTAGTTTCCAAACAAATCACTTTCCCTTGCTGATTTCTTCAATGTCGATATAATTCAAGAACTCTATACATTTTGCATTCATGTCTTGATTAGATCTTTAGGCTGGTTTGCTTGAATACAGGGAACATTTTCCCTTTCAGGGGGACATTTGCAAAATTACATGCAGATTTTGTGATTTAAAATCCAGCCATATTATTGCCAATAACCGTCACCAAGCACTATTAGAACCCCACGTAGAGTTTGACAGTTCTCAGAAGAGAGAGCCAAGTAAAGTTTCGAGGTAACAGAGATAGATGTTAAGGACATGTGAAGAGAAGGAGATCAGGAGAAGTTTAGGGGCCAGGTAAAGGAGATTGGGCAGACTACCTTAACCCACCAGAATAGCCAGTATTAGAAACAAATGAACCAACAAAACCCCAGTAAAACAAAACAAAAAATAAGTGTTGATAAGGATGTGTAGAAACAGAAACCCCAGTACACTGTTGGTGAGGATGTAAAATGGGACAGTTACTGTGGAACGGTTTGGTGGTTCCTCAAAAAAAGCAAAACAGAACCTCCAAATGACTTGCAATCCCACCCCTAAGGATATAACCAAAAGAACTGAAAGCAGGGACTCGAACAAATATTTGCACACCAATGTTCACAGAAGCATTATTTACAATAGCCAAAAGATGGAGCAACCCAAGCACTCATCAACAAAAGAAAAGATAAATAAAATGTGGTATATAAACACACACACACAATGGATATCATTCAGGTGTAAAAACGAATGACGTTCTAATGCATGCTGCAACAAGGAGGAACCCGAAGGCACCACGTTGAATGAAATAAGCCAGACACTAAAGATAGATCCTGTGTGAATCCATTTAGATGAAATAACTGGTATATGCAAATTCATAGGGACAGAGTAGAGCCCAGGTAACCAAGAGTGGAAGGGGGAATGGGGAGTTCATCCAGGGTTTCTATTTGGCGTGAAGGGAAAGTCTCGGTAATGGGCGACGGTGAGGGTGGCACCAAACTGGACTGTGATTAGTCCCTCTGAATTGTGTGCTTAGGAGTAAGTGAATTGGGAAAATTTATGTTGTAAATAAAGACAGTGAGAGAAACTAAAGAGAAAATGACAATGAAATGCAATACACAATCCTGGACTGGATCTAATAATGGAGGAGAAAATTTCCAAAGACATATTATTGGTACAACTGAAAAAACTGGATCATAGACCATATGCTTTATATCGCTATTAAATTCTTTGAACTTGATAATCATAATTAACCTGGTTATAATTGCAAATATCTTTATTCTTAGGAAACATGTATGGAAGTATTAAGTGTTCAAGGAGCATGCTGTATGAAACCTACTTTCAAACATTTAAAAGATAGATAGGAAAATAAATAGATACCCAGATGGATAAATGATGGAGCAAATGTGACAAAATATTGAATTTGGTAATCTGGGTATCTGGGTAAGGGATATATTGGAGTCCCTTATATTAGTTTTGCACTATTTTTGCAACTGTTCTATAAGCTCGAAATTATTTCAGAATTAAAAGTCTTAATAAAAAGAGAAGAATGATAGAATTTGGAGAGATAAAGATAAGCAGTGAGGCAACAAACAATATGAACTAAGGGATGAAAGTAGAAACAGGTGAGACCATTGAGTCCTGTCTGGATAGAATGCTGAGTTGAAGTAATATGATAACGTGGGATAATTTTGAAAAAGTTGGGTGGTCAAAATCAGATTTTAGGAATCATTTTATGCTAGATTAAGAAATCTGACTTTATCTGGGAGGAAAAGCTGTTCTTTACCTGGGAGGAAAGCTGTTTAACGAGAGCAGCATACACAAAGTGGTTGGTAAATATCTTAATACCATTTACACTTGTGTAAGTCTTTTCTGTTACAGAGCACTTTCCCATATATAATCTCTCTTAATCCTCATCATACCTTGTGAGAGAGGCGTTATTGTCTGCATTTTACAGGGGAAGAATCAGAAGCTCAGGGAGTTTAAATGTCTCATTCTGAATCCCACAGATAATAAATTCAGAACCTAGAGACTCAAATCTTTTTTCTGACTCCTAGTTCAGTACTCCTTCTATTACAACACAGCCTTTATGAAGATGAGTTTTTGATCTAATAGTCAGAAGTTGTAAGAATTTTAGGATGGGGTAGAGAATAAGCATTTGTTAAATTATTAAAAACGATGATTATTTATAGGAAAACGTAGGCACTTAGGTAGCAATGAGATCACAAACTAGGGGATTAGCAGAGGTAATGGGAGGGTTATTTATACTTTAACCGTATCTTTATTTGTAGAATGAAAGTTGTGGAAGGAATTTCAAGCACTGGTAAAGAGGAGCACCAAAGTTGTTTGCTGTTGGGAGTGGAGGTCAAGACGGCTGGAATTTTTCTAATCCCCTAAAACGTTATTGGCTAGAATCCCCTTCGTCTGCTTATAGGAAAGTGGGCTCCACCTAATGCTCTCCTAGGTGACATCTCAGATCACACTTGACTTTGGCCATGTCACCAGCTGAGAACAGACAGTATTTGAGAGTGCAAATGTTGCAGACACGAGAAAGTCAGCCACATACTACTGTCTTTTCCAGTCGATGAAGCACTTTCAAGTTTGCTCATCTTCTCTGCAAAACAAAGCCATTAAAGTTATCTCCCCTTTACAAATGAGATCATTGAGGCTGATTAAGCTAAGGGAACTTGCTTTAGAGCATAGAATTTCTGCACTATCCAATTAACAGCCACATGTGACTACTGAACACCTAAAATGTGGGTAGTCTGATGTGGGATGTGCTGCAAGTGTAAATTACTCACTGTATTTCAAAGACCTTGTATTAAAACGTAATGCAAACTATGTCAGTTCATTTTTATATTTGATTACATGCTGAAATGATACTATTTGGGAATATATTGATTTATGGAAAATATATGATTAAAATGAGTTGCACCTATTTCTTTTTATGTAGCTACTAGAAAATTTAAAATTATGTATGGGGCTTGTATCACACTTCTGTTGGACAGGCTGATCTAGACCTTATGGCTATAGTCAGGACTCGAACACTCTCAAGCCAACACTCATTCCTCCACAAATGCTTGTCTTAAGAGAGATGGTAGCAGTAACGATCATAGCTAATATTTATTGAGTGCCAGTCACTATTTCTTTGCACAATTTAACTAATTTATTCTTCATAATTTGATTACCTAAGTATTACTGTCATACTTACTTTATAGATGAGAAACAGAAAGGTTTTGGTAACTTTGGTAAATCCTGGAGATAGGATTCAAAATTAGGAAGTTTGCTTTCAGTATCTGGGCTCCATATAATCAGGAATGTTTTAGCGGATGCCTGTATTGGGTAATTCCAAGGCTTGGCTTCAATTTTATTTTTGACTTACCATTAATCAGACAGTGCTTATCTCCTTTAATCTTTGTAACAACTCCATTATGCAGTTATTATCACTATTTTACAGGTACAAACTGAGGCTTTGAGTGGTTACACAATCTGCCCAAAGTCATGGGGAAGCCAGTTTCTAATCCAGCCTGAATCTAAAATTGATGTTCTCTATACCAGCCTGTGAAAGAGCTGCATTTGAATCCACAGAAGGTAATTCCCAGGCTAAACCCTAGAGGTACTGAAGCAGTTCCTACAGGACAGGTTCTGGGAATATATTCTTTTTAGAATTGATCCAGGTGATTCCCATCCACAGCCGAGTTTGGGGATAACCAGTCTATCTGAATGTTCCATTTTCAGCATTTTTATTTTTTTTTACTGGGACCCCCACCTTCTCAGTCTCTCCTGGGAGCTGATGAAATTAAAAAATAATAATAATAAAGACAAGAAATAAACAAAAAATCCACAATATTTCTCTTGGACCCCATTCGGTGGTACTGACCGGTCAGCTCAGCAGGGTGCCTGCTTCTCTGAAATCTTTTCATCTGTCCAAAAATGTGGGCTGCGATGATTAAATTACCCAAAGTTAATTCGAGATTTTCAGACATAAAACAGCCCATCCCTCCTGCAGACTTTCTTAGCAGACCTCTAAGCAGCCAGGGCTGTGTCTGCAGAGGTAGCTGGGGGAGCCGGGAGAGGGCGTGTGGAAGGCAGGGGACTCACAGGCCGTGGAGATGAGTTATGGGGTTCTAGATGGTTTGATAAGAATCATTCAAAGTGAGTGAAGGCACAAAACACATACAGCTAAGTGACTGTTTCTGGGTTCGGGTTTTTGGTTTGTGTAAGAGTGTCCTTTCCACATCCCCTGCAGGAAGACAAGCAGTTGTTTTATGTGACAGATTCAGAACTTCCAAGTAGCATATAACAAAATATAAAATTAGGTCCCAGGTTTCATGGCAACCCGATTCCACACAGTAGCAAACAAGAATTGTTTGCGAATCAGAGAAAGAAGCCAACACTGTGTATGTCACAGCTAGCTCTCTTTCCTTTGACCAATTTCTCCTAATTTAGCAGAACTTCCGTTCCTGCCCTAATTTCCCCTGGTTTGCCAACTACGTCACTTAACTGAACTCAGCTCCAAACTTCAGAAAAACAACATTTTGTATTTCAGCTATGGTTTTCTTGGTATTTCTACCTCCAAAGAACTTTACTTAATTCTGATTTCTCCCTTTGACCCTTGAAAGATCTTAGCTATCAGTTGTGCTTATTTTTTCCCTGCTTCTCCTTTTCTAATGGTATAATGCAGTGTCTGTTTAAATGTGATTAAAGATTTCAGTGTTTGGTTTGAACCAATATTTACCAGTGAAATCCTGCCAACATAAATGTGCAGGCTAGGTAGAAAACATTGGCTTAAATCAATCTCCCCCTGAACACACATATTCAGACAAGGACTGTAAATGTTTCGTTGTCATTTCTGACATTCAGGTCTCTTTTGCCAGTTTTATACATATTGTGATTGTTTAACACAGATTCAGAGCAGTCCTAGAGCTGAGATAATATAGATAACACATTCTTATACTGATCTTTTTTTTTTTTAAGTTGGTTTATTATCAGCTAAGACTTAGTTGGTTTGTTTCTGTGTTGGTGGTTCTCCTGACATTTATCACACAATGCCATGCAATCAATTTAAAAGTTTTCTTGAATGATGAGAATTAGTATGATTTGAAGCAGTAGTAAATAAGGGAACCCCGGTCATTTAAAAAATAGATTCTATCACAAAGCTTATGGCGGAAATACACAGCAGACATTTTGAGATTGTCAGTCTTAGTGAGTGATTGCTTTCATTTAACAAACAGTTCCTGAATTGAATTTATTCAATGATTGGATATATTGAATGAATGAATTACAGCTACACTTTGAATGAACTTCAAATAGTTGGAGTTTGGATCAGAAATTATTTTTCTGAAACCAAATAGTCCGGGCAACCAGCAAATAGAAGGCGCCAGCTAGCACCTGGCAGCCACAGCCTTAGGAGAAGAACCGGGGAGGCTGGCGAGTGAGTGAGGTTTACGTGGCCAGGGCTGAAAATCTTGAATTGTACAGATCCCATACCGCACTTCCTCTTGGGTAGAGAGGGCTGGGTCTGAGATGAGGAATCGGGAATGACTCATCTCCAAAGAAAGGTCACTGAAATTGCTAAGAGAAACCCTGAACAGTGCTTGGTAAACAGCAGGCAATTAATAAATGCTTGCCTTATGAACAGGTGAAATGAACTGTATTTCTCTACTGTAGTTTGTGGGGTTGAGCATGGAATTTTCCAGCCAGGATTTAGGGGCAAGGACAATGTTTCTCTAGGAGGGATAAAATTCCTTTTGTTACTTTAACTCTAAAAGCTCAGGAACTATAAACCAAAAAATGAAGGAACAGGAGAAGGACAGATAAGAATAACAGTTATAGCAACCATCACTTGCAGGTCCACCCTGTGCCTAATATTTAATCTTCAAAACAACCTATAGAGTAGATTTTATTGTCATCAATTTGCAGATGTAACAGGTCCGAAAGGAAATGGCAGATGAGGCTGGAAGGTGAACCTCAGAGTTTAATGACAAGCCATGGTGGTGGGGCACAAACAAGCACACGACATAGTCCTGCCCTCAAGGAAGGTGCGGTCCAGGAAGGAGAAAGAATGCACAAAACAGGATTAAAACTAGGGAAAACCATGGACAGCAGGTTGGATCATTAGGGAAGGAATGGGGGTAGTAAGGGTCTGCTTTTGCTTTGAACAGAGCATTGCTTCATAAACATTTGAATAACTGCACTGAACTAAACTGAATTAGAAGCCAGGGGAAGATAATCATAGGAGGAAAGATGTGGAGACCAAAATGAATTGTATTCACCCTGTGAATATGCTGTGTTACACACAAAAGTGTAAAGTGTTCCAATTGTAAAGTGTTCCAATTGAATTGTAAAATGAATTGTAAAGTGGGACTGGTCTTTTTTTGAGCAGACAGTGCTGGGAAAAAAAAAAAAGGTTAGCAAGTCAGAGTGGGGCCAGATTTTGCAGTCAGGCAAAGGAGCTGAATTTGATGAAGGAAGAGTAGAGTTATTATAGCTTCAACAGGGAAGAGGTTTGAGGAAAGAGAGCATGTAGGACAATTAGGCTGGTAGAGTTGGGCAAGATGGCTATCAGTGGGGAGTGGCTAGATTTAGGGATCCCAGGAAGACCCTGCTGAAAGCAGTGCAGGCTACAATAAGTGGAGGCAATAGGATAGGAGAAAAGAGTTAAGTTTTAAGTAACATCTGGAAGGAAAAAACCAATTTATTTTCATAAGGTTTCTAGTCTTGATGTAGGGTACAGGAAGAGAAGAGTTAAGCTTTAAGTAACATCTGGAAGGAAATATCAATACATCTTCCTAAAAAATGGGATATAGAGGATCAGGGAAAGGACAGCATCCAAAATTGCCAAGTTTTCTTGCCTTAATGTAGGGTACAAAACTGGAATCACTGACAGATACGAGGGAGGTGGGGGGAGGAGTGGAAAACACGTTAATTGGGAGAACATTGAATTTGGCACGATCCCCCTATAGTTACAAGTATTTGGGGTGAATATCTAGTAAAAGATCAGAGCTGCAGGCATGAGATTGCTGCAAAGCTGTACGGGTTTATGGTTGTGAGCATAACACCTGGCTCTACTTTCTAGACTGGAGAATGCTGCTTTCTAACTGGTTCCTAGAGAAAGAAAAGAACAGATACTTATGAGATTCTCCAAGATTATTTCACCAATTTCTTGCTTTCCTCTACTCCCACCTTCCCAATTTCTTCGGCACCCAGTGGCCACATAATCAAAGCAAAGCTATGAGTGATACATGCCTTGGATGGGATCCAACTCTGCAGGCTGCAAGCCTAATGAGGGAAATTTCTCTCCACTAGTGTCTGCAAGGAATCAGGCGAAATCCTTCAGGATAGAAAGGACTATTAAAACTGGAAGCGGTCTTAGAGACCACATTTAACTCAATTTCTTGGTTCACACATGAAGAGACAGAGAATGCGTGAAGGGAATTGTCATCTCCAGCATCATACAGCCATTTCCTTTGTGAAAACAGTAAAAGTAAGTTTTGAATTTTTACAGAACCTGTCATTGCTACTTCACTGTGCCTCAACCATTGACTGGCAATATGTCTATCAACATCTATTGGAGGCTTAATATGTGTCAGTCCCTAATCCAGGTGTAGAGAGATACCTAGAATGGAAAATATAATAGCCACTGCCTTTGAGGCATTTACAATCTGGAAAGATTGTTTTGAGAATAGGAGCAATTACTTTTGCTTGGGTCATGGTGTTGGGGAAGGCTTCCTATAGGAAGTTTTGCCTTAGCAGCATTTTAAGTGATGAATAGGAGATTGCCTGGCAGGAAACAAAGATGAATGCATTCGAAGCAGAAGGGACAGTTTGTTATCAATGTAGACTTGATACCCTATGGTACTTGGGGTTGCTACAAATGTTCAGCAGTTTTAGGGTAATTGAGGTAAAAAGGGATGACTGAAAGAAAAGTCAGAAAGAAAACTGCTAGGAATTTTTATAAAGTGGGGAGGGAAGGGGGATAACAGCATGTAGAATATATTCACAAGATCCCCGAGAAGACCCTATAAAAGAAGGGATAGGTAAATAATTTTTAAAGGGCCAGAGAATAAATATTTTAGGCCTGTGTGTCATGTAGTCTTCATTGCAAATACTCAACTCTGCCATTTTAGCATGGAAGCAGTCACAGGTAATACATAGACACATGGGCATGGCTGTGTTTCAATAAAACTTTATTTGCAAAGATAGATGCCTGTCCATGGACCACAGTTTGACAAACCTTCCTGTAAAGACAACTGGAGATCACAGTCACTCTCAGCATCTGTGGAAGGCACAATAACAGCCTCCTAAAGATGGCCACTTCCTAATCCCTGCACCCTGTGAATATGCTGTGTTACACACAAAAGGCAAATTGAGGTAACAGATAGAATTAAAATTGCTAATCAGCTGACCTGAAAAAGAGGGGGCTCATTTTGGATTATCTGCATAGGCCTAATACAATCATAAAGATACTTAAATATGGAAAAGGATGGTAGAAGAATCAGGTGAGAGTGATAAGATGTGAGAAAGACAGAACTGGCCAAAACTGGCTTTGAAGATGGACAGAAGCTGGGTCAATTCTCCCCTAAAGCCCCCAGGAAGGAAACAGACCTGCTCAAACCTTGTTTTAAGCCACTAAGTTTGTGCAATTCTATACAGCAGCTGGAAACTAAGACAATACCCATGGGAGCTAAACCTTCTAAACATTCTGGAGAAACTCAAGCCTCTGGAGGTATGGCAGCGGCTCAATGCCCACTTCAATGCCTCATTTAGATGAAATAAGTAAGTTAAAGAAATTGGAATTTGGATGTGGGAGAGATCAGCAAAAAATTTTCAGGGGGTGTTTATAATGAGTAGCTTTTACACCAAAAATGCTTCAGGAATCCCTGGTGAAGTATAAGAGATGTCAAAATGAAATTTCCCATGTTTGTGTTTCTCCAGGGGCCCTCAGACTTATGTGCTGGGGGATTTATGACTAAGGAAAGAGAAACTCTGTATGTGAGAGTAAAGATGAAAGACCTAAAGCAGGTCCTGAATGCGGGGCTCAGAGTGGGGAAGTGGGCTGTCAGAAATCACCTCCTGACTTTCTATTCTGTTGGCATAAGGCCACCCTCTGTCCACTTGCTGTGCCACTGTACCACTTGCGTCACAAGGAATACAGTTTGCCACTTCAAAATGTGTGATAGGAGGGAAATGAGAAAATGATGCTGGTGACATTTGATAAAGGTGACAACATTCAAGAGAAAAGCTTGAGCAGGCCGGGAAGGTACATGCTGGTAGGGGCGACTTCAGAGACTCCTGCTGCTGGACACTCACTGAGATAAGTAGGTCGAGATCAAGGGGCCCCCACCCAGAAGTTCTCTCCAGCTACCTATCACGTGTGAAGGCAGAGGCTGTGGGTTCTACCTTCCATTCCACATTGCAAACATGAAAACAAAGACCTCTCCCCTCAGCACCTAGCCCAGTGTCTTCTACTCCGAAGATGGGCAATCACTGCAGGGTGACAAATTAATGGATTGGGTAAAATAAAGGAGATGGCGAAGGAAGATACTGTCATAACAATGATGATCCTCGTAACAAGTCCCTAAAGTACATTTTGATTAAAAAAAAAAACAGTCTCATGCATTCTATCAAGTTATCCTCATAACAATGCTATGAAGTGGGTATTAGCAAACTCATGTGGCTAATAAAGAGAATGAGTTTCACAGACATTGCATGCCTGACTTAACGCACCACAGCTAGCAGAGCTGGAAAAACTGGGGCTTGAACCCAGCTCTCTAGATTCTCAGATTGGAGCTCAGCTGTATCCCACGATTGTTCCTCCCTTCCTACCTTCTTCCTCTTTCTCCCTCCCTTCTGCAAATGTTGACTATCAACTAGGTACCAGACAACACTGTCCAAGAGCTCATGGTTACAAAATTAACAAAGTACATTTATTTAGATCTTCTTTGATTTCTTTTAGTAATGTCTTATAGTTTTCTTGGTATGCCTCTTAAATAGATTTATTCCTAGATATTTTACACTTTTAGCTACTATTGTCGATAGGTTTCTTTTTCTTGATTTCTTCTTCAGATTGTTCATTATGACTTTTGCATGTTGACCTTGATCCCCACCACTTTGCTGACTTCATTTATTAGTTTCAGTAGCTGTTGTGGATTTTTCAGGATTTTCTATATATAGGATCATGTCATCTGCAAATAGAGAAAGTTTTACTTCTTCCTTTTCAATTTAGATACTTTAAGTTTTTCCTTTTGTCTAATTGCCAGCCGACTTCAATACAGTGTTAATTAGCAGTGGTGACAGTGGGCATCATTGCATTGTTCTTGATTTTAGAGGGAAAGCTTTGAATCTTTCATGGTTGAGGATGATGCTATCTGTGAATTTTTCATGTAGTGGGCATCATTGCATTGTTCTTGATTTTAGAGGGAAAGCTTTGAATCTTTCATGGTTGAGGATGATGCTATCTGTGAATTTTTCATGTGCACCCTTTATCATGTTGAGGCAGTTTCCTTCCAACCCTAGTTTCCTAAGTGTTTTTATCAAGAAGGAGGGCTGGATTTTGTTAAATACCTTTTCTGCATCAATTGAGATGATTAGGTGGGTTTTCCCCCTTTGCTTTGTTAGTATGGTATTATATTTACTGATCTTCTTATGTTGAACCACCCTTGCATAGCTGGGATAAATCCCAGTTGATCATGATGTATAAGTATTATTATTATTATTATTTTACATGGGCAGGCACTGGGACACGAACCCGGATCTCCAGCACGGCAGGCAAGAACTCTGCCTGCTGAGCCACCATGGCCCACCCTGTACAATTCTTTTTTTTTTGTTTGTTTTTACATTTTTTTATTAATTAAAAAAAATTAACTAACACAACATTTAGAAATCATTCCATTCTACATATGCAATCAGTAATTTTTAATATCATCACATAGATGTATGATCATCATTTCTTAGTACATATGCATCGATTTAGAAAAAGAAATAGCAAGACAACAGAAAAAGAAATAAAATGATAATATAGAGAAAAAATAAAAATAAAAAATACAAAAATATATAAGAAAAAAATAAAAAAAAACTATAGCTCAGATGCAGCTTCATTCAGTGTTTTAACATAATTACATTACAATTAGGTAGTATTGTGCTGTCCATTTTTTTTTTTTTTAGAAATCATACCATTCTACATATGCAATCAGTAATTCTTAACATCATGACATAGATGCATGATCATCGTTTCTTAGTACATTTGCATCGGTTTAGAACTAGCAATACAACCGAAAAAGATATAGAATGTTAATATAGAGAAAAAAAATAAAAGTAATAATAGTAAGAACAAAACAAAACAAAACAAAACAAAAACCTATAGCTCGGATGCAGCTTCATTCAGTGTTTTAACATGATTACTTTACAATTAGGTATTATTGTGCTGTCCATTTTTGAGTTTTTGTATCTAGTCCTGTTGCACAGTCCGTATCCCATCAGCTCCAATTACCCATTATCTTACCCTGTTTCTAACTCCTGCTGAACTCTGTTACCAATGACATATTCCAAGTTTATTCTCAAATGTCGATTCACATCATTGGGACCATACAGTATTTGTCTTTTAGTTTTTGGCTAGACTCACTCAGCATAATGTTCTCTAGGTCCATCCATGTTATTACATGCTTCATAAGTTTATCCTGCTTTAAAGCTGCATAATATTCCATCGTATGTATATACCACAGTTTGTTTAGCCACTCTTCTGTTGATGGAGATTTCGGCTGTTTCCATCTCTTTGCAATTGTAAATAACACTGCTATAAACATTGGTGTGCAAATGTCCGTTTGAGTTTTTGCCCTTAATTCCTTTGAGTAGATTCCCAGCAATGGTATTGCTGGGTCATATGGCAATTCTATATTCAGCTTTTTGAGGAACCGCCAAATTGCCTTCCACAGTGGTTGCACCATTTGACATTCCCACCAACAGTGGATAAGTGTGCCTCTTTCACCACATCCTCTCCAGCACTTGTCATTTTCTGTTTTGTTGATAATGGCCATTCTGGTGGGTGTGAGATGATATCTCATTGTGGTTTTGATTTGCATTTCTCTAATGGCCAGGGACATTGAGCATCTCTTCATGTGCCTTTTGGCCATTTGTATTTCCTCCTCTGAGAGGTGTCTATTCAAGTCTTTTTCCCATTTTGTAATTGGGTTGGCTGTCTTTTTGTTGTTGAGTTTAACAATCTCATTATAAATTCTGGATACTAGACCTTTATCTGATATGTCGTTTCCAAATATTGATTCCCATTGTGTAGGCTGTCTTTCTACTTTCTTGATGAAGTTCTTTGATGCACAAAAGTGTTTAATTTTGAGGAGTTCCCATTTATTTATTTCCTTCTTCAGTGCTCTTGCTTTAGGTTTAAGGTCCATAAAACTGCCTCCAATTGTAAGTTTCATAAGATATCTCCCTACATGTTCCTCTAACTGTTTTATGGTCTTAGACCTAATGTTTAGATCTTTGATCCATTTTGAGTTAACTTTTGTGTAGGGTGTGAGATATGGGTCTTCTTTCATTCTTTTGCATATGGATATCCAGTTCTCTAGGCACCATTTATTGAAGAGACTGTTCTGTCCCAGGTGAGTTGGCTTGACTGCCTTATCAAAGATCAAATGTCCATAGATGAGAGGGTCTATATCTGAGCACTCTATTCGATTCCATTGGTCGATATATCCATCTTTATGCCAATACCATGCTGTTTTGACCACTGTGGCTTCATAATATGCCTTAAAGTCAGGCAGCGTGAGACCTCCAGCTTCATTTTTTTTCCCTCAAGATGTTTTTAGCAATTCAGGGCACCCTGCCCTTCCAGATAAATTTGCTTATTGGTTTTTCTATTTCTGAAAAATAAGTTGTTGGGATTTTGATTGGTATTGCATTGAATCTGTAAATCAATTTAGGTAGGATTGACATCTTAACTATATTTAGTCTTCCAATCCATGAACACGGTATGCCCTTCCATCTATTTAGGTCTTCTGTGATTTCTTTTAACAGTTTTTTGTAGTTTTCTTTATATAGGTTTTTTGTCTCTTTAGTTAAATTTATTCCTAGGTATTTTATTCTTTTAGTTGCATTTGTAAATGGGATTCGTTTCTTGATTTCCCCCTCCGCTTGTTCATTGCTAGTGTATAGAAATGCTACAGATTTTTGAATGTTGATCTTGTAACCTGCTACTTTGCTGTACTCATTTATTAGCTCTAGTAGTTTTTTTGTGGATTTTTCCGGGTTTTCGACGTATAGTATCATATTGTCTGCAAACAGTGATAGTTTTACTTCTTCCTTTCCAATTTTGATGCCTTGTATTTCTTTTTCTTGTCTAATTGCTCTGGCTAGAACCTCCAACACAATGTTGAATAATAGTGGTGATAGTGGACATCCTTGTCTTGTTCCTGATCTTAGGGGGAAAGTTTTCAATTTTTCCCCATTGAGGATGATATTAGCTGTGGGTTTTTCATATATTCCCTCTATCATTTTAAGGAAGTTCCCTTGTATTCCTATCCTTTGAAGTGTTTTCAACAGGAAAGGATTTGAATCTTGTCAAATGCCTTCTCTGCATCAATTGAGATGATCATGTGATTTTTCTGCTTTGATTTGTTGATATGATGTATTACATTAATTGATTTTCTTATGTTGAACCATCCTTGCATACCTGGGATGAATCCTACTTGGTCATGATGTATAATTCTTTTAATGTGTTGTTGGATACGATTTGCTAGAATTTTATTGAGAATTTTTGCATCTATATTCATTAGAGAGATTGGCCTGTAGTTTTCTTTTTTTGTAATATCTTTGCCTGGTTTTGGTATGAGGGTGATGTTGGCTTCATAGAATGAATTAGGTAGTTTTCCCTCCACTTCAATTTTTTTGAAGAGTTTGAGGAGAGTTGGTACTAATTCTTTCTGGAATGTTTGATAGAATTCACATGTGAAGCCTTCTGGTCCTGGACTTTTCTTTTTAGGAAGCTTTTGAATGACTGATTCAATTTCTTTACTTGTGATTGGTTTGTTGAGGTCATCTATGTCTTCTTGAGTCAAAGTTGGTTGTTCATGTCTTTCCAGGAACCCGTCCATTTCCTCTAAATTGTTGTATTTATTAGCGTAAAGTTGTTCATAGTATCCTGTTATTACCTCCTTTATTTCTGTGAGGTCAGTAGTTATGTCTCCTCTTCCATTTCTGATCTTATTTATTTGCATCCTCTCTCTTCTTCTTTTTGTCAATCTTGCTAAGGGCCCATCAATCTTATTGATTTTCTCATAGAACCAACTTCTGGCCTTATTGATTTTCTCTATTGTTTTCATGTTTTCAATTTCATTTATTTCTGCTCTGATCTTTGTTATTTCTTTCCTTTTGCTTGCTTTGGGATTAGTTTGCTGTTCTTCCTCCAGTTCTTCCAAGTGGACAGTTAATTCCTGCATTTTTGCCTTTTCTTCTTTTCTGATATAGGCATTTAGGGCAATAAATTTCCCTCTTAGCACTGCCTTTGCTGCGTCCCATAAGTTTTGATATGTTGTGTTTTCATTTTCATTCGCCTCGAGGTATTTGCTAATTTCTCTAGCAATTTCTTCTTTGACCCACTCGTTGTTTAGGAGTGTGTTGTTGAGCCTCCACGTATTTGTGAATTTTCTGGCACTCCACCTATTATTGATTTCCAACTTCATTCCTTTATGATCCGAGAAAGTGTTGTGTATGATTTCAATCCTTTTAAATTTGTTAAGACTTGCTTTGTGACCCAGCATATGGTCTATCTTTGAGAATGATCCATGAGCACTTGAGAAAAAGGTGTATCCTGCTGTTGTGGGATGTAATGTCCTATAAATGTCTGTTAAGTCTAGCTCATTTATAGTAATATTCAGATTCTCTATTTCTTTGTTGATCCTCTGTCTAGATGTTCTGTCCATTGATGAGAGTGGTGAATTGAAGTCTCCAACTATTATGGTATATGAGTCTATTTTCCTTTTCAGTGTTTGCAGCGTATTCCTCACGTATTTTGGGGCATTCTGGTTCGGTGCATAAATATTTATGATTGTTATGTCTTCTTGTTTAATTGTTCCTTTTATTAGTATATAGTGTCCTTCTTTGTCTCTTTTAACTGTTTTACATTTGAAGTCTAATTTGTTGGATATTAGTATAGCCACTCCTGCTCTTTTCTGGTTGTTATTTGGATGAAATATCTTTTCCCAACCTTTCACTTTCAACCTATGTTTATCTTTGGGTCTAAGATGTGTTTCCTGTAGACAGCATATAGAAGGATCCTGTTTTTTAATCCATTCTGCCAATCTATGTCTTTTGATTGGGGAATTCAGTCCATTAACATTTAGTGTTATTACTGTTTGGATAATATTTTCCTCTAACATTTTGCCTTTTGTATTATATATATCATATCTGATTTTCCTTCTTTCTACACTCTTCTCCATACCTCTCTCTTCTGTCTTTTTGTATCTGACTCTAGTGCTCCCTTAGTATTTCTTGCAGAGCTGGTCTCTTGGTCACAAATTCTCTCAGTGACTTTTTGTCTGAGAATGTTTTAATTTCTCCCTCATTTTTGAAGGATAATTTTGCTGGATATAGGAGTCTTGGTTGGCAGTTTTTCTCTTTTAGTAATTTAAATATATCATCCCAGTGTCTTCTAGCTTCCATGGTTTCTGCTGAGAAATCTACACATAGTCTTATTGGGTTTCCCTTGTATGTGATGGATTGTTTTTCTCTTGCTCCTTTCAAGATCCTCTCTTTCTCTTTGACCTGTGAGATTCTAACTAGTAAGTGTCTTGGAGAACACCTGTTTGGGCCTAATCTCTTTGGGGTGCGCTGCACTTCTTGGATCTGTAATTTTAGGTCTTTCATAAGAGTTGGAAAATTTTCAGTGATAATTTCTTCCATTAGTTTTTCTTCTCCTTTTCCCTTCTCTTCTCCTTCTGGGACACCCACAACACGTATATTTGTGCGGTTCATATTGTCCTTGAGTTCCCTGATACCGTGTTCAAATTTTTACATTCTTTTCCCGATAGTTTCTGTTTCTTTTTGGAATTCAGATGTTCCATCCTCCAAATCACTAATTCTATCTTCTGTCTCTTTAAATCTGTCATTGTAGGTATCCATTGTTTTTTCCATCTTTTCTACTTTATCCTTCACTTCCATAAGTTCTGTGATTTTTTTTTTCAGTTTTTCTATTTCTTCTTTATGTTCAGCCCATGTCCTCTTCATGTACTCCCTCAATTTATCGATTTCATTTTTGAAGGGGTTTTCCATTTCTGTTCGTATATTCAGCATTAGTTGTCTCAGCTCTTGTATCTCATTTGAACTATTGGTTTGTTCCTTTGACTGGGCCATATTCTCAATCTTCTGAGCATGGACCGTTATCTTCTGCTGCTGGCGTCTGGGCATTTAGTCAGATTTCCCTGGGTGTCGGACCCAACAAGGTTGTAAGATTTTTCTGTGAAATCTCTGGGTTCTGTTTTTCTTATCCTGCCCGGTAGGTGGCGCTCATGGCACACGTTTGTCTCACGTGTTTGGAATGGATCCCCCCGGTCACCGATCTCCGCGTCCTGGGGATTTCCGATCCAATTCTCTCCGTTGGTTCGGGGGGCCGCGCGTGGTGGGGACATCAGCCGCCGTGGCTTGAGGGGACCCTGTGGCTGGTCGCCGGCCGCAGCGGGCCCGGGGAATTCGCCACCAGACCAGGAAGTCGCCCGTGGGGGAGGGGCGTCGGTCACTGGCCGCCGCGGCCTGGGGAATTCCCCACCGGACCAGGAAGCCGCCCACGGGGGAGGGCCACCACGGCTTGGATAGCCCTCTGATCCGAGACTTGTAGCCGCGGACTCGAAGCCGAGACTCGAAGCCGCCTGCAAAAGAGGGGCGCCGGCCGCCTCAGCTTGGGAAACTTGCCTCTCCGAGACTCTCAGCCGGCCCGGGAAGGAGGGAGGAAGGAACTCCGGCCGCCGCAGCTGCTGCTGCTCGGGAAATCGCGCACCGCTCGGGGATCTCACCGCAGCCGAGTCTCGCAGTCAGACTAGCCAGTCCAGACTGGGGTACTCTGTGTGTCCATTCCCTGCCATAGCCCCGGGAGCTGTTCTGCACTGTTTCAGTTCACCTAGGAGTTGCTTTGGAGGAGGAATTAAGATGCACGTACCTTACTAAGCCACCAGCTTGGCCCCGCCTCTCTGTATAATTCTTTTAATGTGCTGTTGGATTAGGTTTGCTTGTAGTTTATTGAGGATTTTTGAATTTATATTTCCAAGGATATTGGTTTGTAGTTTCTTTTCTTGCAGTGTCTTTACTTTATTTGGAATGAAGGTGATGTTGGTTTCAATATGGAGTTTTCTCTCCTGTTCAATATTTTGGAAGATGTGTTAGCTTGCAAGCTGCTGGAATGTGAGGTACCCTAACTAGAATGGCTTTTAAAAAAGGGAACTTCATTTAATAAGTTACAAGTTTACAGTTCTAAGGAAGAGAAATGTCCAAACTCAGGCACTGACAAAGAGGTTACCTTCACTCAAGAAAGGTCAATTGGTCTGGAATGCTTTTGTCTGCTGGGAAGTCATGAGGCGTGCAACTGCTGGTCCCTTGCTCCTGGACTCCACTGCTTTCAGTCTCTGTCTTTGTTGGGGCTCCTCACTTTATTTCTCTTTGGCTGGTTTTCATCTCTTGGCTTCCCTTGGCTCTCTCCAGGTTCTGGCTTGCTTAACATTTCATGGCAATGTCTGCTGGGCACCAAGCATCTCCAGACATGTGTGTTTCTGTTCTCCAAGTTTTGGCATCTGTGTCACCTCTGCTCAGAAGTTTCTGTGGCTCTGCTATTTCTGTAGGCTCTGTCTGCTCTGATTTCCTCCAAAATTTTTCCTCTTTTAAAGGACTTTAGTAAACTAATCAAGACCCACCTGGAATGAGTGGGGTCAGATCACCATTTAAACAAAAGGCCACACCTACAATTGGGTGTGTCACGTCTCTGTGGAGATAGTCCAATTAAAAGTTTCTGCCCTACCATACTGCATAAAGGTTAAAAGAAATGTCTAGCTCCACAAGATTGAATCAAGATTAAAACATGGCTTTTCTGGGGTACACAATATTTTCAAACCAGCACAGATGCTTTGACAGGATAGGTGTTAATTCTTCTTGAAATGTTTAGTAAAATTTACCTGTGAAGCCATCTGGTCCTGGGCTTTTCTTTATTGGGAAGATTTTGATTACTGATTCAATCTGTTTATAGTTGTTAGTTTGTTGAAGTCTTCTAGTTCTTTTGAGTCAGTGTAGGTAGTTTGTATGTTTCTAGTAGTTTGTCCATTTCCTCTATGTTATCCAATTTGTTGGCTTACATTTGTTCATAATATCCTCTTATAATCCTTTTTTTTCATTTCTGGGGGATCAGTATTAATATTCCCCTTTTCATTTCTGATTTTAGCTATTTGTATCCTGTATTTTTTTCATTTTGTCAATCTAGTTAAAGTTTTCTTGATTTCCTTGATCTTTTTCAAAGAAGCAAGTTCTGGTTTTGTTGCCTCTTTGTATTGTTTTCTATCCTCTATCTCATTTATCTCCAAACTATTTTCATATCCTTCTTTATGCTCATTTTTGGTTTAGTTTGTTTTTTATCTTGGTCCTCTAATTTTGAGATAAGGTCTCTGATTTGAGAACTTTCTTCTTTTTTAATATAAGCATTTAGAGATACAAATTTCCCTCTTAGCACTATTTTTGCTGGATCCCAAACATTTTGGTATGCTATGTTTTCATTTTCATTCACCTTAAGATATTTCCTTATTTCTCTTGTGATTTCTTATTTGACCCATACACTGTTTAAGACTTGCATGGTTTATTCATATTAGTGAATTTTCCATTTCTCCCTTTGTTATGGATTTCTACATTCCATATTCAGGGATTGGAAGACAAAATATTATTAAGATGTCAATTCTGCCCAAAGCAATTTACATATTTAACACAATCCCAATTAAAATTCTAACAGTCTTCTTTGCAGAAATGGAAAAGCCAATCATTATATTTACATGGAAAGGTAAGGGGCCCTGAATAGGTAAAGCCATCTTGAAAAGAAGAATGAGGTTTCTGGACTCACATTTCCCATCTTAAAACTTGTTACAAAGCCATAGTAATCAAAACAGCATGCCTGGATTCATTTCCCAGAGACTGCCCATGCCAAAAAACAAAAACAAAAACAAAAACAAAAACAAAAAAATACAGCATGGTACTGGTACAAGGACAGACATGTCGACCAATGGAATAGAATTGAGAGTTCAGAAACTCTCACATTTATGATCAACTAATTTTAGACAAGGATGCCAAGTCCACTCAATGGAGAAAGAATAGTCTCTTTAACAAATGGTGCTGGGAAACTGGATGTCAATGTACAAAAGAAGAATGGTGTTCCCCTACCTCACACCATACAAAAAAATCAACATAAAATGGATCATAGAATTAAATATGAGAACCAAAATTATAAAATTCCTAGAAGAAAACAGAGGTGAGCATCTTCAGGACCTTGTGTTAGGCAAGGATTTCTTATTTTATACCCAAAGCATAAAAAACAAAAGAAAAAAAAAAGACAAATGGGACCTCAACAAAATTAAAAAGACTTTTGTGTATCAAAGGATTTTTATCATGAAAGTTAAAAGACAATCTACTCAATGGGAGAAAATACTTGGAAATCACGTATACAAAAAGGGTTTAATAAACAGAGTATATACAGAATTCTCATAACTCAACAATAAAAAGACAACCAACCCATTTTAAAAATGGGCAAAAGACTTGGATAGAAATTTCTTCAAAGATGTACAAATACTAAAAAGCACATGAAATGGCTCAACATCACTATTAGGAAAATGCAAATCAAAACCACAATGAGATACCACTTCATACCCACTAGAATGGCTACTATTTAAAAACCAGAGAATTTCTAGTGTTGGAGAAGATGTGGAGAAATAGGAACTCTCGTTCATTGTTGGTGGGACTGTAAAATGGTACAGACACTGTGGAAGATAGTTTGGCAGGTCTTTGGAAAATTAAGTATAGAATTATCATGACCTGGTCATCCTATTTCTAGGTGTATTCTCCAAAGATTTGAAAGCAGGAGCATGAATAGATATTTGCTCACCAATGTTCATAGTGGCATTATTCATAAGATAGAAGCAACCCAAGTGACCATGTGTGTAGTAAATACATAGAACAGAATCTTTATTCAACTGTAAGATGGAATGAAATCTTGATACATGCTACAATATGGCTGAAACTTGAAGACATTATGTTGCTCGATATAAACCAGACACCAAAGGACAAATAGTGTTTGACTTCACTGATATGAAATGATTAAAATAAACAAACTCATAATATCAGAATCTAGAATATAGGTTGTCAAGAACAGGGTAGAGGTAGGCAATGAGAAGTCGATGCTTAAATTTTATAGTTTCTATCTGGGTTGATTGCAAAGTTTTGGTAATGGATGGTGGTGACGGAAACACAACATTGTGAACATAAATTATATATGTGACTGTGGTTAAAAGGGGGAAATTTTAGGCTATTTATATGTTACTAGAACAAAAATGCATAAAACAACAATATAGGACTGTACAATACAGTGAATCCTCTTGTACATGATGGACTATAGTTAAAAGCACAACTTAAAAATGTTTTTTCATGAATTGTAACAAATGTAGCACACTAATACAAGATGTTGATAGTAGCATGGCATATAGAAACCGTGTAGAGTATGCATGATTGTTCTGTAAGCCTGCAACTTCTCTAATTACGGAAAAAAAAACTACTAAAGATAATTTTAAAAAATTAACAAAGTCAAGTTTTAGACCTGAGAAGGGTTGAGGCAGAGGAGACAGACACGTAAATGGGTAAATTGTGATAGAACTCCAAACTAAGACATTTATTGAGTGCAGCACCTAGCACCAAGCACTAAACTGAGGATTTCATACTCACTATTAATTTTTACAATAAGTTTAGGAGGGAAGTATTAATATCACCCCTATTTTACAGAGAAGGAAACATAGATTTAGGGTCATTAAGTATTTAGGAAGTGTCAGTTGGGATCAGGGATCTTCCTTCTTTTCTGATTGCAGATCTCACCCCCTCAAGGCCCGTCCTTTGCTATCTCAATGTAAACACTAGCAGAGCTCTATCATAGGGGCAGTAAAAGAACAGGGGATTGACTACCCAGGGAATTAGAGGAGGCTTTCTCTAGGAAGAAGAACATTTGCATATATTGCAGTGCAGACAAATGAACTGGATCATTAAAAGTTCATCTTTAAGGTTGGTCCCTGGGTCTAAAAACTGAGTATGACAAGAGGGTATCCCAGAAATATAATCACACTTAAAAATATTTTTCTGAGTTGCTACTAGATGCAAAACATCGACCAGGGGATTGTATGAGATTTTAATATTCAAGCCCAACTCTTAAGAAGACAAGCATCCCACATTTGTTCTAAGAGAATGGAGCTGAAGCATCTTCATAAGGGTAGTGCAGGGTAGTAGGAAGATTTCTGAACTGGGAGTTGGAAGATTTGAGTTCTAGTCCCACTTTTATCACCAGTTTATCCTAGACAAGTTAGTCAGCTTTCTTGGCTCCAATTCTGAAGGTACAAAATGCAGGTTTGGGCCAGATGCTGTCTTAGTTTTCCCTGTCCACTATGACAAGTAATGTACAATGGGTTGGTTTAACAGCAGGAAGTTATTGGCTCACAGTTTGGGAGGCTAGAACTCTGAAATCTAGGCATAGGAGAGGCTGGGCTTTCTCTCCAAAGTCTGTAGTTCAAGTGCTGACTTGCTGCAACCCTTAGGGTTCCTTGCTTATATCTCTGCCTCTCTTCACATGGCAATGCCCAGATTCTCTATGATTTCCGGCTTCTTTTTATAAGAGCTCCAGCAATGAGATTAGGGCCCACCCTGACTGAGTTTGGTCACACCTAAAGAGGACCTTCAAGGTTCCTCTTCACCAATGAGTTCACCCCTAACTGATAATACATATTCAAAGAGTCATATTTACAGATGGGTTCGTACACTCACAGGAAGGTGGATTAAGATTGAGGACATGTCTTTTTGTTGGGGTGCATGATTCAACCTACCACAGATGTCAAGGGTTCCCTTTTGGCTCTTATGTTCTATCATTCTAAGAATCATCAAGGAGGCAGAGGCAAAGGGCTTACCTGAGAGGGTAGAGGAAGAAAGGGGGAGAGTAGCTCACATCAACAGAGGGCCTCCTACTTGAAGCCCCTTTGGCATCTGCATCCTGCAGATGGCCTGTAGCCACAGTAAATGGGCTGCTGGGGTCCCAGACCTATTCTCTATTGTCAGTCTGACCAAGAGTCCCCTAAATAATGAAATAAACAGTAAGAGAGCTTGGCAGGCACTCTGGGAGGTCAGGGTTTGTTGGAAACTTTGCATATCAACTGTACCGAGTGGCTGCTTAAAGCTATTATACAATTATTATTATTATTACAGAATTATGGTAACCAACATCATTTATTGGAAGTATTCCGTGTGCTAGGTGCCACGAGGAGTGCTTTACTTACAATTATCTTATCTACTCCTCTTGGCAAATTTAAGACATTATCTCCACTCTATAGATGAACCTCTGGCTCAGGAAGGATACATAACTTGCCTGAAGTAATACAGACACTAAGTGTAGGGCCCGTATAATCCAGGACTGTCTGACTTCAAAGCCACAGCTCTCTAGCACTCTGTTAAACTTTTTCTACGATCTCTGACACTTCCAATCTGGCACTCTTCCCTCCCTTTGACCTGTAATGAGCAACGGTAGAGGATGCACACCCGGCAGGAATAATACTGTTCTCTTAACTCACAATTTGCAAAGTGCTTTTTCATACTTCACATCATCTGATTCTCACAGCGGCCCAGGGAGCTAGATGGAACATCATCTCTATTTTATAAAAGAAGCTGAGTCTCAAGGGTAGCTATGTATCTTGGAGTTTTCATAAATTTGCTTTTTATAATAATACAAAACTCATCGTGTCTGACCACTCTGGGGCATCAGGTTTCAGAACATGATGTCTTGTTTCTTAAAGTGTATCCAGTTATTTATATTTATATTGCAGAATGGTTACCACAGGGCTTTCCCGGAGAGATATTACCAAACAGCAGCTGGTGTTTCCTTAAATCCTCTTCCAGGACTGTGTATACCATTGCCAAACAACTAAGAATAGTTCAGTGAATACTAAAGTTTCAATCCCTCGTGGTGATACAGTTTTCCTCTTTCAAAATGCCATTACGTTTATTGAATTCCATCCTCTTTCCTGAATTAACAATGTGTATGTAAGTTGCGTTGAACATTTTGAACCTTCTTTTCTGATTATGAGGCTGTATGTGGTACTATAGTGTAGATAGTACAGAACTTTTTCATAAATATTCTGCAAACTACATTTTTATGTAATTTTTACATAGCTCTGTAAATATCAGAAACTTACGAACAGTGTCTCTCCCTTTCTACTCAGAGAAAGCACACATAAAAGAAACGTAAATAACCTTTGGCCAATCTCTCTTCCCATTAGAGAGGGTAGTAGCTGTTTGCAATGTTAGGTTAGTGGTAAATTAATTGGAACAATTGTTACACCCAAAACAAATTTCATAAATATAAATGTTGAGGGAAAAAAAAACATAGAAAAAAGAATGGTTCAATTTATACAAAATTTAAAAAACAGGCAAAAACTAATGTATAAGACAGCCCCTTGGGGAATCTGGGAGGAGGCCCAAGGGGACTTTGTCTGGTGTTGGTTTGGGTACTTGTTACATGGATGTGTTTACTTAATGAAAAATCACTGAGTTCTTTAGTTGTGATTGGTACACTTTTTTTTCCACATGCTATACTTCAATAAAAAGTTTTAGGAAAAAAATAAATTAGCCCTCTATTTCTTGGGCCTTGTCATCTATAACCAGGATCTTGTTTCTTCTTCTGTCACTCAAGTTTCAGTTTGGACTTCATCACTGGGAAGTGTTCCACCTCTAATTCTAGACTTTGGCATGCAACCTCAATCTTCTATCTGCCTAATTTTGTATTTCCTTTATGGCTCTCCGAAGCAACCACCAGCACAGCCCGAGGAAGCAAAGGCTCTGCTATTTAAAAGTGTGTGTCCTTGAGCATATTGCTTGTTCAGTCTAAGCATGAGGATTTTCTACCTGTAAAACTGGGATAGTGGGAGGGCAACGGTGGCTCGGTGGCAGAGTTCTTGCCTGCCATGTCAGAGACCCAGGTTCATTTCTTGGAGCCTGCCCATGAAAAAAAAAAAACTGAGATAATAATGGCTGCCTTATAAGAGTATAATCACTCACCATGAGGATTGAATGAAATAATGTGTACAAATGTCCAACACAGTGCTTGGCATAAACGTCCTTGGAAACCTGACTTTGACCTTAATGTGACTTCATTCCCTTAACTCCCTTCCTCCCCATTCTGCTTGACTCTTTATTTAACATGAACTCCACAGAGTAATATAAAAACATCACTCACCATCACTTGGGAATTTCTGGGAAACCCCCATTGTCCATATTTGCGCTTTACTTCCGTGGTTGAAATGTGTCAACATTAGGCTAGCCAGGTCTACACAATAGACTTACTTCAGATGGGCCCTCAATGTGTTGTCATCTCCTGCTGATTCCCCACAGTTTTAATGCTAAAACCTCCTCACTATTCAGGAATTCCCATCTCAGATAATATCCTCTCAGTTTCAAACAAAGACCAAGCTTCCTATCTCATTGATAAGATAAAAGTCAATTTGAATTTCTTCAGCCTCACTCTTTCATGCCTCAGAAAGCATCTTTAGCCACACTTTTACCCATTCATTTTAGGGCTCCTCCTTCCTTCCTACTCCTCCCTTTAGATCTTGAAAGCATCACCTCAGCTTTCGTCAGGACCTTGCTAATTACATTCATATCCTCACTCATTTGCATCTTCATCCTTTTCCTTTCCATGGCCTTCACCACTGCTTCTTCTTCCCCCCACACTTGTGTCTCTGCCATTTAAAATCAAACTAAAAGTTTTTTTTTTAATTTTTCTTCAATAATATCCCATCTTTCACTAACTTTCATAGAAATAGTTTTAAATCCTGTTTCTACTTTCTCACCAGCCCTTCACTCTTAAAATGCTTATAATTTTGCTTCTTTTCCCTCCCATCAATTGCAACTTCCCCCTTTCTTTCTTTAATCCCAGCGACTTCTTAAATGTGACACTTAGTGGACATTTCTTAGCGCACATGATTAACTGTTGCTTTTGGCTCGGCAATTATCATCTCTCCTTTGGCAATCTCATTGGCTTCTATGGCCTTAAGTGTTATTTTCATTTGAATGATCTTCTAATCTTTGGTCCTGTTACTGTTGCTTTGGCCCTACCACCCCATTTACATTTCCAACTGGCCACTGGATCTTATCACATGATAATTCCATTTCTACAAACTCATCATGAAACAGATCATTTTATGGAAGGAACATCATTCAGATGTTTCTCTCTGGATCTTATTTTCTCCTACGCAAAACGAACGGATTTGGGATCATGTAATGACTTGCATAGCTATGACATTCTATAATGTTATGGTTCAAAAGATATAACCATCATCTTCTCCACCCCTACAATCTATCCCTTCCCCTAACTTCCGTCTTTTTATTAATCACTATCTTTCCCAATCATCTAAACTTATCTCAGCTTTATATTCAATACTTCCATTTTCCTCAGTTTCTACAACCCAGTAGTAGGCACTCTTGGTAAGTTCTATCTCAACATTATCTACTGTATCCAGCCCACATATTTCCCTTTTTCTTATTATAAACCAGAACCAAGCCCACATCTAACTAACCAGAATTTTTGCAGTCACTCTCTCATTGCAGTCCATGTTTTACATACCATCAGATTGACTCTCTTAATATGTGGATCTTATTACATCAAAGACCATATTAAAAATCTTTAGTGGCTCCCATGACTTATACAGAAATGTCCAGATTCCTTTTATTTGGTTCTTCACAATCCAGATCTAACATCTCATACTCTTCTCCTTTACTTATTCTCTGCTGCAAACAAACAGATGGACGTGTTTCCCCATTACTACACCTTCTCCTTGATCATGCTCTTTTCTCTACCTGAGATGTTGCTTTCCATAATCCCTTATTGAAATACTTTACCATTACTCAAGGCCTAAGTCAGACACTAACTTCTACAGGAAGACTCCTTTGATTTCCATGGCTAGAGGTGATCTCTCTGAGCTCTGAACTCTTCTGCCTTCTTGTATCTTTGCTGTGGCCCTTTAGAATGCCTTAAGAGGATTGGGTACTTGGACCCAAACAATGCTGCTTGAAAAAGTAGAGGGATGAATGAACGAATTAGGTACTTATTCTTGTGCTCAGTTTATGATTTAAAAAAAAAGTCACATGGAACCTGCCCTTATGGTGTAGTTGGGAGGCAAATTACTACTCAGTGATATAATTAGAAAGGAATGTAAGATCGTTTGAAATATGAACACCACACTGAATTGCTTCTGCTTTTGATTCAGATTTTGTTTCAGCTCTTCTCCAAAAGAGCTGGCTTATATTAGACACAAATCAGTTGAGGCCTCTTTCCCATGAGTAAAATGTAGGGTTGTCATATTTAACCAAAAACAAATAAGCAAACAAAACAAGATGCCTAGTTAAATTTGAGTTTCAGATAAACAACACATCTTTTAGTCCTTACAACCAGTCTTTATGCTAAAAAATTATTTGTTGTTGATCTGAAATTCAAATTTAACTGGGTGTCCTATATTTTTTCTGGCAACCTTAAACAAGGGAACTGTTCTTAATAATCTCTAATGAGTCTCTCTATTCTGACATTCTATGCTTAATAGTGTTTCAGGGAAGGGAATGATAAAGCAGTGTTGTGCCCTCTTCTTGCAATTCTTTCCCCCCAGATTATTGTACTCAGATTTTAGCTCAATCATGGAATCCTTAAGCCCCTCTGACCATGCTATCTAAAGTAGCACCTCTTCATCCTCTCAGCCCAACCCTGCTCTAGTCACCCTATAACCCATTAGTTTGTTTTATTTTTATTATCTGAAGGCATCTTAATCACTATTTGGACACATGTTTCTCTCTGTCACTAGAATGTAATTTTCAGAGAGAAGGGCCTTTATTATTGCTTTCAAAGCTGTATCCCCAGAACCTACAACAATACCTGACACTATAAAAGTCGTCAACAAATATTTGTTTGTTGATGGGATAAATGAATCCCTAGTGAAGTAGGAATCACATAAAAATTAGCAATGCCTTCAGCAGGTTATCAGATTACCACATCTTTTCTAGGTCCAAGTATGAACTTAGTCCCATTGTCAGCAGGCTATGAAAAGCAGGTAAGATACACCAATGTGCTTGAACAAGCCACTTTTACTTTCCTTAACTTTCCCAGAAGAAAACAAGAACCTTCTACATTCTGGGACAATGTTGAATATTATTTACATAAACACTTGTGACTATTACTTGTTATGCACTGACATCCTATCCTTGGGATTGGGAACCTGGGATGTGGGTGGATTTCCGACCCCCTATTAAGGAATTAGAGGCTTTTGGTTAATTTTATTCTTTAGGACTCAATTTAATAAGTAAAATGTACCCAGAATCATGATATAGGAGATGTAAAGAAGTAAATGGACTAGTTTTAGCCTATGGAAAGCTTATAACCCTGCTAGTGAAGAAGGAGTTAAAAGTAATCTCAAATCTAAGGTGTGAGTCCTAGTCCTACCACCAGACACCTGCTTCACCTTGGGGAAGTTATTTCATCCTAATGTTCTACATTCTCATAGGGGATGTGAAGATGAAAGTACTGACACCATAGAGTTGTTGTGAAGCTTAAATGAGAATATTTATGAAGCTCATAACACTGTACCTAGATTATTAAGTATATAAATGTTCAATACAAGCTGGTAACATTATTGGCTAGTGTTGGTTTGAGCAGTTTGGTGGGGGAAAAGTGGTATGAAAGGAGGGAATAGAAAATTCCACATGAAACATATAGCAAATACTATAAAATGATATAGTAAGTGCTATAAAAAATGAATTTTAAGACCCATGAGGACTGAGGTGGTTCAAAGAAAGGAAAGCTGAGTTATGTAATGTGGTCAGAGAAGACTTTATGTAGGAAATGGGATTTTAAGTAAGGGCATAAAGCAGTGGTTTGGGGAGAGGGTGAGAAATACCTGAACTCCTCAGCATTAAGCTGAGGAATGCTGGAACTATATATGTCCCTGCCCTTTCTCTCCTCTTCAATGGGTCAATCAGAACTTAGGATGGGGCATGACCAACCATGTCTAGTTGTCCAAAGGCTTCCCAGATGATTCTGCAGGGCACCCATGGCACTGAGGTTGGAGGCAGTGAGAGACAGATGTGGTCCCAGTTGTCATCATGGGACCCAGTCTTTTCCATGGGTTATTCTGTCTTTGCATTTACTAATATCTAACTTATCTTCCTGACTGCCAGTCTGGATGACCTGCAATGACCTCAGGTTCAACACCAGACACAGAGACAAAAGCCTTGCACAAACTTCTCAACTGGCTCTTACAATTGCATAAAGGTCTAACCCCTGAAAGATAATCTCTTATTCTATGTTGCTCTTAGTGGTTCTGCTTCTCTGATCAAATCCTGGCAGATACAACTGACAATCATAATAACTAACATTTACTGACAACAAATTCTGTTCCAGGCACTGTTCCAAGTGCTTTCCATATATTGATTCATTAAATTCTCACAACCACCCAAGGAGACAGCACTATCATTACTTCCATTTCTCCCATGAGGAAATAGAGGCACAGGGGGGTTACATAATTTGCCCAAGGTCACAGAGCTAGGAAGCAGTAGAACTAGATTTTAAGCCCTCCTGATCTGCTTCAGAATCCATGCTTTTACCACTGCTATACTACCTTTCATTACTTAGCAGAAACTGGCCTAAAGGAATTCTTCTCAACTATTAGCTCATCCTCACAACAGCCCATTTTACAGATGGGGAGATGAAGGTCCATAAAAGTAAAGCAATTGACTCAAGAAACAGAGTGTGTCAGGGTGGGAACCCAGGTGTTTCTAACCCTTATCCTGTTTGTTCTCTGCCATGGTGCTCTTGTGGTTTCCCGGCAAAGATAAACAGGATAAACTATTGGCAAAGCATCAGTGAGGAAGACAGCATAACAATGTAGGTAAAAAGTGTTGTGAGCTTGAATGGGGCCATTAACAGCGAGAATGGAAAATAAGGTAGGATGGGTGTTCGATAGTTAGTGCAATATGCAATGAGGGACTACATCCACTTTGATTATATCTGTAGCCCCAGCAGCAACCAGCTCAGAGGAGGTGATTAATAATTGTCCATGCAATGAAGTATTGTGACACTGTTCAGGAATAAAACCCCTCTACAACAGGTCAGCACCCATCCTTAAAATGATCTCTTGGTCCCTGTATTAGTTTTCTATCTCTGTTGTAACAAATGACCACAAATATGATGACTTAAAAGGAATTTATTAACTTACAGTTCTGTATCTCAGGAGTCAAAAATGGGTCTCGCTAGGCTAAAATCAAGGCATCAGTAGGGCTGCATTCCTTTCTGGAGGCTCTAGGAGAGAAAGCATTCCTTGCCCATTTCCAGCTTCCGGAAGTTGCCCAAATTCCTTGGCTCATGGGCATCCTCCTCCATCTTCAAAGTCAGCAATGTCCAGCCAAGGCCTTTCCACACTGCCATCTCTCCGGTTCTGTTTTTGGATTCTCTCTTCCATTTTCAAGGACCCTGTGATTACATTGGGCCAGCCAGAAAACCTAGAATTACTTTCCTATTAAAAGGTCAGCTGATTAGCAATCTTCGCTTCCTTTTGCCACGTAAAAGGACCTACTCACAGGTTCTGGGGATTAGGATGTACGTGCTTTGGGGGCCATTGTCCTGCCTACTTCAGCTCCCTTTACCTGCAAGATAAAATTCAGGCTGTTTGGTCCGAATTTCAAAGTTTTTATAGTTTGTTCATATCCCTTGCCACAATGCTGCAGCCACACTGAACTTTTCAATGGTCTCTGGAAACATGATGAACTTTCAGGCTGAAAGTTGAGCACAGTACTTGCAACAGCTATCCCTCTCAAGTTCTATGTGCCTTTTACGATTCTGCCATTGCAGAAAGGGCCTCACTGCCAAGACAGGACTAATTCATTTTATATGATGATCATTATTCATACATATATTAATTCCTAAATATCTGTAAAGTGTTTTTCATATGTAGACACTAACTTAGGGGATGGTTCCATATTTGTATAACCTGTGAGTCATATGCCTTGCCATCATCTGCTGTATTTGTCCTATTCTGTCCATATGTGTTTCTGATAAATTATCTCAGTGGTGTTGTGGGGTCACCTAAATTGACATAAAATAGGAAGATGTAGTTATAAATAACCATATAAGCCAGTTGAGGCCTTTTCTTGGAAGTTGATATGTGATAGCTAAAGGCTGGGCATAAAGTTTGGTTCCCAGCAATGGCACCAGACACATGAGTAGGCTGAGGGTGATGGCTAAGTTTCCCAGTACCTCCCAAAATATCTGTTCTTACCTCTTTTGCCATAGTTACACAAACACTAGCCTCTCTCCTTGTCACATTTCTAGTCCCCTCCCAACTCTGAGGATCACTCTGGAAATGTCCTAACATTTTAGACAAATGGCTAGAGTTTGGTTTGAAAGTCTCTTTCTGGAATCAGTTCTACCTCAGATGACTCTAAAAGAACTTTTGATCTCTACCTTTACCCCAACAAAACTCCCTTTTAACTACAGTAGATCACACAGTATTTGTTTAAGGAATATGATTTCCAGAGTCTACTGTGTTAGATGCTGGGGTTAAAATAGTGAAAAAATAACTAGTGAATAACTAGTTTTAGTGCATGATGGGGTTCTATTCCAATACAGCAAGTGAATTCAGAAGTGGAAGTATGGGGTAGTGGAAATCACTGGGCATCATGGACACCTAACGAAGTGAGGGACTCTGTGGAGGAAGTGGTTTCCAAGTGGCAAAACCAAGAAGTTACAGGGATGAAGAGGAGGTTGGAGGAAGGGGAATCAAAGAAGAGCAGGGGTGAAGTCTCAGGAACAGGAGTGCACAGGAGCTCCTTGCTCACCAGGTTACAAATCAATTGCTGATTATGTGAATATAGCTACTGAGCTTTTTGGTAGATTCTAATTGCCCTCTGGCATGTTGTAGAAGAAAGCAAGGGCTTTGGCTTTTAATTGCTTTTTATATTGCCACCACATTTTTAGTGAACTCCAGCCAGTCACTTCACCTTCTGGAACATCAATTTCCGCATCTGTCAGATGAGGATAAGAATGCCTGCCCTCACAGGACTTTGCAGGGATTCAATGGGGCAACATGTGGGAAAATCCTCTGCAAATTCTAAAGTGCAAGGGATTATTATTCCAATTCCTGTCACCGCCCAGGCCACTCCTTGTTTCCACCCTCCATTGCCCATCCAGATTTGCTCAGCAAATGCAAGCTAATTTTAATACCATCTGCTGACAGTAAATCAAGTCGGGTGATCAAGAGCCAAAAGACCAGATTTTAGATCCCCCCAGGCCATATACCACCATAACCCAGGCCACGGTAACAGATAACAGGGAGAGGACCTTTAGGGAAATCTACCAAGCCAGCCAATCTGTATTTCTTTTTGTTTTTCTTGCTCATTTGACAAATGTGGAAGCAAGGGCAGGGAAAGGGCTTATGAATGTTACCCAGCTAATGGAGGAGGGGCTGGGTTTCAGATGCACTGTGCATTTCCATTGTCTCCTGCCATCAAAGTCAATCTGTCTCTCCTGCCCAGGCCCCTCTCAAGTCCCTCCCTCCCCTCCAAACCAGTACAGGGGCAGTGAACCACAACTTGGAAGCAATTTAGCTTTCCCTGTTTTCACCCACTGATGCCATCTCCTAATCCCTCCCTTCTTCTAGGCTTACTATAATTGAATAGTCCAAACCTCTGTGGTTTGGGAGGCTAATGGCCACCTTCCAGACTAAGTCAATCAGTTGAATGAGTAGTAAGCTCCATGCTTTAGAAGGAGTTTTCTCTGGAGCACAATGAACACATTACTTGTATCTCCTCTCATCATAAAGTCATTACCTAGGAGAAGTTCGGCAGCTGCAAGAGAAAGGTCTTTGTAACTCCCATGGGTGTAACACCCAAGCTTGTCATTTGGGAAAAGAACTCAATTATACCCATGGAGGGGAACAGCTATGGGATGGATCCAGGACCTCGTTTTAGGTAGTATTTAAGATGAACTTTAACATTTTCATTTCACTGTTATTATTGTGTTGTGAAGTCATATTTATGTGTTTGCACAGATTTCTTTCTCCCATTGCTCCCCCTCTCCAACCTTTAAAAAAATATGGGCAGGCAACCTGGTATAGTAAATAAAGACACTTGTCTGAGTAGCAAAGCAGACTTGGTGTTTAGCCCCAGCTTTCCCACTAACTAGCGTGGAAGTTCCTCGTAAGTCGGTAACCCTCTTGAGGCCTCAGCTTCCTCATCTGTGAAATAGGATTAGTATTTCCAGTCCTCCCTACCTCTGGCTCACGTGGAACAACAATTACAACAACCGAAAGAACGTGAGGGTGGTTTGAAGCTCACGGTCTCTGGCTCAGTTCCATCGTCCCAACCTCTCTAGGGCTGGGAACACAGCAGGCTCTTGGGAAATACTTGCTGGGTAAATGGAATGCTACATGTTGGCTTCTTAAAATAATGGGAAAAGAGTGTCTCTTCGATTATTAAACACGGCCAGTTGAAAAACTGCTTATCTGATATCGATAGTCTGGGGAATGTTGCAGTTGGTGAAGCTCAGATTATCTATGTGGTTTGAACTGTGGTTTACTCATGAGCAGACAAGAACTTTCCTTCTGGGTGTTTCTGAGAACCATGCCCTATGCTTATCTATCTATCAATCATCTATTTATCTAAAATCTACCTATCCATCTTCTATTTAACCCATCATCCATCTCTGTCTCTCTGTCTCTGTATCATATCTATCTATCTCTATTATCTATCAATTATCTCTCTATATCTATTATCTGTCTAGTTCATATTTATATATGCACATATATAGAGAGAGCTATAGACCACACACAAAGATACACATACATATTGACCCTCTCTTTTGCTAAGGAGAAAATGAGGTCTAGAATAGTATTAACAGCTTGATGTTTTTAACTTTCCCACTTAAATATTATTTGTCTGCAATGCCATGTTTGAGTTTCAGCAACAAAGTTAGAAGACCAGCGAATAGGCCATTTATGAAGAATGCATTTTGATACTTAAAATGCGACTCCCTGTGACCAGCAGGGATTGCCCAATCCAGCCAGGGTGGAGACACTGCCCTGGCATGGGATCACTTTCCTAATGAAACACAGACCCTCCAGGAAAGAAAAAATAAATAAATAAAAAATTTAAAGGGTAGGGTAAAGGCCTTGAGTTCAGAGTCTGTGTATAATTCATCTTTGTAGTCACAGCTACTCACACATTATAGGTATCCAATAAATGTCCGATGAATGCACTAGTGAGTGTGAGCAGGTAATGAAAAGAGTTCTGGCATGGGAGTTGGGAGACATCAACTCTAGCCCTCACTCTAGTATAAGTTATGTCAGCATGGGCAAGCCACTCCACATTTTTCGCTCCCAGATGTAAGACAAGAGGGTTGGGTAAGTCAGCAGCCCATAATCAAGAAAGTGCAATGAACTGGCTGATCTCTGATCTGGGAGATGGTGTCAAACTCTCTCCTCCACCCTAATATGGATTCCAAGGTCCTTGGTGGGTAAGAGAATCCAGCCAACGGAGATGTCCTGCGCCTGTACCCAAGGTGCAGTCTGGGCGTCAGTGCTGACAAGGTGCCCAACACTGAACTGGATTCTGTGATGATAATGCCTGTGCTCAGAAGCTGTATCAGTTTCCTAAGACTGCTGCAACAGAGTACTTCAAGTAGGGTGACTTACAACCAAAACTTTCTCTCTCATAGTTCTGGAGGCTAGAAGTCTGAAAGTAAGGTGTCAACAGGGCTGTGTTTTCACGGGGGTTCTAGAGAGGAATCCTTCCTGGCCACTTCCTAGCCTCTTGTGGCTGTTGGCAACCCTTGCTGTCCCTTGGCTTGTAGCGCTATCATTCCCATCGCTATCTCTGTCATCGTCCCATGATCTCCTTTCCTGGTGACTGTCTCTGTGTGTCCTCTCTTCTTAGAAGGACACCAGTCATAAGAACTAGGGCCCACCCTAACCCAGTGTGAGTTTATATTCACTTGATTATATCCACAAAAATTCTATTTCCAAATAAGGTCATTTTCATAGGGGCTAGGAGTTAGTATGTCAACACATCCTTTTGGAGAACACAATTCCACACATATGGTGCTGCAGGAAGCACTGAGAATAGAGGGACTAAAATCACCAGAAAATGAACTTATTCAAGGAAGCTATTGGCTTCTACTGGCCACTCACCTTGTAGTGGAGTGGTGGACCTGTGGACTCTGCTAAAGCAGTAGAGTCCTTGAAAGGCTTTTCCCCATGGCTGAAGGTAAAAGCGAGAACACGGGAGAGAAGACATTCCTTTGGGTGGCTGTGTTTCTGCAATACAGCAAATGTTCCCAGTAGGCATTTGGTTTGGTTTTTATTCAACCCTTTATGAGTTCATATCATAGCTTACTATTTTTCTGTAATATTCTTATTTTGTAATCAAATTTATTACTATTTTTAAAAGTACTGCAGAAAGGGCAGCCATGCACACAGTGCTTGCCACGTCACTAAATTCTCTCATACTAATGTATAAGATATTTTGGGCTATAGTGATGCCTACAGAGGAACCATTTAGGGTAGAAGGCTGAGAAGATGGCATCTGAAATTTCATTGTAGGGAACTTTTCTTCGGTTTGTTGGCACACACTTGTAAAGTGGAAAGGTAGAAGATGTGTAGTATAATTCTAACATGACTGGCCACATACAGATTCAACTGGGACGTTCTGAGATTGTGTGTTCAGGGAAAGAGCAAGAATTTTGAAGGCTGGGGTTCAAATACAAATTCTGCCCCATAAGAGTTGTGTGACCTTTGGGAAGTGACTGAATTTGCTTTTTTATGGGCAGGAGTTTGTTTATCTTTAAAATGAATACATTGATAACATCCCCATAGTTTCAATGTGCGTATGTTAAAAAGAGGACATGGGAAGCACCTAGCGCTCAGTAGATATTCCATAAATGTTGAACTTCTTCTTTTCTCCAAACAGCTCTGCCCTTCTGTGGTCCACTCTGCTCCCCATCCCTAAACCAAGAAGTGAGACCCATTAATTAGTCAGGTAAGTGTCCCTTTCTCATAATTTCATGCATCATACTCACTAAAGTGTATTCTCTCTCCTCAAAATACTCTTCCCCCTATTTCCAACATTTTAATGAAGAGTGCTGCCCAGCCTAATAGAGCAGCAGTGACCTAGGAGAAATCTTAAATCTGAGACCAGAATTCATCACGAGAACAAAAGTATATTGTTCTGCTGAGCTGAGTGATAATAAGAAATAAAATCAGCATAGTGCTCTAGAGGAACCATTCTCTTTTAAATATCTCTCTTATTATATATGGAGGTATTTATGATAAAGAATAGACTCAGAAATGGTACCTCAATTCACTGTCAAATGAGTATAACAGCTTTGGGCAGACTTTTACAAACAGTAAGTTAGGTAACAATTCTTTACTGTATGAAATGTAAGGTAAGCAATCATAATAGCCAACGACCTGGATCATTTAACCCTACTACCTAAAAGACTCTGCAATGAATATTATAATGAAGGGATTTTTTAAAAATTAATGCATGAGAAAGTGAAAGCAAAGTGAGAACATTCTCACGAGGCATTCTTTTTCTCCTTATGGTGTATATATATTGCAGAAATGAAGCAGTGTGATCATTTTATTTGGCCTGGTTTGTGGAAGAGTTTGAAAAGTCACTTTTCAAAAATTTGTATTGTTTTCTTTTTCTGGTAGCAATGTCTGTAAGCTGATGAAATTCTAAAAAGCTTAACACACTACCTTTGCTATGTGGCACAATAACAAGTCACTTATACAGGTACTGAAAGTAGGAAAGACCCAAAATGAAGCCCTGGAATACAGACACCCATTCATGAAATGAAAAGCAGTAAAGGACATGAAGCAATAATGGATTTTCAGTCCTTATGGACCTTATATAAGATCTTCATAGAGAAAAGGAATGAATCAACTCTAGGAAACTGAGAAATTCAGTTGCTCTTCCAATCACTCTGAATCAGAATCTGTGAGTTTATCTAATGGGATAAATTTATCATTCACAGCGAAAGGTGACAAGGCTAATGGACATATGAAAAGAAGAGAGACAAGGAAAGAAGAAAGAATCAATCCATGTGTGGGAGCTCAAAAAGCAAATTGCAGAACTGCTGCGGAATCAAACAACCTCAAAGTGACTAAACATTTCTCGTCTAAGCCTGAAAAACGACATTCTTCAGGAAGGCAAGTGTTTCTACTTGCATGTTGCATTACTGAATGTCAGACTTTGAAAGCTCGCCCCAGAGGTGGGAGTCTACCTTGCCACCGAAGAAGTCATAAGGAATATTTATGCATATCATACATACTCCAAGGAATCCTGGACAAGAGTCAGTGAAGAATCCATATAAATAAGACCTGCTAAGACCTGTGTACCTACTATGCACTAAACATTCATTCATTCAACAAATAAGTGCTGGCCACTTCTTCTGGAGTACAATAATAAACAAAAGTAACACAAATCCCTGACCTCATGAAGCTTATATCTCATTAGTCAACAATGTCCGCTCAATCCTAACAATAGCCAAAGAGGTTAACCTTCCCATTTTGCAGATGAGGAAACTGAGATTTAAATAAATCAAATAATTTGCCTAAGGCCAGGGAGCCAGTAATTGATGAGCCAGTATTCAAATCCAGTTTTGTGCAGTTCCAAACCCTGAATTCTTAACAACTTTGCTACTAACAACAGAAAAAGGCTTCTATTAAGGGTCAGCACATCTACTGCAACAAAGATGAGTGTTCTCCATAAAAGTATCCTTTCTTATTTGCAGGAATCAGACTACAGTTCCAAGAAGTCAAGCTACTTAAACAAGGAAGTGCTACCAATAGACAGGGTCCCATTTAACCAAAATGTATTAATCAGTTATGTGTTAAGCATTATATCAGTTCCTCAGGATGTGAGATAGGATGTAGTTTTTACCCTCAAGTTTTCTAGTGGGGAAGAAAAACAGATAAATGGATCATCATAACATAGCAGGTTAAGCCTGAGATAAAGAAAAGCTGGAGATGCCGGTGAGAGAGCAGAGGAAAGTTTCCTAAGACAGTCTGAGGGGAAGGGGTGTTGACCCTTAAGTTGAGTTTTAACTGGTTGGAGTTACCCTGGTGACAAAATGGGGGGATGGAATGGGAAAGTGCTACAGTGCTCTAAGCAGGGAGAAGTGAAGCAGGGAAGTGAAGGGCAGCACGATGCTTGAGAAACTGCAATTGTTTCAGTGTGAAGGACAGAGTGGGAGAGAGAGGCTCCTGCAACTTTGGCTGTCCTGTATTTTGCAATGTATATCTTTAGGGAGAGGTTGTAGGCAGGACAAAAATTGGGGAAGATCCTTAGAGATCCAATAATGAGCTGTGAAATGTACTTAAGGCTGAAAAAATAGAATCGGACTGGATAGACTAAGATAAAAAAAAAGGAAAGAAAATATCTGGCATGTAACATACAGTAAGGGTATTGTTTCATAAAGCACACATATGTGGGTGCTTTGGAGGTAAACCTATGTCTTACTGTGAGTCATGATCAAAAGAGTCTGAAAGCCACTAATTCTAGGCTGCACCTTCCAAGGGGTCTGCTTACCTTGGATTCATTAACCAACAGGGGTCTCTCAAGGGACCAACTATCTACCTAGTTCTACTGAGAGACAAAGAGAGGCTACTCAGAACATAACTGTCCCAGTTTCTAAACCCTTTCCAAATTTCAAAGTCCATGATCTAATTCTAAATCTCAAGTGACTGTCAACTCCAATGATCAGGGCTATGTATGAAAAGCAATTAATATTTCTACTTTTAAAAAGGGAGAAAAATATGCATGCAAGATGAAGTTTCAAAGGACTCCAAGAGAGCCTGCGACCAGTAAAAAGTTCTCTGACCCAGCTAGGTTTTCCACCAAATGAGTCATCCAGGTACAATGCCAAGGCATATGAGTCATGAAACATGCCCTATGTTGTATCTTTGTCTTTTTTTTTCCTTTATAGAGGGAATTTCCCTAAAAATTTCTCTTTGGATTTTATCCCTCACTTTCTCTTCTAATTCAGTGCATTTCCTGCCAGTCTCTCTGTTCTTCGAGTTTTGCTTTACAGTATTTAATCTTGTTTCTCTTCCACTTTGGTCATTCTGGATTAACAGAGTATAGTTAATATGCAAAGAAAATACACATAAAGATATGGCTTTTAAGAAGACAGAGTTTAAGATGTTGTTTCTTTTATATTTATTACTAACCTGCTTGCAAAATGCATGAGTCATGCAAAAAAAAACAAAAACAAAAACAAAAAAACATGAGTCAAAGAGAAAGTTGACAGAGGTGGTTTAATAAATACGTTTCAACTAAATTATCTGTCAAATTTGGCTATGAAGACAGGAGAGATGGATAAAAGCAAGTAAAAAATTTACTCTGGGCATAAATTAATTAGATGGGTTGCCAGTATCAATAGAATTAATCAGAAAATTGTGTTTCATGACTCAGCACATACATTTTGTCTATGAATAAGCAATAAGAAGTTGATGTTGCAAAGGACTGATTCTCTCTCAAGTTCGAATGATGGATCCTTCACTAAGACCACTATGCCCTCTATAGTAACACTGACTGTATCAGAAGGCTCTCTCATAGAACCATGGAGCTTTTGAAATTGAAAGCAATCTTAGAGATTATCTAGTCCAGAGCTTCTCAACCAGTTGGGGGACATAAAAGTATCACATACTGGGTCTTATGCAAATTGAGATAGCCCCTGTGTTGATATTCTATGCTTTTTATATCTCTATTAGCTAAGAAGGCTTTGTGGAACTTTATATTCATTGTTTTAAATAGAAAATGCAAGGCTGACTATGGTTTATCCAACTATGTATATAACTTGAGAATCACTAATATAGTCCAAATCCCCCTTTTACAGACGAGGAGAATGAATTCCAGAGATCACAAATGATTTTACTCCAGACTCTATCCTCCACAGATGTAGCATGTACAACACACAAAACAGATGCCCAACAAATATTCCATTCAGCCACCTTTATAGCGACCATAAGGAAAAAGAGTGAACAAGGAAGTAATCGGCAAGAAACAACATGAGTTACAATCCTGCAGCTTTGCATTTGCTGCAGGGGCCTGTGAGGGACGGTGATTTTTCCAGGGAACTTCAGAATTTCGCCTTCATTACTGTCACATTTTAGTCTCACTGCCAAGAGCCCTATAGCAAATGGCTGCTGCACATAAAGGGACGCTTGTCCAAACAAGTGGGGAAAAAAGAAAGCTGCTTTGCTTAGAGCGCCTCAGCACTCCTCCCCTCTCTCCCTGCCTGACCTCAAGGACCTCAGAAGAGGTCAGTTTTTGAAGCCCTGGTGTGTACATGAGTAAACTTGAATCATCGTATGTCACAATGGGATCCACTAAGCCAAATGCCAGCGACCAGTTTACCGTGTGATCCCCAAACAGGTTATTTTGGCAGGTCTGGGTTGCCGGCTCACAGGGAGTCTCTAGTTGGATTTGTTTTTCTCTCCCCAAGGGAGATTTAGCCCTTTGCAAACATCAGTATCGAAACCACTGGGAAAAATATCTTCAGTGCACTCAGACTTACTTAGAAAGGACAGGGGAATGATGGGAACATCTGTTACTTTTCAAATTATAGAAAAATAGAGTGTCTGAGTGAGTCTAAGGCACAGATCATGTATAAAAAGGTAGAGAGAAAAGGGAGGTAGAGCGGATGATTTGAGTAATGTGCACTTTCAAAACAATAAGTAGAAAAGAGTGTGTTTTGTATGGAGCAGCATTTGAACTATATATGTTCACTGATTCTGATCAAAATCGTGGAATAGTTTCCAGCACACTCCATTTAATAATGGTAACTACCATTTAATGAGCATCTCCTATTTGTCAGGCACATACTTGGCACTTTATGAGCATTGTTCTGTAATCCTTAAAACAACTGTGCAAAGTTAGAATTATTAACTTCATCTTTCAAGATGATTAGTAGTGAAGCGATGATTCGTATCCATGTTATCTGTCTTCAGATAAAGACTTGGACTTCAAAGGCTCTAGTAGCATTATATGCCCTCATTTTGCCTCTCAGTAGCTGTGTGACCTTGGGCTGGTTCCTTAACCTCCCTACATTTGTTTTCTTTATCTTCAAAATGGGGCTAATGAAAGTCATTGCCTAGTAATCTGTTATACAGGACATAGGTACATAAAGCACTCAGTGAGCACAGAGTAAGCATCCAACTCAATGTTGAATTTTACTGTTGTAGAGGTGGCCATTTAATATTAGACATTCGAAGGTGATTTACTTATTCTCATCCTTAATAGGGGAAAGAAAGGAAAGGAATCAGGGCACATTTATTCAGGGGTTCTCAAACTTTAGTTTAAATAGGAATCACTTGAATTTTTGTTCAAAAATGCAGGTCCTCAGGTCATAACTCAGAAATACAAATCTCACGTTAAATCCTAAAGAGTCCCATTTATCTCTATTTATGTGTGGAGAGTGGGAATAGATCCATGCAAATCCAAACGTCCTTCATTTCTGAAAAAACCAAATCACGGTCTACGACTACCTAAAAATAGGGCTATGTGAAGAGGTTACAATTAATATTATCTGCAAATAACCTAGTCAGTTAAAATGCCCAGGTATTGAGGCTAAAATTTTCTCATTGATCTCAGTTATCTGGGAATTTGTTGTAAATATCAAATCTCAATTCATAATTACACAGTGGGAAAAGATTGGGCCGTCTCCAGTCATTAGGGCCCAGGGAACTCAGTTTGTGCTGTGTCACATGTGTCAGCACGTCTGACTTCAGAGGAAATTCTTTTAACCTAGGTCACCAGTCTTACAAGAAATGAACTATCATAAACATTTCACTTTAACAGGCTGGTTGCTCTCAAAAGAATATGGAAAAAAAAACACAAGCATAATTTCTATAATCATCTCCAGTGAATTAGTCTCTCATTTTGAGAACATGGGAGAGAAGAAATCAGGCTCAATATGGTTGGAAACAAGATTCATGTGTTTCCTGAGTAACATTTATAGAATGGTGGCTACATACAATAACACACTGATATGCACAATACCTTGATTAAGCAAGGAAGCTCAGTGATGGACTATTATAGTGTACCTGCAAAAAGAGCCTGGAGTTTTAGACTTGCTAGTTTCCCAATCTTAGAAAAAGTGTTTTTTCTCCCCAAAGCTCAGTTTTCTTATCTGGAGGATGGGGATTATAGGGCATTTCAGTTGTTAATGCTGCCAGAATGCAAAAATACCAGAACTGGGTTAGCTTTTACAAACGGGATTTATTAGTCTACAAATTTATAATTCTAAGGCCATGAAAATGTCCAAATTAAAGTATCAACAAGAGGATATCTTCTTTCAAGAAAGGCTGATTGCGTCCAGGGTTTCTCTGTCACATGGGAAGGCACATGGCGATGTCTGCTGGCCCTTCTCTCTGGGGTTGATCTCAGAATGGCTCTGTTACCTCCAGTGGGTCCTTCTGCCTTCTCCAGGGGGCATTTTCTGTCTCCAAGCATCTGTGTTTCTCCAAAATGTCTCCTTCTTAAAGGACTCTAGTAAGTGGATTAGACCTACCTTGAATGGGCAGGGTGATACAACCTAATCAACCTAACCAAAAACAACCTAATCTAAAGTTCCCACCTAACGATACATCGGTCTCCACAACATTGGATAACCAACACATACAGATACCTACCTCACTGTGTTGTTTTAAAGATTAAGGGAGATATTACATGTAAAAGCACTTAGCCCAGAGCCTGATACAGAACAAGTGCTCAGTGAATGTTAGCTATTGCTATTTATTATCAATCTAAAGCCTTCTGTGCCACATACATATTTTGCACCCCTTCCCCATTCGGTAGATCTTGACCAAGGGAGACAGCTGCCTTCCTAATTGATAGATATCTGACAAGCTGTGGGGCCGGGTGGGACAGAGTAAAGCTTGGGTGTCTATTAGGTATATGGCTCAGAATTGGTCAGATTCCCATACTCATCCTGATGGGCTATGATAGACAGTTCACTTTATATATAATTCTTCCATGGAGGCTGTGTTTCTTCCCTTTGAGCTGGGGAGCAGGGATAGCAGGGTGATTGTAGGGCTCCTTGTGGCCAAGTCTGCAAAGCTAATTCATGATACCTGTTAAGGCTAGGATACCGGTGCACTTGCTTACTGCTTGCACTGAATGTCATCCCTGCTCCCAAATGAAGCACCAGTTAAGATAAGGCCACTGATTAATGATTGCTGAATGCTGTAGAAAACCAGTTTGGATTTTTGTGTTAGCTTCACTTTATATTCATGATTTCAGATCTCAAATGGATTCTCAACACTGCCTGGAAGTCCCATCTTCTATGTCTTATCATCTCTCTCCTGAAACCTGCTACCTGCCTATCCCTCCACAAAGTAAACCCTCATACAACAACTTTCATAGTTTTGGCGTATTAAGTCTACACATCTACTTCATTAGATTGCTATTGGGATTAAATGAATTAATAAATAGAAATCACTTAGGATTTTACCTGGCACATAGTAAACTTTCAACAAATATTAGCTATGATGATGATTATCATTACCTGCACCTAAACCAATTTCTTTCTTCTTCACTCTTTTCTCTGAGGAGGTGTGCCTATTTCTGCCACTCCCTCAAACTCTGTTCTGGATTCCATCATCTTCTACCTCCCCTAGGATTGCACAGTTGCTTATCCACTACCACCCCAAACAACATTTCTCCCTTTCTTCTGCATTTTTTCAGCAATATACAAATATGCTTTGTAATCCTCTAGTGTTCAATGCATTCTTAATCTGACTCCTATCCTTACAAATCCAAAAATCTGCTCTTGTCAAGATCACCAATGACTTCCAAAGTTACCAAAACCAGTGGTCACTTTTATATCCTCATCTTTCTTCAAAACAGCTGATGGCTTCCTCTTTCTCAAAAATTAGTCTCGGGGGTGCAAGGGTAGTTCAGTGGTAGAATTCTTGCCTGCCATGCAGGAGACCCATGTTCTATTCCTGGCCCATGAACTTTCCCAAAAAACAAACAAGCAAGCAAAAGAAAAATAAACAAAAACCCAGACAAACAAAAATTCAACAAATGGTGCTGCAATAATGGGTTAGTCACATGGAAAGAGAATGAAATGTAACTCCCACCATAGAGCATATAAAATATTAGTCTCTTCTCTCAGCTTCCATGATATCTCACTCTAGAGTTTCCTCCATTTCATCTCAGTTTTCTACTCGGTATCTAAATGTGGACATTTCTTCATGGATATGGTCCTGGGTTTCTACGTGCCCTCTACACTCTCTCTCTCATGCCCATGGCTTTATTTACAATGAGCATGCTAAAAACTCTCGAATTTATATTTCCAGTGTAAGCTTTCTTATGCTCACTGAACAACTTCTCTTGGATGTGTCGCCACCCTCAAAAATTAACATATAAAACCTCAGTTTCCATCTGTGCTGGTTTGAATCTATTATGTACCCGAGAAAAGCCAGGTTTTTTTAATCCAGTTTTGTGGGGGCAGACCTATTGCTGGATGGGATCTTTTAATTAGGTTGTTTCCATGGAGATGTGACCCCACCCATTCAAGGTAGGTCTTAATCAGCTTATTGGAGTCCTTTGAGGGAGAGACATTTTGGAGAAAGTACACATGCTTGGGGACAGAAAATACCCTAGGAAATATGAAGCCAAGAGATGAAATCTAGAGTTTGCCCCAGAGAAGCTAAGAGAGGACCCACAGGACACAGAAAGAAAGCCACTGGAGTCAGAACCCAAAAGCAATGAACTGAGAGCAAGGACAAGCAGATGCCAGCCACATGCCTCCCCAGCGGACAGAGGTGTTATGGATGCTAGTAGCCTTTCTTCAGAGTCAAGGTATCATCCATTAATGCCTTAATTCAGGCATTTTTATGGCCTTAGAACTATAAATTTGTATCCCAACAAATCCCCTTTATAAAAGCCAATCCATTTCTGGTACATTGCATTCTGGCAGCTTTAGCAAACGGAAACACTATCCTACTCAGCCTTCTGAGGTTTCCTCTTCCAATCTTCTCTTAGTAAATGGCTCCAAAACCCACTCAGTGACTCAAACCAGAAACCTGGATTTCACTCTCGAGCCTTTCCTTTCCCTTACTGCTCTCACTTTCATCTAATCCACCAGCAAGTTTTGTCTATTCTATCTCTAAAATAATGTGCCAATCTGTTTACTTCTCTTTTACACCTTTTGCTACCAACCTGGACTATGCCAACATCACCTCTTGCCTAGATTACTTCAGTAAGCTTCATGCTTCCTCTTTTATTCCAATTTAGTTCATTATCCACACTGAAGTCTTCTGAGTGAATTTCAACAAATTATATGACATCTTTTCCCTCCAGTTTTTCACGTCAGTGGCTTACCAATTCACTTCAGCCTTCACTATATCCTACAAGATCCTTCACGATCTAGTCCCTGGCCATCTCCAACTGCATTTTCTACTACTTGTCCCTGCTCACTTCACTCCAGTCACACTGATCTTCCTTCTTTCTCAAATACAACAGGTTTAGGGTCTTTGAATATTCTGTTTCCTCTTCCGGAATAGCACCTTTTTCCTTCTTAGCTTTTGGTTTTAGTTGAAATAGCACTTCCTGGGGAGATCCTTTCTCATTTTTCATCAAAACAACCCCCCTTCCTTTCCATTATTTTTTTACCTCTGTCCTTTCTTAATATCCTTCAAAGCACCTATCAAAACTGGCTTGTTTTCTTGTTTATAGACTTTCTCTTCCTTATGGTCCACAATGCATGAAGTCCATTTTTATTATTATTCACCACTACCCAACAAAATGCCTCATACATAGCAGATCTTCCATAGATATTTGCCTAATAAATGAGTGAGAAAAGCCACCATCAAAGTGTTAATCTGAGGAGAGCTTTAGCCAAACTCTCCTGAAAAGTTGGAACATGACAAATTATTCTCCCAGAAACTGGAGCCAAGCCCTGCTGATGATGGAGCATCTTGTGACTGTGACCTGACCTTTTCCTCCTCCAGCTTTATGCAGAGTGGTGGACTCCTACTCCTTTTCTCTGCCTATTTAGTTTCTAACCATCGATTTCTAATCGAGGTCCAACTTTAATTCCCAGTCTTTGATGAAACCCCTCTCCATATTTCCAGCCCATAGATTTTCTTCCTCCACAGAAAACCCATAGCACAACTTAATAATGATATTCTGTTGGGGCAAACACAAAGGACAGAGGCCTTCGAAACAACATTTATTCAGCACCTTTTGTATTAGGCTATGTTAGGTGTTCTACAACATTAATACTCACTAATTCTCACTGCAAACCTATTCTCTATTTATTTTTATTTGATTAATACTTGTATAGCACATTTGCATACCAGGCCCTAGTCTAAGGACTGTCCAAATATTATCTCATTTAATTCTCATAATAAACCTAAAAGATGTATAGTATTATTATCCTTAATTGTCAGTTTGGGAAGCTGTGGCAAAAATTAAATGCTCAAAATCATAGAACTAGTAAATACAGGCCAGAAGTTGGGCCCACACAATGAGACCCAAGAGTCTTCATTTTCAGCCCCCATTCTAGACAACCTTTCAACTCCTATGAGATAGGTGTCATCACTTCGTTTTAACAGGAAGAACTTCAGATTTGGTGGTTAACATTGCCAGGGTTACATGGTTAATTTAGGTATTCAACATCAAATATTTATAGAGTTCCTGCTAAATATCAGGCAGGTTCTGAACTTGTTTTCAGTGGGCTTACAATCCAGCTAATACACGGGCAATATGATTCAGGCTTAAGAGTCTCTGAGGCTAAAACTCAATGCCTCTCCACTACCCCATTCTAATAAAGCCACATCAAATTTTTCGGGTTCAGAGATGAAAGTTCAACTAACTGGTGATGGGGATGGGAAAGTTCCGGAAGGCTTCACGGAGGACAAAACCACCACTTATCACTTTCATTGTTATTTAAATGTTTTACATTTAAATTTCATCCCCAACACACTCCACTGTGGTCTTCTTGACAGTTGGACCTCTAATTTAATATAGCTCACAGCGCTTAGGACAGGGCTTCACACAAAGTCAGAGTCCAGTAAATATATTTTGAATGAGCCATGACTGGTTGAGTTCTTGCAGCAGCTAAGGACACTGGCAATATTAGTTTTCTTATGTTTAGGGCTTCAGGTTTCCTCAAACCTAAACACTTAATTATCATGGCAGACATACCCTAGCTTTCCCAGGCTCTTTGGGGACAGCAACTCAAAGAGCAAATACCATCAAACCAGGGATGTTTTGAATATCCCTTTATATAAGGCACCTAAGCCTTGCAGATCCAGATTCAATATTGTCCTCCTGAGGGCCCCTCACAGCTCCATCCATTACCATGTGCTCTTGAACCATGAGTCCTGATTTTGTGACCACAAATTATCCTGTGTTTGTGTTGCCAAAATTGGCAAACTAAATTCTCTCCCTTTTCTTCCTTGTTGCAAGGGGGAAGTACCAAGGCCCTTGGTCCTCGGAAATGACAAAAATACAACCCAAATGTATACAGAGCAAACACCGCTGTTTGCCATCCTGTCTTATTTGTTTTGGGGGATTGTGGATTTATTAATATAGTTTTGCAATAGAGCAGGCACATCTGTGCCACACAGTTTTAGACAGAGAAAGTAACTCAGGAGAAACCCCATTAAGTCACCTAGGACTGCATCTGCCAAGACTGCAGGCTATATTTCTGCCTTTTGAGTTTTAACAGTATTTCAAAATAAAAGATGAGACATTAGGTGTGCTCTCTCACCTGTGACTTATAATCATTATTAGTGATGGTGCTTACAGGGGGAAAATGTAAAATAAAACATACAAAAAGTTTCAACTTTTCAAAGTTTCAACTCTTAACCCTGAATAAGCCATTCCCCTAAGTTGACATGGAATGAAAAAATGACTAGTAAACTTCAATCCACAAAAGCACGTGGCATCTTCCAGTCAGACGCATGGGCTAAGGAAAAATCTATATTTATTTATTTAACCTTCTGGCTGGGTTGGATTGTTGAATTTGGTTTTACATCCTGAATTACAAAGTTTATGATGGGAAAGTGTGTCAGCTGTTTGTTGAAGGAAAGGAAGACCTCTGTTCTTTGTCTTCTCTCTTTAATAGAATCAAGTGTCCTAAATGTTTGTTTAGAAAACTTAAAATTTGGGAAGGGATAGGAGCATAAACCTAGCTTGGCTTTATTTTCTACAACTTCTGTTTTTTCCTTCTTATAGTATTCTGGGCAAAGCTCCTGGTATCTTCTGCCTGTACAGCCCCTTACTTGGCTTCCCTTTTTTTTTTCTTACTTTTTGTGTGTATGTGAAATATAACATATATACAAAAAAAGCAATACATTTCAAAGTACATTTTAACAAGTAGTTAAAGATCAGATTGCAAAGTCTGGTGTGGGTTACAGTTCTACAATTTCAGGTTTTTTCTTCTAGCTGCTCCAAGATACCGGAGACTAAAAAGAAAATAGCAATATAACGATTTAGCAATCATACTTATTTGTCAAATACTATCTTCTTTTATAACTCCTCCTTCTCCTTTGATACTTCTCTCTGACTTTAGGGATATTTGGTTTATGCCCATTTTAACTTTTTCACGTTGAAAAGGGGTGTTGACGATATAGGATAAGGGGATGGAATTCATTGGTGTTCCTGGGGAGGCTGGTCCCTCTGGGTTTCAAGACTTACATGAAACCTATAGGTTTCTGAAAAGTAAACTTAGTGCATGAAACTTTTGTAGAATCTTAGATAGAACCCTAGGTGCTCTTTACGAATGATGTTGACTGGGGTTTGGCAAACTGTGGCCATTAGCAATATCTAGCCAAAGCTTGCATAAGAGTAGCCTCCAGAATAGCCTCCTGACTCTATTTGAACTCTCTTAGCCACTGATACCTTGTTTTTTTTACATTCTTTTTCCCCTTTTGGTCAGGAAGGCATTGCTGATCCCATGGTGCCAGGGCCAGGCTCATTCCTAGGAGTCATGTCCCACATTGTCAGGGAGACTTTCATCCCTGGATGTCATGTTCAACATAGTGGAGGGAGGTAATGATTTTCCTTGCAGATTTGGGCTTCGAAAGAGAGAGAGAGAGAGCAACAAAAGAGGTTTTCTGGAAGTAACTCTTAGGCATAACAATAGGTAGGCTTAGCTTCTTTGCTACAGAAATAAGTTTCATAAGAGCAAGCCTCAAGATCAAGGGCTTGGAGTCCCTAATGTTCAAGAGAATTTCAGGGGTTTCTCAGGCGGGGAAGTTTAATAGTTCCATATTTTTTCTCTAGTCCCTCAAGGGACTTTGCCAATACTTTTTAATGATCTGCCCAATATTCTCTGGGATGTATCTGGGTATTACCTTAAGTTATAGAGAATCATAAGCCTCATTCCCATTCTTGGCTCCATGTGTTTGGGTTGTTTAAATGAACTATCCAGATAGGTTGAGTGAGATTATATGTACAGAAAATTTAGGTTTTGACAAATAAAGCTCTCTTCCATTGGTCTCATACAGTATATGAAATTCTAAACATAGACATTGACATTTACCCTGTTTTCTGATTTACTTCAGTCCCAACCAGATTGGCTCCATTCTTATCTCCAATTGAAGCCTCATTTCTTTTTTTGATTTCTTTAACAGTTGTTGTATGTAGCAATGCTAACTTTCAGAGCTGCAGAATGCCAACTCTGAATCTAAGGTCTCACAAGGGTATCCAGAGTTCTAGGGAAATACCAAGTTATACACATAGGACACATCATCTCAGACTAAATGTGACTGCTATAAGAGCTTACAATCTAGGCCCCAATTTTCTTGTAAGCATTTTTTAAAGAGAACTTGGTCTCCTCTTACATTCTTCCAATCCACCTGGCCAAGTGTTGCCAAAATCAGAATCAGCTAAGATGTTTAAGGTCTGCCTACCACATGACCCTCTATTCAAGATGTCATCAAACATGTATAATATGCTTAATTTAATCCTCACAACTATTTTGTGACATAAGGAAGAAGAAAGATAGGCAGTGGCCAAGAGTTTAGGCTTGGGATTAGGCAGAGTTAGGAATCCTAACTCCACCACTTTTTCATGAACACTTGGAGAAAGCCAGTATTCTCATCTATAAAATGGGAATAAGAACATTACCTACTTCACAGAGTTGATTTTGTTTTTTAATAATTTTATTGAGACATATTTTACATATGCCTTAGTAAAGTGTATTATTTTTTTTAAGTGTACTATTTTGTGCACTTTTACTGTTATCACTGCCCCTCCCTCACTCCTGCTCCAGATAATCACTAATCTACTCTTTGACTTTACAGCTTGCCTTTTCTGGATATTTCATATACATGGAATAATGTGGTCTCTTGTGATTCTTTCACTGGTCATGTTTTGAGTATCAGTCATGTCATACATAGCATGTTTCCATAGTTCGTTCTTTTTAGTACCAAATGATATCCTACTGTATGGAAATAGTACACTTTTTTCTATCCATTCTCCACTTGGTGGACATTTCCAATTTTTAGCCATCACAAAAATGGTGGCCCATCACATGCAAATCTTTGTGTGGGCATACGTCTTTAGTTTCCTTGTGTAAATGCTCAAGAATGGAATTGCTGTGCCATATGGTAAGTTTATGTTTTACTTTAAGAACTCACAGTGTTGATTTGAACCTTAAACATTATGTGGAAATGGCCTAAGGCAATGTTTAGCAGAGATTAGTGCTCCAAAAAAAAATCATTGTAATTGTTGCTGCTGTTGATTTAGAAGGTTTCCTCTTGCATACTATATAGATAAGAAGGCTGAAGCTCAAAAATGGTTAGCAACTTGCTCCATAGCATACAGCTAATTAATGGAAAAGCTGGGATTCTCTACCATATTTTTTGACTCTGAGCCTGGTACTATTTCTTCTCATTTTAACCAACATTACATTAACTTTTTCAAGAAGCCCAACTCTGATAATGCACTCCCCTGCTGTACAAACATCAGTGGCTCCTTGCTGCACATAAAATAAATTCTCAATTTGTATGTTAAGTATACAAAGCCATCGATTATTTTCCCAACCCATTTTTCCATAATCTCCCATTATACACCACCACCCCACCCTCCCTACACCAATCCCTCAGGATGACTTTCGTTCCAATGACAGCTTGTACTCTGTTGACCTTTACCATTGAGTATGATCTGCTTCCTCGAGCAATAGTTCTCACTTTTGCCTTACGAAGTCATGCCTACCCTGCAAAGCCATGTTCAGATCGGCTCTCTTATACCTTCCTTGTCCTTAGGAACCTTGTTCTCCTACTCCACCGGGTTAAATAAGTACTCAGTTCAGTTGGACTGAACTGACTGTGCCATAAACGCTCCAGCTATGGGAAGTACTAATTTTTTTAATTAAATTAAAATATCATTTATACAGTTCCTAGGAAAAGCAGTCCAGAGCATTATTTTTACCTAGGATAGGATGCTACCCCTACCCACCTGCCTTCTTCTGTGCTTCCAGAACACTTTATTCACGCTTCCGACAAATTCTTATCATGGTCTATTATATGTTGATTCATATTGGCCTGCCTTACAAGACTGTGAGTGCTTCCAGAGAAGAAACTGTATCTTGTTCATTCCTCTATCCCCATAACATAGCACAATGCCTGGATTCATACAGCGGTCACTGCTCAGTAAGTGCTTGTAGGGCGAATGAATGAGTGAGAGGTTGAGTGAATGACTCTCTTTCTCTGACACAGAAAACTCATTAAAAGTAGGTCGTATTCTCTTATCTGATATCAAAGTTTTAAAAGACGTGTCTCCTTAAGTAAGACTAATCTTTCTACTGGCCTGATATTACTTCCACCTTTTCCAGGATTGTTCACCTAATTAAGTCAATAAGAATATATATATAGAATATATCCTGCTCAGTTCCTCAATCCTCTCTAAGCAAGGGGCACAAACACACACACACACAAATAATAAATGAAGAAGAGAAGTATTTAAAGAGAAAATTTTTCCAAATTATACATATATAATCTCAAAGATGTGGTGACATTTCCTAAGCAGGAAAATTTTGGATTCCACCAGGAATCCAGTAGAAGGCTTTGCACAGAGTAGGAACATTATTTGACCATATTTATTCAACAACTGGATCCAACAAATATTTATTAAGTGTCAATAAGCAAGGCTTAGTAGAACCTTCCAAAACTCCTGCCCTAAGAGCACTGACAAATTTATATATTAGTAACAATAACAACAATGGTATATTCAGACTTTATATCTGAATAGTCTGGCACTATTTTTAGTGTTATATATGAAATAACTCTTTTTTGCTTGTAACAATTCTAAGAGGAAGGTATAAAAGATGAAGAAAATGAAGATGAAGAAACTGAGGCATAGAGAAGGTTTAAAAAGTAGGTAACTTAATAAATAGTAGGACTGGGATTTAAATCCAGATGATCTGACTCCAGAATCTCCTTGTTAAAAAATGCTTTTAAACTTAGACTAGGGACCATTATCTCCCTTGTTTTTGTTTCTCCAGTGTTCTTAAGCACTGGATGAATGTTTGCAGTTGAACAATGCCAAGTACGAGCTAACAGGGATTAGTACAACAGCAAAGATACACAGTGTTATGGAACAATAGTATGGCCCAATGTCAGGGTGGGAGGTTTTGGAGCCATTCCAATAAGACCTGTGTTTGAATTTCAGATTCACTAGTTACCAGCTGAGAGGCTGCTTCTTTTCTGACAAAGAAGGATCTGTTCCCAAGCACGTCATCATTTCTGGGTCAGAAGCCACTTCAGAAGTTTGAAGGTTCTGTAAGATTGGGTTCTAGACACAAAATAAAAATGGCTAATTCAAAGAGTTAGGTTGGTACAAGTACAAAACTTTAGGTTTTCTGAGTTGCAGCCCAGTGCTCTTTCGCTTCAGTCACACAGTTTCACTTGAGGTAGGGAAGGTGAGCAAAACACCATCAGAAGCAAATTATTCTAAACGTGGGACTTTCCAGGGCCAGCCTCAAGTTGGATGGCTGCCTTTCTGCGTTCAACTGAGACTTGCCCCAGTTTCATTATAGATCTGAAATCTAATTCTCTCTCCTTGTGATACCAGAGGACTGGGATATCTTCTAGGCAATGAGTAATGTTCAGAAGATAAGTCTCTCACTGTCTTGTTATGTCCTACAAACTCTCCTTTGTCTTCTTTCTCTGCCAGGACTGCCTACTCAAATCCCAAAGCCTTGCAATGAAGGGGATTTGTTCCTGGAAGAGAAGAGGATGCTATCACCTTCCTGTTGACTCAGTTTTTCCCCTGAGGGAACGCTAGGGTTTGAAACATATTTTCTCTTAGATTCCTTACAGTTCTAGAACCTGGAGAAAAGAGCAGATTAATGTAGCACAGGAATAAGGGGATGGTGTTCACAGAACGTTGAGCATATCTGGAGCAGCAGATGCTGAAAACATCATCACAAAGTGTGAATGTACCTTTAAGACAGACACTTCCGTAGGCTCCTCTGCACACATCTTGCTTACCTTATAGAACTGAGAAGTGAGACCAAATGTGCAGGCTTTGAAGACAAACAAGACAGGGTTCAAATTAGCTCTGCCCATTACTAGCAGAATGTCTTTCACTACTAGCTACACTTTTTGGGGCACAGTTTCCTTTTACAAAAAAAAAGAGGATAATAATATTGACTTCATAAGGGATCACCGAGGATTAACAGATCATTTGCACAGTTCCTAATAGGAAACCTGGTACTTAGTAGGGTTTAAATCCTTCCCCTTCCCTTGGATTTGAAACAAATGCTTTCGAGAGAACCCTTTGGAAACAAACAATAAACCTTGAGGGCAGAGTACGAGGGAAACTGATTTATCAAAACACAGTTCTACCAGAGATACTCATCATTCAGGACAATTTTCAGAATTGACTGAGTTCATCTTTCCTCTGAATGAGAGAATCCCAAATTAAGCTTTCCACATCTATATAGACACATGGTCTTCCAATAGGGTGTCGGAGAACGAGCCACTTCCAGGAAAACCCATTCCATTTTTCTCTAAAATGTTGATGGTTTAAATGGCCCGCTGAGGTAAAACTCTTCAGTCCTATCAGTTCCATCCATGTAACCCGTCCTTGCTCTCTGCCCTGGCAGTAAGAAGCAGTGGGAAAGGAATGTTTCTCCAACACTGTCCCTGCTAAAGATTGGAGTGAATCCCTCCAAAGAAACTTGACTGAAGTAATAAGTAATCCCACCAACAAAATGAAGAAATGGAATATCAGAGGCACATTCCACAGTTGTAGCGAAAGAGAAGTCATCACCCGGAGACCTGGGTTCGATTCCCGGTGCCTGCCCATGCAAAAAAAAAAAAAAATAAAACAAAAGAGAAGGCAGAGAGGAATGTTTCTACAACTACTGAAGTAAAACCAGTTAATCAAGGCCTAAAAAATGGCAAGATTTTTGGGAAAAGATGTTAATTCTTGAAACCTGCAAATTCCTTGTATCCCAGAAAATATCAACAGTAGATTCAGTATAGTAATTTACTGAGAGCAAGTCTTTATCGGAGAGATTTGAGGGTGAGGAGGAAATTGTACCTTGAAGGCAGGTTTAAAGGTCTAAGATATGCAAGACCAGAGGCAGTTACAGGAGCTGTGCTCCTTCAGATTAAGATGCCTGGGGATCTTATCGCAGGTGAAAAAAAAATACAGTTAAGAGCAGAAGCTTGGAACAGAAGACTATGAACCAGGCAAATGTGCTCCCAAAGGGGCTGGAAGTCTCACCTCTTGAGAAGTAATTTCTCAGTGATGGGAATACAGGACTCAAGGAAAATGGAGATAAAGACATTTTAGTATTCCGGTTTGAGAAGCAGTCTCAAGGAAGACCTGGTGAATGAGGCTGCCATTCAAGTTTTTAAATTTGGTAAGAGGGAATGAATATTTTAAACACCATTCTGAGGTCACAGCTAATACATAAGAAGGATTCCCACCTCACCCCTGACCTCCTGAGATTTTTCAAGCAAAATTTAATTTCTTTTTGAGACACTTCTCCCAATTGAGTTCAAGATGATAGATTACGGGTTCCAGACACTGAGCCTAAATTGATTAGCCTTCATGAATGCTGAAGAACAAGATTCTTTCTTTTAGTCTCATGATTTCCCTTTATACCTTTGTTCTACCTTCTTTGCTGTGGCTCTTTCTAAAACGTGGCCCTGGATTTTTTAATATATTGACTTCTAGGGGCGTTATTTTGCTTGTAAAAACTACTGTAAGCTATGGAATCTGTGTTTCTAAGTTTTGTAGGTAGGGACAAATGCTGTGATAACATTACATGTCCTACATAACACTAGGCCCATTAGGAAGTAGGCATTTTAGAGACTCGGTTTGGATTAATTCACCATCAGAGTAACTGTAAATCTATGCCCATTTCAGTGACAGGAATACAGCTGCTGAAATAACCCAAAGTTTACCCGAATGTCTGAGCAACTCCTAGTTGAGATTAGGTAGATAAGAAACAAAGGAGGGAAGATTTTTAAATTCAGAGTCTAACTCATGAGGACAAGGAAATTTAATCTATGCCCTTAATTTCTCAACTAAGAATTCAGTCATGAGATCGAATTTATGCTACTTAAATCTAGAGGTTTATAGTGTTCTATTATTTGTAATATTTATATGTCATTGTGTGGACTTTGACAACCTTTGGTGACCTTCACTGGACAATGTGCCTGGATATAATTTGAAAGGACAAACCGAATATGGAGAGAATATTAGGGTGCTTTGGGGACCCGGAATCAGCTTATTGAACCTGTTCTTTGGATCCATTTCCGAAGACAATCACTCACCATGGGTACAAGGTCCACAGAGAAGCAGGAGGTGGTAATGGAAGTGGGAGATCTGTCCTGATAAACTGCAGGTCTCCTGAGGGGGACACCAAATCCCAGGGTGACCACAGGTTAGAGCACCATTGGTTAGAGGACAAAAAAGGATCAAGTATTAAAGAGGAAAAACACAATTTCCCTTCTCTACTCATTTCTATGGGTCCATAAATAGGATATTTCCCTATTTCCCTTTTCACAAGTACTAACAAGACAGCTTTGCCCTTCTCTCCATGATCCTCAGGAGCAAGTCATCTGACAGGTAAGGGTGGGAAAAGGGAGCTGAGTGTGTTCAGCCTCGGCTTCACTCCTTCACAGGCTCACCTGCCTCCAGGCCCCCTGCACTCTCCTCTCCTCCCAGGACAACTGTGCTCCCGGGTTGTGAGGCCTGCAGGTGTCCTGCTTCTTTAATGACCACTAGTGAGTAAATTTAGTTTAGGAGGGGACTTTTGGGGTATAGATCAAAGTTGTATTTGCCAATCCAGGTTCATCACCAATAGGGCTAATATTTTTAATCCCTATGTTTCTGCTGTATGTTTCTTAATTGGCTCCGAACCTATCAAAGAGACAAGTATAATTAATTGGCCCCCATGAACTCCACTGACAGCATTCAGGGGTTTCACAACACTTGGCAGTGTGCGCACACTGCCCGGGCCCTGTCAGAGTGTTTAAAGTGGCAATAATTTGCAATGGCATCTCACTTCTGGTTTTTCAGACCACCATCGTTTGGTTTTCAAATCAGTTCTGTCATCTGGAAAGAATGGTTATTTTATCTTGCTCTGAAGTAAAGTCTTAATTAGCCAGAAGGAATATAAAGGAGGTTCTTTTGTTTTGGGGGGGGATTTTATACATTTTATTTGTGGTAGCCCTGGGCATAATTTTGGTCTGACTCTTAAGAGAGAATTTTTGTTGTTGGTCCTTATCCCCATGGAGCTTCTCTTCTAGAATCTTATTTCCAGACGATGTGAGCTCAAGATCAAACTCTGAGTCTTATTTACCTGAACACCTCCAGGCCCACCCCCCACTGTGTTAGTCTGGGTTCTCTAGAGAAACAGAACCAATAGGAGCGATCTGTCAATATGAAATGTAGAAAGGGGTCTCATGCTACCATGGCAAGGCAAGAGTCCAAAATCTGTAGGGCAGGCTGTGAAGCTGGCGGTTCCGATGAAGGGTCTGGACAAATTCCACAGGAGAGGCTCGCTGGCTGAAGAAGCAGTGAAAGGGTCTCTCTTCTCTCTCAAATGCCTTCAGCTGATTGGATTATCTCATTGTGGGAGATGCTCATTAGTTGAGCACAGATGTAATGAGCCACAGATGCAGTCAACTGACTGATGATTTAATATACCAGCCTTCCAGTTTATCAACCAGCTGTGCAATATCCTGGCAGCCACGGTCAGGCCAGTGCCTGCCTGACCAGACCACTGGGCATCATCACTTGGCCAAGTTGACACCAAAACCCAACCATCACACTGACCCTTGCTCTGTGACAGACCATAATATGAAATTTTACCTTAAAGAGTACCCATAAACTTGAAGTAACAAATAAGTCACACAGCAAGAACTTATGCTCATAACATAAAATACTTATGAACTTTTAAAAAGCAACATAGGGCATCTATGTTCAATACAACGTAATTGGAGTAGGCAATTACTGACAACAGCAGGACTAGGTGCCAGAGGGCTTTCCAGGGTAAGTTTCTGAATCAGGTTAAGAGAACCATATGGAACATCTGAAGTGTGGGAGGCATGGAGGAAGGGAGAGGCGAATCAGGAAAAGGCATAGAAATTATCTTTGGTGAAGAGATGTAGACCGGCTAAACTTGAGAGGAGAGAGGGAGGGAATAATGGAAAACCAGGTCAGTGAGGACAGAGGCCCATTGTGTTGACAAAAACATGTGAAGAGGCCTCATGTTACCCTGGGATAAAATAGAAACAGAACAGCATGCATATGCACACACACATGTGCACACACATACATGCACACACACACACACACAACACAGAACTGAAACATTCAGGGAGCTGAAGGATTCATTGTCAGGGCAGGTACTCTGTACAACTGCATGGAGAAATAAAGGAGTGGTTGCCACTGGATGCTGAAAAGACTCTGGGCTGTGCCAACACATGAAGTCTCTTCTAGTACTTATGTGCTACACTTAAGGTGTGTGCTTACTTCATACAGCAGAGCCCTTGTTAGCTTGAGGCCCTATTAGCCACGCAAGTATAAAAAGGAGGCAATAGTGTCACTATGTTCTTGGTAGGATGACTGGCCCTTTGAGGAATGCGACTGTCCTTCCAAAGCCAGCAGATGGAGAACTCTGGAGGTTTCACCTTTCCTTTGCCTTCCAGAAAGATGGTCACATAGCCTAACAGCCTGACTTTCTCATTATGCAGATGACAGTCCAGATGAGCAATACAGATTTTGAAGCAAAATTTTGCCCCATAGACGCTGTTTCAAGTTCCCCAAAGCTGTGGCAACTGGGCAGTTCCAAAACTATTCAGTTGCTCAGTTCCCATAAACAGACTTCTCTTTATCAGAGTATACCCCTGACTCAAGACAACCTGTTTTTTTTTAATGACTAGGACAGAAGTCTTTCTCTGCCTTTACTTTGAATTAATTGTTCATTGTTCAGTAAGTATTTTTCAAGCATCTGCCTTGTGCTAGGCACTGAGCTTACAGTCTAACAATGTAAGGAAATACAGAAAAATGGGCTTATTACTATCCATCAACAGCAACCACCATTTATTCATTGTTTCCACGTGCTAGCCAAAGTTCTGAACACTTAACATACATGAGCTAATTTTGCTGTGATCATAATTCTATGTGGCAGGTACTATGAGCAACCCCGTTTTCCAGATAAGAAAACGGAGGCAAGAGCTGTCAAATAATCTGTCTACAATCACCTGGAAGGACATGTATTAAGCCAGAATTAAACTCAGGCAGCCTGGCTTCAGAGTCTCCCTTCTTAACTGTGAAACTGAATGGATGGGGCAGGTGCTGAGTATCATGACGAGAAAGTACCAGCATCTGTACTGATGCCAGAGGAACCCATGGGTGTGCCTCTCACCCAGACTTGGGGCTAAGGGAGAAGCACTGTATTTAAAATTCAAATCAGAACCTGTCCATCTCCTTCCCAAAGTCCTTTAGCGGCAACCCCCTGCATTCACAATAAAATCTGCATGATCGATTGTGGCCCACAAATGCTCTGCCCAATCTGGTTCTCGAAACCTCCCTGGGCTCACCCTCAGCCCTTGAACCCATCACGTTGGAAATACAAGTCTTCTGCCACAGTGCCTTTCAATGTGCTGATTACGCTCTGAACCACCTTCCATCCATCCCCACTCCTGCTCATTGTTAGGGTCTCAAGTTCAAGGTCACATATTTATAGAGGTCTTCTCTGTCCCCTAACCCACATTAGTCCCCAAATAAATAATAAGAATCATAGCAAAATATTTTAAAATTCCAGGAGGTAATAATTGTCCTAAATGCTTTATGTATGGTATCTCATTTAAACATCACAGTAACCCAAATGGCAAGAATTATCCTATTTTTACAGGTTAAAATGAGGCAATTTCATAACTTTCTGTACTTTTCCTTCATTATCCGTATCAAACATATAATCATCTATTCTTTCATTTAATGTTTCATGGGCTGTATGCTCCATAAAGTCAGGGTCTGAGTTCATTCTTTTTTTAACTCTTTCTGCAGTGTGTAACACAGGGCCTTAAATACACTATGCACCTAATAAATGTTCCTTGAATAATTGAATGAATGGATAATAGACATGTATGAGACATATTTATCCAAGACTTACTGGAGAGAAGGCAAAGTAAAGAAAATTCTTATCATACAGGAATTATTAAGGCTGTAGATCTCCCAGTTACCTTGCTTTGCTCTCTTGTTGTGAGTTTTCACCGTCCCCCTTTGTTAGCTAAAACAGTTGAGGTTTACAATGGAGCAGTGTGGCCTAGACTCTAGAGGAAATACCATGGGTTTTCAAGAAATACGGATCTAGGTTTCAGTTCTGGATTTATCTCGAAGCAAGTCTTCTTTTCCAAATCTGTGAAATAGGGACAATGATACCTCCAAAACAGCTTAGCTGGGAGACTTAAGTGAGCTAAAGTATAGAAATAGCTTAGCTCAGTGCCTGGCACTTAACAGGAACTCAGTTGCTTCTAGCTCCCTTCCTCTCCTGCAACCAGAGAGAGAAATGTAGGAATTTAGAACTATCTAGTTTACTAGACCGGTAGTACCAGCCAGGGTGATACCACTGAGTAATTTAAAGCTCAAAGTACAATTTAAGGGGCAGAGGAAAGCCTGCATTACGTGACCTGGCTGCCTCCATGGGTCAGATGAACTGGAGAATTGCTATGGCCCCAGCTCACTCCATCGATAGAGCCAAGAGGGGGTAGGAAAAGTACACAAAACTCTGAGGGGTCACTTTTGGTACTTGTCAACACTCTGGCTGGGAGGAAGTCAACACAATAAACCAAGAAAAAGATTCAGTGAGTTCTGTTGCCTATTCTCTATTTCAAGGGGACAGTCCCTGCTTTGTTTCTCTTCTCCTGGGTGAAAGACTGTTCCCTGAAATGCTCCTGGCTTCCGAGAACAGCTCTGGAGGCAACTCCATAATATGCTGGCCAGGGGGTGATGAGAAGGAAGAGTTCACCCTGCCCCCAGGATCATGTGGTCTTGGGCATGCAGAAGGAAGAAAAAGGAACTGAAATGGTCCTTTTCCTTCCTCCTTTATCTCTTAGCAAACTCCCGTATTCATTTTTCTCTGAACCAACCCTGGCCTTCTCACTCCCCCTCCCTTCCAGTGAAGAGAGGAGGGTGCTTTCTCCTTCCCAGAAGTAATTGGTAGATGGCATTCAAGTCCTTCCAAAAGAAACCAGAGCTGTTCCCAACACTGGGCTGGGCCAGTGGGTTTCACCTTCTCCCCAAAACGAAGCTTGGCGCCAGCTCCAGCTGCTACCCTGGGCTGAGCTACCTGAGTTGAAAAGCCCGGGCTATGAGGTGTGTACCAAACCCTGAACAGCAGACTCAAATACAACTGCAATGAGTTGTATGGTTGAAATTATTTTCTCTTATGAAGTCCTTTCTTTTGTACAAAAGAAAAAACTCTCAATTAACTAGAGCGCGGTTTTCAGAATCCTAAACGATTTGGCATGCTTCTCTGCACTCCGTTTCTAAAAGAAAGAAGCTGCAGTTATGCAGTGTCCTTATATTCGGCATGAGCTCCACTCCACCGCCAGCCCCCTCAGCCAAACAGTACATGTGCTGGCGAACCCTACATTCAGTTCTGTGATTCACAGTCTATATGTGATTTTACGGTTGCAGGAGGAAAGAAAGTTGGACTTCAAAAAAAAAAATCCCTTTTCATTTGTATTACTACTGCAGGGAAGTAGAACAGAAACTTTTAAAAAGATCTCTAAGGGGCTTTCTGTTTTGTTTCTCTCCTGAGACTAACCAAAAGCCTCAGTTCTTAGCTGATACATGTTGACCCCCCTGCTATATAGGCTGGGCATTATTTGGGGCTCTTTATGTAGCACTAATAAAGATGCAAATACTAGCAGGGAGCTAATTCTAGTTGCTTTACATGTGTTAACATGTTTAGTCCTCACACCCACCCTGCAAGTTATGTACATTATCCATCCCAGTTTTAGAGAGAAGACAATTAGGATGCAGAGAGGTTAAGTGATTTGCCCCAAGGTCACAGCGTGGTGGCACTGGGATTTGAAAAAAGGCAGACTGTCTCCAGAGTCTTCACTCTTAACCCCTACACAAAACTTTTCCCATTGAATCCTCATATGGATCTCATGAGATCAAGTATCATAATCCCATTTTGCAGCTAAGAAAACTGAGTCTCAGAGAAGTAGCCTGTCTGAGGGATTAAGCTGGGTGGTCAACCCAATTTAATTCAATATATTTGCACATCTACTGTATGCCAAGCACTATGTGAGGCACTAAGAATACAATGATAAACTATTGCATTTAGTCGGATTTGTTTCCATTTCTTTTAATGCTACCACTTCTTCCTTAAGTGAGGGATGATGAAGAGTTCACTAGAAGTTCAGGAAGTCACTAGTAGTCAAGACTAGGCAGGGATGTCAGAACTGTACATGTGCCCTGTGTATTAGAAGATATTTAGGCAAGCTTGGACAAAACCAACTATGAGCCTCAATCCTTTCGAATCCTTTCTGATTCAGGCGCAAGGATACACTCATTTGCATTTTTTATTATATAAACATTTATTGGGCAGCTACAATGTTCCAGGTCTTATGCTATAAACTGCGGATATAAAAATGAGGCAAAATACTTGAACTTCATTTAGAAGGGGAGACAATCACTTAAACAAATAATTACCCCACAATATGGTAAGTACAATAATTGAGAGTGACTGGTCATTTTTGGGTGAATGGACAGGTCTCATTCAGAAGATGACTTATATGTTGAGTCTTGAAAGATGAAAAAAACATTTTCCAGATGGTAATGGGTAAGGGAAGTAGTATTTACTAAGCACATATTATCTACTAGGTCTATCTATATATATAACATAAATAAATACACTATATATTTTAACTCTGATTCCAGAACTGAAGAATCAGAGAGAATAAAAAACCTGTCTAGAGTCACTAGGCAATAATGTAAGAAACTTACCAAATTGAATATGTGAATGACATTTTAGGGAAAGGGCAATCCAGGCAGAGGGAACAGCATGTACAAAAGCAAGAGGTCAGGACAAGTCTGGCATATCTGGCGGAGATTAAGTTCCGTGTATCTCAGGGGAAGAGGGTAAATCAGGAGAGAGGGACCAGAAGGAGTCCTCAGGACTTTGCCAACCTGGTAAGAAGTTTGGATACCATTCGGAAGGCAAAGGATAGCTAAAGAAGGAAATAATATACCCATAACTGTGCTTTAGTACAAACAGTCTAGCAACAGAATGGAGGGTGGCTTGGAGTGGGGTGAAAGTGAAGATAAGGAACTGGTTGGTGGCCCACCATGGGACTGAATGGAGGGAGAGGCAGTGGGGACGGAGGAAAGAGAAAGAGTAGAGAAAAGAGTAAAGAAATTGGCTGGGGGAGGTGAAGAAGAAAGAGCTATAAGGGTGGGTGTTGAGGCCACGGCTGAAGCTAGGAATACTGGAAAAGGAGCAGCCACGGAAGAGGTTGGCTCTTGGTTTGCAGAGATGGACCAGAAGTAGTAACCACAGTTGGTCGGCGCCTGGCGTTTATGTGCACACTTATTGATAAATAATTTGGGGTGTCCTGAGAGCGAAGGAGCAGGGCTTGAAAAGGGTGACTGCGGTGCCAAAGCCCACACGGTGGATTCTGGTAATAAGAGTTCAGGAAAGCTGTCTGCTCAAGATGGCTATCTCACTTTGAGGCGGGGAGGTAGAAAAAAAAGTCCAGGTAGGAGGCAAATCTTTGGCTCTGATTCCTGGGGCTGTCAAGATAAAAAGAGCTGTCGAGCACACGGAGAAAGAGGGAGATGTTCTCTCTAAGGGCTCTCTCTGGCACTCTGGGAGCTGCCTGGCCGGGCTTGAGGGAGGCGGCAGCGGGGGTTCGGGAGGACACGGCACGTGGCCAGCCTCCTGCGGGAGCTCTGCAAATGCGGCAGCGGAGAGAAGTGACTCTTTCTTCCCAGCCTCCTCCTCCACCCATCGCTGCAGAGCTCTGGTGCCGCAGCTCAGTGCCGCCTGCATAAAGGTTAATTCATCCACGATGGGCTGCAGCTAGAAGCCACACAGTGGCAGAAAGGCCAAAATTGTGTGTGTGTGTGTGTGCGTGTGTGTAGAGGATACTGCTTATTCAGGGAACTTTATATCAAACACAGCCATACTGGCAGACAATAGCGATTTGCCCGGACAATTTATGCCACCAAATAAACATCTAGATGGAGCAAAAGGTGAGACTCATTTTTAAAAGTGGGGCGCCTTCCTTCAGTCTCAATGACAGGAGATGCTTGTGCATGCAAAACATTCAGACAACAACCTCTGAGCTTCTGCCTGATCCTACTGTAACCAAAGAGAAAGAAAGACCGGAACTCAAATGCAAAAGAAAGAAAGAAACTGTTTGGAGATAGGTTTGCTACAGTATAAACTTTCCCCTTTTTCTAGCTTACTGCAATAGCAAAACCTGATGGTTGTCTTTGTAAAAAACGTGTCTGTATCTAGGTCCCTGGCAGTGATTTGCCTCTGGGAGGGCCGGCAATCTATTTAATGACTCCATTGACGTCAATAGCATAACTGAAATACTTACTAACATGCATGATTCCAACTTTCTGGGGGTGGGGGGTGGAGGGTGGATGGTGTTTCTCAGCCACACAAAAAACACGGAGTGGAGTCCATGTGGAATGAACTCAACTCTGAGAGGCAAGTGAGAGAGATTAGATACTGCAGGTCTCATTGGTTCCATTTAATATGAAGAAACATTTATGCTAAATTTGGAAATTAATTTTGAACTACTGAAATGGCCATTAATAAGCAGGACTTTATTTTTGGCAATGTTTGCTCAAGGGTAACGTTTTAACTATTCACACCTGAGCTGACTTGTTAATGTTTTTGCGACTACCCATACTTAATTTTAGACATATATGAAATAATTGCAAATCAATATAAATAGCTCAGTGTTGATGCTCTGGGGTAAACTTTCACCAGAGAGATATTTTAGACAAAAGCAATTCTTATGAGATAACCACTTTTGGAATTATTCTCAGAATTCGTGGGCCTTTTCTAGTGCTTTTGCCCTATCATTTTGTTTGCAGGCTGCCTAAACATTCAAGGTGAGTAATTAAGGAGATTATCCCAATAATTCAGTCCACACAGTATTCTGAACGCTGAAGAAAAATTAGTTTGATATTTCTAGTGTTTTTTCCCTTTCTTTCTGTTCTTTCTCTCTCTCTCTCCCTCCTTCTCCCTTCCACCCTCTTTCTTTCTCTTCTCTCTCTTCCCCATTTCTTTCTTCTTCTCTTTGAATCTTTTTTGGTAATGCCTTCTAATCTCTCCTTTCTCACAAAGCAGTCACAGCTATTGGAAATGGGATTGATTTATTCATATTTTCCCACATCCCAGGCCCTGGAAACCATGGCAAAGTATGAGAACTGGACTAATATCATGAATTTCTGAATTCCTTAGACTCAAAGGTAACTCCTCGAGCCCTTTGTCCACCACGTGAACAGTCGGTATCTGGTAAACCCACAAGAACTTCGAGGGTGATATTTATAATCAAGTAAAGATATGGGAGGAACCCATACTGAGGAAGCTTCCTTGGTGAAAATCTCTTCTGTTTTATCAACTGATAAAGAGTCATTTCCTCCCTGTAATGGCCTAGATATATATTAGAAAAGATGGATTCCCATGAGCACTGGAAGACGTAGGCCAAACTGCTTCAGATTTTATTGGAAAGTCCTATACTATCTCATCTTATTTCTCGGTACAAAGCCTTTTCTTGAGAAACATTCTGACTGGTATTGAAAACCACCCTAAATCGAAGTGCATATGCAGCTGGGATAGACTTTCATTCTGCAGCAATCTGCTCTGAAGTTATTAAGGCAATTCTTTAGTCATCTTTGAGACATGGTTTACTATCATTTCTGATGACCCATAGACTTCTGGATTGTTTGTCAAAACATATGATTTGTCACAAGTGGTGATATTCCTGCTCAATACATCTATTTATAAATTTTAGAACAAGAAAATTAAATATAGCTGTGTCCCAATCTACACATCAACTTGACTGCTAAAATGCTATATATTTAACACATATTCCTATAAATCAAGCCACATTTGTATGAATCCCAGGTGCTGGCCATAAAAGGAACATTTCTCTAATCTTTTTGTAAAGCAAATAATTATTTTGTAAAGGACATAAAACACTTACAAATTTATTTTTCAGTAAATTCTTACTTGCATGACATATCTGTAATCACAATGAAATGCCTAATTTATGCAAAAGCAAAGGGTAGGAAGGAGTGGAGAAAGTGGGACAATCATTCAACACATAAACACACAGATTTTCCTCAATATCTGATTATTTCTGTTGAGGATAGTTTTGGGGACTGAAATCCTAAGAATTACTTAAATTGTCCATTTTAAATATGTATAGAAGACTAGAACTCAAATTCCTGCCTTGTTTGAGAGTGTTTTTTCTGTTGTTTTTTTCCTTTCTGTTTCAATCCTTGAGCATTATATAAAGTATGCCTGGAATTCATGTTTGGAAAAAAGTGAAAATGTGATAAAAATTGAGATGCTCATTAAATTTCATAGCATTAGTATGATTTACCACATCTCTCCCCCACACCTGGGAGAGTATGACTTCCATACTGTAGGTCTTTTTCTGTGTTTTAAATTATTTTTTACTTGACTTTTTTTCATATTGATGACTCAAAATGCCAACTTTTAAGATTTAACTCTTTTTTGCTCAAAACCTAAATGAAAGTTCTCCTACACATAAACAGTTGTAGAGTTTTTTCAAATTTCTTTTAATTCCAATGTTATAACTGATGTTTTTTACTAAAAAAGAACACAATTAAATGTACTCATAGTCACATATAATGTTGGCTCATTATTAAAATTTAATTTATAAGTATTTTCCTTAACATAAAATTCTCAAATGTGATACAGTTCTCCTGGTGACTTTAACTTCTGTGTTCCCACCATGGGAAAATAACTATTTGAAGGAAGGAGGGTGATAAAGAAATGAATAAGTTAAAGCCCCTGCCTTCAAGGATGTTACACTCTTAACAGAGGAGATACCCAAGCCACCAATTACATTGTATTCTAGAGTGAAACTGTCATAGCACTGAAAAAAGGAGCAATCAAGCTGAATGGGAAAATTTTAGGATCTCTTCCCAGTGAAGGAAAATTTGTTTTGAGCCATGAAAACCAAGAAGAATCACCTTAAGAAAGCAAAGGGAAAAATGGTGCTTCAGACTGAGGGATCTGCTTTGATTTCCCCAGTGAATTATTTCAGGTAATGATCAATATGTAAGACTAAATGCACCAATTTAACCATAGTTTGTGACAATTAACTTTAAAAAGAAATTATATTTTTTTCAATTAGATCCTTGAGAAAAAATAATAGAATCTTTCTTAAAAAAAATTTTGGCTTTTTTTTTTCCCCCCTCTCCAACTTGTTTCTATACAAGAACACAGCAACTTCTGTCAGGCAGGATTTCCTAACAAACTGGTTTGTGGCTAAATCTGTTTTAATTAATGTGGGTTTCGTGTATCTTTTATCTTCAATTTCACTTGAAATACATGAGTGCAGTTTCAGTTCATGAACGTCAGTAAAAGAAAATCTTATCTTATTATTATGAAAAAATATATATTTTAAAGTAGCATCCAGTGCTCAATTCTCTGCATACTCTGACCACTTATTTTCTCATTCCCCTTTAAAGTTTCTATTCAAACACACACACCTCTTTGTCATATGCTGATAAATATTAAAATAACAGGAAAAATCTGCCTGACTTATTTAAACTGATAATAAGAACAAAAACACAGGATGTGTGTCTCCTCCTTCCTTTTTTTTTTTTTTTTTTGACTGTGGTTAAACGTTAAGAAGATTTTGAAACCTATAATTATGTAATAATTGGTATCACTACAGTTTCTTCCCAGTGAAGAGCCAGAATTTTTGTAGTTTGCTACAAAGACAGGCAAAAACAAATTGCCTAAGTGGTATCGTCATTTCTCTGCTCCATTGTTTTAAAAGAATTTAGCAAAAGAATCTCTAGTTGCCAAGCTACAGGTACTGTGCCAATAATCACAAAACTATCTTTCCAACAGAATCTTTGGCTAATGGGCTAATTTATAGAACCATAAATATCACGTATTCTCCTAATGTTTATCTATATTCCTTGCAACAAAAAGAAAACATAGTGTAAGTATTCATATTAATGTCAAAAGCATCCCAGTAAATTTGGCCAACAGAAATGCCAGCAACAGTGCTTAACTGGTAAGGCCAACATGACAAAATGATAGGAGTTTCAAAACCACATCCTTTGATCTCCAAATACGTAACACCAGTATATATTAAAACACTCTATTTAGTTTCTTTTTATAAAACTTCTAAAGATCATAGCGCATCCAGCACACCAGGCTTTTGAAGTCCACAGATGAAGTACTTTACTTCTTTCTATTTCTATCAAAGGTCTCTAGAGGTAAACTCACCTTTCCTTATTATCTTTCTGTCATTTTTATTCTTGTTCTCAAATTTTCATAAAATATATTTTTAAAGCTTGTGCCATAAATACTTCAGAAGCCAATGAACCAATGGAATATATTTCCTTTGTTCCTTTCTTTTAGAGATTGAACTTTGTAATACTTCCATTATGCTAGGGACATGATACTGCCAAAAGAACACAATAGTCATGTAAGGAAGATGAGCTCTATAAAGAGAAGGGAATAGCACTGCTGGTAAGAGAAAAGTGTACCGGGCAAACTTAGATGATCTCAGTAGGAGTTCATCTTAATTGTTTCTCCTGTGGTTTACTCAAATCCACTGCTACAACAGCAGGGAAAGATTCATGTGAGGGTGGGAGATTTTGGATCTTGGCCCTTAAAAATTGTCATCTAACTGGTCACATTTTATGTTGAGAAGAATTTACGTTCAACGGGCTCCCAAGGTATTGCTTCAAGGTGGCCTTTCGCTTCGGCAGCTCTCGGCTCTACATGAGAAAGCAAACACACAGTCCTGAAAGATGAGAGGTTAGGGCTTCTTTTAAAAACGTCTTTGAAGATGGAAGCTGGATCAGCTCCAAGAGAAATGATCTGTGACCTGGAAGGAGCCTTGGCTTTCACACCTGGAAAAGATGTAGACTCAAGTGGGTTCTGTAGTAGATGCTAAAAGGAAAACCACTAACAAACCCTGTAAGGCCCTCGGGCCTTTGAGGTTAGCTTTGCTGGAGTTTGCCGGGGCCAGCACACTGAGATTAAGGTGCAATAACAATACAGCCCTGCCTCCTGCTCCTCTTCCAGGAAGCAGCAATGGCACACACCCATTACATTCTGGGCATATGAGGGCAGTTTGTTTAATACTGCTTTTAACTTAGTTTCACATGGAATGAAGTAAAGCTCCTCTATATCTTTGAAAAAAGCCACTGAGACACATGCTTTCGAGCATCAAGATATTCAAGGGAATGCTGTCATTTAGAAAAGATTATGAACAGGAGGCACATTTATTATTTTGAAACATCGCAATAGACCTCGTGACGTGGCCTACCTTGCAGGTTGGCTCTGGAGACAGGAGGCTGACTAGCAGCTGGGGACCTCCTGTGGAGACAGAGAGAAAAGAAGTCCTGAATTTGTGTTATATAAGGTTGGTCTTAATAACCCCCAATCCACACACTCCATGACCACTGAGGAGTTCTCCACGCCACAATGAGCTATGAAGTGCCATAGTGCTATCTCCGGAAGGCCAGCTTCTGTAACCCAGCAGATGACAGCAATTCTCTCACATCCACATGGCCTGGAATTTCCCTGTGCACAGCCTTGGATGCTCCAACTCTCCAGGAAGGAAGACATTGACTCCAGGTCCCTATCCAGCCCTTCTGTTTTAGGTGTTGGTATTCCAGGCTGCCCTGAGAAGTGGATTGGCTTGCTTAGGTATTGCACCAAATAAAGTGAATCTCCATGCCTTTGGGCACTGCGGTAGAAAGTTATTGCCAAGAAGCCCTTAGAAAAAACTCCACCCAGGTCCTGCCATTTTGCACCTGAGGGAACAGAGACCCAGAGATGTGAAGTAAATGCCAAAAATCACCCAACACTGGGAACAGTAATCTAGTGTGCACAATTCATGGCTTTTTCATGAAGAGACTGAGGCAGAGTTCTATATGATAACAAGGCTGCTGATGTCACAAGCCAAATGAAACAGGCAAATAAATCCATGCTCCACTCATACTGGAGCCCCTTCTCCTTTTCTTTCTTGTGTCTTTGTGCTCTGGTTTTGCTTCTCTGCTCATCCTTCTCATGATTTGCAGAACTTCTTCTTCCAGACTCTCCCAGACTCCCAGTTTGTCGCTGGAGAAAAATCCCAGGAATGGCATGGAGTGGTTGTCTTCAGGTTTTAGGCTTCATCAGAATCACCTGATGGACTTGTTAAAATATTCTGCCAGACCCCAAAAGTTTGTGATTCAGCAGGCTGGGGGAGGTGGAGGTCTTGAGAATTTGCATTTCTTATCATCTCCCAAGTGGTATTTGCTGCTACTGGTCTGGCCAGGATCCAAAGCTAAGTCTCTCGGAATCCAAAGTACATGCTCTTTCTACTTTACGATTTGCTAATAGCCCCTGCACTAATACTGAGGGCTATTTTCAGGACAATTAAGAGATTAAATTCTGAATTCCTTAGCTTGGCCTTCAAAATTCTTTGCCCTCTGGCTTCAAAATACATTTTCCAGCCACATCTCTCAGAACTCCTCTCTGCCTCACATTTCATCTCAACCGTTGACTGGCTGTGTGTGCTCACGCATCTTGTACTTCTCCTTTGTAACACTTTAAAATTGTAATTAAAGTAGACACTGTTTAATTGGTGTTTACTGTATGACACCTTAGTTTAATTAAAAAATTTAAGTGGGCAGAAAAATGTATTCACTACTGTATCCCTGGCACCTAGGCTGGTGTTCCACATGTCAGGTATTGAATCAACACTTGCTGAATGAAAGTAAGAAAATAAGAAGATAAAGAAAGGGAAGGGAAGGGAAGGGAAAAGAAAGAAAGGAAGAAGGAAGGAAAGAAAGGAAGAATGAAAGAAGTAACTCAATTACTTCGTTTTCTGTGAACAAGTGTTGTCCCTTTCCTGTCTGCCCAGGCCACTCCTCTGTCCAGAGAAGCTGTCCCCACACAAATCCACACATCCAAGTACAACCCTTCAAAAGTAAAGTGCCAAGTTCTTCAAAGTGGGCCATTTTCTCAGCTGAAATGGTCTCTTTTCTGATCGCCATGCAGTTTTATTGGTACTGTTAACGGTTCTTGCCTCATATTTTAAGTAGTATGGGCACATACACTCTCCCCCTCTATTCTGTGACCTTCCTGGTGGCAGGCTCCAGATCTGATCCCTCTCCATAGCCTCTGCAGGGTCCACCAATTTGCCTTGCTGAATAGTACAAGCTCCATAAATATGGTTTGGAATAAATAAATATTACTCCATAAACATGTTCTCAATGACTTCTTAAAAGAAGTTGTGCACATTATACATCAGTTTGTTTTCAACAACACTCTGGCTTGAATGAACCACTGAGTTGAAAGTGGTTTAAGGAGACAAAAACACCACAGGAATATTTTATCTGATTTTTTTTCCCCACATTGTCTTGGTTCCATATACTACCTGCTGTTCCCTGAACACAGCATGCCTTCTATTGCCATGGCTTTGCATATGTTTTGCTCAGTTGAATACTTTTCTCCTCTTTAAGTGGTTAATTCCTTCCCATGTTCTAGGACTTCACTCAGACACCATCTCAGAGGAGCCTTCCATCCTGGGAGGTGGCCCCTGTCTGTGCCCGGCAGTTTCCTACATCTTCCCATGTCTTAGTAGTGGTCAAACAGTATTATAATTCCTGGCTTCCTATGTGTTTCCTCATCTTGCCTGTGAGAAATTTAATTGAGTCTTGCTTATCTTTCTAACACTGAAATCTGGCATAATACCTGATATGATGTATATATTCAATACATATTCATTGGGTTAATAAAAAATATATATATTTTTTCTCCTCCTCCCATATTTCCTCTTATTTTCCCTCCCTCCCTTCTCCCCACACCATCTATCATCTCCAATTGGTTTTTAAATTATTTTATTTTATTAGAGAAGTCATGTGTTTCCTTATTTATTTATTTATTTCGCATGGGCAGGCACCAGGAATCGAACCTGGGTCTCTAGCACGGCAGGCGAGAACTCTGCCCCTGAGCCACTGTTGCCTGCCCTGTTTACTTATTTTTAATACTTTTATTTTAAATCTGTTCTTAGATTCCAAAGGAAGCTTTTGCAAAAGGGGACACTGAGCTAGGAAATCCTAAATGCTGGAAATCTCTTCTTTCTTAATGGTATGGTTACCAACAACAGCCATTTTTTTTCAATGACATTGGAAGTTATACACATTATACATCAGCCTGTATGCTTTGGAAAGGCAGGGATCATGTGTATGTGGTTTACCACTTATTCTAACAACCTGGTGCAAAAAAGGGGCTCAGTACATTTGAAATGAATGAATAATTTCTGGAAACTGCATTATTGGTCATAGGGCATGAGAGTGCCAGTTAGAAAACTTCAATGAATGGCATAAGAAAATGGTATTGGTTGCCCAGTAGCCAATGGTCCCTAACCTACAGAAGAATCATAAGAAGTCATATGGCTGTGTTGCTGAAGATGTTATCAACTGGGGAAATAATATGGCCAGTTATTATATATATACAATATACAGAGAAAGGACTATGAATAAGAAGACTGGAATCTGAATCTGGTTCTGGCAACTTCCAACTGCACAAACCCAAGCAACTCCCTGAATCTCAGTTTCTTCACCACTTGGGGAGAGGAGGCAGTGACTAACATTTATTGCAGATTTACAATGTGCCAGGTCCGGTGCAAGGGGTTTTACATATACTTCCTCATTTACTCTGAGGAAATTTGGCTAGGTTCTTTCCCACTCTTAAATGCTCAAGATTTTATGATTCCCAGCTAATTTAAATACCATGCCAAAGTACATAAAGCATGAAAGGCATTTTAGACACATACTGGAAAAACAATTTAAGTGGCTATTAACTCTTTCCCGAAGATACCTATTGATTACATTATGCTTTGAAAGAACATGAATACAAGGCTGTGACATGCTTTCCAGAACAGCACATGGGATATCAGTGGTGAGAGTGACAGAGTTGAAGGGTGTAGGAGGACAATTCTTTGTTCTCTCCTCCACTCTCAGACCACTGAATAGAGGGCACACTTATTCACGCGTGTGATTTCTCTATCAGTCTCTTTGAAGCCAGAAAATGCTTTAGGGATGCTTACCAGAATTAACAATGCTAAATGAAAACCCTATTTTCAAAATTAGCTCCGGGGACAAAGGAAATGTTGGTTTTAATTTAAAACCAAGAAACACAAGCCCAATCAAGCAGCGCTCAATGGGACATTTCATGGAGGTGCAAGGAAACTACCTCGACAGGAACTTTGAGATTTTTACCTTTGAGTGGTAATTCTCAGGCAGACAATTAACTGTTTTTACACAGAGCAAAGAGCCAAAAGATAAAGGAAATCTTGCCTTATGAGAAGTATAGTTCTACGTGGGAGTTCTTTTTCTTATAATAAATCACACTATCCAGATGTCTCATGAAAACTCCTCCAAGGGCATATTATTGCTTAAAAATTACATTAAAGGCAGGGAACGAGCACTCCGGAACCCAAGTTAAGTATCCCAGAGAGCAACTTGTGCCTTCCATTAATCTTATGGTTTCAGTTGTTAAGTAAATATGTGGGGAAAAATGCTTTCAATTATACTGCATCCCTGCCTGGCAGGCATTCTTGTCTTCAGGTTCTCTTCCTGGATTTTCTTTAGTTGTTCTAGTGTCTAGAATGTATATAAGAGGATATATCTAATTTTCTAAAAAAGATGGACTACATTAAATGGCCCATCAGTTTTCCAATCTGCCCCTGCCATGCTGCCCCACTTGTGGCTGAAAGCCATCATTCAGGTCTTAGAGAGGGCTAGGCTGGGGCAATTTCAACTCCATTTGATAAAATTTTCAGGATAGATATACCCTGCTTTGAATTTTTGTTGGTTGACATTGGTTTCAAGAAAGTACTTGAAACAAATAACAGGATCCACTCTGTGCAAATGTAGATACCAATTTGAAAAATAACATTAGAGACAACTATGGTGGACCTGGAGACTTACTCTGCTTCGTGAGAGGGGTTTACTCTGGACCAAAGATTATACAAAAGGGTCATTTTTTGGGGGATGGTCCCCAGCCAGAGCGGAGAAATGGGTTCTGGGTCAGCTCCATATATGGCTCTTTGGGTCTTAGGGTACATATTTCCTGAGGTTTATGTGGTTATTATCCCCAAGTCTATAGAAGAACCAGATTCTCTGTAAAGTAGCTTCAGTTGATAGCCTAATAATCAGCACGATCAGGCGGAATGCCCCAATACAAGTAACAGAGGGAGACCCTCAGCCCAGGCTAACTAACCAGTACACAGAGGTCCCTATCTTCTTCTCCCCAGAGCTACATGATGGAGTGGCCTGGAGTCTTACTATGCGTAAGGAGACTTTGAAACGCATATTCATGTCTCTTCTCACCATTCCCATTTCCATTATCCTGGTCCAGGGTTTCACTCCTCACGTTTTCATTCCTCAAAACCTTCTGTAGTGCCTCCAGGTTCCCTGACTTTGATCTACTATACAAGTTCTTTCAGTTCCAAAGCCTTTAGGGACTTCTTCCCATAACACAGAAAACTTAAGAGGTCTGGTGAATGGAAAGAGCATTGCAAAGAGAGTCAGATTTCATGTATGACTCTGTGCTCACTAGAAGTGGTAAGGTTTGGGGCAAGTCATTTAATTCTTCTAAGTTTTGTCTCCTTATCCATAGAATGGAGCTGATAATACCTGACATATTGTTCATGGTGATGGAAAATGGGAAGCATTATATTATTGTCTGGATTCAGCAAGAGAAATGTAACTATCTTGTATACTAACTTATATTTATTGAGCACCTACTATGTGCTAGATGCGGTTGTAAATGTTTTACATATATCAACTCATTTAATCCTCAGAACAACCCTATTTTATGCATGAGCAGACTGAGATGCAGAGAGATTATTTAACTTAACCCAAATGCCATTATTTTGAATGGTAGAATTGGGTTATGAAGCCAGTAAATATGATCCCAGAGGATATATTCTGTAAAGAAAAATAGGAGGGGGTGGCAAAGAGTTCACTCCTGAAAAAAATAAGTTTCTAAATAATTAGTGATCTTTCCCCACCAATAATTTATTCAGAAATCATGTGTATGGTGAATATTCATGGAGCACAAACTATATGTCAGGCATTTTGCTTATACTTTGGAATTTGTCTGTTCTGGCCACTGTTATATATCACCAATGATGGATAAAAGTAGCTGCTCAATAAATATTTCTTAAATGCATGCATACATGCATGTACTAAATAAATACTTAGTTGAATTCATTAATAAATGAATGAACAGGGGTATCAATGCAAAAGAAGATGAGACAAGCCTATAGCTTTCATATATATTGCACTAAATATAAACACAATCGACTATTTATCAAATTAACTGGGCCCATGTCATGAGGTGCCTTGGGTACAATGCGCCAGCACTTAAATTTTATCTTAATAAGAGAGAACTATTGAAATGCTGCAAATAGGAGAATGACATGTTCAGACAGCATGTGAGCTTGGAGAGTAGTTTAGAGGAAGAGAGACCAGTGTGGGAAATGCTCCATCAGGAAATGCAGTCATCTCACAAGGAGGCTCAGAAACAAGTTATAAAACAATAAAGGGAAAAGGATACATTCTAAGTGTGGGTTTACTTCAATCTGTAATAAACATATTTATGAAAATATAGACAAAAGCAAAACTGAACACTGAATAATAATTTCACAAAGACTTGTAAGTACAGTATTCTGTAGTGAACACTGGTCAAAAATCAGATTTAAGTTTTGGCCTGGTGTGTCTCTAATGTGTACACAGTTGTTAGCAAGTCATCTGATTAGTGATGGCCAGTAGTTTTTCCTTCTGTAAAATGAAGAGGTTGAGTCAATGGTCTAAGACTTCTTCCAACCCTACTATTCTACAATCATCAATTTCTTGACCCTCTGACACTTATTTTTGTAATAACCAATATGGAACACAAAATTTCCCATTTTAACCCCATTTAAGTGTAAAATTCAGAAGGAGACATTATAATCATACTATTGTCTACAATCACCAAAATTTATTATTCCACCCATTTCACTTCAGACAGAAAGTACTCTCCTGTTAAGGGATAACTTCCCCTTCCTGCTTCATCCCCCTGCCCCATAACCTAGAGGTATATGTCTCTATGAAGTTTGCTTTTTGAAAGCATTTCATATAAGGAAGATCATACAATATTTATCCTTTTGTGCCTGCCTTGTTTCACTCACCATGATGTTTTCAAGGTCTGCCCATGTTACAGAGTGCACCAGAACTTCATTCCTTTTCACAGCTGAATAGCATTTCATCATATGGATATATTGCATTTCATTTATCCATTCTTCCATTGATGGACAATGGATTGCTTCCACCTTTTGGCTATTGTGAATAATGCTGCTATAAACACTGGTATACAAATATCTGTCAGAGTCCTTGTTTCAGTTCTTTGGGGTCCATCCCCAGAAATGGGTTTGCTAAGTCATACAGTAATTGTGTTTTCATTTTTCTGAGGAACTGCTGAACTGATTTCCACAATGTCTATATCATTCTACAGTACCACCAGCAATGTATGAGAGTACCTATTTCTCTACATCCTTGTCAACACTTATCTTTTTTTGTTTTTTAATTATAGCCACCCTATTGGGTATGAAGTGATATTGCATTGTGGTTTTGATTTGTATTGCCCTGATGATCAAGGATATTGAGCATCTTTTCATATGCTTATTAGGTCTTTGTATATCTTCTTTAGAGAAATATCTATTCAAGCCCTTTGGCCATTATAAAAAATTGAGTTAATTGTCTTTGTTATTGAGTGGTAACAGTTCTTTATATATTCTAGATATTAAATCATTCTCAGAGGTATTTTTCACAATTGTTTCCCCCCATTCTGTGGTTTGCCTTTTCAGTTTCTTTTGTCCTTTCATGTACAAAAGTTTTTAATTTGGATGAAGTCCATTTCATCCAGTTTTTATTTTGTTGCTTGTGCTTTTATAGGAAATCACTACCAAATCCAACATTATAAAGGTTACTCTCTATGCTTTCTTCTACCGTTATGGGTTTAGCTTTTAGGTTTTGGTCCTCAATTTAGAGTTAATTTGTGTATGTGATGTGAGGTAAGGGTCTAACTTTATCCTGTTGCATGCAAGTATCCAGTTTTTCCAACAGCATTTCTGAGTGAGACCTTTCTTTCCCCCAATTAATTGTACTTACTTGGCACTCTTATCAACAGTCAGTTGGCTATACATGAGAGTCCTATATTTTATGTATAATTATTCTGTAAATCCATAAATTCTCTAATAAAAAAATCAGTTGGCTATAGATGTGTGGATTTATCTCTTAACTCATAATTCTATTCCACTGGTCTATTTGCCTATCTTTGTGCCAGTACTACACTCCTGATTCCTCTGGTTTCTCAGTGAGTTTTGAAAACAGCAAGTATGAGATCTTCAACTTGTTTCTTCCTTTGCAATACTTATTTGGCTATTCTGGCCCCTTGCAATTCCATATGAATTTGTGGAACAAACTTTACATTTCTGCAATATGGCTGCTGGGATTTTGATAGCTATTATGTTGAACCTGTAGCTTTGGGTAATACTGATGTCTCAATAATAATAAGTCTTCCTATCCATGAACATAGGCTGCATTGTCATTTATTTAGGTTATTTTTATTTCTATGAGCAATGTTTTTGTAGTTATCAGTGTACAAGTCCTTCACAACCTTAATAAATTTATTTATAAGTATTTTATTCTTTTTTGAGATATCGTGAATGGGATTTTTAAAATTTCCATTTCAGGATATTCTTTGGTGATGTATAGAAACACAACTGATTTTTGAGTGTTAATCTTGTAGCCTACAACTTTGCTAAATTTGTTTATTGGTTCTAGTCATTTTCTTGTGAATTCTTTGTGATCTTCTATTTAAAGGATCATGTTACCTGTGAGTAGAGATAGAATTTACTTTGTCCTTTCCAATTTGGAAGCATTTTATTTATTTTTCTTGACTAATTGATCTGGAAGGATTTCTAGCACAATGTTGAGTAGCAGTGGTGAAAGTGGGCATCCTTATCTCGTTCCTGATCTAAGGGGGCAGGCTTTCAGTATTTCATTGTTGAATATACAGTTAGTTATGGGTTTTTCATATATGCCCTTTACTGTGTTGAAGAAGTTACCTCTTATTCATATTTTACTAAGTGGTTTTTTTTTTAATCACAAAAGTGTGTTAGATTTTACCAATCCACTTATATTCAACGATATTACTGAGCATGCAACACTTAACTTCTACCATTTTGTCCTTTGTTTCTTGTGTGTCTCACATCTTTTTTGTCCTTCTTTTCTTTGATTGCCACTTTCTTTTGTGTATAATTGATCTTTTGTAATAGAACTTAACCTACTAATTTGAAAAACTGTCAAGTTAACTTCAACTTTTTGCTTCTATACACTTCCAGTTTCCTCTTTATATTGTTTTTGTCACACATTACCTCTTTTTATTTTGAATGTCTATAATATTAAAATATGATTATTTCTTACTCAACTGTATTCTAAATCTTACAGGAAATAAAGAGGAAAGTTACATACCGAGGATAAATATTTCTCAAATTTGCATTTACCTATGTAATTTCTTTTACTGGAGACCTTTATTTTTTCATACTACTCCAAGCTAGTATCTATTTTCCTTTCTTTTTAACCTGAAGAACTCCTTTTAGCATTTCTTATAGGGTAGTCTCCTGCTGACAAACTCTCTCAGGTTTTATTTTTTGTCTTAAACTTTCTCTCATTTTTGAAGGACAGTTTACCACACATAGACTTCTTGGCTGACAGTTTCCTATTTAAGTTCCTTAAATATGTTGTACAACTGAGCTCACAACTCCATAGTTTCTGATGAGAAATCAGCACTTAATGAGGATCCTTTGTATGAATTCCCCAGGAGAAGCTGACTGGCTGAAATAGAGACGGAAATTCTCTCTTCTGACTGCTCAAATCATCACTTCTCCTTTAAAGCCTTCAGCTGATTGCATGAGACTTCACTCACTGCTGAAAGTAATTTCCTCAGTTGATTGTAGATCAGCCATAAATGTTGAGCCATAGATGCAATCAACTTATTAATGATTTAAATCTACAAAATATCCTCACAGTAACACTCAAGATAGTGCTTGTTTGTCCAAACAACTGGGCACCATTAATTGATCAAGTTGACACATGAAATTAACCATCACAAGCCACCCCTTGTCAACTTGGCAGCCATACACATCTCTTAAACCATACCTAATCTCTAAATAAAAAACACTAACAGTTATATTTTCACCTCACAATATTCATCTATCCTACATACAACCAGAAATGCACTAACTTTAGATCCCCTCTTCTATACTATCAGGGAGGTTTATGGCATTTCAGCCTCAGGAAACATAGACCACCCTTCGGTCCATATTTCAGCCAATTGCCAAACAAACTATTAGAGCCCTTTCTAATTCTTTCAGCTACAACACTGAATCCAGAATCTGTTTGGTGGAACCATATCAATGATTTCAGCTTGATCTGACTTTATATTCCTTTACCATTATCCTCCACCCTTAATATCCATTCCCACACATATTCCCTTAATTTCTGTCTTTATAAATTGGAAAAATCATGCCATTCTTTTGGAATGATCTTGAAAAGTTTAGCAGTTCTAAAATACTATGGTGTCACATGCTATTTTCAAACTTCATTGTGTATCCTAACAACTCTAAATGGCAAATTTCCAGGCAATAATAATTTTTGCAAAGTGCTGTTCGATATGTTTGCCTTTATGGAAGGAATTATTGAAGTCTATTTAAACTCCACAAAAAGCCCGATGCTTACTTGTTGGATGTTCCATGGAGGTTTGTCAGTATAGTGAAGTTGTTTCTCACACTTCGCAAGCTGGCAAGGACCTATAAGGAAATATTGCAAATGGTTAGGAACAAAAGCAGACAAATGGTCAAGTTCAGAGCCATGCTTTGGAAACCACACCAGAGACACAGTGAGAGCACACGAGAGCCAGCATAATACATACCTGGGCAAAAGGCGTTACAATCAAGTCATCGCCATGTCTAGTAAAAAGAGAGAAAAGAGATATTTAAAAATACATTTGAATTATACCTATGATATATAAGCTATTATATAAAACTTTTCTGATACTGTCACAGAGATGTTATAAAAATCCTTCCACCAGGATATAAGACAGGCCTGACAACTAGACATAAGGGGAGATCTCAGAAATTCAAAAGAAAAAAATAAAGTACCAGGTTCAAGGCTAGGGATTTACAGTGAGTGCACCTAAAAGCAGTTGCAGGGAAGCAGATATCCTCAGGGTATACTCCTGCTATTAAATAGCAGACCCAGAGTACTCTAATCCAAAGCAATTTGTAGATTTTAGTTGCCAGAGCCAGGAAATTCAATGGGAGGGATGTTCTCTCTCTCTTTCTCTCCTCTCTTTCTCTCTTTGTCTCTCTCTCTCTCTCTCTCACACACACACACACACACACACAGAGTTGGAAAAAATGGCATAGCAGTCTGGATAAAGGTTAACTTTGGATTTCCTGGCTTTTGTTGATGTGAACCACAGGTTTAATGCCATTAAAATACTGTTTTCTGTCTGGGAATCCCATTAGCTTTGTTTTTAATATAACTTTTTTCTTTAAGTACCCAAGGAAAATCTTTCAAAGGGAGTACACAGACCAAATCTACCATTCCATGCCACAGCCTCTCATCTTGCCTCAAAGACATTCTTAAGTTGTATCTAGTGTTTTGTAAATCTGTACTTAGGAACAGTCAGAAGTGTATTTGAAAATTTTTAGTCTTTCTCTGGCACAACTTGCGATAAGTCTACAGAAGCCCACATTCAGTAAGCTCTCATTAAAGTCATTAGAAGGCATGTTGGCCTGATCTGCAGTCACAAAATCAGGCCATTTGCTATCACCATGGAATCACGGTAGCAGAGTGGAAGTTGGTGACAGCGAGCTTCCCCCATTTTCCCATCTGTCTTCTCTGTCCTCATGATCACCATATACATATGGTGCCTTATTTGTGAACAACATGAGTACAACCGGTAATTATGAAGCACTGGGGATCCAGAGTTGACCAAGTCATACATGTTATTCTCTCGTCTCTAGTACAGGATTTTAATTTTTTATTTTGAAATAATTTCAAACTTACAGGACACTTGCAGAAACAGTGCAAAACCTGTGCAGAGAACTCAGAACATACCTCACCCAGATATCTAGATCCAATAAATTTTAACATGTTGCTACAGTTGCCATATCATTTTCTACCACCTATCACCTGTATCTCTATTTTTTTAACATCTGAGAGTAGACTGTATACACCATGCTTCTTAAACACTCAATATTTCCATGTACCTTTCCTAAGTACAAGCAGATGCACTTTGGCAGCCACCTTAAGTACAGTTATCAAGTTCAAGAAATTTAAGATTGGCTTCAAGCAGCTAGCCTATAATCCATTTTTTTTATATGTCCCAATACTCTCCCTTTTGGCCTTCTCTCCTCCATTACGAGAGCTAATCCAGGATCATGTATTTCATTGTCATTGTCTGTTTAGTCTCTCTCTCTTTGTATTCAATTGTGGAAACATATATACAACATAAACTTGCTCATCTCAACCATACCCTAGCATATCATTCAGTGGGATTATCACATTCACAGTCTTACACTACCCTTACCACTATCCATTACCAGAATTTTGCCATCACCCCAAAGAGAACCCTACACCTATTAGCCATTAACTCCCTATTTCTCCACACCCAACCCCAACTCCCACCCCACCCCTGGTTACCTACATTCTATTGTCTGTCTCTTTACATATGAAACTTTCCTTTCCATCTTTATCTGTAGCTAGAATCCACTCCCCTCCACCCCGCCCTTTAATAGAAACCATAGAATTATTTGTTGCATGGCCATTTTGTATAATACAAACAAGAAAAGAGTAACAACAGGGCAGGCCATGGTGGCTCAGCAGGCAGAGTTCTCGCTTGCCATGCCTGAGACGCAGGTTCAATTTCTGGTGCCTGCCCATGCAAAAAGAAAAAAAAAAAAGAATAACAACAACAAACATTTCTTAAGTGGTTACCATATGTAAGGCCTTGTGCTAAGTTCTTTACCTGTGTTATCTCATTTAATTATTTCAACAAGAACAAGAGGCAGGTCCTCTTAATATTCTAATTTTAGAAATGAAAACAAGGCTTAGGCTTAGAGTAGTTAAGCAATCGGCCTGCATCATATAGATTGTAAGTGGAAGAGTTGAGACTATTTCATTCCCAAAACTTGTGCTTTTAACCATTATGTTTCCTATTTTATGATGGCCCTGCATAGTTGATAAACCTGAATTTTTATAGAAACCATTTTTCCAAATAAGTTGTATCATGGCAGGGGAGACCAAAAAAAATATTCAAAAGCCTCAAGTTGACTTCATAAATATAATATGAGAAATACAAATGATGGAGATATTCAGTGGGGTCCAAAGGAAAGGTGATCATTACAGGTTAGAGGAATTAGGAAAATCTTGATTGAATGGGAGGGTGTTTGAAATGAACTTTAAGGAACAGGCTTTAAAAAGGGAGGACGGTAGGTGCCATCAGTGAGAGAAATGGTGAGACCAAAGGCATTGAAATGGGAAAGTACTGAACTTATTCACTGAGATGCTTAGTGGCTTGTTTTGCAGATAATAAGGCTAGGAAGATCCCTCACAGCCATATTATAGCACCTGGTGTTGGTGTTGCATTCAGTAGGAAAAAGTGGCTCCTTCAAGGTTTTTAGTGAGATGAGAAGGGAGATAAGCAAACTGGAAAGTGCTTCAGAAAGAAAATGCTATGGACTCCAAGGGGTGGATTGGAGTGGAGACACGTGTGAGAAATAGTCAGCAGAACACCACAGGCCGTCCCATGAGAAGGAATAGTTAAGGCAGAGGAAGAAAAGGAAAGGACAATTCAAAGAGACCCTAGAGGTTACACTGGGCATTTAATTGGATAAGGAGACATAAAGAATATTATTTTCAGTGTTCCAAATGACTAGGAAAATAGTGAAGTCATGAGTAGACATAAAAAAGTGAGAGGGAGAGGACATTTGTCAATTTCCCACCAGCCGCCTTTTAAGGTATTGACTGACATCCAGGTGGAGACATCAAGCAGGAAGATTGAATGCGGAATTAGAGCTACGGATGGAAGAACCACCTTCAGTCATGGGGATGGTTAAAACAATAGCAGTGGACGGCTTCCTAAGGCGGTATAAAGAGAGAGGGAGCCAAAGGAAGAGTCGCAGGGGACATCCCAATCAAGAGTAGCCCAAAGGGGAGACAGAATAATGTGATAAACGCAGGGTGACAAATTGTACCAAAACTGCCTCTTCCAAAACTGCTTTCTTGAGATGAACTTTGTGATGAGTGAAATAGTTTATTTGTTTGGATTTCTGATGAGAAATATAATTGTTCATAAGACAGTGGGGATGATTTGGGAACAAGAGAATGGAGTTGGAGTGAAGAAGAGCTACAGCTCCCAGATTTCTGGGGTCTAAATATCCCACGAAAGCTGAATCATAACCACACCTCATGCATATAGGGTACCCAGAGCTAGTGTGTTGTTGACTGAACTGGGGAAGTACTAAAATTACATAAACTAGTGTTTAAAGAGAGATAAACATTAGCAGGTCACCATGTTGACAGGACTTTATCATTATGGAACTTTTGACGTTTAAGAAAACAGGACATTCAGCAGCAAGAAATAAATTTACAGATCCCAAGCATATGAGCCCTTAAAGGAGTTTAGCTGCAAAAGCTGATGCTGTAAGTCAGACAATAGCTGCTGGAGAAATTATCAAATAATTTATAGAAAGCAAGTACCAGGAAAGGAAACAGACAAAAAGATACTGTTTAAGCACAGCCAGGTTATTTATGGAATTATTCTGGATTTTTCAAATCACAATTTGATGCATTACTAATTAAACAATAAAATGACATGGAAATAACCAAATACTTGTTTCGTTATGAAAATGGATGTTATTTCTTAATTTCCCAAACCACTAGCTCGGAAGGACAAATATTCAGAACCATTGCGAGAGCAACATCTAGTGACAAAGCCAGCACATTACAGCTTTATAGAATAACTGGAGATGAAAACCTTGTGGGTCATAACATTGAGTGTAGGTCTGCTCTTAACATTGAAATGGTTTTCTAGAAAGTAAAATTGCTACTTCTCAAAACTACACTCTGGATTTTATTAACTCTACCTTTTGCTGTTTGCTCCCTACATGCAGAATTTTCTTTGTACTTTTCTTGTATCACTGATTTTACAAAACATCTGTTTTACAGAGAGATGTATCCTATCTAGTAAAGTAGTTAAGAGTACAGCTTGCTTTCCAGCTGCACCATCACTAGCTGTGAGACACTAGGTAACTTTGCTACACTTCTGTTTCTTAGTCTGTAAAATGGGATGTTGTGAGGATTAAACGAGTTATAATAAATGCACAACTCACAACTCTTACAACAGTGCTTGGCACATAATGGCACTTTAGTTATTCAGTAATGATTATTAGTAGCAGTTGTAGGCATCATTTTTATTATAGTTAAATGTTTGCGTGTCTATTTTCCCAGTTGGTACGTAAACTTCTGTAGGACATTCATGTCTTCCCGCAGTGGAATCAGGAGAAGTAATATTTATGTTGTACTTTAGAGTTGACAAAGCACTCTCACATGCGTGATTGCCTGTGATAAGAGAATGTCCCTGGCCCAGGGAATAGTGCCACCACCTATCTTGCTAGCTAAGTCTTAAACCCAGAAGTTATCATCCTTCTCCCTCACCCAAAAATCAATCACCAAAGCCTGTTGATCCTACTTTGCAAATATTTATTAATTGCCTTTAGTGGCTCTGCTCTAACATCCTCTATTATACAGATTACCAAAGCAGCTTCCCAATTGGCTCTCGAGCATTAGACTTTAGGCTTGTCCATCATTCAAGCTATTTTTCATCCTGCTATCAGTTATCTTTCAAGAACCTAAGTCTGATGATGTATTTTCCTGCTTAAAAGCCTTTGGTAGACGTATAACTCCTAAGCCTTGGTCCTTTATGGCAAGACCCTGCTTACTGCCAAGCCTCATCTTTTACACTGCCCCCATCCTTGCCCCTTCTAGACATTCTCTTCCTTGGCCATACTGAGCTGTGCTTCCCCACAATGTGTGTTTCCTGTACATCCCTCTGCCTGGATAACCCTCCAGCTCTTAGGCCTCTTTAAATGGGCCGGCCTTAAAGTCCTGGGCTTACCTCACTAGTTGCCTTTATTCTCATTAAAACTGCCTATTGACTAATCTTTTAGCTCCTTTGAAGACACAAAAAAATATCTTATTTATTAACAAGTGCCTACATTTAATATTTGTTAAAGGAAGGAATGAATATGATCCACATAACAGCTGGAAAGGTAGGCAGAGTGGAAATTAATACCTTATTTTAATATTTCATTCTTATTTAGAAGCTGTTTATGCATTGAATGTCCATGTTGCTTGACCATCTTGCTTCCTTGTGTTCAAGCCTTGGCTCCCCATTTACTGGACAAGTTACTGAAGCTCTCTGTGTTTCAAAGTCCCCACCTTTTAGACAAGAAACTCTTAGTACCTACCACATTGGGGAAATGGGGATTAAATGAGCTAATATATGTAAAATACTTTAAATAGTACATAGCACATAGGAAGTCTTCATTAAATGTGAGCCTTTATTTACTGACAATGTAGAAGCTATAAAAGATATTAGATGTCTTTAACCATAGTGCTAGAAATTGTGCTGACTCTAAGTTTAACTCAAATCTTAGAATCCACATTGTACTTTTTTGGTAGCCCATCAATAAACAGGTCTTGACTTTAAGTGGGCTGTTATTTCTGCTTTTTGTCTTTGGTTTTTAAGTCTCATTTCTCTTGACCTCTCTCTCTAGAGACCACTTAAAAAGCTCTTTGTTTATATAAAGCTTTGCAAAAATCCATGTTTCCAAGAAGGAAACAAAGATTTTCCTTCTCTGTGGGTTTGCAGGTAGAGAATCAAAACTAAATCCTGTCCAAGGCAGTTCCTGCCATGGTTTAGGGCCATAAAACCAGCATCACCAGTTTTCAGTACTTTGTGGTTCTATTGGGAAATCTGTACTTTAGTTACGAAGGTATTGTTTTAGAGATGACTATAATACAGGAACTGAACAGAAACCAGCAGAGTATTGCCACATCTAGGAAAGCATCTGAAATTTCCTTTTGGGATCCTATAGTGATCTTGTTTCACATTACTAAAAGCCCTATTTGGATCTTTGTTACTAAAAGAGAAAGGTATCCCCCGTTCATATTTTTACTCTTAATATTTTTTCACTCCCTCTTCCCTGCCGTAAGTAACAGGGACACTAGTTGTAGTCATTTTGTACTAAATTCTAGTTCTGTGATCGTGGGCAAGTCACAAAGTTCTCTGAGTCTCTGTTTTCACAGCTACTGATAGACTGAGTTGAACTGTAATCTTTAAGCTGTCCTCACGTTTAAACTTTCCTTAATATAGTCCATTTTACTTTTCTGAAAGAGTTTAGATGAGAAATTTAAAAAGCCAGCTTTTCCTCTACTACTAGGGCAATGTAGTGGAATTGTGGAAAGTTTCCCATCTCATATACATCTGCAACCTGTCTGGGCTGAGTCTGAGGGGTCCCTGAGAAGGAACGTCCTGCAGCCCCCTTGCCAAGAGCCTTTACAAAAAAGACCCCTGGCCACCATAACCCTTCCCTTCCCTGGCAGCAGAAGCAGTGGGAAGCTTGGGGACTGCTGTTCTTCTACCTATTTCAATTCACCCTGAAGAAGAAGAACTGGGAGAAATAGCTTTAGGAGTATTACTTCCATTTATATGAGGACGTCTGAGTGGAACTGGATTTTCCAACATGATAAAATGAAGTACCAGAAGAACCTGTTTTTCAAGCTCCACTTCTTTTTATACTGAGAAAGATAACTGTTGTACTGACAAAGATACATGAATTTTGTTGAAATATGGCAAAAACAGGTTTTATGTTACTTTTATTCACTTACAGATTTTAACATATGCTGGTTTCAGGATTTTTCAGAGGCTGGTATTATGTTGCCAACTTTGTTTTGCTGGGAAAGTCTGTCTTTAGTTTGAAAGTGTGCCCTTCCTGCTTTTTTGGTTAAAGTGAGAATGATACTAGATACTCCTTAACTCGCCTGAATTTAAAGTTGGTGATACTCTGCAGATTACGAAGTTCACAGGGGAATTTTACTGATGTGTAAAATTGAAAAGAGATTGAACCATAAATAACAGGGACACTGGCTATAGTCATTCTGTACTAAATTCTAGTTCTGTGATCTTGGTCAAGTCACAGACTTCTCTGAGTCTGTGTTTCCAGAGATTAATAGACTGAGTTGAACTGTAACCTTTAAGCTGTCCTCAACTTCAGACTTTCCTTAACCTTTTGATTTCAAGTAAGTATCACCAAGTTTTAATCTGAAATTTGATTAGAGGCTTCTGGGAAGTTTCCTGATGACCCCAAGGCTCTTCTTACTGTTTGGCATGGCTTGGGGAACTGTCTGCTGCCTTCCAAAGCCAGTGTTTACTTGTGAAATACTGTGTGAATGAAGCTAGAATGACCTTCCCAGATGAAGGCTGGAAGACTTTTTGTCTTTGTAGAAGGGAGATTCCTAGCAAACTCACTGTGAGTTGAACACTTTCACCAAGCCTTAGTCAGAAACTGCCGTAGTTCTACAGGAGAGACAGCAGAGTGGCTTGCTCCATTCTAGATTGAGTCCCTTTACTCTGAATTTGTTTATTTTTCCACCTACTAGTGAAGATCTGCTTTGCAGTTTGAAGAACATAAGCAAAAAGAATCTACAAGTTTTTAATATGGTCATCCTTGGCTACATCACCTTGTAGGTGTAAGACGGGCAAGTTTCTGAATCTCTCAGAACCCCAGTCTCATTGTCTTTAGAGTGGGGATGATAATGGTACATATGTCCTAGCGTTGGTGTGAATATTAAAAGGGATGACATATGTAAATACACGTGGTCCCACGATAAGTGCTCATTAAATATTAGTTTCCTTCTACTCAGTGGAGGTGTGTCTTATCTTTCCTACTTAATTGTAATCTTCTTGAGAATGTGATCCATGCTTGACTCATCTGTGATTTCCCCACTGTTTTCCCCAGAGCCTGGCACAGTGCATGGCACACTGGGGAGATTCAGTAATTATGTGCCAAATCAGTGAATTCATTAGTTTCAACCCACAGAGTAATTGAGATATTTTGGGGGCAGGGATGCTGTTTTTGAAATTTGCTGGCAGAAATGTCCTGGGGGATGTCTTCCTGTTGGTAGTTTTGGCTGCTCCCCACCCCTTCGACAAGGGTGAAACATTTTAGCTTCCTTTCCAACAACAGAAGAGTTCCCAGTGGAACTTTCCAGGCTGGAGATTTTAGGGAGCTACTGATATTTTTATAACAAATGATGTTAAAAACAATTGTGTGTGTGCCCAGAAACCTTTTAAGGGAGAAATTTCAGCATCCAACTTTATTTCATTTCAAAAATTTAATAAACAAGTAACACAACCTAGTTATTGTACTTTAAATAAAAATTAGAGAGCTACAATTAATAGGAGCAAAACAAAAACAGCAGCTGTGCTTAATGTGGCAATGGAGTGTATTGTGCCACTGTGCTAAGGAGCCATTGTGTTAGGGTTCCAGAGATGGGAAAGAGGCATGTGGCTGAATGACAGCTTATTAAATGTCATTAAGCAAAGGCCGATGAGCGAGAACACAGGTAACCAACCAGCAATTTTCTCTCCTCCTGGAACCCTACGCAAACTGCACGTGCTGCTGAAAATTTAAGCAATTCAAGCAAAAAAGTATTAAGGTTCTCATCTCATAAACAATTCAGGAAATGAGGCCAAATACAATGGGGGAAAAAAGTATCACTAAGAAATGTGAGCCGAACACTGCACTGGAAGAATTTCAACACTCGTGGGACCTGACTGTACCCTCTTCATACTACACAGCAGAAATGGCCTTAGAACGGTCACAGCTGCAACCTCCGCTCATACACATTTTTCTCCTCTGCTCTCCATGAATAAAAAGGGGAAGCATTGTTTTCGGGGCTGCTGCTGCCGTGATAAGAGTTAAAGATGACGTAAGTGTGAGACTGGAAGCCAGACAGCGCTTTGTACTTACTGCTCGCTTGGAAGTGACGAGTTTCTCGACATCGCCTTGGGTGACAAATCATAGTCGCTGTCTGATCTGTAGAGAAAGGACTCTCTGCGTTGGCTGTGCCCGGGAAAGGTGGCGTGAAGCACGAGCCCAGAGGAAGAGCTGGCCTGGGGATCCAGCGGGCTCCGACCTGGGGAAGGGCCATTTTCCACATCAAAGCTTAAAGAGAAAGCAAAAACGCCAGTCACACGAGACCGTGGGAGAGGGCCACATGCATGGAGAATCTAGCGTGCACTGGACACGTGTGCCAGGTGCTTTACATGCAATTTTGCACTTTACATGCAATTTTAATCCTTAAAACAGTTCTGAGTTGCAGTCGTTATTTTTCCTCTTTTTTTTTTCTTTTTTTTTTTACATGGGCAGGCACCCGGAAGCGAACCCGGGTCTCTGGCATGGCAGGCGAGAACTCTGCCACAGAGCCCCCGTGGCCCGCCCTGTTTTTCCTATTTTGCACGTGAAGAAACTGAGTCCCGACAAAGTTCAGTCATTTATCCAACATTTCACTGTTAGTAAATAGTGGAGCCAAGATTTACACCCAAAGGTAGAGCCTGTCAGCGGCCTGAGCAACTTTAATAAATTCAGAACAGGAGCCAGGCGCCAAAGAATTTGGTGATAAATAAACGACTGGCGAGGGAGGCATCTAACACAGCCCTGGGTGTGAGACACTGAACATCGCTCGGCTGAGTCCCCCTGGGAGGCTTAAACTGTCACTTGAGTGAGTCTTCCTCGCGGAAACACTTCTTCCCACCAGATAAACAGCACAGTCTCATTAAAGATGCAATCTGCGTTTTTCTGAAAGTTTTGGAAACAAAGTTCTAACCTGAAAACATCCACCGGCTGATTAGATGGGGGACCCAGCTTGAGATGTAATATTCATATGTGCAAGGTTAGCCACAGAAAATGACGTAAGCGATCTGATAATGCCAAATTAACCACGAGGACCATCGAGCTCTGTCTCTAGAGGAAGATGTGCTCACTGGCTCCGGCATAGAACTTTCTAGTCCTGCTCCCTCAGTGCAGTAAAGCATTCTCAGGCCCAGAATTCTAGAAACAGCTTTAGTCAACGAACACAGGCAGAAGCAGTAGCCCTTGTGTCTCTTGTTTTCTTTCTCCTAATCTGGGTATTATTTTAAGCAGTCTGTCCTTCCCCACACACTCCACTATCATCCCATGTGCATTTTCCCGGCACACGCACCCTCCCTTGCCATCAGAATGACAAGAGCCCTCTACCCTGGCACATACACCCCTCACTGCTTCCGAGCTACAGCTCTGCAGGGAGGTGTTGCAGGGAAGGCTATGAGCCTGGGGCTGCTCTCTTTCCCAAGTGGACCATATCGATGAACTAACTTGCTTTATATTCATTTGGGCGCCATATTTATTTCTACATTCTGGGGTCTTTTCTTTCACTGGTCCTTACAAGCTTCTCCCTTGGGGTTGATTTTGCTTATATTCCTTCAGTCTATGTTTTCCAATGTATTATTTCATTTACTCCTCATAATAATCCTAAGAAGTTTACATTGAACCCCCGGCTACATAGAAAGAAAATGAGGCGTAGAGAGATTTAAATACCTTACTCAAAGTCCCAGGCTAATTTACACAGTGAGTACCGGAACCCACATCTTCCAGCACTATACTCTACAACCTCAGCCTTCCCTAACCCTCGAGTTCCAGAATGGGCCACTGGATGACCGAATGAAATTTTCCTTCGCCCTCAGGATTCAAACAAAAGTCGTAGCTGATTGCAGAGAATCAGTCTCTCTTTGTTGATATCTTGAGAAACCTTTCCTGTTATCTTGAAGGAAGTCAGGGGAGGCAGTCAATTACCCTGAAGCTGTTGGTGTCACTGAAACAAGGAAAGAAGATATGACAGCATGCAGCGTGTTAGGGCTTCCTGGACACCATTCTGAGAAGCTGCTTTTAGCTAAGCCATAAACTCCAGGTGTCTGATGGGAAGCAGCAAGTGAGAATCTCTGGTCAAAAGGACAAGGAAGAGCCATAACAATCCAATATGTATTTGGGCTTTTCAGGCGCTGTAGATGGATTTTCACAGCAGGCTAATGGTCTGGGATGGGGCTGTCTTTCAAAGACTGCAGGCAGGCAGGCAAGCAGGCATTCACAGATACCAGCTTGTTTGCCTGTCCGCCTGGAGGTAGAGCTATGGTATAAGCCATGTACACTGCAGCAAGTGAAAAATATAATAAAAGCTGACTCGCGAACTTTGTTTGGATGAGAGCTATATTGACTATCGGACAAAATAATGAACTACCTTGCAGATGAGGGCTCCTTTGTGCTGCCACCCAAATTCTGTAGAACCAGTAGCTCTTTACCCTGGGTCTGAGCTCTTCTTAAGGACAACTTGGATAGATTCTTAAAAAGTGAACATAGGACTACACAAAGCTTAACAGAGGTTTGAAACTTCTAGGGTATTCTTGTTGTTATTCATCTGGTGTACATCTGTACAGTGATTGTGGTTTTTTAAAATAATTACTTTCATATCAGCGGGTAACCAGCTACTGCCCCAGACCCTCGAGTATCTGCTGAACTTCCCAGTGACCCAGTAATTGAAGGGTTGGTGTCTGGCACAGCTGAGGGTCTCTAGCTCCAGCACTATGGCTTGTGTCCATGCAATTGGTCACTGCCCATGCCGTATTAGTCATTAAATATTATGAATATCACTGCTGTGTGTAGCTGTGCTGAGATCTTAGAAGAGGTGCCAAGTGGGTATGTCTACCAAGGTCTCAGAACTTTTTCCATTGAGGGTTTCCACCAGGGCTCCTTCTACCCTCCTTTCTGCTTGAGGCATTTCTCCTGGGCAGAGGCCAAGTTGCAAGGCATGACGGTGAGAGGGGGTATCAGAAGGCATTCTGCCCCAAGGGTTGGTGTCCAGGAAGAACTGTCCCATCTGGTAAGCAGGGACTGGACCCAGACACCAAAACTCTCTCCATGCCGTCCCATTTGGTTTTGTTTTCCTTCTCCCTTACCCTGCCTAAACTTAGAGGAGGGCTTGCTGGAATTCGGGAGTAGCCAAAGCAAGATTCTCTGGTGCAAGGAAGCAGGCTTAGTAAGACAAATGGGCTTTCAAATTCCCTGGGGCACTGTTTCAAAGCAACCAACACAGATGTACAACTTAGGAACAAACATGAATCACCAACCAGACACCCTCCCGTCACAGCGAAATTAGCGGGCAGACATCACAATGTGTCCCACAGATCCCGGGCGGGAGGAGGGCTGTGGGCAAGGGGGAGGCTGAGGACAGACCGAACAAGCAGAATGAATATGCCACACAAACAGGAATGCAATCTTGAAGAAAACGGCTTCTGAACTATCCAAAACGAACACACAAATAGGGTCATTATTCATTTAAGGTGATTTCTGCCTCTGCCTTAATCAGGATGTACATTTCACCTTTAGGTTACTCTGTATTTAAAAAAATAAATTATAAAAGTAATATGAGAACATAGGAAACATAGACAATAGAGAAAATAAATAAGTCACCTTGTAATCCTTAATATCAACATTATTAGAAATGTAGCATTTTTCCTTCTGAATTTTTATTTCCTGTGGGTTTGGATATTTGTAGTTTTTTTTTTCACAAGTGCTTTCTCATGTACTACAGTTTCAAGAGTTAACTTTTTCCATCGGTTGCCTAGCAGTATATTCAGTGACTCTACCACATCTTTCTTAAATTTGTTCCCTACTTTTGGTTAGCATATTTCATGATTTTAGACTCATATTTAAATAATTTTTTTTTTTTTTTTTTTTTTGCATGGGCAGGCACCAGGAATTGAACCCAGGTCTCCAGCGTGGCAGGCGAGAACTCTGCTTGCTGAGCCACCATGGCCCACCCTAAATAATATTTTAATAATGTTTTAAGTAATAATTAAATAATGTTGCAATTGATACTTTTGGGTTTCTGGGTCTTTCAATATTTAGGGGAAGACATTCACAAGTGCCTGAATATTTGACCATGACTGGTACCTGCCTGGAAGGGACTATCTATCTCCAAAATATGGACTGAAACAGCACTAACAGGCTGTTTCTTTAGGACCAGAGGTTCCCCCCACCCCAGGGCTGTGCTCTGATCTCTGATATTCTGTTTGCTGCCCTCCAGTATGGATCTCCCTGATTCTCTCTGCCGCTGCTGATTCCTCCAGATTGAATCAACTGTTTACCTGCAAAAAACTAAATTTTAACAATTTTCTCCTACTTTGTATCCAGAGACCATAATTTCAAGGGTGGCAGTGGTGACGGTGCAGGGTTGGTTTCCAAGGCGAAGCGGCACTCCCCATAACTGCCTCGCCCTTCCCATCACTGTCTCCAATAGGCCACTTGCGTCAACACGCAGCTCATGGCATCTTCTCCAGTAAATTCTCTCTGACCTGCACCCCAACTCTTTTGGGCATATGCTCCTTCTCTGTGCTCACCTAGATTCTGTGACCACAGTGCTTTATCATAGTACTTGTACCTCTGTAAGTCATTCTCAGTTCCTCTAGCTGATCCTTAACAGACTGTTATCTCCAAGAGGGAAAGGAGTTGACCTTACTCATTTTGTATCCTCAGCATTTGATCTAGAGTCATGTAAATACTAGGTCTTCAAAAAATGTCTTCGGAACCAAGTAAAGACTATTGCAATTTACCGTGAAATATTCCTCCTCTCCCCTCCTTCTTCCTGCCGCCTATACCCTCATCTCCATTCCCACTGGCATGGGTTCCTATTGCTTCATTCAGATGGGTCTACAGAGATATGGCGTTCATTTATTTGATTAGATTGGGGCGGTGAGCTTTTTAAAAATTAAAATAAGCATGCTGGATTCTCCCTGAGCAAAACAACTAGCACACACATATACAAAATCACCAGCTTAGATGTTTGAGATGGTGACATCTTTCCACAAACCCCCAAGATGAGAAAAAACTTCCTAGCTCAGCTTCTGTTTGCCATCTTCTCATCTCTTTCTTTTAAGCAAAAACAGAAACCTTCTCCGCCTCATGCTTTCTCTCCTGGAGATTTTTTGTCCCTCGGAATCTATGCAAAACTGGACCTGAGCTGGTGATCAGAGGGAGCCAGCAGATGGCAGAAGATGGCCACAGCTTCTTCAGACTGCAGCTCTCCCCCTTCCACTCAGAGCAGAAGACTGCTGCTTGCAGTCTTGGTGGGGTAGAAATAGGACTGGAGACTTATTCATAAGACTGGGAGGGGAAAAAACATGGATATAGAATAGAACCACAAACTGCACATGAAACCTTTTATTAAACTAAGAGAAGCTCTACTTCTAAGAATTCAAGCTAAGCCAGGTGGTCTCAGAATTGCCTGCAATTGTCCCCAGGATTGTTGTTTCTTGATCCCTAATTTCCTGCGCAAACCCCAATTTCTGCAACAAAGACTTATATAGCAACATCCCGGGAATTATTCATTTCTGAACCACAGGAGACTTTTCGTTTTCAACTCAGTTATTTCCTAGACGACCCTCTTTGGTTTATTCTAACAAATAGCCCACAAAAAAGATAGCATGCTCTACAAAAGAGATTTCAACTCATAAGTGAGCAAAGTGGCTCACCATCCTTCGAGGAGAGAGCTGTCCTGTCTTGAATTTGCTTTCCTCTCTTAAAAATTACTTATCAAATATCTCCCACATCATTGAATTTTCACAACAACTCTGGCAGGCTAATTTTGTGAGCCCCATTTCAAAGAGGAGAAAATGAAGACTATAAAATGTGAAACTTCACTTGAAAAATTCTTAAGTGTGAGTTCTTTTGATTACACCCTGTGGTCTGTGCCTAGGTACCTCTCCTGCATGTCCTCACAAACCCCCTGTTGACCCCAGAATTTGTAGCAATTGAATCTCACATCAGTAGGCACTCAACAAATACTTGTTGAATGAATGTAGGCATCTCATATTTTATATATTCCATCTGACCAAAAGGCAGATCTTTTGGACTAAAATCAGTGAGAAGTGAAGCTCTCATAGAGGTCCAAAACTGAGTCAATTCCAGTTTTCCCCATTCCTCCCAACCTCCCTGGCAGTATCCCGGCTACTTATGAGAACTGTCTATAATAAGGTGTCATTTGTTCATGGAGGGCGGGGGTGGGGGAGTGTGTATTCATGAAAAATGCCCTGCTTCTTTAAAGCTCTGTTGGAAAATACCCCTCTCAATTGTTCTCAGAAACAAACAACTTTGAATGCTTGCTTATCATTTTGATAAAAATAAATAACCATTTACATATGGACTTTTATTGGCCACTATCTCAGTGAACTATCTGGTCCCTGTAGACGGGTGAGCTGGACAGGGCATGCATTTTTACCCATAATGACAGTGGTAAATAATATATATACCACTTATATAATGAATGGCTGCAGTCTGCAAGTAGCCCTAATTTCTGGTGGAGGACTTAACTGTGTGAAATCACAGCCAGCACAATGAAGAGCCCATGTCCTAGCAAAGGCAGGCAGATCTCCTCTGGCCACAGCTGTAACACACAAAAGCCAGAATATTGGAGCTTGCCCTAAGAATTCAGTTCCAAAGACCAGGACCAACGGAGCAGGAAAGACAGTTCTGATGTTCAGCTAATCTGAATTCCAGAAGCAGCTCCCCATTGCATTCTCTTCTTCCTGGGGGCTTTGAAAATTATTTTCATGAAAATAACCCAAAACCACTTTCTTCTCAGAAAGGCTCAACCAGGGATAGCATGGGCAGGCTGAAGAGCTGTGGGATTCTACAGATCTGGTTTCCAATTCCTGCTCTGTCTGAACTATCTGAAATGAAACAGGGATTCTCTGTCCACTGCTGCCCACAGCTCAGTCTCATCCCTACTGAAATGAAGCTGTAGAGTAGAAGATGTCTGGGATGCCTCTGAGAGTCAAGCTCTTGCACAGATTTGGGGGATGGAAGAAGATTGGTTCTTGTTTTAGTTTCCTAGGCTGCTCAAAGCAAATATCATGAAATGAGTCAGATTGAACAATGGGAAATTGTTTGCTTATGGTTTTGAGACAAGGGAAATGTCCAAATCAAGCCATCATCATCAAGGTTATGCTTTCTTCCAGAAGACTGTGGCACTCTGGGCCTCGCTGCCAGTGATCCCTGATTCCTCTTTTACATGGCAAGCCTATGGAGGATCCCCTGGTCTCTTTCTTCTCTTTCTGGTTCTGTTTTAGCTTCTCATTTCCTGGGGCTTTCTTTCTGTCTAAATTTCATTTTCATATAAAGGACTCTAGTAATTGGGATAAGACCCATTCTGATTGAGGTGGCCCACACTAACTGAAGTAATCTCATCAAAAGATCTTACTTACAATGGCTTCATACACACAGGAATGGAATAAATTCAAGAACAGGTTTTTCTGGAGTATATGTAATTCCAAACCATCAAAGTTCTTAGGTATAGTTTGATATTGTTAATGGTGCTGATAGCCCATTCATTCAACTAATATATTTACTAAATACCCACTGTGAAATAAGTCAGAATTCTGGGCCTGAGAATATATCAATGTAAAAGATGGACAAGATCCCAGAGGAGAAGGACAATAAAGACATAAACAGATAAGATAAAACCAGATAGTGATAAATGTTATGAAAAAATAAACACATCATAGAGACAAATCAGGGGAAGAATGCTGCCTTAATTTGAGTGGTCAGCAGGCCCACTCTAGACACAGCATCATGTGACAGCCTCCGTCTTTCTCAAAGGTCACCATTTTAGCTGAGCTCTGATCAGATGCAGTGGGAAAGCTGATCCTTTGGTTCTTTCCAATCTCCACTCTCCAGTCTTTTTAACCAAAGAATACGTGGTGAACTTGGTGTGATTTTTTTTAAGCTAGTGATTTATTTTTCTCATTTCTGGCCCCCTTCCCAGCTGACTTAGCTGCTACATTGATCCATATAGCTGTATCTGTATTGATTTACATATTTCTACCATAGCACTTGTCCAACATAACTGTGTTTCCCAAGGACACATGAATCTTCTTCATATTTTGACTCGAGGGCAATGTGACAAGCCTGTCAGAGTGTAGAGACTTAATAAATGTCTGATGAGAAAGAAAATGAAGGAATCAACCGTTTGGGACGAATGAACTTTGGCAAGCTCCCTTCGATACCCATCACAGACAGCACAGACCTACTTCTCCAACAGCAAGGGTAATTAGTTATCCCCTGCTTTCTTCCTTAGTTGCCTCCTGAAAGCTAGCTCCATCAAGAAGAACCAGGGCTTTGCCACCAAATGCCACCTGTGGACAGGGACTGGGGTGTCTTTCTTAGAGCACCAAACCCAAAGAAGAAGGAAAATAATCTCACTTGGCAGCAGCCATCCTCATCTGTTGGTGTTGATAGTGTCAGAGGTAGAAACGCCATGAATATTACTCTTGTTGGTACTTGGGTAGGATTAGTTACTGTGTGAGCTCCTTTCTCAGTTTTTAACCATTTTACTAAAGGAATTGGTGAACAAAAAAATAATACCAATACCTTATTTTTCTAATGAGATTGTAATATGTGGGCTAATTTTTAAACATTTTATTTCAAATGCTAGGAGAATATACTAGCGTAACTTTAGCATAGAGTGTGAATTTAAGAAATTCAAATTGCATTGATACTTATAAAATTTAAAGAACAAGAAAGACAGAACCAAATTTAAACAATTCCTCCTCATAATTATAAGAACATTATTTCTGGCAAGTTGACAAAATACTCTGTCCATCTATTTCGAGAGTAAAAATGTTGATCAGAAATAATACTTTTCAAAGTAAGCACGTGTTTCTTTATGTTTTCCAATTATGGTTGAAATATCAGAGACACACAAATTTTTGTCCAACTTAACCTCTGTAAGGGATATGATAATTCTTATAGTAATAGTCACTTGCTATATGACAGTGATTCGCAGGAAAGGTAGGGGTCCCCAGATGAGAATAGGCTTGGGTGGGAATGTGCTTTGAATGTAGACATTATGAACATATAAAACCAAGGTTGAGAACTCAGCACTTTGTGTTGACGCTGCCCCACTAATCTGCACTTTGGGATAGGAACTACCCTACCAGGTCAGTATTTTCCAGGTCACATTCTCGACCTTTTCTAGGTGCTATTGTAAGAAATATTCAAATTCTCTGTCATGAAATAGAAACGTACAAATTTGTAAGCTTAGCAACCCTATCACTAATACAACCTATTCATTAAATAAAGTATTTATTAAGATGCTTCTAGCATCACGGGCTCAAGCAGGGAATTGAGACTGGTTTGGGAAAACTTGTTCTTACTCAACCAGTGATGGCTTTAAGAGATTGCTGCTTTCTTTGTAAGTTCTCATATGCCATCCTGATATCAGTTCTAGAACTCTGTTGGAAATAAATATCTAAAATATTACAGGTAAGGGGTCATTTCATTTCTGTTTATTTATTCCAGCAATGGGGGAGATGATAACTTCATGAGACAGTGATTTTCATTTTTGAATTGATTTAATTCTTTAAAACTGGGCAAGGAAACGAATATCTTTAGTCCAAATCTGTCCCAAACTCCTTCGATTCCATCTGCTTTCTCAGCCAGTCTTCTATATTGTGGTAAATGGAACCACCATCTACACAGTTGTACAAAGCAGAATTATCCTCAATTTCACCTCCTACTTCACCTTCATCTTCTTATTCAGTTGACCAAGTCCATTCTACATCAAAACTATAAAAGAAATCTGTACACTTTTTTCAACCTCTGCTGTACCACCCGGTTTAAGGGAATTAAAATCTCACCTGAGCTAGAATAATCTCCCTATAGATTTTCCTGCTTCCACTTATCCCCTGTCCTCCAAACTCTTCTCCATGTAACAGCACCAGTGATTTTTTAGCACAAAAATCAAGTCATGCCATTTTACTTAGAATAAAATTCAAGCTCTTCACCAGAGATTACAAAACTCCATGTAACCAGGCCCCTGCTACCCATCCGACTTCGTTTTATACCATGTTTCCTTTGACTTAACTATGGTTCAACTTGAGGGGCTCCCTCTCAGTTTCAGAAAAAATGCCAAGTCCTTTTCCAGCTAAGCAATTTTACACGTGTGTTGTCCACTGAGACCAGTGGAAGAAAGATCTTCTTTCTTAAAATGCTGCCTGGCTCACAAAAGGTGCTCAATGAATGTATGTTGAGTGAATGGATAGATGCTAGTCTTTTCCCTCATTTTCTTCTGTGCTTTTTGTATGGCTGCTGCCTTATCCTTCTTTAATCCTTGGCTTATGTCACCTACTTATCTAAGTAGGTCCACCTTTTTTTGTCAGTCTACCTATTACGATTTTTTGAGATCTTTATTTGGCTGTTTATCATTATTTTTACATTTTCTTCCTCTTCTTTAAGACTCTAAGCTCCACAAGTGCCATCTGCTGTGTTTACTCATGTATTACTCAGGATCTGGCTCATACAGCTGGTTCTGAGAAAATGCCTGCTCCATGGGTTAAGCAATGAATGTATGAGTGTGTGCAGATGTTCAACGTCAATAATGCCTCTGTGATGCACAGAAGACCCAAATTATTATTATTTATTAAAAATACTCCTTCATCCTAAGAAGGGCTCCTTTGTTTCCTGTCACTGAGCCAGCTCCCAGACCAATCCTAAGGAAACTCAAATTTAAAATATCAGCTGATGTAGAAACTTATCATAGCTTTGACGCATTTCTTGTGATTATTAGTCAGGACTTATTTCAGAAAATAAGACTGGTTTTCAGATCAAATTTCACAAGTTATTGACCTTTCCCAGAGAGCTTCAAATAGGTGTTGAGGATTATAGCAAGGCTGCGTTCCCCAGTCCTAGGTTTGCGAAATGCCATTACTTAATATTTCAAGAACATTTACTTTAAACATAATTCATATTTTCTTGAAAATGAGTAGGCCATTTATATCCTTTTTGGTGGATATAGAGCTGGAAAGAGAAGCAGTATGGGGTGCCATAAACTCAGGTAATAAACATAAAATTGGAAATCAATATCTCAGCCTCCGGTCTACATAGCATTTAATAGCATTTACGTCAGTTGACATCTGGTCTCCAAATGTTATCCATCTTGAACACTGCACCTGCACACAGACTGGTTTTTGGATTTTAAATATGTTCTTTGGGGAAGAAAGGAGGGGTGAGAGAAGCAGAAGTGAAAGTAAGGGTGGAAGAATGAGATGCCAGAATCTTTCCTTTTTTACTTCAGCAGTAAAGCATAAGTTTTTGACTGCTTACGATGCACCAGGTAGCGTGCTTGGTGTTTGGTAAGCATTACCTCATTTAATGCTATAATCATTCTGTGAGGAAGATATTAACTTGATTTTATGGATGTAGAAGCTGAAGTTCAAAGGGATCAGTAACTGGCTGAAGGTCACTTAGGTATTGAGTGATGGGCTCTGGATTTAAAATCAATTTGATTTGATCCACTGACAAACCAATCAACTCACTCCCATCTATATACATGTGCTCTACTCTCCCTCTTGTTACTACAGATAAATTTCCATGATTTTATCTGAAGCCCACTCCTCTGCTCTAAATCCTTTCTTTCTTCCTCTCTCCTGCATCATCATTTTCTATTTTGCACATCAGTGAACAAGCAAGTTATAAGATTTTAATCTAAAACACACAAACCCACAAAAAGAAAATAACTAAAAAGACTTCCATCAGACATATGCAAATTGAAAGAATTTATCACCAGCAGACCTGCAGTGCAAGAAATGTTAAAGGAAATCCTTCAGGCAGAAGGAAAATAATACCAGATGGACAGCTGAATCTACACAAAGAAATGAAGATATTTTTCTCATTATTAAGACCAATTTAAAAGATAATTGACTGTGAAGCAAAGATAATAACAATTTATTGTGGGGTTTAATAACATATGTAGAAGTAAACCACATGACAACAGTGTAAAAGCAAAGAAAGGAAAAATGGAATTCTACGGTATGGTATATTTCACATATGCTGTATGTGAAGTGATATAATATTTCTTGAAGGTGAACTGAAATTATGGTAAAGATTTACATTATAAAACCTAAAATAACCATTGAAATTTTTAAAAACACAAAGAATTACAGCTGGAAACTATAACACAAAGAGTTAAACAAAGAGTAGCTAACATAGGAGATAAAATGGAAGCATAAAATACTTAATTTTCCAAAACAAAACAGGAAAAAACAGGAGAAAAGCATATAATGTATAGATAGGACAAATACAAAGCAAATAGTTTGATAGTATAATGGCATATTTAAATCCGACCATAACAATAAATATCTTTAAATTTAAATGATCTAAATAGGATAATCAAAAGACATTTTCAGAATGAACAAAAAAGCAAGATCCTACTTTTTGCTGCCTCTAATAAGCAAATACAAAGATACAAACAGGTTAAAAGGAAAAGAATTGAATACAAAATATCATGGTAACACTAATCAAAAGAGATCTAGAACAGTATATTGATACATAAAAAGTAGACTTCAGATCAAATAATATTACCAGGAAAAAAGAGAGCGGTTTCACAATGATAAGTAATTCGATTCATAAAGAAGATGTAATGATTATAAATGTGTATGCACTTAGTAGCATAGTTTCTAAATATACAAAATAAAAATTGGTATAACTAGAGAATTATAGCTTCAATAGTTGATAGAAAAAATAGTCAGAAACCCACTAAAGATATAGAATACTTGAACAACATTGTCAGTTTGATCTAATTGACTTTTATAGAACACTCCCCCATTAACAGCTGAATACATATTCTTTTCAAGTGTACATGGAACATTTACCAAGATGAACTATATTCTGGTCTCAGAAAGTCTTAAGAAACCCCAGTCAGTCTAAATATGTTTTTTGATCACAGTGGAATTAAATTAGAAATGAATAATAGAAAGATCTCCAGAGAAGTCCCAAATATTTGTAAACTAAACACCTTATAAATAATTCATTGGTCAAAGATGAAATCAAAAGAGAAATTGGAGGGTATTTTGAATGGAATGAAAATGAAAAATATATATATCACAATTTGTGGGATGCAGCTAAAGTCTTACTCAGAAGAAACCTACAGGATTAAATGGAATTGGTGGGAACTTTCTCAATCAGGTAACAGTTATTGTGTTATACGGCTAAACTCATATTTAATAGTGAAAGACTGAATGCTTTTCCCCTAAAAGGCACTAACATCAGAAAGACAGAAGAAAATTGTCTTTATTCACAGATGATAGAATTGCTAATGTAGAAAATTAACTGCAGCTTTAGTAGAGCCCAAAACTGGAAACAACCCAAATACCCATTGACAGGTGAATGGACAAACAAGTTCTATCATATCCATATACTGGAAATACCAGTCAGCAATAGAAAGGAATGAACTATCCATTCCTTTGGATGAATCCCAAAATAACTATGCTAAGTGAAAGAAGGTAGATGAAAGAGTACATACTGTATGATTCCATTTATATAAAATTCTAGAAAATAAAACTAATTTTCAGCAACAGAAAGGAGATCAATGGTTTCCTGGAATGCGTGAGGAGAGACTTAGAGGGATGAGAAGAATTACAAAGGGAAACTTTTTGGTTTGACAGATATGTTCGTTATCTTGAATGTGGTGATGGTTTCATAAGTATATATATGTGTCCAAATTGTACACTTTTAAAAAGTCATTTTTTCACATGCCACTTGTACCTTAATAAAGCGTTTTTTTTAAAAATAGTTGTGATTTCCTCATGTCGTCCACCACCTATTGCCCCCGCTTTCTTTGCACTCTTTTTTAAAGAAAGCTCATCAAAAAGTTCCCTCTACTTACTGTCTTCATTTCTTCAACATTTCCTTGTGTCTCAACATTCTAAGATCAGGATTTGGCTCGCAGTACTTCGCAGGAGCTCCCTCTCTTCAAAATCACCCATATTCTACATCTTGCCAAAACCCACAGTCAGTTCTCAGTCATTGTCTTTCTCTGTCAGCAGCATTTGACACAAACCTTCTCTTCCTTTGACTTTCAAGATTTCACCTACTCGGGGTCTTCCTCCTATTTTACTGGCTATCCTAGGCCTTCAGCCTCTTTCCAAACTATGAATGTTGGCAGGTCCCCAGGCTCAGCACTCAGTCCTTTTTCTATGCTCATCTGTGCTCATCTCCTAGGTGATTTTATCATGGCTCTTATTAGGGTGGAAAATACTGTCTTCACCAGTGACTCCGTAACTGGTTTAAAGCAGTGAGAAATACTGCAGGAATATGATGATTGATTAAGGGGTTCATAATCTAGCAGGGCAGATGAAGCGAACTCACTGGAAACCTCAGGAAGAGCAAAGACAAAGGGTAAGGGTAAGGGTTTATAGTGCGATAAGGATTGAGGTGCTTTCAGAAAGGCATCCAGACTATGCTTTCTAGAATATTCAAAGTGCTGCATTTGCGTTGGCTTCATGCATCATTGTCCTAGCTCTGTTGGTAATTTTATATAAAATGCACCCCAATTTTTAATAAAACTACTTAGCATTGATTTTGGAACTGAGGAGTTTCAGAAACATCAACATTTCAAGAATAAATGGTACCATGATTCTATTAGAGCTCAAGCAAAGTCTCCAAGTTTCGCTGTTCTTTGACATTATTTTTGGAAATTCAATCTTTCTGTAATCTAAACCAAATGCTTCTGAGCAGGTCACAGCTTGCCCTTCATGAAGCTTGGTAGTGTCCCTTTTCATTTCCAAATGCCCAGGTAGGGTGGGGCCACTCAAGCTGGGTGGAATGGCTTCACCGTTTCAGTGGATGGAGAACTCTGAAGATCTTTTACCTCACACCTGGCCCTCAAACGAAGCATGAACAACTCAAATCACTATGACAGGCTTCAGCTTCTTTTTTCCAGAGCAACCCTTTCAAAAGAGGGAGATAGAAGCCGTGTTTTGAGGTGAACAGAGAAGCCTTTACTTTCTAGCCAGTATGAATGCATCTTCCTCTTCAGATATCAGCTCCCTTTCACGACTCCTTATTTTGAAAAAGCCAATGTTATCTTACAAATCCATCTTTTTGATAACAGAAACAATATTGCTTCTAAATCTAAATCAGGAAAAGTGTTTGCAAAGCGTTCTCTTCCTTTCAACTGCTTCTCCTACATCCATGTGCTTTCACTGACTCACTCATAGTTAAGTGATTTGAAGGTCTGGCTTATTTGATAGTGATCTTTCTGCATATTTCTCTTTAGCCTGTCAATATTCCCATTTCCTCATTGTATCTTCTCATAGCCAGTTTTCTCAACATGGATTTCCACTTTAATACTCAATTATCTTAATTTACTGGTAAATTACCTAGTCAAACCCAAACATCAGTTTCAGTAATCAAAAGGACAGAGGGCTCTTCGCACGGTGTTTCTCACTCACAGATGGATTTATTGTGTTTTGTGCCACCTCAATAATGTGGCAACATTTGGACAAATATAAACCATCACCTTAAGTAGTCTATCTGAGTTTCTTGCATGTTTGCTTCTTAATTTCATAAATGAGTCACTTAACTTCTTCAATACTCTCTGATATATTTTATCATTCCATTCTGAAGTGTGACCAGACAAAGAAGCAATAATACTCATTCCATTTTCCATGCAGGTTTTACAAGAAGGAACTATTTTTAAATAAAGCTGGGAAATGCTTAAGGTCATGTTTTATGTAATATGAGTAGCAGCAACTGTATTCTTATTAGGAAAATTGAGTTGTGGTATAGTTGGTTTTCTATATTATCTGTTTATAGCCAGTTGACAATCAATCATTTCAAATAATTTAACCTATAGTAAACAAATCTTTTTACCTTAGTTGTGACAGTTAAGTTCATGTGCCGATTTGGCTAGATTGCAGTATCTGGTTGTTCAGTGAAGCAAGCACAGCCTGATTGTACTATGAAAGTATTTTAAGAGTGGATTTGCATCTTTATGTTGATTGCATTTATAGCTGATTGCATCTACAATCAATAAAGAAGGTTGCCCTCAGCAATGTGGGCAGTGTCCTCTTCCATAGGTCTTAAAAGCCAGTACTGGGGACTTTAGAAGTCAAAAGAAGAATTCCACCCTCTATTTCAGCCAACCAGTTTCTCCTGGGGAAATTAATTGAAATTCACCTTATTCCGAGTTTCCAGCTTGCCCCCTGCCATATGGAATTCAGATTTGCCAATGCACATGATTCCATGAGCCAGTTCCTATAACAAACCTTCCCCTTTCTCTTCCTCTCCCTATTTCCCTCTCTGTGTCTATCCTGCTGGTTCTGTTTCTGGGGAGAACCCTGACTGTTACAGTAGGAGAATTCTTTATCCATCACCTGCCGCTCTTTCCCCTTTTGTTTTTGCCTGGAACAGGGGATTCAGTGCTTAGACAGTCGGTAACAATGTCATGGCCCTGAGTGAAAAGTACCAGGATGGAAGAAAAGAGAAAAGGATTCTGGCTTTTTGATGATGCCGATGAGTGATATAAGGCTCTGACTACCTACTACTGAATTTCTTGTTGCAAGAGACAAATAAAACCTTAACTGTTTAACCACTGTGGTAAGGCATATGATAACGCAGCTCAGAATTCACTGTGGTGCTGAGTCCACCACATTGGGAACTGGTGGGCCTTTGCTGGGTGGAAGCACTGACCCCAGAGAAACTGGCATCAGCGTGTACAGTGCTTCTCAGGAGGATAAAAACTTTGGAGCAGAAACAAACATTATGCTGACTCTGGAGGCCATGTGGTATGACTCTTTTCAAAAAGGGGAGGGGAGGGGAATGGAGTAAGGAGAGTGAGAAAATCTGGGGGGAGAACTGCAATTTTAAGCAGGGTGGTGAGGTGAGCAATGCTGATATCTGGGGGCATATCTGAAATATCTGAATGTTAGGCAGAGGAAACAGCAATTTCAAGGGCCCAAGTACAAGAACATGCCTCGCCTATTTGAATAACAGCAAAGAGGTGGGTGTTGCTGCAGCCAAAGGAATTAGGGGGAGAGTAGCAGCAGATGAGGGCAGAGGGGTCCCAGGAAGCCAGATCACATGAGACCCTCGTAAAGCACCTAAGGAGAAGACAGGAATCAATGGTGAGTTCAAGTTTTTATACCTGAGCAATTAGAAGATCAAAGTTGCCAACTGAGATGCAGAAGAGAGTAGAAGGAACAAGTTTGGATTTGAGCTATCAAATCATATTAAGCTTGAAATGACAGACATCTAAGAAGATATGTCAGGTTGACAGCTGGATATAAGAGTCTGGGTTTCAGTGAAGAGATCACATTTCAGGCTCATATGAGCGCTTCTTAGACTGATGAATCGAGGGTAGTCTGTGCAGTTGGGCACAATTGTTCAAAAAGTGACAAAGTAAATTGATCATTGCATCCATTTATTTTCAGTCTCCTGTATACTGATTGATATTTAGCTCACAGGGCTGATATTAGTTCAATTAGCTGAAATAAAGTATACAAAGGGCATACGTCAGGGAAGGTAGTCAATAAATATGTAGCATATATTTTTTAAGGGACTTTGTTAACCACTCTGCATAAATGAACTTATTTAATCTCCACAATCAATCTACAAAGTATATACTATTTTATCTCCATTATATAGATAAGACAGAGGTCTGGGAAACTTAAGAGTCTTGCCCAGGTTCACAGAGCTAGTAAGCAAAAGAACCTGAATTCAAATAACTTTTTAACTCCTGAGCCAATATTCTTCACCTACACGCTATATCAGAGTTAAAAACTCAGAAGCCCTTAGGGGTAATGTAAATGTTTGCAGTGACTCCTATATTCAAAATCTACTCAACATTTACTCATGGGCGTCTCTCATGCATCTCAGACTCTACAAGGCCAAAACAGAATTCCTTATTTTCCCAACTAGATCTGTTTCACCTTCAGTCTCTCCCATCCCAATAAATGATAATGTCATCTGCCCAGGGGCTCAAGCCAAAAACCTAGGAATTGTCCTTGATTCCTCTCTTCCTCTCATCTGATGCACCCAATTCATCACCAAGGCCTTGTGGCTTTTTTTTTTTTTTCAATACCTGCTGCACACACTGTACATTCCTGTCCACATTCATATCCTCATTCAAACTACCCTTATCTGGACTCTTTCAATTATCACTTAACTGCTCTTGTTTCTATTTTTGGTTCCTATAATCTATTTTCTCTACAGTAACTAGAATAAACTTTAAAAAAATATAGACTAGATCATGCTTTAAAATCTTCTATATAAGCTGCCTATCACACTTAGAACAAAATCCTAAAACATTACCACAGTCTTTAATTCTATGAAATTCTGGTTGAGAGGTCTGTCTGGGGGTTGGGGAGAAAGGGAGGAGGTCCTGCTTTTTGCCCCCAGAGCTGTCTTAATTCTTGCCTATTTCTAGGCACGGTACTCCAGATTTCCAACAGCTGGAAGAGTTCCAAATAGCTTTTTAATAAATCTACATTGTTTAAACTAATCAAAATCAATATCTTTTGTAAGAAACCAAAAATCTCCAACTGATATATTATTAGTTATTATATAAATATCCCTACTCTTACTACAACCAACAATAGTAAAAATAATATGAGTGTTTACTGCTTTAGACAGAAATCGCCAAGGCCTAATTGGAGAAATAAATGAAGATATCAACTTTATGTCATTTCTGGATCCCTGGCAACATTTTCAACTTATTCTCCTTCAAGGGACTATCAATTTCAATCAACGTTGTTACCCATCCCCAGAAAGCTCTCAGCAACAAATTTAAGACACCTTTCTAAAGCTCTAAATTTGCCAAATCAGTGACAGTAAATCCAAGTCTTTGCTGTTAAGATTTAATAGCAGACGAAAAGGTAGTTTGAGATCATGAGTGGGGAAAGATAAATCACAGATAAATAGATAAATTAGCAATCTTAAAGAGCAATGGCTCAAAAAGGCAACATCCCTTCTAATTTATAATGCAAAAGGCAATAGTCATCATTCATCTTAGCCGGCAAGTAGTGCACAAGGAAGGCTTCTTAGCAATTGCAGTAATCAGTTTTGATCACTAATGTCCACATTAAAAGCCCCTCAACTTCATACTGCATTAAGAAGATGCTAATGTGCTAGGCTCCATCATGTCTCCCACTTTATCCCTGGGAACATACAAAGAGACAACATGGAATCTAAAATGTTTTCTCATTCTAACGGCAGGAAGATGAGGTTAAAAGAAAAGTACCTGAACAAAGAAGTGCTGAATATTAATCTAAAGCTATAATGCTTTGAAGCAGAAGGGTATAAAAGAACATCTTATTATCAGCTATTCTGCTCTTCTTTCTCTCAATGGTAAGAAAAACCATATGACTTGTGAGCATGTTGGCTGCTCAGCCCCAGACCACCTTTAAGGCTCCAGACATTTCTTGTACTACCTCTCTCTTCTTTTATTTAGGTTTTTCTGTCAATAAGAAGTTTCTGTCATCCCTTGGGCATTTCCTTCCCAAAATTTGGCTTGGAGTGCATAGATTCCCAGGTTCCCAATTCCTTGTTGCCTAGGAAAATGAGTAGGCAGGTCTTTCTAATTTTAAGAGTTTTCATGTTAATCACTATTAAAAAAATTGTCAAGGAATCACAAAAATAATGAGCTAGAGAAACAATAAAGGCTTTTGTGATCTTAAAAAGCAAAGTGTGTGGTATCCAGTTTTTCATTTCCAACTCCCTTGCTGTCATAGTGACCGGAAGTCCCTTTGAACTACTGCTGTATGATTTTATTATTGAGGATAAGGCTTATCTCCCTAGGTATCCTTTTGAAGATTCTCTCTCTCTCATGGCCATGCAACATCCTTCCTCAGCATAGTCTTCTTGCCAGTACTTGACCCGAAGATTCCAGTCAAGCAGTTTTAATTGGGTTAATTTGATTTCTGTGTTGGCCAGATGAAATGACACACAATGCAGGCATACACAAAGCACATAGGTGCATTAGCCTAAATTTGTCAATTTGAAAAGGCATGGACAGCCTCTACACTTTTGTCTTCTGGAAATTATACCTAGCATATTGCCATTCATTGTTATTGAAATCATCTTGCCAGAACCCCTCATCTTGCTCATGTGTCTACACATTGTAGGGAGAGCAATAACCTATAAATTTTTGAGAGTTGGCTTGGATCTTAGAAATCAGGAGTGACCCAGTGGTTGCTTAACTGTACTACTCTACTCTGAGGGTACTTAGTAAGGTTGAGTCAGGAATCAGGACAATACTTATCAAGACTCCAGGGATATTTTCTCCTGGTTTCATGCAGATAACTCCACTTTCATCAATTTTGTGTAAGTTTTTGAGGAGGATTTTATTTGAAAAAGGTTTCTGTATCTAAAACAATAAACTTGAAACCACTAAACCAGCCCAATTCTTTCATTTTCTGATGAAAAATCTGAGGTTCAGAGAGTTAAAGAGTTTTGCCCAAGGTCCCAAAAGGTATGTGGCAGAGGGCTCAGTAACATAATGTTTATTTCCTTGTTTCAGAATATGTCCCCCAGGGGTTTAGGGAAAGAATTAGTATATGGATGGATGGATGGATGGATGGATGGATGGATGGATGGATGGATGGATGGATGGATGGATCGGTGGTTGGATGGATGGAGAGTGAATGCATAAATACATGTATGCTAGGGACATTCGATTCAGTGCATCCATTCTGTAAAGTGTTGAGAAGGTTTCTTTGGCATCTAGAAGGCCCAATGCAATGCTCAGTTTTGCTCTTTTCTCATCAAGAGTATGTGGTAAAGTTTAGCCTTTCTCAGCCTTATCCGTGACTCAAGAGACTGACTCATGGTTTCCTTGTCTTTTGACATTTGGTTGAGTTCAGCTAATGGGAGACACAAAGAGGAGACAGGTGGGCAGGAGGAGAGTGATGCCACAGCATTTCTTCTCTTGCTTCCTCACTGTCTTGGCACATCAGTTCTGGTGGTGGCTGCACATGGCATTAACCCTGTTTCCTCCCACTGCTCCTTCTGGCCTATAGGTAGCAACCACTTCCCACTCTTGCTAGTCCCCAGGCTCCTCAGCATCCCTTGTTGGTTCCTTTAATCCTGCCCACACTTCTGTTAATAAATGTTTATCAAATTCCATTCACATTCACTGCAGGATATGCCTTGCATTTTCTGCCTAGAATGTGACTGCTATACTAGGTGGAGTTAAAAGCACTTATTGACTAAATACCATAGCCTAGCTTGGCCTTCAAAATGGAATAAAACTAAACTGATGCCAGTGAATTAGATGTGGGCAGTCACACAGCATGGACAAGGATCTGGAAAGGGTAGGCAGAGACCACTACAAACCACTGCATTTCCATTCTTACACTTAGTAACCTGCCCTATTTGTTGAAAGAATAAATCTCAAGCAAATAAAGTAGATAGGATGGTATTAAAAAGAGAGAAATTAAATCCAAGGCTTTAAAAAAGCAAGCGGAGGCTGGAATCTAGAGCCAGGACTTGTCCTTTTTAAAAAAATATTTTCATTGAGAAATCTTCATACACATACAGCTCATACATGATGTACAATCAATGGCTCACAACATCATCATATAGTTGTGTATTCATCACCCTGATCACCATGATCATTTTTAGAACATTTGCATGACTCCAGAAAAAGAAAAAAAAAGAAAAAAACTCATACATCCCATACCCCTTACCCATCCCTCTCAATGACCACCAGTATTTCAATCTACCCAATTTTTTACCCTTTATCTCCCTATTATTTATTTATTTTTATATACATATTTTTAACTCACCTGTCCATACCCTGGATAAAAGGAGCATCAGACACAAGGTTTTCACAATCACAGAGTCACATTGTAAAAGCTATATGGTTGTACAATCACCTTCAAGAATCAAGGCTAACTGGAACACAGCTCAAGAGTTTCAGATACTTTCCTCCAGCCACTCCAATACACCATAAACTAAAAATGAGGATATCTATAGAATGCATAAGAATAACCCCCAGGGTAACCTCTCAACTCTGTTGAAATCGCTCAGCCAACTTCTTGTTCTTAATTTGCCTTGCCATGCATAATTACTGAGGCTGAAACTGGGAACATGCTGTCCAAGGTCTCATAGTCAAATCTAAAAGAATTGGGAAAATTAATGACTGTGCTACTGCCAAGACTGATCTTTTTTTTTTCAGAAAGCCTCCCAATTCCTGTTTGGAAATTGAAATTAGTTCTTTCATATCTCTCTTCCTTATTCCCTTCCACAGCATGAACTGGCTTTTTTGGAGATGAACATGTCAAATTCTGCCCCCAGGTAAACAACTGCCTATGCTCTGAGACATTTTCAGGGATGTCATCAGGTTCATGGCCAAATGGTATGTCTAATAGTATGGTATTATTCTGTTAAAAGTCACATATTGTAGTATAATTATAAAAAGGTGCTATCATCAATTGCAACAAATGTCCCACACCAATGCAAGGTGTTGGTGATGGGGTGGTATATGGCAATCTAGTATTTTATGTGTGATTGCTCTATAAACCTACAAATTCTCTAATAAAGGAAGGAAAAAATAACATATTGTATTAATGACCAATTGGTCAGATATACTGGAACTGAATCCATAAAAGTAGTGCAGGAAATTCAGACATTTAGTCAAATCCTCATAGGTGAATACTGCGGTAGTACTTTATAACAGTAGTGTAACCAGTTAATTGCAAAGTTCCAACTCTATCAGGGTACAAATGAAGACCTTTTTTTTTCCTAATTGATTTCTTCAAATATACCTTGTTGAATTTCTCTTTCCTGTGGCACTTTAATAGTGTCTTTGGCAGATCCCAAAGCTTTACAAGTACTTCCAGCTTTAGAAGTACAATCCATACTACTTTAGAAGTCCAATATCATCTCAAATGTCAAGCTGTTCTCTCCCCCTCATTGCTGGCTAGACATTTAGCCTTTGCTCTTTCACTCCTCCTCCCAGTCCAGCACCATGTGAGAATGGGGTGTATAGTTTGGTTCTGTCACCATTTCCTTCCAAGGCTTAAATCCACTCAGCTTAGGAGAGCTGCTAAGAATGGGGGGAAGGGCAGAGATATTCCTAGATAACTGGTCACCAGTTGATTGAGGGGATCTCTGGCTCATGTTGATGAACTAGTGTCCACAAAGATAAAGTGTATAACTTTTCTGGGCATGTCCAGCTTTGACCCAATCCCCTCTTTCTCTTATGGCTCCTGCAGAAAAGCCGCTATATTGCTCTTCAACCCCTAAGGAACTTATGTCTTCATATTGCTTTAAGTAGGATATGTTGTTACTTGACCAGCAACAATCTGGGTAGCCTACAGCTTCTACCTCTTCTGTTGCCTCCATGGTAACCTTCTTCATGTCATAAGAATAAGTAGAGGGCTCTTCTTCCTCTTTCAGGACGAGAAATGAGGAGTTTCAACATCCAGCTAAGCGTTCTTTGCATGGCATTACTACTGACTCTCTCATCTCCTTCTTGGTATCTTTTAGCCTCAGGATTTTGTCCCATGAACCGTTCTAGAAGAATCATGTTTTTCATTTTATGTCAAAACGATGTGCTCCTAAAGTGAAAATATTTGCTGGTATTGGCTTGAACTTTTCCATGGACTTGTTGCTGAGAATCTGTTATGAGAAATCTCTGAGGCCTCTTGCCTGTGTCTTTACCTACTGCCTGTGTTGATCTTTCCAACTAATGGGCTCTGTCTGTCTGTCCAAACTCCCTATTATCTCTTTCTAGGTTTCCCTCACCTGTCATAGCAAGTATTTCGGTTTGCTCAAGCTGCTGGAATACAATACACCAGAAATTGATTGGCTTTTATATAAAGGATTTATTAAATTACAAGTTACAATTCTAAGGCCATGAAAATGTCCACATTAAGGCACCCACAAGAGGTATCTTCTCAGAGGAAAGGCAGCTGGCATCCCAGGCTTCTCTGCCATGTGGGAAGGCACATGACGGCATCTACTGTCCTCTCTTGGCTTCTCGTTTCAAATGGCACCTGTGGGTCCTCACTTAGCTTCTCTGGGGCAAACTTGGGATTTCATCTCTTAGCTTAGCATCTCCAAATGTCTGTGTCTTAGTTTCATCCTTCTGCTTGCTCTCTGTGTTGGTGCTGACTCTCTCTCTTTGTGAATTCTTCTAAGGACTCCAGTAAACTAATTAAGGCCCACTTTGAATGGGTGGCGCCATATCCCCATGGAAATAATCTCATCAATGACCCCCATCCAAATAGTAGATCTGCCCCCACAAGACTGAATTAGGCTTAAAAAAAAACATGGCTTTTCTGGGGTACATAACAGCTTCAAACCAACACTGCAAATTTCTACTGCCTGTTATGAGTCTGGACGTTCTGCCTTCATCCTTGGCCCACTACTGTTCAACGTTTTAATCCCCACCCTGCCTCGCTAGATGTTTCTAATTCCTACTCCTGACTCTCCCACTACTGTTTGCTTGTTTATTCCTCCAAGCCTGGCCTTGTAATGAGAGAGGGTTTATCCCAATTTCATTTAGCTTGTGTTGGATTTACTTAGCCTCAGATAATTTCGGATCTTGAATTTGCAAAATGACTAGTAGGTATTTATTCTAAATTTGAAATAATTTCTTTGGATTTATGTGAATGGGCTTTGGAATTACCCAGACAGAGGTTTGAATTCTGGTTCTGCCACTTGTGACTTGGGGCAAAAAACCTTATCCCTCTGATCTAAGGATCGCTGATGCATAACCCTTAATAAATCTGATGCTCACATTAAGCAAGCCATAATTCATCAAATATAAGACATAATGATTTTAAAACACTTCAGAGGTATTAAAATTCAGAAGAAATGTGTTATTTAGGGTGGATTTTATAGCATATGCACAACCCTGAGCCTAATACTTAACATAGAGTAAGTCCCCAGCAAATAGAAGTTCTCTTCCCCTCCCTCATCTCTGTGACTTCTCTCCATCTCACTGTCTCTTCTTTCATCAGAAATCTCTCAAAGCTACAAAAAAGCACCAGAAGGGAAAGTAGGGGATGAATAAAAGATCTGTGTTTTCTTTTTGCCTAAACAGATATATATATAAAAGATATATATATATATATTCTAGTATAAGCATGATACCAATCCCAGGTGTACAGTTTACTGCAGAAAAATGACTGTTACTCTTTTGGGGCTAGGAGAAACGTGGTAGGCTAAAAATGTAAAAGCAAATTTTTATTTAAGAAAAAAAAGGCACATTGCTTGGTTTTCTACTATGGCCAAGATCAAACTATGTACATATAGTATGGCATTTCAACCATTTGATTCTGAAATATTATTTTTATAAGGTAGACATCTGGCAGGAAGGTCTGAAAAGATGAGCAGGGCTAGATTATAGAGAATCTTTTGGTCATGCTAATGAGTGCACATTTTTTGCCAAAAAGTGATAAGAAAGGAAAGAAAAATTTTACATAGATATGGGTGAGATAATCAGATAATCATATTTGCATATCCAGAAAAATCACTCAGGGAACAATGTGATGATGAGATAGAAATGCTCTAAATCTACATTGGAACCAAAAGTCACAAAAGGTCTTAAATTCCAAACCACAACAATGCATGATAGAGAAACAATGAACTAAAAGCAAATTAACAGAGAGATGTCCAGCTATACATATGGTCCTGATAAGGGGGGAGAAAGAATATTTTCTCTGACTTTACTATATACAGTTGGATATTGCTAATAGATTCAGGGCTCAGAGAGAAAATCACAAAGGAACAAAAGTCACAAACTATGTTTGGTCCATTTGAGATACTATATATAACATGATTTCAAGTAATAGTGATTTTAGTGCTTACAGTTTCTATAAAAACAGAAATATCATAGATATGTAGCAAGGATCTAGGGATTAAGATAATTAGGGAACATCTGGCTATCAGCTCTGGACACAAGAGTCCTATTTGGCAGACTTCTTAGGCCATTTAGGATAATACAGAAAGAGACATTGGAACCAATGGCACCAGGTTTAAAGTCTGAAGAAACCACCAGGAAAGGAATTCAGAAGGAGGGCAGCAAAATCACTCTGAAGTAGAAAGTCAACACACCTTGATCTTTTCTTGGGACACTTATTCATGCTCTGGGGACAAACTTGTGCCACTGAAATATCCTTTAGCTCAGTCTCAAGGAGCTTTCTACAGCTTCCTCAGAAATATTTCCTTTAAGGAGTTTAATGATGCACTGTGTCCAGAGGGACAGTAGTTAATGAATCATAGGGTCTCTGGGGCTGACCTAATAGGCAGAGCTTATTAAAGACTTCACTAATTTAAATGAAAAATAAAATCCACATCTGAAAAACAGGTTTGACTGAGCTCTCACGAAGAGAGTGGAACAAAGCTTGATGGACCTCTATAGATGTTTTTGAGGCATTATGTACTGTACCACATTATTGTGGCCTATCTAGACTCACTAGACAGGTGAATTGAAAGGTCAATAGCTTTGAGTATGGTGCAGAACAAGAGTAGGTATTTGAGTAGGAAGTCGAGGCTGCAGTGCAAGCAGTGATCCCACCTGGTCCTTCTGACTGAGCTCTAAATATCTATATAGACTAAGATGCTGAATGAATTTTGTAGGATAGCTCAGAAAGAGTATCATAATATGGGTCAGGAACTGTTCTAGCTACTTAAGATAGATCAGTGAATGGGAAAAAAACATGGCATCAAAGAGTTTACATTCCGGTGTGGGGAAAAGACAATAAATAATAAACATAATAAATAAGTAAATTATTTAGAACTGATAAGTGCTATAGAAAAAACTAGAACAGCAAAACAGAAAAGTTAGGATAAAAAGTTCTGCTGGGTAATGGTAAAGCTGGGTTTCATTGTAAATGTGAGATTCAAGTAGAGGCTTGCAGGAGGCAAGGTTGTTAGTGGTGAGGAGGGGATGGGTTTTCAGATGGAGGAAACAGCAAGACCAAAGGCCTTAAGGTAGGAAGTTGCATGCTTGGTGTGTTTGAACAACAGCAAAGAGGCCAGCATGCTTGGAGGGAAAAGAGCTAGAAAGAAAGTAGAAGTCAGATAATAAGGGGCTGAATCAAATGAGGCATTGATTTAGGTTATGAGAGGAAGATGATTCAGAGCTGGCTCCAAACAAAGGTTTGGTGCTAGGTGTAAAGTGAACTCTGCAACATGAAAGCAGAGAAGGCATCTAGGGGCAGCCTCAGAGGACAATGAGGAAGATAAATTTTGCCAGTTGTTGAATCTCATATAATAGCACTTACTGTCGTCTCTCTTGGTAAATTTATCTAAAGTGAGAATCTAAATTTATTCATAGGCTGCAGAAAATGGTTGCTGCTACACAATGTGTACAGGGAGAAAAATTGAGGGAATCCAGGGAATTCTCTGTGTACCTTCTAATGGTCCACATCCAGTGGTAGAAGGCAAGAAAAGTCACGTTAGTACTATACCTGCAGGGTCTCAAGGATCAGATCCATCAAGAATAAAGGTTTGCATTCCCTCATTGGGTAAGTACCAACCACCTGAGGTACAGGCTGAAGGCTTATCATGTAACCTGATAACCTGAACACCTGCTAAATTTTGGCATTTACTATAGAGAGTCACAAAGTTGTGTTGAAACCTTGCGAAGCTGTCCTTCAAAGTTAAGCTAAACTGGTCTGCGGTCATGCACTTGTTGTGGAACCTTGGACAAGTCACTTAGCTCCCCTGGGCTGTGGTTTCTTCATTTAGCTAACTGATATATCTAAAGTGCCTACTTCAAAAGGTTGCTGAGAGGATTAAATGAGATGACGCATGCCTAGCATTTATCACAATGCTATTTTATTATTAATAAACCAATATAATTTAGGTCAATATATAACATTATTACTTAGTTGGCCTTAGAAGCATGGGTAATTCATCTATAAGCAGGAAGGTAGAGTATCTAGTAACTGGAGGTTGGTGGGAATTCTCTTCTTATTGTATCAATTTGCTCAATAAATTAGAAAGCAAGGTCATCATCTGAGAATGGGGATAGATGAGGAGGTTCTGAGAATGTGAGGAGAGAAGAAGGTGTGAAATACTCATCCAGGATTTTAGAAGAGTGAAATATCCTAAATCTATAAATCCTAAATGTATAGCATGATTGCCTGGAGAAAAGCCATGCTTTTTGCATAATAAGTTACCACTTACAGGGTCTCAGTCTTGGTAGAGACTAAATCCATAGACCATGTAATATCATGGGATTACATCACATGGGATTCAGGTGACCTTGTGGCCCAGGCTCTTCATTATGAATGGATATATCTGATCTACCTAGCCATTAAATCAGGCATACCCTGCAAGTCTCTGTCATCAGGAGGAGGTGCTCAAGCAACTCTTGACTTCACAATTAGAAGGCAACAGCATTTGGCCCACACCTCTAACATGCCAATTCCTGCTACTCTACTACTCCTTTCCCAACCTCCATCAGTGGCCTCATTGGAAGTTTCTTAGAAGCAGCAATCTTAAGGCAAAGGGGACATGGAATATATACCAGAAAGTTAGTCATGAACAACTAACCATAGCCTTATGACAAAGAGCCTGAAATGGAGAGTCTTGTGTCAACAGCTGTGACAGCAGTGTTGCAGTTTAAATCGTGTTCCCCACAAAGACATGTTCAAGTCCTAACCCACCATCCTGTGGATGTGAACTTGTTTGTAAATGGGATCTTCGAAGATCTTTATATCATGAGGCAATCAAATTGAATCAGGGTGGGCTGAATTCAATGTCTGAAGTCTCCATAAGCCAAGGAAATTTGGACCAAGGAGAAGGAACAGGAAGTGACAGAATGACTTACATTGCCAAGTGACAAAGGCAGAGATTTATTGCTAGTAAGCCACCACCAGAATGCTATAGACTTTGGAGAAAGCATGGCCTACTGTTTCCTGGATTTTGGACTTCAGGCCTCCAAAACCATGGGACAATAACATCCTATTGTTTAAGCCAAACAGTCTGAGGTATTTGTCATGGTAGCCTTGGGAAACCACGGAAATGTCATCAACAGACTGGTTTTGTGATGTGACCTTGACTAAGGTCCTTGCTCCTGCCTGTTTGCCAAATCTTGTTCTGTAGGTCCCTGGCAAGTATATGAACTACGTTCTACCCTTTTTGTCAATTCTTCTACTTCTTAACAGATCCAGGATTGGTTTCAGTTGCTCAGAACTAAGAAGTCTAACTGATTTAGTAATGAATACTATGCATATTAGAAGTGACAGTATCACTGACCCTAAAAACAATGCAACCAATCAGAAAGACATATCGCAATGCGCATGGGAGTTGGCATGAATGCATAACCAAAACCCTGAGAGGAAAAATGCTTAACATAAATAACAGTTTTGGAAATTGGTTGGAGTCCATGTTGGGTTTCACAAGACTAAGCTTGTTTGAAAAACAATCAGAGCATCCCTAAGGCAAATGTCAAATCCAAGAAATGTTTCAGGATAATGGTGGCCTTGAGCCAACAGAATTCAGATGTGAATGCGCAAAGCACCTTGGTTCATAATAGCCCCAGACTAGAAGCAATCAAATATCCATCAGCAGACAAAAGGATAAATGAACTGTTCCATAGCAATATAATGAAATACTATTCAGTAAGAAAAAACAGTGAATTACTGATAAAGACCACTCAGTTAAAAAAAAAAAGGTGAAAACTAGTGAGAAAGGTAACAACATGGATAATCTCATAGAACAGTGTGTTGACTGAAAAAAAAAAGCAAACCACAAAAGATTATACAATGATTCCTTTTGCATGAAGTTCTAGAACTGCCAAACAAATCTATAGTGATCAAAATGAGATAAATCGTTGCCTGGGTGGGAGGCACAGAAGACTATAAAAGGCAAAAAATCCAAAAAACAAAAAACAGCTTCCTGGGTTTCTGGGTGTTGAAAATATTGCATATTTGAGTAGGGCAGTAGCTACAAGAGTATATACATTTTTTTTTCAAATTTCATAAAACTGTTCATGTCAAATGTGTGCATTTAATTGCATATAAATTATAGCTTGACAAAGCTGATTAAAATTCATGTTCTAGCTTGACACAAACATAGGTAAAGATTGGGTCTGACAATTAACAGCATAGTTTGGTGCAGGCTTTGGAAGCAACCCCCTGAATCTTTGAATCTGAGACATTCCATCTATTCATTAGCTATTCTGACCTTGAGGAAAAATACGCAAATATTCAAATATTGGTATCCTCATCTACTTCATGATAAGGATTAAACAAGAAAACAGGCAAAACTTCCTAGCACATAGTAGAAACCAATGAATAATAGTTTTAATAAGCTATGGAATTGGATTCATGGTGCTGTGAATACTGCCACATGCAAGCTTCTTTCTGAGCAAAGCAGGTATCAGCAGTTCTTTTCATGTGGGATGCTTTGGGACAAGCAATCATCCCTACTCCGAAAGGCTGCCATCTATAAAACACACAAGAAAAAGGTCTAATGCCTATGAAGTGATCTGACATGAGACAAGGAATTGCATACTCTGGCATAAACCATTGATCATGACATAGTTGTGAAGAAAGATTCTGAATCTATATGATAACTGGGGTGTGTTCTTTGGAGTCAGACAATCCTGGTGTGTTGCCACTTGGTAAGTGAGAAACTTCAGACATGTAAGTTCCTATCCTAAATTTCAATATTTCATCTGTAAATGATAATATATACAATACTCACCTTAAAGGTTTGTTGTGAGAATTAAATGAGATGATGCAGGCAAAGCATTTAGCACAGTGTTATTCTGTAATTAATACATCAATTATCTTTTCTGTATGCATTTAATTGACGTACCCATTGTGGTACAGTTTTTATTTCTGACAGCTATTCATTAAACAACGTATCAAATAAGTCCTATTTTGCAATATTTAAAAGACTTTGAAGAACATGAAAATATATCGTAGGAAATTAAGTTTATTGTATGGCTAATGCTACCCTACCTAAAACTACAAAGAAATGTGAATCTCCTAAAGGGAAAAATTATTGTAGCTCCTACTGAATTAAAAAACATATATATTAGAGAAGTTATGGGTTGACACAACAGTCATACATAAAATGTAGGATTCCCATATACCACCCTATTATTAACACCTTGCATCGGTGTGGTACATTTGTTACAATTAATGGAAGCACATTTTTATAATTGTACTATTAACTATGATTAAATTTTGGCTTCACTGTGTTGTGCAATTCCATGGATTTGAAAAAAAATGTTTATTCTAGTGCTATATAAACAACCTAACATTTCCCCTTTTAACCACCTTTGGCATTATATTAGGAATCAACCCCGAGGAATATTCAAAGGAGTTAAGCACTTAGTAATAATTCATGCAACACTTCTATGGCTGGACCCACTAGAGGTGTTAGCTGGAACAGTTATTTGGAAGAAGGTGTTAACTAGGCCACCCATTCTTTGAAGGCTCATTCATTCTCTGTTCCCACTGCCTGGCATGCAGAAGACACTCAAAAATTGCTAGTTGGGAAAAATGGAGTGCAAGTAATCAGTACAAATAGTAGCTTCGGTAAGAAAGAATTGGTGCTTATTCCTCAGGGTTCATTTTGGAGAAAATCATGGGGATTATCAGTAACTATGGGCAATGGCTAAAAATGACAGGCGGTATTGAAGGGGATACACCTAGAGAGCATGAAACATTAGCAACAGGACTATTTAATTTATACAGGAAGCATTTATAAGCAGTGGAAAAATATACTCTGTGATTGTGAAAATAAGAAGTTTCACTTAGGATTTATATAATATTACTCTAAGTAATTGAGGCATAAAAAGATAAAGAAGTCACATTTTAACACCTAGGAAGCTACACTATTAATTGGTAAAATCAAATATAAGGAGGATAAACAAGCTGAGATCGAACCTTATGGTTCTTTTCACAATTCTGAAGACTTAATTTCAGGGTACAAAAGTGCTCAAAGAGAATTTTGTAATTACAAACCAATAAGAAAACCATCCAGGAGGAATAATTATATAATTTCTTCATGGCTTCATTGTGCGAAGCTTGGAGGAACAGGAATAAATAGATTCCTCTATCATTATGACTGCTGCAGGCAATGAGTCACCAGTACAACTGGGACCACATCCTAGAAGAGTTTTTTTTTCCTCTGTGTATCATATAAGAAATTAGCAGACTATATTTCCTTGTAACTTAAAAGCAGTTTTCAAAAGCCAAAAATCCTGATTCTGTTCTGAGATTTTTGCCAGTAATGAGATAAGCAATAGAGTTAACTCTATTTAACAATAGAGTTAAAACACAAGAAATTTCAATTTTGAAAACGTTTTTCATTTGCCTTAAATTGGTTGTCTCAACTGCTGGGAAATTAATTTGTTTCTGCAGTGACCTGTGGTTTCATAAATATTTATGATAGCAAAATGTCATCTGTGTAAATAATTGGGGTTTAGTTTTTAAATTCTTGAGACTAACACTATAAATCGCATTAAGAAGCATTTAATTTGCTCTGATCCTGCTACCAAGTTTCAATGAAATAATATTATAACAACCTCATTATAAATCTGCATATTATTAACAAGATATGATTGCATTCTAGGACTGAAAATATAAGATATTACAAAGAGACACATGATTACAAACAAGTTACTCTAAAAAATAAAAGAAAAACCCTTATCTTTTAACCCTCCATTTTTCTCAGAATGGATTGAGAATTTGTAAATTCTTGCCCTAAATTGGGTTTATTTAATCAGTTCCATTACTTCTTCCAGCAATGTTTGTATTGGGGGAATAAAATGTAGCATCTTTTCAGTACAAGCCTTGGCAATATTTCACCAAGACTTGGGCTCAGCCTGGATTTTCTGCATGAGAAACACCAATAAGACAACATTAAAAGACAATAGGGTAAGCAGTAGCAGTAACGTAATCAGTCCATCACAAGCCATGTTGCAATGCAGAATCTTGCTCATGTTTACACCTATGGACACTCTTCAGTTTAACTTACATGTTTTAACCTCACATGCTAGGGATTCAAAGACAAAGGAAACCAAGTCCTGAGCTGAAATTCCACACATGTCTACATAACTTTTATATGCTGCTCTGTGAGGCAGTGGCTCACTGTGTAGTCTCAGATCCCAGCTCGTTACCTGTGACAGTTTGCTGACAAGCACTTTTCTGAGCCAAACCACTGAATGAAGGTCATTATAAGTGACCCTCATTTCACAGTATCTAGTATCACTTATTATCCTACCCAAAGGGTACATTTTTTTAAAGGCTGGAAATAATTACAGCATGCTAACATGACCAAGTCTTCTACTTTCTTGTTAGCTTCCTCCACTTTCTTTTTCAGGAGGCCTTTTTAGGTATGAGAGCAACTCCATTCTTTGGGTATTGGGCTGCAAATGATGGTGATACTACTAGGCTGGAGTGTGGAGTTGGGCTGCACCGCCCCTGGGGTTTCTGTCTGTGCTCCGGGCTGGAATAGCCTCTCATAGCTGAATGTTCCAGGGCACTGAAAGAGAAGTCCACTGGGAGATCATTTGAACCTAGCCTGTAATTGGATTGGATTTCACGCCTATAGATTATATCGGGAGTTTCCCTGGAGGAAAATGGACTGGAAGGGGGAATAATAAAAGGACTCCTGAGAGAAGATATCTGGGTTTGGAGATACCTGAAGATGCAGCCGTAGGATGAAGAGCAGAGACAGAATGGTGGAGAAAGCAGAGGTCCTGGGGACAAGGTGAGGCATGCCTGACCACCCAGAAACCGTACTGTCACCACTGCTCTACCGGAGTCCTGACAGATAGTAGTTTACAGATCCCTGATTCCTAGCATTGCTTTAGTTCTCCCCACCTCCTTCCCTTGCCCATGGAATGTGTTGAGAAAGTCCTTGGCAGAAGGAAGGCGTATATTACTGCATAAAGGCTGTCTTGGAGAACAACTGAACAGAGGGTCCATCTACCTGAACACAGGAAAACACCAGGGGAGGCATGACTGAGGCATGACGGGAATTTCCTCAAGGAAATAGGATTTGAAAGCTGACTAGAAAGGACCAGTTACCAGTTACATGACTATTCTCTGTTCCCTTTTTTCATATATAACTGGGGAAATATTAATAATAATACCATATTTCACAGCTTTGTTGGGATTATCAAATAGAATGATATCTATGAAAGTGTGCTGTAACCTGCAGCAAGTTGTAAACGGGTTAATAAATATTATTTCATTGTGAGAGTGAAGGAGATAATGTTTGGAAAATTCATGACACTTCATAATATAGCAATCACTACCCATGATGGCTGTAATTGTGTTGTCATTATTGGTAAGAATACCATAGATGAATGCTAATGATGAATCATTAATGGGAAGAGCAAGACTAAAAATCGTATAAACAGAACGATCTTAACTATATTAAAAATACATAAGCATAAGGAGAAAGTCAGAAGATAATAGATCAAAATGTTATCAGTGATATTCCCTGGGTCGAAGAACTATAGATCTAGAAGGTAGATGTACTGGAATGTCTGCTCAGTATCCTTTTTATGAGCAATTCTGTCCCCACTGCCCTGTCCCTGTGGGTGGCAGTGGAAGCGACCCTGTTATGTCATCATACTCTTCCAGTCTGGGCTGCACACAATGGTGCCAGCAATGGACGATTGACTGAAGTTGAGCTCATGAGTCTCCCCATGGGGAATCTAGGTGTGCTATGGAGTATGATATGTAAGATCCTCACTGCATATCTGAGTCATAAATTCTAAAACGCTTTGTGACTACACATGGGCTGGCAAAGATCGGACTAAGAAAAGACTGTAAGGACACAGCAGTGCTTGGAGAGAAGCAGAGAGGCCACAAGCACATCCCAGTAGTCTTTAAGGCTTTGGAAATGCCTGCATTCCTGTCCTGGTTTCCTTAAAATACCACATCGTCTCTACAATAAACACTTTCTTTTGCTTTATCTGGTTTGCATATGGTTTCTCCACAAGGGGATTTTTTCCCTTTTAGAGAAGTTGTGAGTTTACAAAACAGTCATGCATAAAATACAGGATTGCCATATACCAACCCATTTTTAACAACTTGCATTGATGTAGTACATTTGTTACAACTGATGAAAGCATATTCTCATAATTGTACTATTGACTCTAGTTCATAGTTTAACTTAGGATTCACTGTTCATGCTGTGCAGTTCTATGCATTAACATTTTTTTTTATTCTAGCACCATATAAACAACCTGACATTTCCCCTTTTGACCATATTCAGATATATATTTCAGTACTGCTAGATAAGCTCACAATGTTATGCAACCATCACCACTATCCATTTCCAAAATATTTCAATTGTTCCAAATAGAAATTCTGAACATTTTAAATCTTAATTCCCTACTCCCTATCCATGCTCTACTTCTTATATTCTGATTCTGACACTACAAATTTGCTAATTCTAGTTATTTCCTATCAATGAGCTATACAATGTTTTTAAAATACACTTTTCATTATTTTTCTAAAATTTGCATGGTTGGCCTGTAAGTTTATAACCAGAAAAAACATTTTAGAAAAATGACTGCACATGATGGAATAGGGAAAGGAGATGTAGAAAATTGACACCAGTTATTTTGTAAAGACTCAGTAGAGTGGATTTTTACAACAGATTTAATAAACAACTCTATCCAGGACTCACCAGGAAGGGGAGAAGGGCCCCCTCAGGTTGTTAGCCAAGGGGTTTGCTCTAAAGTCTCCAGATTCAAATTAACATTAGTCACATTAACACTGTATTAATACAAAGCCACAGCCTGCAACCTCTCTACTTACATTCTTCTTGAAATTGAGGACTTACTTTAGCAGTCATGGACTTAGTCCAAAACAGCTCTTTGCAAAGAAAATACTAAAAGCAGTGTGATTTCCTTGGCCTGCTCTATTTATTCCATTCAAGAACACTAATTTGCCAACTCAACAGAAACCCGTTTCTTCCTAATCCAGAAAAACAGCAATACATTTTGAACAGAAAAATACAGCAGTAGAGTCTTCCTTTTCTTTCTCTTTCTAAATGTTAGTGAGATATAAGCATTGTCAGGACAAACCCCAGCAATTCTAAAATCTGTCTATGCATTTCCGGTTGACCTTACCCTTAATCTTAAATAAATTTATTTTTTATTTTGATCTTTGGCAGGCAAAAACAACTTATCAAATTATGGATTCTCAGTCTCAGGTAGGGGATTTTGAAGAAAGCAACGTTCTCTGAGTTTTGTGTTCTTCCTTATTAGCACATGGAAAAAGCAAAGGTTTTTCTTCACTGCAGTTGAGATGGCATGTCTGCAGAGTATTTCAATTCAACTTTAACTGTGAGAAACACCATTCCTGAATATTCTATTAAAAATAAGCATTAAATATGTGCATCTCTGCTTGATTTTTCACTCCCTCTAAAAGTAGGAAAGACAACCGATGGCTATGAAAGATTAACGTCTATAAGTTATTTTGCTCTTTGGCTGGGTAAAATGAGTCAATTTATCATCTATTATGGCTAAGACTATGGCTCTAGGCTGAGTATACAATTGGATATGGTTTCTTGATAAGTACAGAACTATAGAAAAAAATACAAGCTTTTCAAATACAGTTTTTACCCAAAGAAAGAGATCTAATTTTGGCCTTAAATGGAGAATCATCAATATTTATACCCATCTAGCTCCATTTAAATTAAATTATCAAGAGTGATGTTTCTATCTGGTAAATTCAAGAGGGACTGCAGCAACACACACTGATCCAAACTTCAATCACTGAAATTTGATTTCAGCAAAGTAAATTATCTGCCTGATTTGAGATTTCTATGGTTTCCACTTTTTGTCATTGTCTTTATGCTGAACTTGTGCTTATTTTTATTTTTTTGTGATTTTCACTTTTCCGTTTAGTGAAAAACTTTCTCCCCAATCAAAACAGCATAATCTCCATCTAAAAAAAAGAAATGAGGGCAAGGTGCTTTCAGAACCTTATTTTTTGCTCAAGGTGGTGCAACTGATATTTTTCCTACAGAGACAGGCTGGCCTATGTACCACATCATTCTGCAGATTTCTTCAGTGTCTTCAGGACTCCAGGCAGAATCTCTTTGGGAGAGTGGCAATGCCTGAATCTCAGAGCCAGGCTACTGAGGCAGGAAAAGACTTTGAAATTTGTTCTCTCATTTTGGAGATGAAGCAATTAAGACTGAGAAAAGGAACTTGCCCAAGGTTATCTATCTAATTTGTGGCAGGTTGGGTCTGAACCCAAGTCTCCTGATTCATAGCACAGAATTCTTTCCCATGCTCTTGGAAGGCTCTAATCAATATTCACTTTTAAAGACATTTTTTTTCTTTTTTTTTAACTTAGTTCCTCAAAAAGCAACACTTTCTTGGAGGTTTATGGCTTTGTGTCATTATCAAGGAATCAATATTACTACTGGAAAGAAATTCAATAAATATTTTGCCACTTCTTGCAAAGGTCTCTTAAGTCCACTGAAAATTCCAGTTTTGTAAATCATATTAACAAGTCAATCCATACTAACAGGACAGGTAAAGGAGAAGAAGAACAGAAGTTGGAGTAGGTAATGAATTTAACTAGGACCCATTAGTACCAGGAATTGTATGAGCTATGTAATGCATGCTCCCATTTTACAGAAGAGAAAACTGAGGGTTAGAAGGTTAAGCAGTTTTCCCAAGAATCTGCTTGCGTGTAGCACTTGGCAGAGCTAAGATCTCGACCTTTTTCACTCAAAGGCTCACGTTCCAGTGCCATTTATTTGTAAATCAAGTACAAAAGGAGGGAAGGGCTCTCTTTCAAAAGACCTAAGAGGCTATCATAACCATTTTTTAAGTCCCTGACATAAAAATATTACCTATATTACTCCTTTGACCCATTGGCTATGTTCCGTGTGGAAGAAAATCTAGTGTTTAAGAGACTCCTTTTAGTCATGTTGTTAGTAAATGAAGTAATGTTATTTAAACCATTGTGTGCTTTTGTCAGTCAAAGATAGCAATGATTTTTCTCTCCCATTTTAAGGAAATGTGGACAGGGTCAAGGAAGCTCTGGAAAAATAAAAATTTTTCAAAGCAATTCCATTCCCTGGTGCTTCATCCCTGCAAAGGTAACTTTTGGTTGGCTCCTGGGCAATACCTTAGTGACATCTGAGTTCATTTATCATTCTCACCAGAAGTGACCAAACAGTGAGCTGGAAGTGGTAAGCTTTGTGCCATCAATTATTCGTTTTAGGAAACTCATTTTTGGATGATTTTTATAAGATATCGAACAAATAGATAACAGAAATGCTCCTTGAAAGGCAAATACAATCAAAGTTTGGTTAATTTCTTTTAAAAATTATTATTACTAATGACTCAATTAAAATTACTAATAGTTTTGACTCAGAGTTATATAGAGTTCAACAGCTGACCAGGTATTTTCACATATATAATCTCATTTAATTCTCACTGCTACATTTCAGTAAAATTCAAACATTCATTGAGTGTCAATCTGTGCCATGAATTGGGCTAGGTCCTAGAGATACAAAAATAAATTGGAAGTGCCCTTGCCTTCAGTGACTTTATCTGTTATTATTATCATCCTGGGTTTACAGTGTAGACAAGTGAAGCTCAAAGACAGAGTTTATTGAGTCCAGGACTGAACCTGGGACATTGATAGCCCCAATTTTTCTTTTCCTATTACATCAAGCTCCTGCTCAAATGGAAGAAATTTAGAGGAAAGTGGCATGGATTCTTTTTTGAAGTGATCTCCCTTATTTTGTCAGTTTTAAGTTTCCGATTTTTGGAGGTTTAGGATTCTTATGGCGACGTATACCCTACTAATCTCTTTTGCTATCACAAGTAAAAAAATACATGCATTTCTATTGTTGAAAGGAAAAGGTTTCATCATAAATAGGTTTAATTAGAAACAGAATCCAGGGTTTCTTGTTCATATAGTCAACTAAGCAGTTGAACATACTGTTATATATTATTCTGGGTCTCACGATTGAGAAAGAAGATGAGGAATTTGGGGAGAGTTCACGTGTGTGAAAAGAAGGTGCTTATCTTAGTTTGCCAGAGCTGCTTTACCCACAGATCTGTTCATGCAAACAACAGGAAATTATTGCCTCACCCTTTTGGAGGTTAGAAGTCCAAAATCAAGGTGTTGGCAGGCCATCTTTTCTCTCTGAAGTCTGTAGAGTTCTGGTAGTGGCTTGCTGTCAATTCATAACTCAGCCTCTGTCTCTGTTGCTTGGTGATCTGTCTCCTGTCCCCTACTCAGTTGTCTGTGTCTCAGTTGTCTGTCACTAAGAAAATCTTCTATCCTTAAAAGAGTTACTCACATTGGATTAAACCCCGCCCCCACCCCAATTCAGTTTGGCCTCACCTTAACCAATAACATCTTCAAAGTTCCTATTTACAAATGGGTTCACATCCACAGAACTGCGGGTTAGGACTGGACATGCCTTTGTGGGAAATGTGATTTAATCCCTAGCAGTGATGAAAGGGTAAGCCAAAAAGATATTGCAATGAGAGATTCAAGGAATGTGGTTTTAGTATGAATGATAACTTCTTCCTAGCAATCCTCACATATATGAGGAGTAGTTATACCAGCTGTTGTGCTTTGGTTTTGGACCTTTTTTTTGGTTTTACTTCTAAGGACAGGAGAAAAGGAGTTCAAACTGCAGTCGTAGGGATTCAGGTTAGCTATGAAAAATGATTTGCTGACAAGTGAGGTTGTCAGTTACTGGAATAAGTTACCAAGGGAAGTTGTGGAATTTCCCTTAAAAAGCAAAAAAGATTTCTAACCTCTTTTTATGGTTCAAATATGACATGGCCTCAGGCAGAAATGTGGACTAGATGGCATCCCAGAGTTCCTTCCAGCTCAATGACTCTATCACTATAACAGTTTCTGCCAGTAAAATCATCTTTCCATGCTTGATGCTGTAGATACCATACTTAAAGTTTCCCTTTTACTTTGGTAATGGTTTTATATCAGCATTATGTATAAGCAGTCACCCTAATTCATGGTCTTGCTTCAAATGACATTTAGAATAAATTTAAAGGTATGTAGGTCAATGTCTTTAAAGGTTAAAAAGCCAAATATAGGGGCAGGACGAGATGGTGGTGTAGTGAGGTGTGGAATTTAGATAGTCCTCTAGCCCAGCTAGTAAGTAGCCAGAAACTGTTTGGAACAACTGTTTGGGGGACTCCACTGACTAGACACACATACAACAGTCTGGAATGGGTGGAATAGCTGAAATCACATGCAGAATTGTACGGCTCTCAAGCTGTAGAAGCTGGTATCCCTCCCTTACTGGCATAGCAAGCTGTCTTGGGAGTTGGTTTCCCAAGGGAAAAAGAAGCTCTCTCTACTAGGAAGAAAGGAAGTGCAACCAAACTCCATTGAAGAATTAATTAACCAAATTTAGACTGCTGAATAGAAGCTCCACTCACAGATAAACCTGAAACAAACAAGAAAGGAACCAGGATTTCTACACCAGCAGAGAGGGTCTGGGACTGATTAAAAAAAAAGAGGCTTTTCAAGTTGGATGAGCTCAAAATACTGGAAAAAGGCTACACCCCAAGTAAAGAGGCACATAGAGCTGGATGTACCAACTCTGGCACTTGATTGGCAAACCCAAGGAGCTGGGGGCTGGCTCTGAAAAGGATTATTGTTTTTTCTTTTTCTTACTTTTTAACAGCCCATTAGATAGAACTGTGGGAATTGTCAGGCTTTAACACTACTCCAGGTAAGGGAGGAAATAAGGTGTCTGAAAGACAAAGCAACAAGTCAGGTGTGCATGTTTGAAAGTATTATGTACCCTAGAAAAGCCATGTTTTAATCCTGAGCCAATCTTGTGGGAGTGACCTTTTCTTTTAATCCTAAATCAACACTGTAGGTTGGAATTTTTTTTATTAGATTATCTCTAGGGAGATGTGGCACACCCAAGTGTGTGTGTGACCTTTGATTAGATGGAGATGCGACTCCACCAATTCCAGGTGGGACATGATTAGTTTACTGGGATCCTTTAAAAGAGGAGACATTTTGGAGAGAGTCAGAATTGACAGAAGGCTCAGAGACAACAGAAATTTCACAGCAGAGCTGACACAGATGCAGACGTATGGAGAACAGAGACATGGGTGTTTGGAGATGCCTGGAGTCCAACAGACATTGCCATGAGATACTAAGCAAACAAGAACCTGGAGAGAGCCAAGGGAAGCCAAGAGATGAAAGCTAGCCCTGGAGAAATTCAGCCACAGGAACAGAGGCTGAAAGCAATGGAGCCCAGGAGCAAGGGACCAGCAGATGCCAGTCACATGATTACCCATCTGACAGAGGTGTTCCTGACCCATCGGCCTTTCTTTAGTGAAGGTAACCTCTTCGTGCCTTAATTTGGACACTTTCACTTCCTTAGAACTGTAAACTTGTAACTTACTAAATTCCTCTTTTTAAAAGCTGTTCCAGTTTTAGTATACTGTATTCCAGCAGCTTAGCAAACTAGAATACCAAGAGAGTGAGATAATTTCCTACAGGGCTTATCTTTAAGTAGTCTTTACTGCGAGCAAGGGAAGATAGCTCAACGAAGTTCATATTGTTGTTTTAATCCTGACAGAGAAGGCAGGGCTGACAGAAAACAAACAAAATGAAAAAAAAAAAGATGGAGAATTTTGGAGTCAGCTGAGCTCAAGCTCCAAGTACTGGAAAGGGGCTGTGTTTGAAGAAGGGGGCACAAAGAACTGGGTATCGACTCTGGCTCTTGACTGGCAAACTTTGTGGCTGGGGACTTGCTCTGAAAAGGGATTTGTTTTTTTATCTTCTTATTCTTTTAAACTCTCCTAAGTAGCTCATTAGAGAAAGACTCAGGCATTTATCAGTTATCAGTAGGACCCAGGCAAGGCCTGAGTTAAGATAGGTCTGAGAGACAAAATAATGAGTCAAGTGGGGGAGATAATTCCCTAAAGGGTGTATCTTTCCCAACAAAAGGGGGGTGGGGGCCAACTCAAGTAGTGGCCTTCCTTCAAAGAAACAGCTTAAGATCGCCTTCTTTCTCAGCCTCGGTCTCAACCATGTCCCTGGCAGGGAGGGTCTGCTGAGAATTAAAGGCACCACATCACTTTATGTGGTGGGGAGCTATTGGCTGACAAGTGCCACCTGCTGGACAGGATAGGAAAAGTACAGAATCTAAAGGCTTCATAGGAAAGTTTGACAACCTGCTGGGGCTCACCCTCAGGGAATTTAGTACTGATTACACCCTCCTGATGAGACCAGCAACTGTCTAGTCTGTTAAAATCTGATTGGGATTGATCATAAATGGGGAGACCCTCCTCAAAACATGATTCCATATAGGTAGGGAAAGAATCAGAAAAACAAGAGCTGAAAAGTTCTGATGAGTTAAACAGAAGTTATGCTAGAGGTCTAGAATAAGTTGAACGGAATGCCTAAGTACAGATAGAGAACAAAGCCAACCAACAAGAAAACCCTAGGTAAAAGTACGAAAATCACCTCCAGAATAAATTAATCCAGGAAATCAGATGCCTAGACAGCAGCAAAAAATTACAAGTCATACTAGGAAAAATGAAGATATGGCCCACTCAAAGGAGCAAACTAACATTTCAACGGAGATACAGGAATTGAAACAACTAATTAAGGAAGTTCAAACAGATATGCAAAATCACATCAAAAATCAAATCAATGAGTTGAGGGAAGATATGGCAAAAGAGATGAAGGCTACAAAGAAGCCATTGGATGAACATAAAGACAAACTTGAGAGTTTGAAAAAACAAATTGCAGAACTTATGGGAATAGAAGTCACAATAAAAGAGATGAATAACACACTGGAGACCTACAACAGCAGATTTAAAAGTGCAGAAGAAAGGATTAGTGAACTAGAGGACAGAACACCTGAAATCTTATAAACAAAAGGACAAATAGGGAAAATGATGGAAAAATATGAGCAGGGTCTCAGAGAATTGAATGACAACATGAAGCACATGAATATTTGTATTATAGGTTTCCCAGAAGGAGAAGAGAAGGGAAAAGGGGAAGGAAAAATAATGGAGGAACTAATCACTGAAAATTTCCCATCTCTTATGAAAAATATAAAATTTCAGTTCCATGAAGTACAGCATACCACAAACAGAATAGATTTGAATAGCCCTACTCCAAGATACATACTAATCAGATTGACAAATGTCAAAGACAATGAGAGAACTGTAAAAGCAGCAAGAGAAAAGCAATCCATCACATACAGGTGAAGCTCACTAATATTATGTGCAGATTTCTCAGCTGAAACCATGGAAGCAAGAAAGTAGTGGTATGACATATTTAAGATACTAAAAGAGAAAAACTGCCAACCAAGAATTCTGTATCTAGCAAAAATGTCCTTAAAAATAAGGGACAGTTTAAAATAAAAAAGAGAGAAAAAAAATAAGATATGACAGAAAATCCAAAAGACAAAATGGTAGAAGAAAGTACTGCCTTTACAGTAATAACATTAAATGTTAATGGATTAAAGTCCCCAATCAAAATATATAGACTGGCAGAATGAATTGAAAAGCAGAACCCATCTATATGCTATCCACAAGAGACTCACTTTAGACCCAAAGCCAAAAATAGGTTGAAATAAGGCTGGAAAAAATATTCCACACAAACAACAACCAGAAAAAAAAATGGGGGTAGTTATACTAATATCAGACAAATTAGACTTCAAATGTAAAACAATCAAAAGAGACTTAGAAGGACACTGAGTATTAATAAAAGGGGCAATTAGTCAAGAAGACATAACAATCATAAATATTTATGCACCAAGCCAAAGTGCCCCAAAATACATGAGGCAAACATTGACAACACTGAAGGGACAAGTAGACACCTCAATAATAATAATTGGAGACTTCAATACATTGCTCTCAATGGATAGAACATCTAGACAGAGGATCAATAAGGACATAGAGATGTTGAATAATATGATAATGAACTAGACTTAATAGATATATATAGACTACTATACCCCGACAACAGCAGGATACACATTTTTCTCAAGCACTCATGGATCATTCTTTAGGATAGGTCAGATCTTGGGTCACAAAGCAGGTCTCAATAAATTTAAAAAGATTGAAATTATATAAAATACTTACTCAGATCATAATGGAATGAAGTTGGAAATCAATAATAGTCAGAAGACCAGAAAATTCACAAATATATGGAAGTTAAGCAACACACTATTAAACGACCAGTGTGTCAAGGAAGACATTACAAGAGAAATCAGTAAATATCTTGAGGCAAATGAAAATGAAAACACAACGTAAAAAAACTGTATGGGATGCAGCAAAGGTGGTGTTGAGAAGGAAATTTATTGCCTAAATGCTTATATTAAAAGCTGACCTCAAATCTGAAGAGAGAGCTTGCATACAAAACTTGGGAGAACCCTCCCAGTTAGCCAGAGCAGAGCTCTCCAGGAAATACTGGTTCAGCTTCCATCCTCAGTGGGAGCCTCCAACAGGGTCAAGTCTTTCAGTGGAGTCTCCATGCCACCTGTGCCTGTGGCCTCTGTAGTACTTTCTGCTACTATTTCAGGCAACCATCTCCCACCTCTGCATTTGCAACTCAGCCACAGCTGGTTCCTACCTGAGCAGCAGAGTTATCAACAGGCTGCTGCTGCCCAGAAGATTACAATTTTTCTTCTCACACTTCTACAGGCTCAAGCTCAGTTTCCTGTCTTCCACTCTCAAGAGATCTTCAGCTCCTTGCAGCCCTTCAGATCACAGGTGAAAATGCACCCCAGCCTTTCACCTCCCAGTCTGATGACCCTCTCTGGAAGCCTTGAAGCCTCCATACTCAGCATTCCCAGGCATGCATCTCTTAGAGATGGTGACACCCCAGTTGGGCTCACCCTACCAGCCTATGAGTGGAGACCAATCCTGGTCTACAAAGGCCACGTTAGGCAGGCTGCTGGTCCAGGTGCCTCCCAGATGTTGGACTCTCAGCTACCACAGCAGGTGACAATGCCACTGCTTGGTTCCCAGTTTTTCTGCCTCAATTTGGGTCAGCATACCACTGATTCTGGTTAGCAGCCACTGATTCTGCCACAGTTCACTGGGGCAGAGCCTCTCTGTTGGAGTCACAAGAATTCTTCTACCTGGGTCCCAGGCTTCAGTTCTTAACACCAGCAGAGAGTCCTCTCAGAAGGAGGTGAAGGAATTCCACTTGGCTGACAGTAAATAGAATGCTCCTTCAGGAGGCTCTGTACCATCACCACAGACTTACAGGGAAAACAGCGAGTGGATGAAAAACCCAGCCTGGGAGCTGTGAAACTGCAGGAGGTCTCCTCGGCTGCCTTCCAGATGAAGCATACTGGAGCAATCAAGCCTTGGGCAGTGAAAGTATGGGAGAGCAAGGCCTGAAAGTGCTTGGCCACTACCACCACCTCTCCCCAGATGAGGACTGTGCTGCTGCTTGGCTTCAACCAGATTCATCATCCACCCACCTACCTGGACTGAAAGATCTCCCTTCTCTTCTCCATTCCTGACAACTCCATTGTCCAACCAGCTTGCACCCATGGATATATGGCACTGACCTGCTTGCCTTAATATGAAATAAACAAAAAATCCAACAACTTCTTCATTCCCCTTCTTTTCCTATCCACCATGACTATGGAGTGACTCAAGCCTTTTGTACAGTGCAGATTCACACCCCCACCTTCGAATCTCCTCTCCTTACCACTCCCTTCCTCTGTCCTGCTCCTCACAGCCAGGGCACTTTCAGCAATACTTTCCTTCCCTGCTTTGGCTTCCAGTCCAGCCTTACTGTGCCCAGGCACAGTGGCTTGACAGCAGGGTCCTCTTAATTTCAGGCTTTTTGTTTTAATAAGCAGCTATGGTTTTTACATATGGGAAAGAAAAGAAAAACAAAATAAAAAATGCAAAAAAAGAAAAGAATAAAGAGCAAAAATGAAGGATGTGGAGATATACGTATACTTGTTCACTGTTGGTGGGTATATGGAGTGGGTGCAACCATTCTGAAAGGCAGTTTGGTGATTCCTAAGTATAGAATTGCCATATGATCCAGCAATCCCACTAGTGGGTCTATGTTTGGAGGAACTGAAGGCAGGGACACAAAAGGATATATGCACACTGATGCTTCTAGCATCATTATGTACTATTGGTGAGAGGGAAACAGCCCAAAGGTCTATCAGTGGATGAGTGGACAAAATGGCATACACATACAATGGAATAGTACGCAGCAGTAAGACAGAATAGTCACGAAGCACGTCACAAGGTCAATGAACCTTAAGAACATTATGGTGAGTGAAATTAGCCAGAGAAAAAAGGACAAATTCTTTATGGTCTTACTAATATGAATTAACATCAATGAGTGAACTTTGAGAGTTAAAGTTGAGAAAACAGGTTTTCAGGAGTTAGAAAGACTATGGTTGTATATGGTTGAAAGTGGAAGGCTAGAAACATGTGTGACACCAGAATGAAAGGTAGAGGTAAAGACTGGAACTGTATAACTTAATGAAACCTAAGTGGCCAGTGTGGTGTTTTAGTTTACTATTGATCCTGGAATGCAATATACCAGAAATGGGTTGGCTTTTATAAAGGAGATTTATTAAGTTATAAATTTATAGTTCTGGGGCCATAAAAATATCTGAACTAAGACAGCAGAGAAAGATACCTTGACTCAAGAAAGGCTGTTGTAATTAAACACTTTTGTGCATCAAAGAACTTCATCAAGAAAGTAGAAAGATAGCCTACATAATGGGAGACAATATTTGGAAATGACATATCAGATAAAGGTCTAGTATCCAGAATTTATAAAGAGATTGTTCAACTCAAAAACAAAAAGACAGCCAACCCAATTACAAAATGGGAAAAAGACTTGAACAGACACCTATCAGAAGAGGAAATACAAATGGCCAAAAGGCACATGAAGAGATGCTCAATGTCCCTGGCCATTAGAGAAATGCAAATCAAAACCACAATGAGATATCATCTCACACCCACCAGAATGGCCATTATCAAGACAGAAAATGACAAGTGCTGGAGAGGATGCGGTGAAAGAGGCACACTTATCCACTGTTGGTGGGAATGTCAAATGGTGCAACCACTGTGGAAGGCAGTTTGGCGGTTCCTCAAAAAGCTGAATATAGAATTGCCATACGACCCAGCAATACCATTGCTGGGAATCTACTCAAAGGACTTAAGGGCAAAGACACAAACGGACATTTGCACACCAATGTTTATAGCAGTGTTATTTACAATTGCAAAGAGATGGAAACAGCCAAAATCTCCATCAACAGAACAGTGGCTAAACAAACTGTGGTATATACATACAATGGAATATTATGCAGCTTTAAGACAGGATAAACTTATGAAGCATGTAATAACATGGATGGACCTAGAGAACATTATGCTGAGTGAGTCTAGCCAAAAGCTAAAGGAAAAATACTGTATGGTCCCACTGATGTGAACGGACATTCGAGAATAAATTTGGAATATGTCATTGGTAACAGAGTCCAGCAGGAGGTAGAAACAGGGTAAGACAATGGGCAATTGGAGCTGAAGGGATACAGACTGTGCAACAGGACTAGATACAAAAACTAAAAAATGGACAGCACAATAATACCTAAGTGTAAAGTAATCATGTTAAAACACTGAATGAAGCTGCATCTGAGCTATAGGTTTTTGTTTTGTTTTGTTTTGTTTTTACTATTATTACTTTTATTTTTTTCTCTATATTAACATTCTATATCTTTTTCTGTTGTGTTGTTAGTTCTTCTAAACTGATGCAAATGTACTAAGAAACGATGATCATGCATCTATGTGATGATGTTAAGAATTACTGATTGCATATGTAGAATGGTATGATTTCTAAATGTTGGGTTAATTTCTTTTTTTCCGTTAATTAAAAAAAAAAAAAGAGAAGGGGTAATTGGAGCTGAAGGAATACAGACTGTGCAACAGGACTGGATATAAAAACTCAGAAATGGACAGCACAATACTACCTAATTGTAATGCAATTATGTTAAAACATTGAATGAAGCTGCATGTGAGGTATAGGTTTTTTTTTCTCTCTATCATCGTTTTAATTCTTATTCTGTTGTCTTTTTATTTCTTTTTCTAAATCGATGCAAATGTACTAAGAAATGATGAATATGCAACTATGTGATGATATTAAGAATTACTGATTGTACATGTAGAATGGAATGATTTCTAAATGTTTTGTTAGTTTTTTTTAATTAATAAAAAAAAAAAAAAAAAAAAGGCTGTTGTGTCCAGAATACCTCTGCCAGCTAGGAAGGCACAAAACTGGCATCTGCTTGTTTCTTTTTTTTTTTTTTTTCACATGGGCAGGCACCAGGAAATGAACCCTGATCTCTGGCACGGCAGGCAGAGAATTCTGCCACTGAGCCACAGTCGCACGGCCCCTGCTTTTTTTATTGGCTTCCAATTTCAAACAGCTTCCTCAGGAGCATTTCCTTTCTGCATCTCTAAACATCTCTGTCTATATCAGCTCTGAGCTTTTTCCAAAATGATTCCCTCTTAAAGGACTCCAGTAAACAGATTAAGACACACCTTGAAAGGGAGGAGATGCACCTCGATGGAAATCACCTAATCAAGAGGCCCCACCCACAACTGGGATGGCCACATCTCCATGGAAACAACCTAGTTAAAAAGACCCCTCCCAAACAACAAGGCTGGCCCACAGGGACAGATTAGGGAAAAGAACATGGCTTTTCTGGGGTACCCAACAGCCTCAAACCAGCACAGATGGTGATTAAATGTACACATATGAGAATGTGCTTACATGAGGGTGAACAAATGAATGCCAACATTGCAAGGTGTTAAAAATGGGATGGTATATGTAAAAATCCAGTCAATGCAAACTTGAGTCTATAGTTAACAGTAACTCTGTAATATGCTTCCTGTAAATGTAACAAAGGTAATATACCAAAGCTAAATATCAATAAGCAGCGGATATAAGGGAGGGGTGTGGGATTTTTGGTGGTGGTGTTTTTCCTTTTTAGCTTTATTTTTTGTATTTTTTATTCTTCATTTTTCATTTTCTTCCTTTTTCTTTGCAGAAGAAAAGGAAATGTCCTCATATAAATTGTGGTGGTAAGTACATTACTATGTGATTATACCAGGAACCAATGATTGTTTACTTAGGATGGATTATATGCTGTGTAAATAAAACTGTTTTAAAAAATAAACAGAAAGATATAGTGCTGGAGAAATGTAGCGAGAGAGATGTACTGTTACCTATACACTATTGGTAGGGAAGTGGAATGGTACAGCCCATCTGGGGGGCAGTTTAGTAGTTCCACAGGGGGCTAAGTATAGTGCTGCTTTATGATCCTGCATCCTCATTATATACTTAGAAGAAATGAAAACAGGGGCATGACCAGGCATTTGCACACTGGTGTTTATGGCGGCAGTATTCACAATTTGCAATGGATGGAAGTGGCCTAAGGGTACATCCACTGATGAACTGAAGGGCAAACTGTGGTCTATATATACAATGGAACATTGAGTGGCTACAAGAAGGAGTGAAATTTTGAGGCATGCAACTAGGTGAATGGACCTTGAGGACAATATGTTGGGTGAAATAAATCAGAAACAAAGCAATAAATATTAAATTGACTGGCTATAATGTGCAAACTCTAATAATTGAATCCCAGAGCATAGGTTATCAGGGGAAGTCTTATAGAAAAGTTCTCAGATTGTAAACTCTTACAGAAGTCACATGTATTCCTGAGTTGCAACAGTTATTTCTAAATTCTAAGATTCTGATCTCTTTGTGTATAACTTTTCAATCCCTAGAACTTTGGGTGTCTGTGTGATACCTGGGACTCAGAGCTAGAGATCCACAGCTATGAAAGTCAGGATGACCCTCTACAGCAACTGTTTCAAAAGCTAAAAAAAGATCACACTTCAGTTAGAGGTATAAATGAAGCAGATCTGGTAAGGACTAAGGTAAATCAGATTAAAAGCTAAAGGATGATATTGACTGTATTTTAAAACTTCAACTTCTGTGTGAACCTAAAGGGCAAGATGCTTATTTGGTGTAAAATTTATATTTTCTGTAGCACACTATTTAACTTCTCAAATTTTTTTCAAATACCATAATTACATAGAACCTTGAATAGGACATGAGATCTTATTGATTTGTACAGGTTAGTGTGATTCCTTGATACATCCCAGAGTAATTTGGGCAGAGAATAAAAAAAAGGTTTGCAAAGCCCTCTTGAAAGACTGGGGAAAATGTGGAAACATGAAATTTCCCTACATGGGGAATTCCAGGTATTCTCACAAATTTGGGGACTACCAATTTAATAGGCCAAACCCTCGATCTTGGGGATTTCCCTTATGAAAATTATTCCTGCAAAGGATAAGCTCAGTCTATTGATAATTATGCCTAAGAGTCGCCCCCAGAGAAGCTCTTTTGTTGCTCAGATGTGGCCTCCTTCTCTAAGCCAACTCTACTGTTGAACTCAGTGCCCTCCCCCTCTGCATGGGACATGACTTCCAGGGATGTAAATCTCCCTGGAATTTGGGAAAGAAATCCTGGCAAGGAGCCTGGATCTGGCATTGTGGGATTGAGAAAGCCTTCTTGACCAAAAGGGGAAAGAGAGAAATAAGACAAAATGAAGTTTCAGTGGCTGAGAGATTTCAAATAGAGTCAATAGGTCATTCTGGAGGTTATGGATATGTATTATATAGATATCCTTTTTTAGTTTTTAGTGAATTAGAATAGCTAGAAGGAAATACCTGAAACCATTTAACTATATTCCAATAGCCTTGATTATTGAAGATGGTTGTATAACTATATAGCTTTTACAGTGTGACCGTGTGTGATTGTGAAAACCTTGTGGCTGACACTCTCTTTATCCAGTGTAGGGACAGATGAGAAAAAAGTAAGGACAAAAAAAAATAATAGGGGGGATAAGGGGCATGGGATATTTTGGGCATCCTTCTTTCATTTTTATTCTTATATGTATTTTTTGAGTATTGAAAATGTCCCAAAATTGATTGTGGTGATGAATACACAATTATATGATGATACTGTGAACCACTAATTGTACTTCGGATGATTATATGGCATGTGACTATATCGCAATAAAATTGCATTAGAACAAAAAAAGAAGGCTGAGAAAGCTACTCAGCTGCAAACTGAGTCCATTTTTATGGAAAAGAAGATATGATCCAAACAATGCAACTGAAAGCCCAGAGTACAGTGTTACAAGCTATAGAAAACCATTACTAGGGTGTAGTACTGGGCCCAAAGGAAATATTTACATGTGCCTGGATGAATTTCAGAATTGCGATGGACCAGAGATTGCAATGACTCCCACTCCCTGCTTTTTGAATGGAATTGTCTATTGCAGTTATACTTTCTCTTCATCATCATTGTACATAATGGGTATGTGGGAATATGCAATTTGTCTCTTTAGTTTGCACATATTCTGAATGGAAGGAACCATACTAGAGGAGTTGTCACCCAAGAAATGGCACCTGAGGAACTTCTTTTGCACCTGGACCTGATTTATATAACGAAATCCTGAAATTTGGGTTAATGTGGTGATGGAATTAGACTTTGGGGATGTGGAAGACAGCAGATATTTTGCATGTGGGAGGGATGTGAATTGTTATGGCCAGAGGGTGACTGTAGCAGATTACATTTTTCCAAATATGGCTGCAACAATATTTCTCATTCCACATTCTTTTCTCCAAAGTGATCTTGTCACACTACAATAAAATGTGGAATCTAATTCCTCTTCCCTTCCCCTGAATCAGGGCTGGCCTTATGATTTGATTGCAACCAATCAAATGTAGTATAAGTGACATTGCATGGCTTTTGAGGTTGCATCAGGAAATGGCATGCGGTTTCTGCCTGGTGCTCATGGCATAGTTGCTCAGGGGGAAGCCACCTGCCCTATAAGAAAACTGACTAACTTGAGACTGCTATGTGGGAAATGCCCCTGTGTAGGTGTTCTGTTAACAGTTCCAACTGAGCCCAACCTTCAAACCATCTCTGGCAAAGCCCCAGACAAGTGAGCAAATACCTGTATGAGTGACCTTTACATTCCATACCAGTTTCCCTATCAGCTGAGTACCATGAACGAGTGTAATCAATTTCATAAAAAGCAGAAGAATTGTCCTATTGAGCCCTGCCCAAGTTCCTGATCCATCGTACCATGAAATAGTAGTTTAGCTGCTTTAAACTGCTAAGTACTGGAATAGCTTGTTTTACAGCAAAAGATAACCAGAACATGAGTGGCATATAGGAGGAAATCAATCTACCACAAATTATGGACTATAGTTAACAGTAATATTTTAATATTCTTTCATCAACAGTAACAAAATGTACCATATCAATGCTAAGGGTCAATAATAGGGAGCAGATAATGGGTATGAGATGTGTTGGGCTTAGGTGGGGTTTTTTTTGAGTAATGAAAATGTTCAGAAATTGATTGTGTTAATGAACGCACAACTATCTGATAATACTGGGAACCACTGATTTACACTTTGGATGGGCAGCATGATATGTGAATATATCTCAGTAAAAATGTTTTTAAAAAGATAATTAGAAAAGAAAGCCAAATATAGGGTATTCCTAATATTTTGAGAGCTGCTTTCCTTCTCACTCGGTAAGTCTCATAATAATCCTAAACCACGGACAAGGCATTGGGGATTCTTATCTGAAGTTCTGAGTCACTATTCCCCTGCAAGTGTCCTACAGATTCCAAGCTTTTTCTCACCAAATTGAACTTCAAACTTGCTCAGAAGAATAGCAGAGCAGAGGAATAGGAGGCTGTGGAATGTGGTGATCCTAAGGTATTATTCTATCCAATTCAATTGTTTGATAAGAAAAAAACTAGGCTCAGGATGTTTAAAGGATTAAGTAGGATCATATAGCTGAGTAAAATAGAAAGTTGAGATTAGAATTCAAGTATTTGCCTCCCTATTCATTCCCTGTTTCATGAAACAAAGTTTTAATTTTCAAAAAACCAAACCAAAGGCAATTAAAAATGTTTTCAAAATATATCCAGATGTTTACAAGACTGGAAAAACAACTTGAAATTCTTTTCTTGTGAAAATGTATGACTCTTATTGCCATACAATGATCATGGGCACATTCCAGCTCAGACAGACATGTTTGACAGTCACTTAAATAATAATGTACTACCATATTCATGCACTGTACACAGATAAAATCCATATCATATGAACTTCTTAGATGTAAAATTCCCAATATCCTATAATGTTAAAAGTAGGGTTTAGAGGCAAGAAGATCTTGGATTAACCCTGACTTTACCACCTCTTACTATCTATGTATGACTTTGGGCAAGTTATTAAACTTTTTGTTTCCCTATCAGCCAAGTGGAGATAATAATATTTTCCTAGATTAACTGACAAATTATTATATGTTCAATGCTTTACATAGGTCTGGAAAACACTAAATGGTCCTTATCATCATCATCTCCATATGCCTTAAAACTCAGAAAATAACCCTAAGACAATGAGAGATTGCAATTTTCTGCTAGGCAGAAAAGAGAAAAAGACTCTTTCTTAGGGAAATAAAACCTTCCCCTAAAGCCATGAAACCCATGTTTCCATTGTTAAAAGAAAGTTTAGTTTAAGGGACATTTTCTGCATTTCTTGAGGACCTAACATGGATCAGAAACTGTAGTAGGTGCTGTGGGTTAAAAGATGAAGAAAACAATCATGCTTCTCAAAGACTGTTTTGTCCGGAGGTGAAAGCAAACATACACAGATAAAAACAATATGATATTCAAAGAGCAGGGCGGGCACAGTACCCAGGGAGAAAGGAGAGAATGGAGGAAGGCCAGTGGGAGGGACTGGAAAGCTTTGTCAGAAAATGGGATCTTTTCAGTTGAGTCTAAATTCTAAGCCAGTAAGTGATAGGGGATCATGATTACTAAAACTTTTTTTAACTGAAATGTTATAGGCAAAAAGTGAACACCGATCTTTTATCAAGTTAATCACTTAGCTGCCTCAGGTTTAGACAATTGGACAGAAAGAATCACAAAATCAGAGTCTTCAATAGGAACAAAGAGGAGGACAAAAAAAAAAACAATAACAAACTATTCAAAATCAGACCTGGCACATAGAGGGAACTCGTTTGCTGTATAAGCTCTTTTCAGTAAGTATGAGATTTATTGGGGGTGGGATGGGAGTGGGGTGATAAACAATGTAAGAAAGTTGTTCAGTATATGATTTGTGCTAACACAACTCCTTAAATATGATTTCCAGGTAATACTCTCAATTCTCGACTTCAGCTTGCATGTGGACTCATTCTTAAGTAGTCAAGGGGCAGATATATAATGAGGATCATTCTTTTGGTTCAGAAGTAAAATATTCTGACCAGAGTTTCTATCGATCGAATAGTAAGCTAATTACAAGGCTCACATTTGCTTGGATTTATTTGTGCCTTTAAATTGCTCCCAGGTAAGGCTCTTATTTTCTGCTAATTTTTAAATAGATGTGGGTTTTCTTTTTTTAAAAAAAATCTTACTAATAACATGACCCGCAGATAAGCATGGTAAATAAGTTCTTAAAATTGTTATGGAGATTTAGGAAAAATTATCATTATGTAAAAAGTTGTACATATAAATAATCTTAAAAATGATTAATTGTTTAAGCTGTTAAATGTTTACAATAACAAAGTTCAAAAAAGTATCAATGCTTAAGGTAATTTACTTTATAGAACTGTGTCCCTTCCGCATGTGAAGAGTGGCACCCTGGAAGTGAGTGTTAGGAGCTCCCTACACAATCTGTAATATCATTTCTCATAATGTATATTACATTGGCATATAAGCAGATATCATAGATCAAAGATGATCTATAGCAAGGAAAGTTCCAAACAACACTCCTTTAAGATAAATATCATGAGATTATTTGAAATATGTTACAAAGATAGATATTTATATTTGTATATAAATGTATTTATTAGAATATTGTATTTATTAAAACAATATATTCTATTAGAATATTAATTCTATTCTATTAGAACTTAATTAAATTATAAATATACTTATATAATATATAATAAATTATTTTATATTTTTTAAGAATAAAAGTACATTAATGATAACAATTAATAACTAATACTGGTAATATTTATATAGCCCTTGGTGTCTTGCCAAAGACGTTTCCATACATCACTATTTTTTTAGGTGCATGGTCCGGGAATGGAACCCGGGTCTCCCGCATGGAAGGTGAGCATTCTACCACTGACCCGAGTCCCCTCCAAATATCATCTTTGATCTGTATGTTGTCTGTGTGAAGTGAGTTATTGTAGTGACTCAAGAAGTAAGTGCCCTTTTTGTTAACATATTTTAGGTCCTGTTCTCCAAGCAAATAAATTTCTACATCAGCTCTAACTCTTCCTCAATTTAGGACCATCTCTCACTGAGTGCTGTCAGCTCTAGCCCCATAACATTTGGAGGCTTGTCCCCTCCTTCCGATTCTTCTTCACTAGAATGAAAGACCTATGAAGGCAGAGAGTTTATCAGTCTGATGATATTCTTGTGTCTAGAATAGTGTCTTCCAGGTAGTAAGTGGTCAGTAAATTCTTTAAAACAAATGAATAGGTTTCTTTAGCCCCACATTATCTCCCTCCCCTCACTTTTTTTTTTTTTCACATGGGTAGGCACTGGGAATTGAACCTGGGTCTCCAGCATGGAAGGTGAGAGCTCTGCCACTGAGCCACTGTTGCCCACCCCTCCCACTGCATTATCTCTTATCTTCAAACCTCCACCATAAATTTCTGCAGATCTTCCTAAGAGACATTATGATCCAGATGTTTTTCTCTCCTATGCCTTACATATGGCTGTTTAACAGATTGTACTAACGTACAGATTCAATTGTTTAATTCCCTGGCCCAAAATGTTTCAGTGTCTCCTTATTGCTAAAGAAATTGAACTCCTCATTCTGGCATTTAAAGTTTGCCATTAGCGGCTCTAACTTACCTTTTGCCTGATATCCTATTATTCCCTCCCAGAGCCATCGATTTCAAAACAACATTCTTTGCATCCTTCCCTATCACACCTTAGACATCTTGCCTTTCGGACTCTGTTCCTGAGGTCCCTTGGCCCAGAATGGCTGCATCCTCCATCTTTACCCAGTGAAATATCACCGGTCTTTTTCAGTATTTATCTGAAATGCCTCCTCATTCATGATCCTCTGATCAGATGCCGTCATTTGCTGTCTTATGCACCCATCTTATTCTGCCTTGCAATATAGTTATGTGTTGATCCAATTCCTATCATCCTCCCTCTAAGTCCCCTAATACCAGCATGATGTCTTCTTCACCTTTCACCCTAAAATACTTCGCACATCTAGTATATATGGTCAATAAAAATTTGCCAAATTGAAGGGATTCCAAAAGCTGGGTCCTAGGATTGAAAAACATTTTGTCCCTTGAACACATGGTGAAGAAAATAGAGGATTTAGAATTCCAAAAACCTGTGTTTGAATCTTAGTTCTGCATCTCACAAGATGACTAGCTCACGTAAGGTTTTTTTTCTTTCTTTTAACCTGAGGCTTGGTCTTCTCATCTGTAAAATGGTGATAATTGTTTTATCTACATCACAGGGTTGTCTGCCCAGCTTAAACAGGATAATGGAAGTGAGAATGCTTTGCAGACTTTAAAGGCTATGAAAAAAAATGGGTTATTTTCTCAATTGTATGCCATGGAACTTGTTGGATGAATACGAAGCGAAAGCTCTTAATTATTGCACTTTCCGGCTGTATCTGGTGGAGAATAAGGAAAGGGTATAATAAGGAGAGAGGAAAAGGAAAATGAGAGCATTCTCATTCCCTTGGAAGTCAGAATTGCCCAGCAGATGAAGCATTAGCATTTGGACATAGTATTTGAACATTAATACTCTGGCAACTCACTAAAATGCTAAGTGAGAGCATTCAGAAAAGGTTTACTGTGACAAATTAATTTATAAATAAAACAATATATTTTGAGGTTTACAGTTTATCATGTATTTGATGTATTAAGCTGATAAAGAGGGACTTTTCAGAACAAACATCTTCCAAGTTCTTTTTCCCTTCTGCTTCCAGCACTGTATTTTCTCTTTACAGAATCCATTAACAAACAAAATACAACCACGAGAGCCTGCCATCTTCCCTGGAAAATACCATTAACTCTACCCTGTTCCTGCCATTATCCCTTATTTAGAACTCAACACAAAAGGCTCCATAGGATGAGAGAAGAGGAGGAAATGGTGCTGAGGCTGGAGTAGTTTCTGTCTCCATAGAAAGCTGTTTCTCATGCCACTTTCTGCTCAGATATTCCCGATTTTAAAGGCAGACTGGGGGCAGGTTTTGGTATCTGAGAACCCTGGGCAAATGTACCTCACTGTGAGAGAATCTGATTTTAGAAGTTCTTACGCAATTCACATTCCTTGTCTGAGGCTTTCCCACATCTCTGAATAGCTGATGACATATATTTTTTTAAGTGTAGGAAAGGAGAAAATATCTTCCCATTATTTGAGAGACTATATCAGCCACCTTGCACAGAGTAAGGGCTGGGTTATGAATCAGTGTTTTTCTGTTTCTTCATTTCATTTATGTGCAGGTTTACTAGACACCCTGGACTGGTTTGAAATCTCCCAATGACGTCAATGGGGCTGAGAAATTGGAGCAACGGAGACAGCTGCAATGCACCAAGTCTAGTGAGGTTTTAGTCTTTTCTCCCAGGGTGACATCTGAGACAGATATTATCAATCAAGCCCTCCTGGCTCAGCACCAAATCAAAGGCACTTTATCATTCAAGGCAGTAAAAGCTGCAATTACACGATCTGCTCAGCTTTTTCCCTAGGAATATTTTGTTCGTGACAATTAATAATACAATTAAAACTGAATTAAACAAGAGTATGCTTACTAAAATATTTAATTTAAATATGGGAGCAATTTTCTTCAGTATTTTCATTTATCAGATCATTAAAGACCACTGTGTGTTTTGTATAAGAAATCCAAAACAGTCAAACTATTATTTATACCTTGTCTGAAAACATTAATAAAAGCCAAATGATAAAATTAAACCAGTTTGTGGAGAATGTCAAAATGTCCAGGGGAAAATTAAAAAGAAACATGTAACAAAGCCTTACTGTCATGTAGGAAACCAAACCAAAACAAACCTGGGACAATTGAAAGGAAAGGAACTAGTGCTCTGTGAATTAATATTTCGAAGACATTCAAAATAAAACCAAAAAAGAGGAGACCAGCGCCAAAGACTTTTTCATTTGTTGAATACAACATTTTATTTGCTGACTTTTCAAACCTCTCTTCTCAGGGATAGTTTTACTTACTCAAGTATTTAATAGCATATTGAGCTCTTTAAAAACACAGCATTTAATCTAATTATATAGCTTTAAAGTAAATGTCTCCACTCCGTCTCTTTTTCTCTGATTTGTTTCAAAGAAGGAAATCTTAAACGAATAAAGATTCCCAAGGCAAAACAGAGCAAATCTAAGTATTAAACACACTTAGAATGGATTTTTGTTTACGAAATTACCTGGAAGGCCTAGACAGAGAACACTTTCATCAGAACAAACAACGTGTTTCCATGCAATCCTGAACCAGCCACAAGCTCCTCTCCTCTTTCCTTCTGGAGTGTTGGCAAACGATGCTGGTGATGAAATAGTGTAAAGCAGAGTAGAGAGAAAACTTGAGGTAAAAATAAGTGAGAAAACATCAGTATCGATGTCAAAGTTATGTACCTAATCTGACTGGGCTCCAAAGCCATTTAGCCTAGAAAGTCAAACTGGCAAAGAACAAAGGACAGGGAAAACAATATCCTGCAGCAACTGTCTGTCATCCGTGAAGTCTCATCTGCTCTCTTCATGTTTTCCATATCACATAATATTATACTCGAAGTGTATTACTCTGGCTTACTTGCACACCTCCAAAAATATGAAAGGCCAATATGCAGGAGATTTGCTCTTTCAATGAGGAACAAACAAGAGAATACACATTTCAATGCCAATGCTAATTGTTTGGGTTAGCTAGAATAACAAACTTCTTGCTGATCTGGTCATGTTTACCAAAGGGCTCTTAATTATTTGGGTATAAGCAATAAATTTCTCCATTACAGTTTTCATCCTCTTCCATTACAGTTAGCTGTGAAGCATATGATAAACGCCAACTGACACTACCAAACATCACTGCTGACAAGGCTGAGCCTCCTAACTGACCCTCCCCTAAACTTTCTACCATCTCTAGAACCATCACTTGTTTATTCATCCTATTTATTCAAAATAACGGTAATGATATGGGCATGGAGGCCAGGTGGATGTGGATTTATATCCCAGCAACATTTCTTATTAGCTGCTTGTCCTTGAATGACTCTGCATCTGCAAAATGATAATGTGATGGAATGACACATGAATAAACACCTCATAGGCACCCTAATGTGATGGCTATCATTTAAAAATGTTTATTCATGATGTGTATTGTGCTTCAGTGCCAAGAACTGTGCTAGGCAGTAGGAACACGCACATCCACACAAATACACAGGCAGCCACTCAGACACACACACACACACAGATAACACAAAATCCAGAGTAAACCAAGCTAGCAACTTGAGAACCATTCTTACCTCCCACATCTAATCATCTCTATCAGTACCAATAGAAGCAAAGTGGGCCTTTTACAGCTGTGGGAAATCTATCTCCTTAGCCAAGGGCCTGCCAAAACTTACTAGTGTCATTCACAAGCAAACAGCTGCTCAAGTGGTTACCTAGCCCTGAGGATTCTAACCCTTTTATGTTTCCTGAATGGTTTTCTATCCTACCTACATTATGCCATCACTGTCTCCTGCCTGGATTACTGTAACAGCCTCCTAACCAGTGCCCCCCGAGATTTACCTATAAAATAATCCATTAAAATCATAAATCTAGCCATCCCTCTCCCTGCTTAAAAACTTTCATGGATCCTCAAAGAAATTATGGAACAAGTCCCTGTTCCTTAGCATGGCATAACAGACTTTGTATGATGTGTGAATTAACTTTCTAACCTTATCTTCTCGATGTGATTCTCAATATCCATTCATGCCACCCTCTTTCATTTATCCCAACATGCTATGCTGTTTCACATTTTCAGGTCTTTTCTGCTCTTTTCCTCCACTGGTACATTTTAATTCCTATTTATACATCTTTTTATCAAGGCAGAGATTTACCAGGTTTGCAAAACATGTATTCACTCACATCTGCTTCCTTCCTACATGAGTGTGAGGTCCTAAAGAATAATGATTATGAATTGTTCATTCTTTCTCCCTAAGCTAGGCACAGAATGGCATGCTGTTCTTTAAAAGTGCCAACTGAATAAATGAAAATAGTATCTATGATGTAAGTTGATCGACCTTACCAAAGAGATTTTATAGTCCTTTCTGTAAACTAGAAATGGATATTTTGGGGGCATCTTGGGTAGTTAGGCCCCAATTCCTTCCCCTCTAGAACTTGTTTCAATTGAAGAATTAGGCACTGAATTCTGGATCCATGAGAAAAGGTACTAGAAGTTCTAGTACCAGAGTCAGGGAGACTTATATAAAGTCTATACATTTTGAGGGTTCCCATTTCTTCTAAGACGTATGTAGCCTATCACTTCCATTCAGAAATGCATTAAAGCTAGTGGTGAGAGCCTATGTCAGTCCCTATGACAAGCTAATCCATCATTTATTGACAATTACACTCATCCAAGTGACCTGAAAATACTGGATCATTTATCCATCCATTCAACCAGCAAATATTATTGAGTGACAACACTGTCATACTAGACATTGTAAATTCAGTATTGAGAAAAACAGCTTAGTTATATTTATTGAGCATCTTCTGTGGTATATTTTTCTACTCTTCTAATACATTTTTGATGTGTGAGCAGCCCACAAAGGAGGACACTGTTCATCAATGGGAGATTGTACTCTTCTTAAATTACTATTGGAACTTCTTCTCCATATGACTTGTGTCTCTGTGTGAAGTCCCCTCCTTCCATTGTGCTCTATGTTGCTACCTGTTTCCTATGCAGTCCCCAACTGTCCACTGATGCTTAGAGAAGAAAAGGGTCACTGTTGTCTAAGCATGCACAGGCAGTCTTATAGTCTGGATTTGGCCCATTTACAATTTGATAGTGCTTTGATATTAATGAAGAAATATGGCCAGTTAGATTTCATGGTAAAGTTGAAAAACACTGACGAATCAGTGTCTAAATTAATCAAAGCGGTAAAAAGTGAAAGTGGATCTTTTCTGACAGATGATTGATATGCAGAGGCTAAGTGCAGAGCCTATGTGCTTTATTATACAAACTTAATTGGAAGATCCTTAAGGGTCTTTCACTTTATCAGTGGCAGTACACAGTATATCTTATACAGTGCCTTCTTGCTTATAGTATTTGTGCCATAAAAACTTGACTGTTGCTTTTGCAAGCCATCAAAACAAATTTTGTTTGACTCAAGAGCATCACATATCTCTAAGTGAACTGGAAAATAAATAATATTTTCCTGTTTACAAAGTCACCATGAGAATTTAAATAAAATCATTCATTAATATGTATCTATTATAAATTTTATAACTAGAAATTAAAAAATCAAAACCACTGCCATTCACAGTTAAGAAATCAGTAATTATATAAGTAGCACTTATGATGTGATGGAAACAGCAAGCGTTTTGGAATCATACAGACTTGGGTTTGCATTCAAATTCTGTTCAACATTTGTGCTGTGAGAAGGGGAAAATTAAGATTATCTAAGCCTTTGTTTTTTGTCCATAATGTAGTGATAATACTACCTATCTGATAGCTTGTTATGAAGAATAAATATGTGCAAGTTACCCTAAATTGATATAGAATAGATTTTAATATTTTAAACAATATAGCATTTTTTCATTTATTTTGAGTTTTTTGAAGGGAAGAGGAAAAAAACTATATCATAGTAACCTTAGACCATGTCATCTAGTAGGAGCTTTTTCAAACTATAAATACGAGATACATATTTAATCTCCTTCCCTTCATTGTCCCCTTCCTTTTTTCCTTTGTTCCTTCCTTCCTGTTTATTTGAGGAATGGTATGTATCATGATAAGGCTTTATAGCATTTTTTTTTTACCTAGTGCCAAATGTATTTAGTTTTAAGAAAGTACATAAGATAGGAAACAACACAGTCTGCACAACAACACAGCACTGGATTTGTACCTCCCCAGGCATCACTTTCAATGACTCTGCCACACTGCCTATAGAAAATGCATTGTCATAACAAATGAAGCTGAAAATGTTCAGATCGTCGCAGCTCAGGGAACCATCAGCTTTGGGGTCCCTTAGCCTTTTTTATTATTATTATTAGGGAAGTTGGAGATTACAGAAAATCATGAATAAAAGACAGAATTCCCTTATTTCCTGCCCTATTGTGAACACCTTGCTTTAGTGTGATACATTTGTTACAGTTGATGAAATAAGATATTTATAATTGTACTATTAGCTACAGGTCATGGCTTAATTTAGGGTTCACTGTTTGTGATGTAGTCCTATGATTTTTTTAAATTTTCATTCTAGTAACTTATATACCACCTAAAACTTCCCCTTTTACCCCCATTCATATACATAATTCAGTGCTGTTAATTGCATTCACAATATTGTGCTTCCATCACCATCATCTATTACCAAACCTTTTCCTTTAGACATTTAAAATTTTTTTTTTTACATGGGCAGGCACCGGGAAGCAAACTCGGGTCTCCGCTATGGCAGGCGAGAACTCTACCACTGAGCCACCATTGCCCACCCCCTTTATGGCAATTTTAAGTGTAAATTCCAATTCTAAGACAGTGTTCTTTGGGTCTTAGAAAGTGATTTTAAATATGTGACTAAAACTTTTGGATTTTCACTGCAAAATATTGCCTTCCAATGCCTGTGCTGACTCTTCCAAACCTCGCGTGACTGCTGAGCCATCATGATACCCCACCTTTAAGAAGGGATGTTTATGTTTCTCACTTGGAAATCAGCAAAACACCAGATACAATGAATATTTTTCAGAAGAGGTTTCCTATAATGTCAAGAGCTTGAATATTTACTATCTGACTTCAGTGTGTTATAGACACAAGACTAACCCTGACTTATTCTTGACTGCAGCTTATGCCACTCTTCAAAAACAACGAGGTCACTCAGGGCCTTGGACCTTTGCTGTTTGCAGATTAAAGGCCACAGAGTGACTCTCATTTTTAAATAAAATTCTTCCTCAAACTGTATTTCCTCAAGGAGACAAGACAGTCAAAAAACCAAGGTTGGTTCAATGTCATTTCTCCAATTCCTTGAACTCTTATGTATGCCTCAGTCCCGAGTGGCATAACTACAGCTGCAACACACCTACATACAAACATACATATACACACACACATTCATTTACTCTTTCAACATGTGCTTATTGAGCACTTACTATCTGCCAGGCACTGTTCTAAGCTTTCAGGATATATTAATGCAAAAAAAAAAAAAAACAGATAAAATATCCTGTCTTTATGGAGTTTTCATCCCATCTGGGGGAGGGGGTATGGTTGTGTGTGATGGCGAGCAGGTGGAATGAAGGAAAATTAACAACACACATCAGCCACACTCAAGGTTCAATCTTTCCCTGGGCCAGCCATGCTCATTTCCATCTCCAACTCTTTGCATTTGTTTTTCTGTCTGGAATGCCTTCCCTGTCATCTGGTTAGACCAAGGTCAAATGACACCTCCTCTGTAAAGCCTGTGCTAGCTTGGAATCTTGTGAAGCTTTATGCTTAGCTTTTTTTAAATTGTTATTAAACATAACAACATACAAACACAAACATTCTTACCATATGATCATTCCATTCTTGATATATAATCAGTAATTCACAATATCATCACATAGTTGTATATTCACCATGATCATTTCTTAGAACATTTTATGCTTAGCTTTTTAATGACATTTCTCAGATGGTCTTTTAATTGGCTGGTGTCTGTTTCCCCCGTTGAGGAGAGAAATTCTTAGGGCAGGAACCCAGCAAGGACTAATTTTTGTGACTGTTGTAATACTAGGGCCACTCTGCATAGTGTATTATAGAGTAACACTCTCAATAAATGTTCTTTCAAGAATGAATGCAGGTCTATTCTATTATAAAGAGAACATTGATTATGAGGTGAGCAGGAGTTAAGGTGTTTCTTTGCATGCCATCCATACCAATGTTTGGATAATATATTCATTTTAAAAAGATCTTGCCTGATGTGGAATTATTTTATGTGAAATACATTACTTTTTAAAAATTATTTTTAACAGAAGCTGATTCAGCAGGCATGGTAAGTCAGAAACTTTTAATTAGTTGTTACGAATAGCCTTGGTAGAAATACTAATTTTATGACTTGATTATCTTTTAAAATGTTTAATTTCATCTGTGCTGTGGCCATTTAGATAAGTAGAGGAGTATAGTTAAGATATTTGTTTCCTTCAACCTTTTAATTAACACAAGAAAGTTAAATGACTGTGCTCTTCTCAGAAGAAAGTCTTAATCCTCTAACTCGCTGTGGCTGGCACAACAGAGCTGACTTTGGGGAACTGAAATTTAAGGCAGGGAACATTTCGTGAGCGGAAACACCTGCAGCCTTTAAACAGTGCCTAGATCCCGTCCCAGCAGCAGATGCGTGGTTCTGCAAGTGGGGCCTTCTCAAGACAGAGTCTGTTAGATTAGCTGTCAGCTCCGCAACCAGTGACCTCCACCTTGGTTCTTTTCTTCAGTCTGTCTTCAGGTTGGAGAACCTAGCCTTTGTTGATTCAACAGTTCAATGAAAAAGGGAGCTGTGTTTCGAACAGAAGAGGGAGGTCTTAGGAGCAAGCTGCCATCCCTTCCTGCAATCACCTCTGGGGGGTAATTTTAGGTCATCGAATGAGCTAATCGTCTGAGCCAACTGTATTTAAACAGCTTTTAATACTTAAGGTACTAAGTCGTTTTTACTATTAAATAAGGTGGTGTGTTCCTTCTTGGTCTTTTCTCCCCTAGGGAGAAAAAAAAACCTTTTGCATGGCTTTTCAAGGAAATAATCTCAAGGAAAGAGTTTATTTTCCTACTCCATACTTGAGGCAAATCATTCACATTTCTTGTGTAACTGCCTGACACCTAGCTTCATGCTGAGAATGAACAATATATGATGATTGATAGATGACTCGGACTTACAGTGTGCTGTGCTTGAGCAGACTATATGTAACTCCTTTAAACAGCACAGGAAAGAAGAAATAATGTAATGCTTCAAGTATGGTATACACTTTTCTTCATCAAAGTAGACTTACAGGTATTTCACTCATACTGCTTGAGCTGTATCTCAAGAAGAGGATAATATACATATCAAATAAAACACATGAATGCACTTTTAAAATATTAGGTTCTAATTCCATCAAAATTAATTATTGTTAATGAAATTAGTTTTTTCTGCTGTCTGTACCTATTAATGACTAACAGTAAGAGATAATATATTTCAATTTTTGTGAATATTCACGCTGTATTAGCTCACATTTTTATCATGGGATCCTATTCCCAAGCACATTTTTTCATGCTGCCTTAGGAATTAAAATAAAGGGCCTGCCTTGAGTTAAAAAAAATAGCTATATTTCTCAGCAGATCTACACATGGGTTTGCAATCTAATGTCTGTTGTACAATTTGCAGTTTGAAGATTAGTTTCTTGGTGTTTAGCAGTGACATGGGTTTGCAATCTAATGTCTGTTGCACAATTTGCAGTTTGAAGATTAGTTTCTTGGCGTTTAGCAGTGACAAAATCTGTCAGGCTCTATGTTATTTCTATCCAACCATTTCAAAGAATAAGCAAGTATTTACTAGTTTTTGGAAACATTTGCAAATCTATAATTTAGTTTTAATATCAATGCCAACGCTGTTTTAGGGAAAGCCCACGATTCCACCTATTAAATGAACTAAATATAGGTACAGTCTATCTTAGGGACTCATACAGCAAAAAAATAAAAACGTGTGTGTGTGTGTATAAAGCAAACTAGGAAACAATTTATCTATAAAGATAATTTGTCTCTTTGCTAAAGGAGTTCCCTAGGGATCCTTTAAAATTTAGCTCCCTGTGTGCATCTAAGTGATTATGTACATATAATTAACTGATATGGGTATAATTGAAAATGTACAGCTCAGTTTTATTTCTTCACTTGGATTCACTCTTAGCTGTGGTTTATTAGAAGTAATGTATGTAAAGTAACTTAAAAAATATGAGCTCAATCGGAAAAATTTATAAATTTACATTTTACTCTTAAGAAGTTATATGAAAAGAGACAAATCTTTTTCAGGTAGATGGTGTGATGGTTTGAAACTGTATGAACCCCTTTAAAACATGTTCTTAAATTTAATTCATTCCTGTGAGTGTGAACCCATTGTCAGGAGGATCTTTTAATGAGGTTTCTTCAGTTACAGTGGGACCCACCTCAATCAGGATGGGTCTCAATTCCATTACTGGGGTCCTTTATAAACAGAATGAATTCAGACACACAAAGAGAAAGCTACAGAAGCAAAGGAAGCTAAAATCAATGAAACCCAGAAGAGCAGGGACAGGCCTGCAGACACCGCCCCGGGCCCTGCCATGTGACAGAGGAGCCAAGGACCAGTGGCTGGTCTTTGGGAAGAAAGCATCGCCTTGATGATGCCTTGATTTGGACATTTTCCCGGCCCCAAACAATAAGCAAATACATTCCCATTACTTCACCCGGCCCATTTCATGGTATCTGTTTCAAGCAGCCTAGGAAAATAAAACAGAGGACCTGCTAGGGTACTTTAGGCAGGCTTCTGAGCCTCTAGTTGTTGAACCTTGAGAAAAATTTCCAATTGCAATTCAACAATCCAATGGAGACTTTACATTTTGATTGTCACAAATTGCCATATAAGAGTTGACTGGGTCATTGGGTCACCTCAAGATGATTACAGACTCTTATGTAACACAAATAGACTCTTATGAGTTTAGCAGCACTTGCCTGATTTTTTTTCCTCCTAAGTGCAATACAAATCTATTCTCTGAAGTAAACAGCCCCCTTTGCTTCTATAGAAAACACCCTATGGAAAGCACCCTTGCCAGCATCTGCTCTGGGCTGGCTCCTTCACATTGGCTTATGTCCTTTCCTGCTTCAATATCCCCAATGATCCCTCATAGTATTCCGGATGAAGTTCAAGCTATTAAGAGAGCTTATCCAGCCCTGTCTTCCATTTAGATGTTGTCTTTTACCAAGCAATCACCTCCCTTCCTGTGATATGGAACTGCTATAGCTTCACCCCAAAATGAACCCTGCTATGCTATGCTATGCTGTGCTATCCCTGGAAAGTCCTCTTCTGGTTCTTGGTCTAGTAATGGCCTACTTATCCAGCGACACTTTAATTACAGGTCCCCTTCTTTATGACACAATCTGCTATAGCTCTATCCATGCTCCCAAAGCAGACTATGCACATATCTATCACATTAATAATCACTGCTTTCTGTGTGGGTTTTTACTGTCTGATGGTTACACAGCTTTGGATCCCTGTGTCTAGTATATAGTACATGCTCAAAAAATGTATACTAGAAGGATGAATGAATCAACCCTTTCAATAGATATGTGGGATTTTTAAAAATTTGATTTGAACAGCATTTCATTACTAAATAGATCCTCTGGATTTTCAGAAAAACTAGCCAATTTATGGACAATGTGAAGCTGAGGAGACATATTTTGAGTTAATTATTTGGACAAGGCACTGGGCTAAGTACTTATACATTTCATTTAAATGCCATAATCAGTAACATGATATCTATCTACATTATTTTTCATATTTCATTCTTAATATGAACTTACTATTTATTGAGTGCTTCTCATATGCCAGCAACTATGTTTGGTGCTTCAAATTATGTCACTTACAGCATTTTTAGGGAAGCATTGTAACCTCATTTATGATGAAGAAAATTGTGCCTCAGACCTCCCCAAACGCACAGATGAAGGTGGGGTTTTCACTGGTATTGGCTGGTTCTCTAGGCAGGTCTGTTTCATTGAAATGGCATCATATAACCCAAACTGTGTTCCAGATTTCCAGTGAGATAGTAATAGGTATTTTACCCCCAAAAAAGATTTTGTGGTCAGATATATTTGCTATACCCCCAATTTTAATATATTTTAATATATCTCTTTCTGGAAATTTGCAATGATATTACTTGCATATCATGACTCCAAAAGCTATCAAGAAATCTGTTTAACTGTATAACCAAGTTTTTTTTTTCAGTTTTAAGAAACTATTCTTTTCTCTTCTTCAAAGAACACCGATATTCTACTCCATGATACCACTTTCATTGAATTTACATTAAAATCAGGGGGAAAGGTTGGGTTGTTTTTTAACCCAAATAATTCAAAATTCTATTTTGAATTCCATTTTTGATTGGAATGGTAAAAATTCTAAATTTCTTTTCCTTTCACATACCCTACATTGTTTATTAATCCTAGAAAAATACAAAATCAGGGGAAAAGGTGGCCTGGCTTATGGGGAGTAATTGCGTTCAAATTAAGAGTAGCTGTTTGCTTTTCTGATGTGCTCATCAGCGCCACCAAAAAGTATTTATCCAGTGAATTGTCTGAGCACTAGCCCAAAAATTAAGCCAATCATGGCCTCTGCCTTCTTGATGCCTTTGTGTTTAAAAAGTTAAATAATCCACAAATAAGCAATGCCCATCCTTAAAATGTATACTCCTATTACTCTGTTTTGATATATATGTAAATCTGGGACTATGCAATCACAGAAGGGTAAAGCCGTGTTACAGCACACAGATCATTGCTTGGTTCTAGTTTATGATGCTCCTTGCCACCCATCTACCCATAATTCCACATTTTTTACTGTATTAACCCTGAAAATAAAGATAACATTCATAGATAGACAACAGAAATACTTTAGATAATGCAAAGTATTTTAAATCTCTCACATGGCTTTAGAAAACAAGATAAAAACATACTTATCAACCATTCGATTAGCCACATAAAAATATATTTAGGGGTGGTTAAAAATCTTTATAATTTGTAGTAAATGCTCATTACCTTATATATGTGTATATATTTTTATGGTTCTTGTTGTTGTTGTTATAGCCTAATAGAGGAAAGCTTTTTTAAAATAGTCTTATTTTAAACTTCAAGTAGAGAAAAATGAATATCATGCACACATATTATCGGGACCCGAGGAAACAGATAATTTTTATTGTTATGGAACAATTTCACTCAATTGATCATCTACTCCTATAATTTAAAAAAAGATCATGTAAAGAACTTTTAGTATTTGAATGGACTGAAGACATTTTTCCTAAAAATCATGCAACTGTTCAAAGTACACAATTTTTCCTAGACCTTTGGCTTATTTTTAAACTTCTCATTACTAGGTGATTTCAAAGACGAAATCATCTCCAGGCTCTATTCCCTGAACTGCCAGATAAAGTTTGCTGCTCAGAGCATCACCAACACCTACCATATCCATGAATGTCGCCGAGGTGGAGGCAAATCAGTAACATGCAACATCCTGAAGAGCTGGGACTCTATCTGCATCCCACCACGCGGGAGCTTAGTTCATTTTCATTAATTCCACAGTTCTCCCTGGGTTCTGGCTGCCACATAGTTATTATTTAGCTCTTTGTCCTTTTACTTTCCTTTCTGATGGCATGTCACTTCCCAGTGCAGAGTAGATATCGCTTTCGATAGGAATACAGATGACTTAGCAATCAACACATAAGCCTTCAACTGGAACCTCATCAGTAGTTTCCTTTAGATATCAAATGAGAAAATCAATTTGCAGCCAAATCTGAATGATAGCTTCCCGTGGTGTATGTAGCCTTTCCTCCAATTTACCTCGGAGAAGGAAGAAATTGTTTTCGAAACTGTAGAAAAATCTCTCCTGAAACAGTATTCTCGGTTTTCTCTCTCGTTTTGCATTTTCACCTCCTTGGCTGGTGATATGTCGGCATGTTTTCAGGTTTTCTTTTAGCTGATGTTCCCACTGATCAGATTAATCAAATGAAACTCTCTTTTCTTCTACCGTTTGCATTGCATTTGGAGCTATCAAACCTCCTGTCTGACTCGTTTCTGCATTGTTTAGCCCATTCAGTGCACGATGAAAGAACACCTAACACACAGGGTCAGATTTCCTGAATGACATATGTTAGACCACAACAAAGGAGAAAACCCTGGAGAGATTATAAGTCCTTTTCATTGCAGGAGATTAAAGAGCAAAGAAAATATCTATGTTACACAAAAATCACAGTGCGACTGGAATAACAAATTCAGCTTTGCCCAGGTTTGGGACCAACTCCCCTGACTGCCCTAAGATGCTGGTGGGTATTTCAATTTCCACCTTTGGCCCTAGAAGACTAGCCTGTAACCCGGCACAACACTGTTAGCACAGCACAGCAGTAATAGGTTCAAAGACCTCCGATTCATGAAGAACTAAAGATATCTCCCAGAGTGACCAATTATACCCCAAAGACATTCAGCCAAGAGGACAACGGTCCCAGCAGTTGGGCTCTCTGGGTAGAATATAATAATTGCTTTTGTGTCACACTGACAAACACTGGTTTGCAATCAAGGTTGTGGCATGCTTGAATGGTCCCCTATTCAAACTCTGTCCTTTGTCTCTTGTTTTTGACCATGTTAGTTTATTTATCTTTCTCCTGGATCCTCAGAACTAAATTGGTTCTATGCTCCTGGAAGGGATGCCTGGTTTCTCTATTTCAGACTTGGCCCCAGGTCTCAACTTCCCAACCCTCACAATCTCTCAGAGAAGCTGAGCTTAGGACAAGGCTCATTTTGTGCAATGATAACCGCAGGTATATAAAAAGAATACAGGTCCACAGGAGATCAAAACTTAGACATGTATGCCCAGGTTTCTAACTATACTGGTTCTCATGCTCTTGCCTTCCTGCTGTGTCTTTTCAAAGTAGCAACCAGGGTAGTTTTTTAAAACCCATGTCAGGTCAGCCACTGATAGGCTGAACACCTTCCCATCGGTTCCCCTTTAAGAACTGATCAGATTAATCAAATCCGAGACCCCATCCATGTCCTTGTTATCTTACTAAGCGCAGGGCTGGGCAGGGGCTCCCCACCTGCTCTGCTTATGCTGCACTGGCCCCGAGCTGCCCTCCAAGCGTGCCGGGCAGGCCTCGGTCTCAGGAAATTGTCCCTGGCTCGTCTCTCTGCCTGAAATGCTCCTCCACCCTGTTCACTCCATGAGGAAATTCCCACATTTCTCAAGTCATTGCTCAAATGTCACTTTGTTATCGAGGTCTACCCCAACCATCCCTACTCTAGCACCCTCTTTACCTGTCTTTAGTAATTTTGCACAGCATTTATCACCTTCTAACAGACCATCTACTTCCTTTGTTATGTGTATTATCTCTCTCCTACTCCTAGAATGTAACAAGAGAAACAGGATTTTTGTATCTTTTTCAACTACTTCATTGTTGGTGCCTACTTTAGGGTTAGCTTAAAGTTGGTACTCAATAAGCAGTTATTGAAAAAGTAAGTAAGTAATAAATAAATACAAACAAGTGCCAGTCCATAGGCTTACAGCCTACAAGAAGAAAATGCCTAGTTCCTAATTAAATAGAAGTGATTTTCATGAAAATAATATTTTGTGTCAAGGTATATGTTCATGGTAGCTTTCCTATAGGAAAAGGCTTTATTTTCTCTAGCGGAAAAATTATGGAGAATCATCGAACAGAGAAGAGAGAGGCTTTGGTGAATGCACTTCATTTAATCCAATCAGGTAGCTTGATGGTTTTTGAGAATACTCCTAAAGAATATATTGTAGATAATGAAGGAAATACAAAATTAGCAAAGGCTATCTAGGAAACCTTGATAAGGGGAATTTTGAAGGTGACATATGGCTAATTCACTGCCACAACCACAGAGAGTGACTGTGCTTTTACTCTTAAGAGCAGAATAAAATTCACCTTATTTTCTTTTTCAGTTCCATAATTATATATATTTTTTAAAAAGCCTAAATTCCTTTATTTTAATAAGATATTTATTGGTATATAATTTATATGCCATGAAATTCATCCTTAAAGTGTTCAATTCACTGTTTTTTGGTATATTCATGGAATTGCACAACCATCACCATGATTTAATTTCATCTGCCCAAATCCCATCTCCACTTACCTTTCTCCCAACTCCTGGCAACCACTGATCTTTCTGTCTCTATGGATTTGCTTATTCTGGGCATTTCATATAAATTGGATTGTATAATATTTGGCTTCTTTCATTTAGCATGATGTTTTCAAGGTTCATTTAGGTTGTAGCAGGTATGGTACTTCATTCCTTTTTAATTGTGGAATAATATTTTGTTGTATGGATATACCACATTTTGTTTATCCATTTTTCAGTTGACATTTGGGGTGTTTCCACATTTTGGCTGTTATGTATAAATAAGGCTGCTATCAACATCCATGTACAGGTTTCTGTGCAGATGTTTTCATCTTCCTTGGATAAATACCAAGGAATGGCATTGCTGGGTTATAGAGTAACTGTATGTCTAATATTTTGAAGAAGTGCCAAACTGTTTTCCAAAGTAACTGTATCATTTTATATTCTCACCAGCAATTTATGAGGGGTTTCAATTCCTCCAAAATTTATTATCTTTTTATCATAGCCATATTAGCAGGTGTGAAGAAGAATCTCATTATGGTTCTTATTTACATTTCCTTAATGACTAATGTTGTTGAGAATCATAAACAGATTCTCAACATAAACAATATTTGTATGCCTTCTTTAGAGAAATGCCTATTCAAATCTTTTACCTATTTTTGAATCGGGTCTTTTTTTATTGTTGGGTTGTAAGACTTCTTTATATATTCCAAAAATAAGCCCTTAATCAGATGTATGATTTACAAATATTTTCTTCTATTTTGTGGGTTTTCTTTTCACTTTTTTGATGTTGTCCTTGGAAGTATAAAACTTTTAATCTGAAATCCACTTCATCTACTTTTTCCTTTTTCTCTTGTGCTTTTGGTGTCAGATCTAAGAAACCACTGACTAACACAAGGTCATGAACATTTACACCTATGTCTACTTATCTTTTAAGAGTTTTATAATTTTAGCTCTTTCAACGAGGTCTATGATTCATTTTGAGTTCATTTTTATATGTGGTGTGAATTGGGAACCTAACTTCATACTTTCGCTTGTGGATATCCAGGTGTCTTAAAAATATTTGGCGAAAAGGCTATTCTTTCAACCCATTGAATTGTCTTATTAATCTTGTCAAAAATCATAAATGTATGGGATTAATTATGGCCTCTCAATTCTATTCCATGGATCCATATGTCTTCCCAATGCCAGTACTACACTGTCCCTTATAAAAAGTTTTGAAATCCAGAAATGTAAGCCCTCCAACTTTGCTCTTTGCTTTCAAATTTGTTTTGGCTATTCTGAGCCCTTTGGAATTCCATATGAATTTTAGGATCAGCTTATCAATTTATACAAAAAAGGCAATTGGGATTTTGATACAGATTGTGCTGAATCAGTAAATCAGTTTGGATAGTATTGATTGCTTTTAAAAATTTGTCTTCTAATCCATTAAGCATGGGATGTCTTTCTATTTGACTTCCTTAATTTCTTTTGACAATGTTTTGCAGATTTCAATGTACAAATCTTACACTTTTTTTCGTTAAATTTCCTCCTAAGTATTTTATTCTTTTTGATGCTATAATAAATGGAATTGTGCTCTTAATTCATTTTTTGGATTGTTTATTGCTAATGAATAGAATACAATTGATTTTAGTATATTGGTCTTCCATCCTGCAAACTTGTTGAACTTGATTATTTATTCTTTTAGCTTTTTGCAAGTTTGTGTGTGTGTCTAGATTTTATATATATGCAAGAGTACGCTATCTCCAAGTTTAGATTCTTTGCCAAAGAAATTATTTTGGGTCAAATAGCAAGATTAAAGGAGGAAAAAAGTCTTCTTTGAGTTTCCTGAGAGAATACTATTGACCCACAGATAATAGTCTTAGACGAAATTATGAACTAGAATTTGTCTCTTTTATCAAATGTTGTAAGATGAATCCTGACAACAAAAATAACAATAATAGTAGCTATCATATATGCCAGGAGTCATGGCAATCTCTTTACAAACTTTATCCTGTTTAATCTCCGCAACAACTTCTGAAGTAAGAACAATCTTTTTATCTCATTTTATATCAGACACCGAGCCCAAGAAGGGTGACATGACTTATCCAAGGTCAGTTGATAAGATATATGGCAATATAGGAATTCAAATGTAAGTTTGACACAGCTTGTTCAAAGTCACCCTGGTAGAAGATTCTAGAGTCAGGGCACCTACCTAGGCCATTTCATGCGCAGCATGCCCTATTGCTTATGACAGAGCATGTTAGCCTTTTCATAAGAGCCAGACTACTGAGAGTGGAAATTCCTCAAGACAGGGAAGAAAGACCAGACATATGAAATACATTATTCTAGGATTATGCCTGCAAATGCCTCTCTTTTGGCTTTCTACTAAAGCATGTCTTGCTGACAGAGTGAATCCTGGCCTCCAGCTGAGAAGGCTGTGCAATACCAGGAAATAAATGGAAGAAAAACGACGGCAGGGACCAGCATACTTATAAACAGAGCTCAAGATTTGTGCCTAAAGCTCACTGTGGGGGAAAGGAACAGGGAATAAATGCTACCTGATAGCACAAAGCCACGCAGGCAGTCCATCGGCAACCAAGGACATAAAAGCCACCAAAACAACCCGCCTGAGCAGGCAGTTTCCTTAAGGAATAAGTCATGCACTGGTGCTGGTTGAAACTCTTCCACAGGCTGCTTTTCAAAGTCTCAAGTGTGATGGGCAGTTAGACAGCCTTTAAGTACTTAAATAGAAGCAGCATTTATTTAATTTCACTAACTTTTAACTTCACTAGTCTCAAATGACATTTTAAAAAATATTTCCCTGAGGAATAATTTCACATGCTAAAACATGACTTCATTGGTTAAAATGTATCACAATAAATGTTGTGTCTCAGTGAAATCTTATGGGTGAAAGAATTTGAAGAGCTATTTTCATGCAATTTCCTCATAAGAATATTTCTTTGATGTGAATAATCAAAATCTTGACCTAGAAATAAGAACAGTAATAATGAGAGTCATAACAGTACAAATAAGTGCTTCTACATAGTCCTTTGGAGTTTCAAAGTGCTTTCACATATATCATTGCATTAATCCTCATCAATCTTTTGGAAGAAATATCCTTATTTCCGCTTTTAGAAAAGGAAATAGGTTCCAATTCTGTCTCAACCAACATCAGTGTGTCAGGAACCAGGGCAGGTGCTGACCATGGGTCCATCCACCTATGAAAAGTTACACAGTTAGATCCCATGTGAGTATGTGATTAAAAAGACACCAGAATGACGGAAAGCTCATAAGTTCACTAATTTACCACTGAAGAAGCTTGTGAAAGCTCATCTCCTGTGAAAGGGAAAGCACTTGTCCCTGAGGATTAGTTCTCAATTAGGGATAAAGAGAGGAAATAGTAAATCCTTAGAGCCTGAAGGCACCTCAGTGTTGATCATTTCGTGCTATCAAAGTCTCACTGTGCATTGGAAACTTCCATAGATCTTCATGTGTCAACTTCAAACAGGATGTTGTTTTATTTTTAGCAATTAATAGCACCTAGATGACTGGGGCCAGAAGGGAAACAAGAGCCATTTGTCAGTACATGCCATATGCCAAGTGCATGTGGTTTCTCCTTTAATTCTCACAACCAACTTACAGTTTTTATAGGAATAGCCTCCCTTGATAAGGGACCAAGGATTCAAGAGAATTAAGTCACATGTTTGAGGTCACAAAGCTAGGGAGTAAAATCTGGGATGTCCACCCCTGTATGTTTGGCTCTAATGCCCCTGCTCTTTGCATTACCAGAAGCCAAAGTAGAATATCAATTTCACCACCACACACCAGCTGTGTGGCCCAGGAGAAGTCATTTATTTCACTGAGCCTCAATTTCTTCATCTTTAAATGCAGATAATAATAGAGCTGCTATGATGATGAAAGACACATAGGTAAAATATAAACAACAATATTATCTACCTCATAAGTTTGGTAGATAGCTCAAATGGGTAATTCACATTTAAAAACTTGGCAAACAATATAATGCCATATAAACAGGGAAAAAAGTAATTGGAGCTTCTGTGGGAAAAGATTCTAAAAAACAACTCATTTTCCTGTAATACAGTTATTCAAAGAATGAAGTATTAAACTAGAACAGTATTTGGGGTAAGGTTATCCTGATACTTTAGACTTGGGCAGGTATCCAAAGGCTTCCACAGGGGGCAATTTCCCAGAACCCAATCTAAGTACTCATTCCAAAGAAAACAAAAAGGCCATTTTGTGTGTGTTTGCGTGCACATGTGAGCATGTGTTTCTGTCCGGGCTCACATGCCTACATGTATTTATGCATGTTGGTGCTGAAACTAGCTTTATTGCACCAATTTTACCAGGCAAGTTGGTCATCTATAGAATGCCAGAACTTCTGGAAAAGTTGTAAGTCACCAATCTGAATGCCAAAGAAAGGTCTTCAAAACAACCATTGCAAGATAATGTAGTTATCTTGAAAACTAGCTTGAAAAATAAAGCTAGTTTTCTGAGATTTGGGAAGGTACGCTATAATTTTCAATTTTAAAAAAGAACTACCTTTTCACCTTTCAGAAAGCTAGGTATTTCTGAACATTTTTTTTCATTCTTTCCTTACAGTGCATTCTTATGCCCTTTAAGATAGGACTTTGATCTGCAAATAATAACATATTGATGTTCTAATATCTCCACTCTAGAGTTATTGCATGAAGGCTGGAAGCCCACTCATCTCACCAACATGAAATCTGATGGAGACGTCTTCTCTTGGTGGCTCTTTGTTTTTATATTTAAACAAATACTAGAGGTACAGCCAAATTAATTAGATATATTTGGAGGCACTGATAATAAATTTGTCTTTAGAAAATTTTCCATGACAAAAAAAAAGCCTCAGAGATCATTGAGTCCAACTTGGTCATTTTACAAATAAGGAAACTTAAGACAGAATGAGAAAGGGATGCATGTGAGGCCACTGGGGTAGCTAGAATTTCTTTCTATAATTATAGTAAATGCTTGTCTTTGTCAAAAACAAAACAAAACAAAAAAACTAAGTCAATTGTATCACTAATTTAACTGCTTTCTGAGCACTGACTCATTTAGAAAGGTAGAAAGGAGGTGGCAATAGGATGTAACAGACAGAGGAGGGGTAATTAGAAGCCCATTTTGCCACTATCACAGGTGATAGGACACTTAATTATCCATGGCTTGGGCTTCACATCATAAAATGGAGATAATATACAGTGATAATTAAAACTCCTGCAGCTGCAAGTGCCAAATATCCAACTAAAATGGACATAAGCTAAAAAGAGGAAACTTCAGTTCATGAAGGTAAGCCATTAAGACGACTAAAAGGTCAGAAGTACTGCCAACCTCAAGGAATACTGAACAGAGGGACTCAAATACCTTCAGGTCTCTGTGCCTTTGGTGCATCCCCATTCTTCTCAGTATATCAATGAATCATCTCAGTCCAGCTCCTCCAGGCAGGAGTTACGGGCCACTCTTTACATTCTGTGATCACAGGGAAGACCGCTTTTTCCCCTCTAGTGCCCAGTATAAAAATCCTGTGTGATGAGCCTCTATTGGGCTCATCTTAGGTCACATGACAACATTTCTGGCAGGCAAGTGAAGAGCCTATGCAAAGTCTCTATTAGAATCAGTATTTCAAATGAGGGAGAATAATTTTCTACAGGAAGTAGCTATTCTGTGCAGATCAGACTATAAATGTCCACTGCCAATGCCTACCTCAGCAACTTAAAGATTAAATGAGATAATAGAATTAAAATGCCGAGCAAATAAAATGGTAGCTGCCCTATCCCATTGTGGATCTTTTTAAAAAAATTTTTTTTTCAAAGTCTTTCTAGCAAATGTGGGGAGCAATGAATTCAGGGGCAAAAAAAGAAGGAACGTGAGCATTTTAAAGGTAATCTCTCTAAGAGAAAAAGAGGACACTATCCCAGTGTGCCAGGACCAGAGACACCAGGTAGAACTCAAGCTTGGGTTCAAGAGTCTATTGTCTATGAGCTTTACAAGAAGATTGCATGAAGTAGCATTAACAAGCTCATGTTTCATCTTCTACTCTTTTAGTTCCACTGGGCCAAAATTTTAAAATTCATGAATCCCTATTATTTAGCGTGGTTCTGCCTGCTACCCTTGGCACCGTGCCTAACTCTACATGGTGGAGCTTTAGTGTGAAACAGACACTGAGCCCTTGGAAATAGTGCCAATGACCCTAACTAAGGCCCATACCCACCAACCCAAATCGCAACTCCATAACTGCTCTATGATAAATCTACATTTATCTAGGAGAATGTGAACTCAAGGTTATCAAATGCTTCCTCAGAAATAATCCGGAGATAAAGATGGCCTTTGGGTCATGGAAAGAGTATGAAACTTCTAGCAAAATAATTATATTCAACTCTTATTTTCTCATTCAATGAATATTTGTGGGTGCACCCACACCACAGCTCCAAATGTTAGAAACATAGGAAAGAACAAGGTGGGCAAACCCCTGCGTCTTCAACTTTTAGTCTAGTTAGAAAAGAGGGACCATAAACAAATGAGCAAATATAGGTAATATACTAGCAGATAAGTGGACAAGGAAAAATAAGAGACAAAAAGATATACGGTGGTGGTGGTGACCTTTGAATTAAATCTGAATGAATTAAGGGAGTAAAACATGGGAAGATATGAGAGAAAAGCATTCCAGACAGAAGGATGGGCAAGTGGTAGAAATAAACGGGAACGGAGAGACAAGCATTAGATCACGTAGGCCTTACAGGACTCAAGAAAAGACTGGGTTTTAATCAGAATGTGATTGGAACCCCACTGGGTGATCACTGGCTGCTCTGTGGAGAACTGACTGCAAAAGGAGGAAGAAAAAAAGCACAGAGTCCAGTTGGGAAAATATTCCAGAAGTCTAGGCTGATGATAAGGTTGTTTTGCCAATGTAAACAGAAACAGATTCAGTAATAAGTAGGCAGATTACAAATACAGTTGGAAGGTAGAGCCAAAAGGACTTGCCAAATGATGAAATGCTGGGCCTGAGGAAGGAAGCTAGTAAGGATAACATCTAGGTTTGTGGCTAGAGTACCCAGATGAATTTAGCACAACTTTCTGAGAGAGGGAACACTGGCCTTAGGCTAGAGTTTTCCAGAGTTCTGTTTAAGGAATGTAAGCTTGAGATGTCTATCTAGTGAAAATTAAGAAGAGTGTTTGGTATATAAGTTGGAGATCAAGGGAAAGAATATATTGGGTTGAATGCATAAATATGGAAGTCATCAGCTTGTAGATACTATTGAAAAACGAGGTCAGGTTGAGGTCACCTTGGGAGTGAGTATAGAAACAGACAAAATGGGAGACAATAACTGAGCACTGAGACACTTAGAAGGCTGGAGGAGGAGGCGCCAGTGCAGTCGTTGGAAAACCAGTAATGAACACTGTCTGCAGCCAAGTGAAGAAGAGTGTTACAAGGACGAGGGGGTGAAGTGACAAGCTAGAGGTTTCTAATGACCTTGACAGAAGTATTTTAGGTGGTGTTGTAGAGATGGCAACCAGATTTGATTTGACTGAGGAAAGAATAGGAGGTGAGAAGGTAGAAATGGCTTTAGGGCATTGCTGTAAAGAAAGAAGACACAGAAAGTTTGTTTTCTGGTACTGAACATGGAGTTTAGAGAAGAAATTTGAAGGATGGGAGATACTACATAATAAAGACAACGGTCAGTGGAGATTGAGAAATTAAAGTTTAAATAGAATGTTCGTGAATGCTTTGCAGATTAAAAAAGTCTACATGAAGGGTCAGGTGACAGAATTATTTGACCCAAATGAACACTCACAGTCTAACCTTTCATAACCCATCTCACAAAACATTGCATCATATCCCGTTTAGAAAAACTTATGACATCATAAACATCTCCTGACTACTTCTTGTTTGTATTCCACTCATAAGAGTTGCTTTGTTAGTCACAATAGTAGCTATTGAGTTTGAAAAAGGACGAAATTGATCACAAGCCAATGAACTCACCCTTTTAGGTTTCTCTCCCTTCTCATTTCTACTGGATCTGAAGCTAGATAAAAACACAAATGCCGCATTTTAATCCAATCAACAAGAATATATCAAATGCTTACTATGTAGAGGGCAATAGTAGGTTTTTTGCGATTTACACATTAGTTAAATAACATAATTTAGGCATCAAATTCTATCAATCCATTTAGGGGTTGTGAGATTCATGCATTAGTTAAAATAACATCATTTAGACATTAAATCTTATCAACCTATCTCTTAAATTTATCTTCACATTGCCCCATAGTTTCCATTTCTACTGATTTTGCCATGTGCAAGATAAGGGCACATAACAACATAATATATTTCAATACTGCATAAAGTACAAGAAATTAGGCAGGCACAGAATAAAGTCAGAGACATGGGCAATAGCTCTCCTTTTGGTAATATGGTAATAAATGCCACTAATAATATTAAGCAGGTAACATTATTTAATTTGTGTTTCAGAAAGATTGCTATTTTGAAGATGGTTTAGAACAGGATAAATAAGAAATAAGGGGATTAGTTAGGCATCTCATTTAGTCATTTACTCAATGTATTGAGTGTCTTAAGGTGTTGTAATTTGTAAGGTTCTGCAGATATCACCATTAGGAAGATATAACTCTAATGTCAAGAATTTTGTAATCTGGTGTTGATAACTGACAGATAGGCAAGCACAATATATAATTATCTTTTGATATCTTGGATATATAAGGGCAAATTAACCAATCTGTGGATTAATCTTGATAAAAATCAATAAAAATGATAATTCATTGTAGAAAAACTAAAATCTCTATGAACAAGAAGGTATCTATATATTTGGAGGCATATATTTTTGAAACTGAAAAGTTGATGTGGATGTCTGGGGCAGTTGAGGCAGGTCATGCAAAGTTATGAAAGGAGAAATTGTAGGCAATCAGAAAGATTTGAGAAAAGAGGAGAGACATAAAGCAGAAGAAGCAAGAGGAAAATGGAGCAGCCTTGAAGATAGAAGAGCCTCATTAGAAGGAAAGAGTCATACAGCTCATAAGAGAGAAGCAGAAACAATAGCAGACTCAGAGAGAACTTGGTTTCCATTCCTGATTTTGGCTCGATCTAGATGCATTTTTAAAACTACCCAGCCTTACAATTTAAGGGAAGTCTTGTAGATCTTGTCCCTTTCAACTATAAGGGACTTAGTATAACACTTTTTTTTATGGCCTTAACTAGCTTATTCTTTGAGCAAAGGGGAAGGGGTGGTCAATGGGAGAGACAGGAATGAGAAGAGGTTTGTACTCTCAGAAAGCATACTTCACACAGAAATGAAATATATTTTGAATGTATTTTTTCCTTTTGCAAATGAAGCATGTGCAGCCACCCTTACACTTGACAAAATGCTTCCAGAAAAACTCCTGACATTTCACAGTGCTTCCGATTGTGTAACACAGAACGAAAGAACACATTGAATTCACAGGACACTTTATCCATGAATGAAACTATGTTAGTTTCCTAGCTGCTAAAACAATACCATGCAATGGGTTGACTAAAACAACAGGAATTTATTGGCTTACAGTTTAGAAGGTGGGAGATGTTCACAACTGAGGTGTCAGCAAGGGGATACTTTCTCCCCAAAGAGTGTGGAATTCTGAGGCTGGCTGCTGGTGACCTTTTGTCTTTGGTTTTGGTGTCACATGGTAATGCATATGTTGGTGACTTCTCCTTCATTTTTAGGTTTCATTGACTTCCAGCTTCTGGCTGTTCCCTGTGGATTCTCTCTATCTCTCTCTTTCTCTCAACTTCTCTATAAGGATGCCAAACTTTAACTGAAGAAACCTCATCAAAAGGCTCTGTTTACAAAGGGTTCACACCATAGAAATGGATTAAGATTAAGAACATGTTTTTTGGGAGTACATAACTCCAAGCACCACAGAAATTAAAAGGTGGAAAATAAACGTCAGGATCAAGGATGGCCGCAGGTACAAAAGTGGTTTCCCGAAGGTCCATTTTCTTTCTCTTCTCTTCTCGCTGTCCTTCAAGGCCCTTCCATCAGATGCATCACCTTGATGTACACAGGGCTCATTATATAAAATCAGAAAAGCAGCTCTCAGATTTATCCTCTCCCGAGCTACCTGGTCAGACTTTGAACTCTTACAGAGAATCCCACTATGTGTTTGGCAATGTGCTAGATGTCACAGAGAAGATAAATGCACTTTTTAAAAAGAGCTCAGTTTAGTGGGGAAATCGGACAAGCAGATAAATAATAGAAGATGAAATACCTATGCTGTGACAGCACAGAGTGCTATGGGGATCCAGAGGAGAAACCACTAGAGAGACTCTTCCAAGAAGGGCAATTTAGCTCAGTCTTAAAGAAGAACATAGAGAGTCAGTGAAAGAAGGGGAAGTGATTTGAAAGAGATATCAGCACATGTGCTTAGTTTTTTTTTCCTGAAGCATTTGGAGAGAGGGTAACACTGACGCCAAATGAATGAATTGTTAATAGTGGAAAATCAGGCATTATGGCATCTAAGCCACAAAAATATTTTGGATTAGTTTACTCCTTGATCATACCATACAACATCGCCTCTTCTGCAGAGATTTACAGGCTACTACAAGCTTCCAAGCCTTTTACTGCTCTAGCTAATCTGTATGTAGGAGTACTGAGGAGAAGCAGGGCTGAGGGGACAGGGTCCACATGTCTACAGCAAGAATCAATTCAGTTCAACAAATGTTTGTGGACACCTATAGGTTACTTATCCACCTATCCCACTAGGCTATGAACTCTCAGTGTATTGGAACCTTATCTACTTGATCAATGTATTTGTTGGCAGCTAGCAGAAACTGCTGCATGAATGATTGTATACTCTGTGAGCAACATAGAAATTACAAAAACAAACCAAAAAAAGTGTGAGGTCTTTGACCTCCTCAGGCCACAGGAGAGGGCAGATGATGCCATGAATATATTTAAGAAAAATGCGAGGCAAAGAGAGGTGAGTGTTCTGCCAGGAAATCTGTTGGGATTCCTAAAGGGGAGAAAGGATATCTAAACAGGACAAAAAGCCACATTTTGGGAAGGGAAGTGACATTTGCCCAAGATCTAAAAGGGAAGAGTGGGAATTTGACAGCTGGGATAGAGAAGGAAGAGAGAGAGTCCAGAGCAGGGGTGGAGGAGCCAACAAAAGCACCAAAAGGCAAGAAAATACAGGGATCCTCAGAGCATGGTGGACAAGGGAAAGCACGGAAAAATGTGAGAACAGAGAAGGTGACAAGGCGAGGAGTTAAAGACCTTGAATGTCACTGTAAAAAGTAAATACCTTGTTTGGATGACCTTAGTGTGTTGCTGATGTTAACACCAATGCTTCTGCTTGTTGACGCAGAAAGAATATAAGAAACACTCATTCTGCTCCCCTTTTGGGGACCTCACAGTGTTATTGAGCTTCCCGTATTCTTAGGCTTTTGAATAAACGGCACTGGGAAATTGCTTCCAGATACAGAAAGCAAACTTGTCATTGAAAAGCTTCTAAAATGGATTACCCCCCACCCCTCAGCGTCAAGCAGTGTCTTTTATTATGATCACTAGAATCTCCAAACACAGCTCTGTTACACTAAAAAAATCTTCAAGTGTAATTATGTATCAAAATACAACAGAATGTTTTTGTATTTTCAAAAAGAGATGTCATCCAAACAGATTCTTATCATTTCTATGTTATAGAGCTACTTTGAGGCGTTTATGGCGCCTTTTTATAGAAAGATTCAAAATGTGTTATGGCATTATAATACTAATTTATCATTCAGTTGAATTAACTTCATTGAACACCTAGCAGTGTTGCAGCAGGTGTCGTGAGACGTATAAAAACTTCAGTTCTATCTTAGCTACCCAAAATGCTATGGAAAAACTCATTCTAGATTGTCAGACGTAGCCATTAATTCAACAAATAGTTTTTGAATGTCTACTATGTGACAGGCATTCAGCCAGATTGGGGATAAAGAAGTGAATCAAATATGGTTCCCACCATCAAAGGAGTTCTATTCTAAGAAAAAAATAACAGAGTAACAAAAAGTACTCTGTTTTGTTATTCTTCACTGATGCTTTTAAAACAGTGTTCATCATGAAGGTGACACTTGAGGTGAGTCATTTATGATGAGTAGGTGTGTGTCAGATGCACCAGACAGAACCAGGGAGGGGGTGGGGAGGAGAAAGGGCATAGTTCATTCTAGGGGGTGACAGCGCCATGAACACAGTTATGAGAGGGCCTTATTTCCGGGAAACTGAATATAATGACTCACTGAGATTGTGGAAGGGCATAACACAGTGTCTGGAAGAGGCTCTAGAAGAGACCATTATTATCCTTAGTTCACAGTACATGGTGCTTACAGTGTGAGAGAAGTAGTGACAAGAGATGAATGAAGCTGGAGAGGCTGAGCAAGTTCCACATTAAGAAGAGCCATGTATACCAGGTTCAAGAGTTTAAATGATAAATTGTGGGCAATCAGGTAGCTTCAGCAACACTGGCTTCCTAACTGATCCTTGAACAACCAGCCAAACTCGATTACTTCTTACTTCTCTCATTGTCTATAATTCACTGGTACACAAAAAAACCCCGCCATCCTCATTCTCCTTAACCTGATGACCTATTATCTAATCCTTAGAATATATCTTAAATATAACAGTCTATTATAAGCTTTCCATGCCTCCTTAAATCAGGTTGGAGCCCTATGTTATACACTGTCAGGGAATTCTGAGATTCTCTTTCACAGCATTAATCAAAATTATCAATTAAATTCAGAGTTTAACGTTTATCATGAAAAAACAGACTCCATGAGTTTCAAAAGTTGAGCATGCTTTACTTAAACATCTATATTAAAAAATAAAGAACTTAAAAAATAATAACAAATTAAATACAACTAAAAACACATAAAATTTAAAAAATCAAATCAATAACCTGGACTTCCACCTTCGGAAACTAGAAAAGAGAAAACTAAATCCAATGCCAGCACAAGAAAAATGTAATAAAGGTGAGAGAAGAAATTACTGAAATAGAGAATAGAAAAAATACAGAGGAAATAAATGAAGCCAAAAGTTTGTTCTTTTAAAAGGTCAACAAAGTGACAAATCTTGCACTGTATTGACCAAGAAAAAGAGAGCAAACTCAAATTGCTAAAATCAGGAATAAAAGAAAGGAGCACTCCTAATAACCTTACAGAAATAAAAAGGACATAAGAAAATACTATAAAACTCTATGTCAACAAATTAGAGAACGAAGGCAAAGTAGACAAATTCCTATAAATAAGCAATTTGCTAACATTGACTCAGTGAGAAATAGAAAATCTGAACAGACCTATAACAATGATGGAGGCTGAATTAGAAATTGTAGAACTTTCCACAAAGAAAAAGCCCAGGTCCAGAAGACTTCACCACTGAATCCTATAAAACATTTACAGAAGAATTAATACTAATTCTTCACAAACTCTTCCGAAACATAAAAGAAGACTTCCCAATTCATCCTATGAGGCTAGACCTGCTACCCTGATTCCAAAGACAAAGACATCACAAGAAAAGATGGCTACAGGCCAATATCCCTTATGAGTATCAATGCAAAAATCCTCAACCAAATAATAGAAAACTAAATCCAGCAACATATAAGAGGATTAGACACAATGACCAAAAGGGGTTTAACTCAGAAATATAAGGTCAGTTTAACATGTGAAAATGAATTAATCTACAAATTGTCCGTTAAGCACACGAAAAGATGCCCAACTCATCATTCATTGGGGAAATGCAAATAAAAATCCCAATGATCCATCCCCTATCCCATATTGTTGGTACCTCTTTTCAACCTGAAAAAGTTAGAATGGGCATAATCCAAATATCCCTAAAGATTGGAAGAAGGATCAAAGGAGGAGGAGGAGTTATAACAGAGCAGTTAGCATTTAACAAATGAGTATGACTGCTGAATCATTATATTAATGTTTCTTTTGGTCTCCACTGTCTTGGAGAAGCTAGAGGGAAGAAACTTAAATTATGGAACTGTAATCCATACCAAACTTTGAAAATTGTTCTATAAGTACTGATTAAATGTACTTTGAAATTTATTGCTTTTTTTTTTTGTATAGACGTTATGTTTCACAATAAGAAAATGTTAAAAAATAAACATTAAAAAAATCCCAATGAAACACAACTTATATCTCATAGGATGACTAAAATTTAAAAGGCAGACAATGATAAGTGCTTGTGAAACACAATGATAATGAAACCCTCACTCATTCTGATGGGATTATCAAATGATGCCACTTTAGGAAACAGTTTGGCTTTGGTAGTTCTTCAAAAGGTTAAACATGGAGCTACAACATGACCTATCAATTATACTCTTAGGTATAATAAAAAAAAAAATCCTGAGATATGACTGGTCATAGCATCATTATTCATGATAGTCAAAAAGTAAAAAAAAACCTCAAATGTCCAGCAGCTGATGAGTAAATATGCAAAATGTGGTATACTCATAAAATAGAATATTATACAACAATGAAAAGAAATGAAGAGCTGCTATATGCCATACCATGGATAAGTCTTTGAAACATCATGCTGCATGAAAGACCCCAGTCACAAAAGGCCCATAATGTATGACTCCATTTATGTAAACTCCAGAATAGGCAAATCCATAGAGACCAAAAATAGATTTGTGGCTGCCTAAGCCTGGGAATTTGGGATTAAATGCTCATGGGAAAAGATACAGCATTTCTTTTGGGGCGGATTAAAATATTTCAAACTTAGACTGTGGTGGGAGCTGCACAACTCCCACCACAAACAATTGAATTACACACTTCGTGAGCATAAATTTTATGCTATGTCAGTTATATTTCAGTAAAGTTGTTAAAATCAAACAAACAAATATGCTGTGCTATAGGAAGTCAGATATGAAAGATGGAGCTTCCACAGCAAGTTTCAGAGAAAGAGAATTGATGGGATTTGGACAAGTCAGACTTTCTCACTCTAATTTCTCTTCCTGAGTGATTTCAAACATTTCATGTAGAACTCTAAGATGCAGAATAAAGGAGTAAGAAATGCACCCCCTGGTAATGTCTTATTACTGACCTCTATAACTTGCAGGTTCTATCCTGAAATCTGACTAAATCTGAGTTGACAAAAATATTTATCGGATTTAAGAAATAGCTTTTACTCTTTATCAGGCATCTGAATCAGAAAAAGCAAAGCAAAATGTCTGGGCTGTCTTTCCTCTCACCTGGAATTTTGTTTCCTGATTGAAAGGAAACTCTGAGAGTGGACTTGTGGATGGTCTCTACTGTCATGGGTAGTGTACCGTTGATGCCCTAATCGGTATGCACTCACGTCCCCTCTCTTAAACTCTGCCACAACTAAGACTAAGAATTCTATCTTGGGCAAGTCCACCCTGAGCTGAGCTCAGTTCCATCACCTGAAATATGGGAGAAGTTATTGGGTATGTCAAAAGCAATATATGTTAATTAACAGAATACTTATTGAAGATCTCCTATGAACCATGGCAACGGAAACACAAGAATTTAAAGAGAGTCTTTGCCCTGAAGAAGCTATAACCCTGTATGAAAGTATTTTTTAAAGTATCATACACCAAATAAATAGTAGATGTTATTTTTGTTTTCCTCCATATGAATTTTCTCTCACCACACAAATTGGCTCACTTGGGCTTTTGCAAGCTGTCCACTTGTTCCAAGGCTACAGGCTGCTTCATTAATGTAGCCATATGCAAACCCTAGAGAGCACAGACCCACAAATCAAAACACATCAGGTTCAATTTCCGGGAGTTCCATTCCAATCCTCACCAGAGAAGTCATCCTTTGTGTTTAATTATCTTTTTTTTTGTACCCATGGGTACAAGAAAGTATAGGATTTTAAACATGGTGAGTTTTCCTAAAGCATTGAGTTTCCTCTATGGTAAGCAACTTTTCCTCTATGATTTGTATCTTAAAAATAGTAGGCATATGTTAGAGCAGAAGCAAAATATACATGAAATTTTAATATATATCCTTGAATCTTCAGGGACAGCAAGCCGATCCTGAAATGTCTGAGGCTAAGGTAGGAATATTTCATGTATCGTAGCTTGGAGCCATGAAGTCAGCTATTTGGATTGTTCACGGCACAATGCCAGGGGGCACCATTCATGCAGACACTGATGTGAACAGTGCCCCAGGAGCTGTGCAACACTGCCAATGCATTTTAGTTGCTCAGCTAGGGAAAATTCTTGGTAGACAAAGTTATCAAAGTCACGCTACCCAGACTATGGCCTCCTAAGTCTCCTTCAGGGTTCTATTATTATGTTATGAGTAGTTTTCCAAAGAAGAATGTCTAACAGCACATGTTAGAGTAGTTACTCTCAGAAATGGGGGAAGGACTGGTTGACTTGGAAATGTTTTGCGATCTTCACTTCTTCTCTGACTTTTGCATTGCAAAGCAAATATTGCAATCAGATAGCTATCACACAATTTTCAAAACACACACACACACAACTTCTTTAATAATAGCAGGGATCATTACTCAATGTCAGAGAAGTGATACTATCACTCTGAGGAAATAATTAGGAAAAAAGCAAAACTCGGTATTTATCTAGAAAAGCACACTGTGGGAAGTAAAGCAACAATGAGTCAACTGGATTGCCACCTTCGTCATTTTATCTCATCCCACATTTCATGCAGGACAAGCAATAAAAAGGCATAAAAGCTTTTGTGGAGATCACTTACCATCATCTAATGACCACAGAATTGTTACTTTTTAGAAAGGCCCGGAAATGACTTCCGAAGGTCCCCGTGACCCAAGACCTCAAAATATACTGCATGCATCATACAAAGGTGGATGATGGGGTGGCCTTCTCCCCAATCAAAAAACCACCAAAGCCTAAAAGGTTATATTTCTTTCACTCACCAGTCATTCTACTACCCTAAGAAGTTAGAAGTTTGATGGGTAGAAAATTTTGTGTTCCCTTAAGATCACTGGTGATAAAGAACTGTGACCCTTTTCATACTGCTTAACTAACCTATCAATAACCAATTTCTACTCCAAATTTTGGGGTCAACTGGAAGGGAACAATTTATTCTCCATTTTAGTTTCAGAAATTTAAAAAACCATGTTTTTCAAGTCCAGATTATTTATGATAAATTTTAATGCTCTTGCTTCTGTTGGATTATGTTCTTCCTGTGGGATCACATCATGTATTTTTTGTATCCCCAGCATCCAGCACAATGCCTAGCACATAGTAGATGTTCAATTAATATTTATTTGCTTGATGAATGGATGGTTATTTGAAGAATATGCAAGGCTTCAATGAAAACCAAAATGGACCCCTTTGCAAAGTACTAATCTAGGAATATCTGGAAAGTTCCCCTCTCTTCTTTCTCACAATTTTTAGGGCTCCTCACAATTTTTCCTGTCATATTCTCTTTTTTTTGCATTCTCTTATTCTCTGGTCAACTATTTTCAATTACTGCTTGGGTTCTAGAGCCAATGCCTAATTTGAATCTACTGTTTCCACTTTCCCTTTCTCTACCTGTTGATATCCTTTCTACTAGTCAAGGTTATACTCTAATGCTATTCACTCAACAGAGCTTCCCTATTTCTCTTGGTCAAAATTAATCAGCATTTTGGTGCACACATGGCTCATTATGCAGTGATTTGTTTCCCTCATTAGAAGGCAAATTCTTAAAGATAATGGCTAACATTTGCCTACACGAAGCTCAGTATCTGCCAAAAGGTAGGTCCTCACTAAGAATATCTTGCATTAGTGTGATGTTTTTCGGATACTTCAAATATTTTCTGTGCTCCTTGTTCTAATCCACAGCCTAGCTCTGAAATTTATTCTCCTGTGTAGTAGTTAATATACTGTATATACAGCCTTTTAACCACTGCCTATTATGACATAGATGCGAAGCTCCAGTGTGAGTGGTACTATTCTCTTGGCCTAACTTTATTCTCCATATTGATCATAAATTCTTTGATGTCGGGTGAAGAGTTTGTCTTTAGAAACCTTCCTGGTGGCTGATGTGAGTATGTGGGTACCTCTCAAATGTTCATCTCTTCTAGCTTCTTTCTGGAGTTTTTGCATACACGCAAAAATTGCCAGATGTAGACAAATGTCACCAGAAAAGTGAAACACAGAAATTACAATGCCATTAAACCAGAAAATAATTCTGACATTTTAAGTGGAATATGAAGTTTTGCCCATGATACAAATGCAACTTGAAGAATTGACTATTATTTCCTAACTACTTGTGATTTTTTCACGTGTGCACACAGGCTTGCACACACGCACAGCTAGCCCACAAAGTTTTCTCCTCACAGTAGCGCTGTTTTTAAGGCAGGTATTTTTGTAAATGAATTTTATTGTACTTGCTTTCTAATGTTTCCTGTTTTAAAAAAGACACTCTGTGAATGGTTTGGCATACTGCAAACAAAATTCAAGTTCCTTTCATGGTTTTCTTTATTAGAAAATACTTGCACACTGAATTCTTGGCAAAGGATTGAAGCTTTTCTAATTTTGGAGAGTCAAGCAAAGCAACATGTAAACTGACAGAAATGACTTAGACTCTTTTAGCACCACCATTTACTGGCTTTATTAAAGATTAGAGGTTACATAGGAGTGCTTTTACTCCCATGCTATTTTCATGATCCTTCAGGTGCATAGTACATTGAGCTGCTGTCTTCATTTCAGCAAGGATGCAACTGGAAGAGAAGTTCATGTAGCACCTCCCAAGACTGGACTGGGGAATGATGCACTAAAGGCACTGTTTTAAGCTGTCCCTCTAACCCTGCCTCTGATTTGTCCAGAGAGGATTGTATTTGGCTGTGACTTCTCCCAGGGGCAAGGAGATGGCCCACACTCCCCATCTGAAGAGGAACAGAGCAAGGAAGCCATCACATGGAACAGAAGTTATAATCCAGGGCAAACCAAAGTGGCATCCTCATGCATCTCCTCAGATTCTTCTCTTCTACATCTCTTTCCTTTCCCTCACATCTCTCTCTCTCTGTCTACCAACTGGAGAATGCATTTGATCTGAAAACATGCTGAAGGTATCACAAACCTGAATAAACAAATTACTTCTAAAGACATGTTCACTAAAATAAAATATCTCCAGGAAAGCTTTCCCAATTTTTCTTGCTCTAGTTAAGAGCAGGTCTCTCTCCTGCATATTCCCAAATCTCTCTACATGCAGTGCTGGCTACTATTGTTGCAAATATACTGTTCTAAAATTGTGTCTACTAGTACTCAAGAGAGTTTTCTGAGACCAAGGACCTGTGTCTTAATAATCACTGTATTCCCAATGTTCAAACCACTGCATGGAACACAGTAGGAGCACAATTGACGTTTAATAAATGAATGAAGAGTAAAATTCTCAAGTTATAGCTTATACATACATATACCTATAAATGCATATGAATATACACACATACCTACATACGCATTTACATATTTAGCTTTAATTAGATTGATATCTCCGACAACCAAAAGCTAGTAAAATTCTGCACTGCCAAAGAATAGCATATGTGAAACTACTCTATCCAGACAGAAAGCTAAAACGTTAATATGATGTTTTTAAATATATCTCATAAGCTTCAAAACAGAGATCTAAAATGTATGTGGGTGGCAGAAGTAGGGAAACCAACTGCCACAAAGTTAATTTTCAAGAGAGCGAAAATGTATGTGAAATCACATTCTGAGTAGTAGAGCAATCTGCAGTACGCCTACTCTTCCCAATGAAAATTTATCCTTCATGTATAAGATTTAACTGTAACTTTGATAGGCACACATATTGCACTTAAGCACTGTCAACTTTTTGTGATCAAATATATCTATGGTCTCTGAAAATAATAACTTTAAAAAGAAGAATATTTGTAAAGTTGAACAAATTAAACACAAGAATTTCTATAAACAGAAAAACACAAACACTTTACTTTTGCATTATGAAAAATACCATTTGTACTTTTTTGAATGTTTTGGTATAGTCCAAATTGAGACATTTAACACATTTTGCAATTTTTTCCTACATGATTAAAGAATGCTCAGTTCTTTTGACATTTAAATTATATTTTATGTGGCTTATGTAATGATGTGTCATTCTTTGCGTTTAGCTTGTAGTCGTAAAAGTTGCATTGAGTTCTTTGCCTTCTGGCTTTCAATTTTTAAAGAAGAGGGACGCTGCTGAGCTTTTCCCAGTTCCTGGTTCCTTCCAAGCAGTTTTACCAAATATATGACCTTGGGTTGCAAGATTGGCATTGCTTTGGAAGTTGAGTGGCAGCTGGAATAAATAGCAAGTTAACAAAGTGTGCTCTCCCTTTGCATCATTTTTATCTAGGTGAACACAATTTAAAATGAGCATCAAGGACAGACATGAGGAATAAAAAGAAGTAACTATTTTCAAAGCACTACCGCTCTATCTTGCTTTTATCTGTGTACCACCTTTATTTTGATTTTTAAGCAGAGATTATGTTTGATTTGCTTTGAGTCTGCCTCGGTAACTAGCATGGTGCCTTAGAATGAATCTAGTAATATCACTGCCACCACCACCACCATCACAACAGCTATCATTTACTGGGAGCAAAATACAGGTTGGGGATGGTTCAATGCCCAGAACATACACAAATGGAGGCTTGATGATGACGATAATTATGCTTTAAATAATGTCTGCCTTTTCTCTGACTAGACCTAGAGACACAGCAGATGGCACTGGAGTAGATGAATGTTCTTATAGGAAGAATCACTTCAGGAACTGTTCTCCATTGCTCGGTGTAATAGGCAGGATGGCCACCAAAGATGTCCTCTCTCTAATGCCCTGAACCTTTGACTATGTTATATTTAATGACAAAGGAGACTTTGCAGATGTAAATAAGGCTACAGACCTTAAGACAGGAAGATAATCTTAGATTATCTAGGTAAACTCAATTTAACACACAGGTCCTTAAAAGCAGAGAACGTTCTCTTATTGGATGCAGGAAAGAGGCATGGCAGAAGGGGTAGCCGGAGAGATTCAAGGCACGAGAAGGTCATGCCTTTGCTGGTTTGAGGATGGAGGTGGTGATGTGACAAGAAATCCAATGGCCTTAAAGGACGGACAGAAACTATCACCTGAAGCAAAGAAACCTCGGGACCTCAGCCCTATAACCACAGGGAACTCAATTCTGCCTTGGAAGTAAATTAATCCCCAGCACCTTAAGAAAGGAAGACTTGTGACACTACTAAGCAGAGGACTCAGTGGAGCAATATTGTGCTTGGACTTCTGATCCATACAACTATGTGATAACAAATGTTATCTTAATCTGCTAAATTTGTGGTGATTTGTTCCAACAGCAATAGAAAATTAATAAGGTGGTGTAACTTGGTCCTTTAGGCCCTAATGGAAGCTCCCCTTCCTACTAAACCTTTGACCTATAGGTAAAGTAGAAAGAAAACCAGTAAACTTTCACTGGGGTCAAGAAGCATGCTTAGAATGAAAAGGATCAAAGGCCTTCACTCATTTCCCTTTCTGAAGTTCAATGTTATTAGAATCTCTTAGAATGAGAGGAGATGAATCCAACTTAAGTTTAATGGCAATAAAGATCTCAAAGGAAATGCACCCTGAAAGAAGGGAGAATCTGACTGGCGAATTGGGTTTATATAAATACACATAAATGACAAGTTTACTTGGACTAACTGACCATTCCTCTTCGACCAGTAAAATTCAACAACCACTCTTAGCCTTGAGTACTGCTGAAAAATGCACGCCAATTCTGTTGACCATGAGTAAGGCATGGTCTCAGGCCCAAGGATCATGATAGCTCCAGCACAGAACATATCATTTGGCAGAGGCGTTCAATAAACATCTATTGGATGTACAGATGCATGAATGGATGAATAGCATCTAACACAATGGCTAGAAGACATTAAATACTCTGTAAATTACCATTAAAGCTTGGTTATAAAAATAAGAGGGAAAAAATTTTAAAAAAAGGAGAGGGAAAGATGATAAAGGAAAGGTTATAATTATAACTAAACTTGCCATTTTCTAATTTTACTTTTTGTCCTTTGATCAGCTGATAAAGATGGAACATAAAATATCTCTTAGGGCTGTCAAGCCTCAATTGCCTAATGTTCTGGAAAGCCCTGATGCAGCTCTCACTCTGACATTAGCCCAGGTGTGACCTGAAGGCAAGCCACTTAAGTGTTCTGAATCAGTTTCTCATCTCTGTTAGGCATAATAATAGCACTCCACTCAACTCAGTCTTTCTCATTTCTAAGTGAGTGGATTAGAATAAATGATTCCTGATTCATCACCACACTCAGCAGACAGCCTTACCCCTGCTTCAGTGGGAAAACCAAAGTCGTCAGAAGTACTCTCCCTCCACTGTCTGCCCCACCAGCAAACACATTCAAAGGAATGCTTATCTAACTCCCCTCCTGTTTCAGAGTATGAGATACTCCTTCTAACCAGACCTAATCTCTCAGCTATGCTCTTGATCCCCTTCTTTTCTACATCCCCTGAGCCATGAAAAGGCCCACCAAAGAAACAATCAGTTTTAACATTTGCCATCAGTCATCCTCTCTCATTCCTGTATTTCCAAACCATCCCTCACTAATGCCTACTTTCCCCCAACCTTTGAACACACACAAATTCCTCCCATTTAAAAACTCCTGCCTTGACCCCAGGCTCATTTTATTTACAATTCAGCATCTCTCCTCTTCCGTCAAACATCTCAAAAACTCTTACTGTCTTCCCTAATTCAACCAGATTCTGCTGGCTGAGGTACCCATCGATTTCCTAACTGCTAAGTCCAACATTTGCTCATCCTATTCCTTCTCTAACTGCATCTTTTTGAAGCAGCTGATGCTGATTATTCTCTCCTCCTTGAAACCCCTTCCTCTGTAACTTCTGTGACTCCTTATTCTTCTGGTTCTCTACCTTATGACCATTGCTTCCCTGTCCCTCTCTTTTGCCTCTGCTTACTTTATGAATGACTGTTTGTCCTCAGCAATGTATTGATATGCAACTTATCTTCTCTTGTGACCATTTCTGCTGGGTGGTCTCCTCATTTCAACTACTACCTTTAATCAAATGATCTACATATCGTTGAAACAGGGTATGAAAATGGGGTTCATTCTATCTTGGTTTTGGTTAAGGAACCACCACAACAGATGGTAATAGTCCCATATTCCAGAATAAAGTGTTACAGTGCCTGACTAGTAGTTGAAGAGGAAAGGGCATCTTAGATGAGAGTGGTTCTGGTGAACTATCACATATAGGAACTGCAGGAATGAAAGTGGGGAGAGGTCATAAGTGACCAGTCAAAAAAGGCAAACCACACTGGGGGAGCTACGTACAGCATACTTCAGTTGATAATTCTCCAAGGAGCCCATGTAAGTGCCCACAAGAGAATCACCTTGAAACATCTGATATAGCCAAAATAACACAATACCAGACTGCAATGATACCAAGTATCAAGTAAGACCTTCGCTGCCCCTTACTTTTCCTCACTCATCCCAGATGTTGCAGGCCCAAAGTATGGTAGAGCAGAAGCTTTCATGTAAAATGCCGATTTGAAATTTCAACTGCTATATGAGAGCGAATATTTTATTTACTAAAATGAGATTATTCAAGGAATTAAAAGTGACCAAAAGAGCTCTATGATTGTACCCTCTCAAGTTGCACCTGTTAAATGGGCAGTAATATATCTGGAATACTGGCTCAGATCCTTACCTGAGCTTCATGTTCATAGTTGTAGCATCCAACCATGCATCTCCACCTGGAAGCCTCACATAGCTCTCAGATTACCCACACTCTAAACTAAACTACTCCTCCCCTAAGCTTGTGCCTCTCTATATATTCTTTTTCAATCATTGTCATCAACCATCCTTGATTCTCATATTTAACTCAACATTCCCAAGAGCCAGTCATCCTCCAAGCATTGCTCTATCTCTTTCACTCTATTTTCAATGCCATTGCACTAATTTAAGACTTCATCAGTCTTCGCCTGGACTACTGGACTAACTAATTTCCTTTGCTGAGACAATCTACTTTAAATAAAACATCTGAGGATGCAATAGCAGCTATAAGAATAAAATATCTAGAAATAAACCTGACCAAGGAAGTAAAGGACCTATATACAGAAAATTGCAAAACATTGCTAAAAGAAATTAAAGAAGGCCTAAATAAATGGAAGGGCATTCCTTGTTCATGGATCGGAAGGCTGAATGTTGTTAAGATGTCAATTCTACTCAAACTGACCTACAGTTTCAATGCAATATCAATCAAAATTCCAACAGCCTACTTTGCAAAAATACACAAGATAATTTTTCAGTTTATTTGGAAAGGTAAGGGGCCTCAAATAGCCAAAACTATCTTATGAAAGAAGAATTAAGTGGGAAGACTCATACTTCCTGTCTTTAAAGCACATTCAAAAGCTATAATGGTCAAAATAGTAATGATACTGGCATAAAGAGAGACATATTGATCAATGGAATCTGTTGCAAGTTCAGAAATAGATTTATGGTCTATTGAGATCTATGGTCAATTGTGTTTTGACAAATCCTCTTAATAGGAACAAAACAGTCTCTTAAATAAATGGTGCTGAGATAACTGGCTATCAATAGCCAAAAGAATACAAAAATTAACTCAAAAGAGATCAAAGCCCTAAATATAAGAGCCAATGCCATAAAATTCCTTGAAGAAAATAATTCTCAAGATCCAGTGATAGGGCGGTGCAACAGTAGCTCAGTGGCAGAGTTCTCGCCTGCCGTGCCAGAGACTCAGGTTCGATTCCTGGTGCCTGCCCATGCAAAAACAAAACAAAACAAAAACAACATCCAGTGATAGGTAGTGGTTTCTTAGAGTTTTTTAGTTTCTTTGGGTTTAACTTTTTTCTTTCGTTAAAAGAAATAATATATAACAAAAGAAAAAATATATAATTAGGAACACCTCAAAATTGAATACTTCAGTTCTTCAAAGACCTATGTCAGAAGGGTAAAAAAGCAGCCTATTTAATGGGGGAAAATATTTAGAAGACCCATATTCCACAAAGATATCAAAATATATATCAAAAACATATAGAGAGAAATTCTATAACTCAATAACAAGAAGACAAGCAAACCAATTTGAAATGGGCAAAAGACATGGATAGAGAATCTTCCAAAGAGGAAATACAAATGGCTGAAAATCACAAAAAAGATGCTTAACTCCACTAACTATTAGGGAAATGAGAATCAGAAGCACAATGAGATATCATTTCACACCTATTAGAATGGTCACTATTGAGCAAACAAGAAGCTACATGTGCTGGAGAGGAGGTAGAGAAATAGGAACGTGTATTCACTGCTGGTGGGAATGTAAAATGGTGCGGTGGCTATTTGGTGGTTTCTTGGGAAGCTACGTATAGAACTGCCATATGATCCGGCAATCCTGCTACTAGGTATACACCCAGAAGAACTGAAGCAAGGATACGAACAGACATTTGCCCACCAGTTTTCATAGCAGCATTATTCACAATTGTCAAAAGATATAAACAACACAAATGTCCATCAACTGGTATATATATACCACATTTGGTTTATCCATACATATTTGTTTATATACGTGATGGAATATATATGCTTGTTTATTTATGATGGAGTGTTATTCAGCCATGAGAAACAATAAAGCCTTGAAGCATGTGACAACCAGGATGAACCATGAGGACATTACGCTGAGTGAAATAAGTCAGATAACAAAAGGATATTGTATGATCTCACTAATATGAATTAATTATAATAAGTAAACGAATAAAGCTAAAAGCTAGAATATAAGTCACCAGGAGATAGAACGAGGATAGAGAATGAGGTGCATAGGCTTAATATGTGCTGAATTTTTATCTAAGCTGAATTTAAATATCTGGAAATGGATAGAGGAACTGCAGCACATTGTGGTGAGGGCAGCAGCACTGAATGAAGGGTGTGATTGCATTTGAAAAGGGAAGTTTAGAGTCGTGTACACTACTAGAAGGAAAGCTAGAGGATAAAACATGGGGCCGTGTACCACAGTGAACCCTGTGGTGGTTGATGTCTGTGATCAACTGTACAAATATACAAATGTTTTTTCATGAACTACAGCAGATGTACATCATTATTACAAGGAGTTAACAATAGAAGAGTATGTGGGGAAAATGCACCTATTGTAAACTATGTGCTATAGTTAACAGTAATATTTTCATATTCCTTCAACAACAGTAACAAACGTACCACATCAGTGTCAATAGTTGGGGGGGGAGGATAAGGGTATGGGACTTTTTTTTTGAATAATGAAAATGTGCTAGAATTGATTGTAGTGATGACTGCACAACTATGTGATGATACTCTGAGCCATTGATGGTATACTTTGGATGGATTGCATGGTGTGTGAATATAGGTCAATAAAACAGCAAAACAAAACAAAACAAAATCTGATGGTGTAAACTCCTCCATTGGCTTCTCATCACCTAAAGAATTAAATCTGAGCTCCTGACAGAGGTAATCTGGCTTTTATTTCCCCATTGTCATATCTAGCTACAGGTTGCCTCAAATTGTATACTGCAGAAATTTAACCCTCAGAACAAAATTGTGAAGTAGATATTTTTATCACTTTTTCACAAATAGGGAAACAGAACCTGAGAAAGGATAAGTAACCTGCTAAAGGTCACCAAGGGAGCTGAGAGTTGCAAGAAGTTGATTGAACCTCTGTCTTCCAGGTCCAAGGTCCTGGTTGAGCCCACAGACCCACGCTGGCATCCTTTGGCTACTGAATCTAAATGTGGATATGAAATAAGGTATGGAGGGTTTAGAAGGTTAACTGGAGTTTCCTTTAGCCCAGAAACTCCAAAGAGAGAAAAATCAAAATGCCATAAAATAAAAGAGGGGACCAGAGCTGCTTGAGTGTAAATGGAAGAGATCAAGGGTCATGATCCCTTTGAGAGTTATGCTACTCTGTGCTACTTCTGCTTTAGTACTTCCTATTGTTGAGAGATGTTTTTAAGCAACCACCTGACTGCGCTGGCTGATCCAAAGCAACTCCACAGTCCCAGCTCTGTAACTCTCTGACTAAGCATAATTGTTTCTTAAGTTGAATCCGAATATGTTTTCCCTAGGAAGCCAGCATGGTTTTGACAGGACAAGAAAACGGTTCTTTTGGTTTCAATGTATTCATCTGGATCTCTATCTCATCTTAGAAAAGAGTTTTTGCTCTTTAACTGCAGCTTTAAAGTCTTTTCTCCAGTTTTGTTTCTATGATATTTGAGATTGCAGCCCACCCTTTTCTCTTCCTGCCTGTTCCCAATCCCCTTCTCTCCCATTGAAGCAAGGGATAGACTCTGAGCTCAAGGCCCCTTTGGAGGAATGTGGCAAGGCAGAAATCCTTTAGGATAATAGATTAAGAAATATAGAGAGAATGAAGACCTAACCGTACATTTCAATCCCCCCAGGAGGGGTTCCTGAGAGCAGAGAGGTCCTGAGCTCTGCTTTCCAATAGTGTCATCAGGAAGGCTGCAAATCCCCCCGAGGGAGATGGCTTCATGGGCATGTAGGCAGATAGGATCAAAAAGTCTTGCTTAAGATTCCTGTGCCCCAATCATACAAGGAAGCTGTGAGGATAGGGACAATAAGCGTCTCTCATGGTCCAGCTAACCCTTGGACCCAGTGACAAAGTTGTCCTGTACTCATGCTTGGCAGTAAGACCCAGGATTTGTGACACACCCTTGAGGATGAGAATCCCAGGGAGACCTGGCATTAAGTTTTCTACCAGGTAGACAGAATAGGACTCAGAGACAGAAATTAAGATGTGTTAAAGAAAGAAAAGACAGTTATATTTATTGCATTCCAAAGTTTGTGAGCTTGGTTCTATAATCAGGGAACCAATAACAAGAGGAGATGAAGGTTTAAAAAATAATTTAATATAGGTAGACAGGATAATGGGGTGAGTATACACTAGGATTTTTTCAGATACCTGATTGATATTGACAACCAGAGATGTCTCTAAGATATGGGAACTTGAGGAACTCACCTGGGCCTTGCAATCTCGTGGGGCATTCACTATATTGTGGGAAAAATGTGGATAGCACTGCACAGAGACTTAATCAATCACTGAAGGAAAACAGAGGCAACGTCCCTACTTGTATATCTGAGTCATCCTTCTCTTTCCTCCCATATTATTTCTTTTCACTTAAAACAAACTCCTAAGAATGAAATATCAGAGGAGATTGCTGGGGCTGTTTGCCCTTGAAGCATGCCCTCTAAGCAAGGATGCCTGTTTATATAAACCCTTGCATCTACCTTCCACCTCAGAGGTATCGATTTTCCAAACAACATTTTCCATGATACACCACGGCTGCCTCTGAGCTGTATCTGAATCTCCCTAATCCTAAAAAGGCCTGTTAAACAAGTCAGATAGCCTTCCTCTTCTCTAGCACCTCGTTCTCGAATCATTGCTAAAACAAAAAAGAGGAACATTAAATAGAAATGCATATACTGAATAAATGGGCTCTATCCAATCCAGTCTGCTGCCTGACTCTGTGTAATCTGGAGACTACAAAAACAGTCTGCCTGAGGTATAGTATTTCAAGGTAATGAGAGAAAGGGAGAAACAAGAAATACCCTAGTCTTGCAGGCTCAGCACCCCTTCGCTCTAACTCTCTTTGAAGCTAGAAGACCAATAAAACAATACTCCTCTTAAAAAACAAAAGCGTTTATTTCTAGTCCATTCCAGCAAGATCAGAGAAAAGCCAGCATAATCTACATCCGAATTCATTTAGCCCCACACTCCACATTCATCTTTTTCACAAAGCATGGAGCGTCTATCCCATCACAGGTACTTTAAATGAGTCATCTGATCTCAAACACAGCCACGCAAGCTAAGTGCTATTATTTGCATTTTACAAATAAGAAAACTGAGATACAGAGGTTAACTTTTCGTTAGAAAGACACAGAGTTGGAATCTGATCCTAAATCTGACTCCAAAACATATGCTCTCCGCACCAGACCGCACTGCTCTCTCATTTCCCCCTAGTCCATGCAATGAGCTTGAACGCTTCAGGGTCTATTGAATACACCTTCATATTTCAGGACCACTCCAAAGTCAGTGCTTTAGATCCCCACTCTCCCCATCATTTGTTCTTCTCTTCCATCCTTTCTGTTTATCGAAGCTCCTCTCATTCTCTCTTAGGGCTCTATACTAGCCTTTTGCCTGGAAGGTTCTGCTCACGGATATCAAATTTGCTGACCCCTCACTATTTGGGTATCAGCTCATAGAGGAGGGTTGTTGACAGAGTTGCTGTTTTGTTGTTGTTGACTGTCTGCACAACCCTGGTAGAACACAGGGCAATGTGAACAGGGATTGGGCCCCATTTGCTTAGAACAGCATCTGGTACACAATAGGAACTCAATAAATATTATTGATTGAACTAATTTGATATTAATAAAAAGATTCAAAATGATCCAATCACCAGCCTTTCACTGGTTAGTGGTACACAGTTGGTGATCACAAAATATTGTAGCATGCCATTGATATCAAATCTGATTTTTGCCATTTTCACAGGCAACATATAAATGTTATTGAATATAAATGTCAATTTTTCTCAAATACATAGCTTCTCTTGATTCAGAACCTGCTTTCTGTGGCACTAATAGGAGTTTTTTAAAAACGTAATTTCCCATAAACATTTCATGTTGTATTTAGTTCCTTATTTTGATTGTTCATTTTTTTTTCATATTGAAAATAACAAGGTTAAATACATGTCTGTTAAATAGAACTGACTTATTAACAAGGCCCCAGTAAAACAAATGGAGTAAGTGTTCTGCTTCCAGTTGGTGGCACTTATGCCAGTTTTCATCTGTTCCCTCGGCCCTGCTCTCTACCTGCTGCTGAGGCTTAGACAGGTCCTCCTTGCATGTAGACTTAGCTTTGCCCAACTCTTTGGACCAACTCTGAGAGCTTCAGACAGACAGTCTGGGGCTAAGAAATCAAACTGGCCTGATAGGAGCTTACTTCCAACCTTGACCTCTACTTCTAATTGCTGGGCTTTTACAACATGCATAAGTCTTGGAGATGGCATCCTGACTCCACCGCATATCAGCTGTGTGGGTTTGGGTGAAATAATAAAACTCTCCCAACCTCAGACTCCTCATTTGTAAAATGAATTCCCAGGAAACAAACTTTGAATCTTTAAGACTTGTGCGCAGGAAGTTTATTGGTGAGTACTTTTGGGAACAATACCTATGAAAGGTGAAGGAAAAGGGATCTGGCACCTCAATGGGTCATTGAGTGAAGGCTGCCCCCAAGGGAGACATGGCCCTCCCAAGGTGGGCTGTCTTTGGTTGAGAGCAATTACTGGATAAGGAATCAGTCAAGAGCCCTCACCTCTCAAAACTCAGCATGCTGGGGGTTCTGGGGTATCCCCCTCAGACTTCACTACACCATGTTAATCATATCTCTTCGCCAAATTTCTGGTGATACTGTGAGATCATGTATGCAAAAGCATCTAGCCTAGCCCCTGGCACTTAGACACTCAATAAGTAAGTATTGCAAGAATGAATGAAAGAATAAATGAATGAATGTCTTCCTGATACTATATCATCCTGTCAGTAGTTATTCCTGTGTGCTAATAATATCTGCCATGGGTGTCTTTATTTCACAAAGTATGTGACTATGAAAAATAAACTTTCTAGAGAAAAGAATTGCTGATTTTATCATGATATGCCTGCCTCCATTTCCCAAATTGACCCATTCTCTCACCTGATCTGGTTGGCACCTGTGCTTCTCAGTCAGGTAAAGGTTTGAGCTTAGTGGGTTGATGTGGACAGCTACATGTTGGACCATTAAAGACAGAACTTTGGGCGCTTGTAATGTCAGTTAGACTGAAAGAGTTTCAATCTTTCACAGAACTTTAAAAAAATCATGTCTATGGTATAGACCATAGGGCTAGCCTAGAGAAGAAATACTTAAAACTTATTTCTTATTAGTTGCCTTTTATGTGAGATGGGCAAGTAGAAACAAGGTCTATGTATACATCTCCTGAACTGAGAAAGTCATCTTATCTTGCTATTGCTTTTACAGAGTAGAAAGTCACACTTCTTTTTATGGAGGATTTCTCTATTTAAAAGACATTGCTCTTCAATATTGTGCTATATATATATATAGCATACTTTGTATATATATATATATAATCTTAACAACTGTATGAGGTAGATATTTTGAGAGAATTAGTAAAGGGCAGAACTCTGGCTCCTAATTCTGAATAGTATGCTGCTTGTCTCTCCACTCCCAATAATACCTCAGTTATTTTATTTTCAGCTTCACAACTTTGTTTTTTTTCAGTATAGTGAGTTGTGCCAGGTCCAGGGCGCGGGATGAAAAAGACTCTGCCCCTAAACACAAACGCCCATGTGGCCAAGTCCAACTGCTGCAATGAGAGAGACAACAGGGGAAAAAGCCATCAGCCTTTAGAAGTTGAATCTGCTTCCCTCAGTTTTCTTATTTTTTATTCACCCACAGAAGTATTCAAAGGCAAGCTATTTATATAGCTTTCACATTTCCCTTTAAAGAGAAGCAAGCCCTTCTAACTTCATATAAATACCAATAAAGACTGAAGTAATTTTTCAAACTTGAAGGTGACAAAGATTATCCTCAGAGCAGCCTGTTTGTTCCCAAGTGTACATACTTAATATATGCCATTTAGACTCATATATAACTGTAACCTAATGGTCAGAGGAAAACCATATTATCCCAGAATTTTACATTTTATGACTGTAGTGAGATGATGACAATTGCTCTCTTGTTGAGTTGTATTAAACTACAATACAATGACAACCACACAAATGCAGGATGATTTTCAGGGGAATTAAAATAAAATAAAGTGTTCCTTTGGAAATATCTCCATTGAGAGCCCTCATATGACACAGTATCTCCCTGGAGACTGGTTATGGAATTTTCTTGCGAAAAAACATTTCTATGCAATGAAGATGGAGTGCATTTGTTTCCTTGGAAACAAACCCTTTCACCTTCGTTGCACAAAATTTTAAGCAAAGAAAATTTAGTAATTAGGTCCAGAATCCTTCTATTTTAAACTAATGGAATTCTCAAACACATGATATTATTAGAAAAATTATGCGATAAAATCCACTTAGCTCAGTTGAGGTCAAATAAATCTTTATGTGACTTGGAAGTATCGACATCTGGCATTCTGAATACTGAAATAGAATTATCTTAGAACTCTTGCACTGAATAGTTTAGAAAAACCCTCAATTATAATCACCAGCTGACTAAAATAATCTTCTGTCATAAAGAAAAAGCTAAGAAAGACATAAGTAATAAAAATATTAGTTATTGAAAATTTTTCTAATGAGAAAGTCAATGCTCTGTGGAGCCAATAACATCTCATGGGGCTAGGAAAAGGTTTCTATAGGAAATAAATTCCATTTCTTTGCTAAGGAGGGCCTTACAGCGCTAGATTATTTTACATCTCAGAATTAACTTCCTAGCGATACTTAAGTAGTCACATACTTTTTCCTTTTTTATTATACAATATTTGCAGTGTAACTTTATAAACATAGGTGGAGACCCAGAGATGTTGACGGATACTTTTCAGGCTCAAAATTACGACGTCACTAAAAAGTCTTATACTTGATTTAAATTGTAGACTAAAGATATTAGAGAAATGCATTAATTTTTTTTTCTGGTTTAAAATTTTCTTTAATGAAATGATTTGGATCAGCTCTGAATATTGTAGCCTTTTCTTCAAAGAGCAAATCATTTGCAAATGTCCTTAATGTGCTTTCTTTTTACTTTTTATTTTTAAAATAATTTTTAGATAAAGATAAAAAGTTGCAAAAATAGCACAAAAAGTTCCTGTGTACTCTTTACCCTTCTCCCAGTTCTCCTGTTAACATCCTGCATAACCATAGCACAATTAACAAAACTAAGAAATTGACATGGACCATAGCTATTTACTAACTAGTCTTAATTCAGATTTTACCAGTTTTTCTACCAATATTCTTTTCCTGTTCCATGACCTAAGCCAATATCCTACACTGCCTTTAGTTTTAAAGTCTCCTTAGTAATTTTCTATCAGTGATTGTTCCTCAATATTTCTTTGTCTTTCATGACCTTGACACTTCTGAAGCGTCCTGATCAGTTATTTTGTAAAATATCTCTCAGAAGCGATGCACCTTTTCAAGTGTATCATATGGGGGATGCATAATGTCGGTACATCTTATTACTATTGATATTAAACTTGATCACGTGGTTAAGGTGGTATCTGCTGGGATTCTCCACTGTAAAGTTACTATTTTTCCCTTCATAATTAATATGCATCTTGGGGGAAATACTGTGCGCCCTTGCAAAGGCTTCTTTCTTTCCAAACTTTCACCTTGTAATTTTCGCCTCCATTAATAGATCGTGCCTACATCTATTACTGCTGTGGTGTTCTAATGGTGATTTTGTTTCTCTCATTCCTTCCACATTTTTATTATTTGGAATTCTTTTGTACGAAAGAGCTGTGTGCACAATTTTCTTTGGGTTTAAAGAAACAAATGATCATTTTACTGCTTAGTTCTAGGTTTTCTGAAACGTACATAAACTTTAAAGCTACAGTTTATTATTTTTATTTTTTAATTTTTTTAGGTGCATGGTCTGGGAATCAAACCCGGATCTCCCGCATGGAAGGTGAGCATTCCACCACTGAACCACCCATGCACCCTGAAACATATATAAACTTTAAAAGATCAAAGCGGCTACCGTAACAAGGCTGTGTTGGAGATGAAGAGATGTCATTACGGGCCAAGAAAGTTAAGCTTAAACAAATGGAACACACAGTAAATACTTTAAGGAAAGCTTCTTCCACTGAACTAATTTATTTTTATTTGATATTGATAACACCAGAGATTAATTAAAAAATCATCACATCTTGATCATCCAATTATTCATTCAAAATGGCTGAGATCTTGTTAGGCATGGAATTGACAGTTTTTCATGATCCAAGTCAAACATTTCTTCTTGGAATACTTCTGGGTCTTATTCAGCAAAGGTAACTAGTCTTTCCTTTTTAAATCCTTTCCTGTATGACTCTAACATTTGCTACATTTATTACATTGTGTTTCAATTACTGACCCATCTCTCTGGCTCTCTCTCTTCATAGCCTGCAAGCTCCCCGAGATAGCTACCTCATCTGATTTACCTTTGTGTCCCCATTATTCACCACAGTGGTAGGATATAGGGGGCTTTAAATTAAGGTTTAATAAATTCTTGACAAATGGATAGATGTTGGATGGATGGATGCTGGATGGTTGGATGAATTAACGAGACACAGTCCCTGCCTTCAGGAAACTCAGTCCAGTGAGGATTTAACAATTGTAGCAAAATATGGCCAGCAAGATGTAGAGAATGTCTGGCTCAGTCACTGAAAGCTATGTGGCCATAGCAAGATCACTTTGCCTTTCTGAGTTTCAGTTTCTCTATCATATTAACTGTAAGATTAGTCCCAAAGTCTCTTCCACAAATAATACACGATAATTCTAACATCTACATAGATATTTCAGAAATATGAGCAGTGTACTCTTTTTTTCTAAATGTCCAATTGGATAACATTTATAAGCAAGTACATGTGTTCTAGCAGAAATTTTATATTTCTTCTGAATTGCATCAGTGTAAAATTAGATCCTGTTTCATATTACTGTCAATCTGGTAGCTCTTTAGAACTAACCAAAGGGAATAATCACTTTCCATTTAAAGTTATGGAAAAAGTGAGCACAAATGTTTAGTAACTTTCCAATACTCCTGGTATACTCATGCATTATGCCAGCCCAGCTTCACATGTGCCGATGCTGTTAAGCGCATCACCTCTCGTGAGAAAAATAGACAATTTGAGAAAAAAAATTAAATGCTTAATAGCATAAAGCAGAATTATTTCAGTATAGAAGATTTTTTAATTTGCCAACAAAAATAATCCTGTGTATGTGCTGCACATTTTATATTTTCACAGAGCTTTCACTTTCATCACCCTGAATATAAACAAATTAATTTATTTTTATTTGATAAACTGAAGGTGAGGAGAATAGAAGTGTCTTTGATGAGTATTAGCTGGCAATATCAATTTAAATGAAGCAGATTTATAGTAAATCAAAAAAAAGGAAAGAAAGAAGGAAGGAGGGAACAAAAAAAGAATTTTCACTTGAAAAAATCAAGTTGAAAAATTGTAATTCTAATATCTAAAAATGCTGATGAATACAAATGTTTTAGGAAGCAAGTTAGACAGCTATACAAAGGTACTATAGGGGGACAACCTTCAAAATGATGTCAAGAATGGAATATATATACCAGAATAAAATGTTTTTAAAAATTAGGAATATATATACTACAAAGAGGGAATCTTAATGTAAACCATGGACTTTAGTTAATAGTAAATTATAATAATATTCTTTCATTAACTGTAACAAAAGTACCACATTAATGCAAATTGTTAATAATGGGGGAGGGGTGGTATAGGGGGACTCTATTTTCTGCATGATTTTTCCATAAACCTACCACTTCTCCAATTTAAAAAAAATTTGCACTTGTACACTACTTGCCAAATCTATGAAAAGCTCAGTTACTAAACCTGTTGAATTCATTCTTATCAGGACAGGCTTAAATTGTGCTATTTTCTCATTAAAATGACTTTCCTAACAAAAAGGGATCAGAACTTCATTGTTCTACCTGTTTGAAGTAGAATATGCTTACTAGCGTGTGGAAAAATACTGACCTTTTCAAATGCCAAGGGATGATAGGCTGGACATGTCCAATAACAAGAAAAAGAAATGAGAAATAGCTAAATGGTCAAAACAGAGAGTTCTTGAAAAATCCCAGAGAAACCTGAAAGGCTCTGATCCTTCACGTATAAAATCTGTCATAGCACATCCAAGTTCCTCTATCTCAATCAGGGAATAGAAGAGACATTTACAGGGTGGCTACATTCTCCCAAAATTGACCTAGTATTATGCTGATATACTTAACCCAGTTACCAGTCAGCCTCCAGTAAAGCATTTTATTATAGATTCTATATGTCAGTCCATAAATATGAAAATTTTTAAATGCCAAAATAAATACCTTGGGTCTAAAATTAAATAACGAGCAACTACAATCTATTTCTCTCTATATATTATGAAAGAACCCATTCTCAATGAGGATGAATGAGAAAAAAGAAAAGCAGCAGATACAATAACAATAACAACCATGGCTGGCATTTATCGAGTATTTAACACATGCCAGGCACAGGTCTATGTGTTTTGCATGTATAATGCATGAATATTCTTGAGAACCCTATGAGGTGGGTATTCTTATTTTTATCCCACTTTGTAGATCAGAAAACTAAGGTTCAAAGAAGCTAAATAGCTATCTCGCTGTTTTCCTGCCAATCAGTGCTGGTGCTCAGATTATAACCCAGGTTTTATAACTCTAAAGGTATAGCTCTTAACCTCAACACTATATTATAAAGGTAGGAAGGAAGGAGCGGAAAGAAGGAAGATGAGGAGGGAGACAGAAAGATGTGGAAGGGAGAGAAAGGGAGAAAAATTGGGGAAGATGAAAGGGAGATAAGGAAAATAATGTGAAAGGAAATGATGTATGCAATTCAAGATTCAAAATGACACATAAGCTCTCTCAATGAACAGCTGCGAAATACTTTTGTGAAACATATAATGCAACAATCTCATGTTAGTAAGTTGGGGGAGAGGAGTTGTAGTGGCAGTAAGAATGCTGTGTTATTACTTTCAAACTACTAAGGACCATGTTGGGCCAATTTCCCTGAAAACGAGGATGGCTACTAAGTCGAAGAAAATGAAGGGATAATTTCCACCATGAAACTTAACCTAGATGCAAACATAAGTGACGATTTTTCTTCTTCAGCAACAGAGGTTAAGAACAGACTCCTTGTCTTAATTCTTAGTCCTGGCCAAAGAATTAATATGGCACCAGGGCTTAAACTCAGGTCTCACAGTGTTGGCCATGGACAGGTGGCTCCACGCAGCCTCCCTAGACTATGCCCTGTCACCTGCCCTCAGCTCCAGTCAAACCAAATGATTTCCTACTGCTCAAAACTACCCCGTATTTGGCCACTTAACTATTTCGTTCATTTTTCTCTATGTGAGATCAAATTCTGCTGCTTTTCAAAGTTCCCTGCAAAACTCCCCTGATGGCTTCAGTCTGAAGTGCTTTCTCCTTCTTCTCAATTCTTGTCTAACTCTGTCTGCGTGTGTCTTTACACTTTCTTTTTGAATCTTTCAATGACTGATAGTCTTTTTCCCCACAGTAGTCTCTTTCTGGTGCCCCTAGAAAGAGCATCATCATCCATCTATCCTTCAGGGCCTCATGGTACCTAATAGATTATTTTACATAGAATGAACAAAAAAAGATTTCCAATGAACATTTTTTCTTTTTTTGCATGGTCAGGCACCGGGAATCGAACCCAGGTCTCTGGCACGGCAGACAAGAACTCTGCCTGCTAAGCCACCATGGCCTGCCCTCAAATTTATTTCCACAATGAATACAATGCTATGAAGCATATACGTCATCATTACTGGACATACATATACATAGATATATGCAATATGGATATAAATATATATACCTGTGTAACTTTATGGAGCATATAAAATGACTTAAACTAAATTCTGTGCTCCTAGGGAAAATAGTAAGTAAAGAAAAAATAAACAGTTTTCCTATTAATAACTACAGAGGCCCCAGACTCAAATGCCTGTAGGGGACATGCAGGGAGAATTTATGAGAGAAGCCAAAACTGGGCATGGTATATATTAAAAATAAAAAAGGAAATAGAAGGGATTTGGCAAATTGAAGAGTGCACACTGCTTCAAAGGTGATCACCTCTCATCAGAAGTGACTGGGAATAGCTCCTTGTTACCCAGTGGGAAAGCCAGTCTACAGTGACAGAAATTCATATTTTGATGTGAAATCTTGAAATTTTTAAACCTTGGCACTATGCATTATTATTACTGATATTATCATTATTATTGTAAACAAAACATTGAGGAAGCAAGTAAACCCCCATTTTTGCTGAACCTAGGCTGTGGTCAGCAGCTTGGGGTATCTGATCTGAAATTTCCAGGTGGGAGTGATGGGAAGATGGGGGCTCAGAGACCTACGATGCTTACAGGAGACACAGCAAGACACAGCAGAAGGAAAAAGTATTAAAAGTACATTTCCTGAGGTTGCTGGAGAAGGATAAGATGCCACCAGCCAGGCCTCATCCAAACCAAAGTTTCCAGGAAAAGGAACCAAACAGGGAGAGGTAAAGGAAGGAAGCATTGCTATGGCAACCAATTTATCAATACAGCATAGAAAAATGGATTCAGGGAAATCTAGAGCTGGAGATCATGCTGGTTAGTCCCCTCATTTTAGAAAAAAGGAAACTGAGATCTGGAAAGGTGACTCAGAGAGGAAACCTAGTTCATGACAGTGTCCACAGTTCAGTGCTTCTTGCAGAGCTCCCTCTGGTAGTTGGAAACCCCAACAGAAACTTGTGCCAGGAAAAGAGAACTGCGAGCTGTGGCAGGAAGAGCAGTTATGGGATTAGGGTCCTGGCACATAACTGCTTTTCTATTCCAGTTCATGGAGAATGCTGGAGACAATCTTATTCCTCCTGAAAAAAATTCCTTCCTACCACTAGGATGAGGAAGCATTCAGTTACCTGTAGATGTTGCCAGATGTACAAGCACCAGTTCTGTGCTTCCTGCTCCAGACTATTGGCCTTAGATGACCAAGTCTTCCCTGGCTCTAAAGAACTAAATGTACCAAATGGCTCTGGTCAGAACTGCACACTGGCCAAAATCACAGTAGGAGACACACTGCTGAGCTTCTGCAAATACTACATGGAAAAGACATATTCCGAAAATGCATCCTGTAATAAATTCCTGACCCTTTCTACTCACTCATTTTCTCCTTAAAGACCCTTGGAATTCAAGCAAAGTAGAAAGTAGCCAGAACTCAGCTGGGCCACCCAGGATATATGGAGGTTACACTGGTCTTGAATGCGATTCTTCCGTGTCTCTGAGGTCCTCCCGATAGGTGACCCTGAAAAAAATCACGTCATCTCTCCGGACAAGTTTTGCTACTTGTAAAATGAAGAAGTTGTAGGAGGCGAAATGTAAAACAGAGAAAGGATAGTATGAGCTGTGCCTCCTCAGAATCCAGGAAAGCTTCACCAAAGAGCAAACATTTGACCTGGTAATTGGTTAGAAACTCATCAAGAAACAAAGAAAGGGGTAAAGAGCATTCCAGGCACAGGGAAAATCATGTGCAAAAGTAGAGAAGAAAGACAAGACTATAGCAAGTTAGAAGCAAGTAAGCAGTGGTTGCTCCATTCTGAAAGGCCAACTCTAAGACATGTCATCGATGTAGTAACAGTTTTGTTCTTTCTTTTTTAGAAAAAGAAGTACTGACATTACCTGTACATAAACATTTTCACACATATCCTCTTTTTATCAATGACAAGATATGAAAAAGAAAAATGTCTCAGAAACAAACAAAAACTGATGATCTAATAAGTTTCTTTCAGCTCTAGTATTTTATAAATTGATGGGTTGATGGGCTTATCAGTGGAAAACTGAGTACTCATTGTGGAGAAGGCTCTATCTTGGGTTCTATGTGGCATACAAAAGCAACTTAGAAAGAGTTTGACCTTGAGAATTTTAAAAAGTCTAAGTAGGGCAGGCCACGGTGGCTCAGCAGGCAAGAATGCTCACCTGCCATGCCAGAGGACCTGGGTTCGATTCCTGGTGCCTGCCCATGTTAAAAAAAAAAAAAAAGATAAAAAGTCTAAGTAAATTTTGTGTGTGATACTACCACATCTCCTTCAGCCTGTTTAATTAATCTGCTAGATTTTCTGCACTCTACTATAATCTTGTATTTACCAATATTAAATATTACCTTGTCAGATCCATTCCATAATTAAGTGTGTGAAGAACATCTTGGGGATTCCTGAGCCATTTAATAAAACTCTTTTAATCAGTGTTATAACAGAGTGGTTATTCACAAACTTTTGTGAAGAAGGTTGGAAACAATTTCTCAGTAACACTCACATACTTAGTCCATGAATATGATTCACAAAGTTAAGAAAATTTATATCTTTTTTATTGTAATTTGTAAGAACTTTTCTGAGTAGAAGATAAAGGGATGGAATGTAGCTAGAGAAGCTGGAATTAATCTGCAGCTATATATCTGTGTTGCAGCCCATTGTCAATATTTTTTCTGAATGCTTGTTTGTATTTTATTCACAGGTGCTCATTTCCTCTCCCTCCTTAGATTTTTTTTTAATGAAAAGGTAATATTTTTAAAAAGTGACAAATCCACAGTATTGAAGAGTCTGTGGGGGCTGGAGGGTAGAGTGTAGATTTCATTAGCAGTTTGGAAGAAAACAAATGTTTGGAGAGCTGGTAAATGTTGAAGCCAGGCAGAGATATCCCTGGGCTAGTGACACCTGGGGGCTACTACTGAAAAGGGATCCAAAATGAGACCTAGACTGGAAGACAAGGAAAATAGGCAAATGTCTTTATGTAGACCTCCACATATTTAAACCTCCACCCAGTCCTCAAGCAGAAAATTAAAACAGCTTCTCTATAGACTTTGACTAAACTGCATGGTGAGAACTAGAGTTGGTACACAGGTGGCAGTTGTGGGGAGCTTGGCAGTAAAACACCCAGCTTAATGTCCTGTCCTCTCATTTTTGCACAAAGACCTCCAAATCAGGATTTTTAAAATTAACTCATTCTTAAATATGGATGGACAATCAAGAATCATCAGATGTTTAGGAAAGTCTAAAACATGACAGATACCCAGTTACAAAAATAGTAAAAAGTGATCATTTGACAGGGTTTTCAAGATTTGCGTAATATAAGTGAACATCATCCCTGATGTTTGAGCCAAATAGCAGGCTTTTCTAATGTGTGTTTATCCTGCCAAGTTTCCTCTCTTTGGCACATCTGATGAGCTTCTGTAGGCTGTGTTTCAGGAGCTCCAGAACTCTAGACTAACTCAATGAAGGGAATAAAAGAGAGAGAGAATGTTCGCAGTGCTGAAAACAGTTAAGACCAGGAATTAGATCTAAAGAAAAAATGTACAAATTGAATGGGATTAAGAAGTCATAGGAAAAACAGGAGTCAAAAAAGTAGATTTGGCAATATTAATTTAGAATAACCAGGTGTCGTGGACAAAAGAACATGGTCTTTTGTTTTTGAGGCAGTGGCATTTCATCAAGATTTCTCATACATTAGGCAAAATGCCCCAAGACTATCCACTTTCTTTGCTCAGATCCCAATCTTCTAGAGCAATGATTTCATAATAAATGTGGCTGCCCAGCTAAGGAAGAAAAAGGAAGGGGTTCCAGATGGTGGTTGTGTCCCAAGAAAAGTTACCATAATTGAGGAATTTTGTTTCCCATATTAGATAATTTTATGTTTGGTTGACATAGAGCTTTATTAGGGTCTGATTAACTCCCATGCAAGATTAGAATCAAACTTTGGACCTTCAATGATTGGTGAATTAATAAAGCAAAGCCAACTTGGATGGCTCTCTCTGGACAGCCAGCTAGCTCCTTGCCTGGCAATAACCCTCTATATTCCGTATGCACTTCTCTAGAGCAATGGTGCTCAAATTTGGTATCTTATAAGGATCATTTAGGGAGTTCTAAAGTATATTCTGATGCCCCAAACCATCAACAGAGAGTGAGATGAATTTAGTCTGTGTGCGACCCCAACATCAGGATGCTTTAAGTGCTCCCCGGGTGATCCAAAAGTAAGAAGAGGTGGACCACTGCTCTGAAATGAGCCATTGAAGGTCAGGAGCTGAAACTGCTACTGGGCTGCTGACAGCTTACCTTAAATTGCATAGTACATTTTAGATATCAATCTTGCCAGCGCTTATTATACTCGTGTGCTTTATGATCAGACCAGCAAAAATTATGGGGAGAAATATTTTTACTTAACAGCTAAAATAAATTTTTGATACCTGGAACCCTTCAAAATAGATTGGATTATAAACCCTAATTCAGGAAGTCTTCAGTATTTAATATTTTAAGTTGGTTACTGTATACCAGGAGTTCCAAAATGAGTAAAACACAGTCTCTGTTTTTAGAGAATTTTCAATCTAAGTTTCCTTCTCAGTCTGAGCTGTATAATTTGCATGTCATTTTATTCATTTTTATCAGACAACAATAAAATTCAGAACCAGGTATTAATAGTTTCTGCTTTTTTTTTTAGTTTTTAGTTTTATTTTTTAATTTATTTTATTATGTGATGTTTATTCTCCCTCTTTCTGGCTGTAGAGCCTCAGGCAACTTTTTTAACTACATTAAATCTTAGTTTCATCTTCTTTGAGAAAGAGTCCATAATAGTGGAATTGCTTACCTTCAAAAGATCATTGGGAACATTACATGAATTTTTGTATATAATCTTCTTAGCACAGTGCTTAGTACATAGTAAGTGTTTCATAAATGTTTACTGTTATTTATAGAATCTATTATCTAAAGACTATTACTTAACTCTCTATTTTTTTCTTCCTGCTATTTCTGTGGTTTAAAGAAACATATTTCTAGGAATTCCTCTAGAACACTGACAAGAACTCTATTCATAGAAGATACAGTGAATAAATCCTTGGGTTTTGAAAAAGTATGAAAAGTTAGAAACATCTTACATAAGGAATCAGGCTCGCTGCTAATCTAGTTACAAGTGCTGCTCAGCAATCGGAATGCACATTTTATCATCAGCTGTTTCATTTTGTCATTCACATTTGTGCTTTTCATTCTCTTACAGCAGCTGTATAATTCAATGATTAGAATTATCCTATTATGAGCTAGCACAGTGAATGTAAAACATATGTATGAAAATAACAGGATTTTGTATTAGGAAATGATTACAACACAGAGCAGCAACAGCAATTTTGTACTCACTTGTCTTGATGAAACCCATTTTTGTTTTATAAATCATTAGATATTTTCCAACTCTGCAAAATAATGTAAATTGATGTTTGCCTTCAGAACATGCTAGTTACAGTAAAATCTGGATGGCAATTGTAATTGTAAATTGATCACAAACTTCCGTATATCAAATGCAAATAAAACAGCTCAAAGCATAGGACATCTGGAGCAGCCTAGCATTTTTTTCTGCAGTGCAAAATGTTCTACTTGGATAAGCAGATTAACCTTTTTGGATGATGTTCGCTCATCTGATTCAGATCCATGGGGAAAAGCACCTTTCTGTGCTTGAGAATTCTAAATGTGAACGCCAATTTCATCTCAAAAGACAATGCCAGGGGAGAAGAGGAACCAAAAAAGAAACCCCGCAACTTTAGAACCTGTCACTGCCACTGCAGACAAACCACAGCATAATTCCACTGCCGGGGATAGCCCTCGGATTAGAATCAGAAGACTCAGTTTTAGATTTTAGACTGCTATTTACTTGCTGTGTTATCTTGGGAAAGTCGCCACCTTTCTTTGAGTCTCCATTTCTTTTCTACTACCTCCTGTACAGAGGTGCTATGGGGAATAGTTGGCTCATGGACATGAAGCCTGCTGTAAACTGAAAAGTACTTCAAAATAATCTAATATGATAAGGTGTGGTTATACTGATGCTAGAGGCACAGGATAAAGAAACAAATGACAGCAGAGACAAAAGAAAGCTGAATATGTATAATTATCAGACAGTGTGAGTGACAGAGACACTGTGTAGACGGAGGTGCACCCACATCGCCTTAGATTTATAATCGTCATCTTGGCTATGCCAATTAAACAAGACTTTTTATGAAACATCTGGGTCACAGTAGACACTCATTCAGTAAGTGCTGGCTTATCCACTTTCAAGTGCTAACCCATGATTTATTTTATTTTATTTTTTTGTAAATGACATTCTGATGTAGCATGACTTATTTTTGATATCTGTATGTGTGCACCATTTAATTCACTTATTCAGTAACATATACCAATGTTTCCATTCACATTGGTGGAAAAATGATAAAATTCTATTCTCATTATAGTCTGGAATGAGATCAATACTAAATGAGCAATTCTCCCAAATATACAATTATGAATTGTGATAAATGTTGTAAATGAAAAGAACTAAAAAGAAGCAACAAGGAATACCCAGTTTGGAAGAGTTAGGAGTGATTTCTACCTTTTTATTATTAGTTTTATTTTCATTCATGTGTCCATTTTCTCTATAAATCAACTTAAGCTCCAAAGTACGACTCGGTATTTATAGCTTGTTATTCTCTGAACACGTACACAACTATTTGCCTATTAAGTACTCAATGTATATAAATTGATCGATTGTTTCATATACTGCTCTTTACTCATTTTCCCTGTCTTAGATTCAGCTCTGTGTAAAATGCAGAAGTCCTAAATAGGCAGAGCCCTGGATTCATTTAGACTCATAAACTACGTGTGTCCAATATGAATGATTTAGCCCTGCCAAAAATTTGCTATCGTTCAGTTGCATCATTATCTAGGAGGGGATTATTTTAGCGTACTTTGAACTGGCCTCTTTTGGGTAGGACTCCATAACCTGATGTTACAAAGAAACCAAATTGAAAGCAGCGTGGGCCCTTCTAATCAGTTACAAACCAGTCCAGGCCCGAGCCCTGTGAGTGACGCACCCCCGGCTGACACGTGGCTGTGGGGATGCCCAAACCACATCAGGGGCGGTGCTCTCAGTCACTGAGTCCCACTCCACGTACAATCACAATAACCTGCAAAAATTGGTTATTTTTGGTGACATAAACAGGCCCCAGACTATAATGAGTGTGGCTAATCAATGTCTGTTTGATGCTAATAGTTACATTCGCTTGGGCTGAACAGGCGGAAAAAAAAAAAGCAAAAACATATTTTAAGATCATTTTGAGGCGTCTTAGTGGCAACAGAAAAAAATCATAATAAAAAACGACTTTATTTGGCTAGGATTTTCTAGCAGGTGCTTCTTATCTTTGCTAATTCTACTCTGCTGGGTATCCTCCGCTTGCCCCCTCCATGTGCACTCTCCATCCTTCCCCTCACTCTGCTTTATGCTCAGAAAGGCTCTCCTACATGGTTTACAAGATAGCTCTCTCACCCTGGCTTCCATGAATTCAGCCAATAGGAAGCAGAGGCAGGTCGGGCTAAGAAGAGAGGAGAGTTGGAGTCAGGGTATCTATTGTCCACTCTTCCTCCTTAAGGGGTCACCACAGACCAACTGAAGGACGGATCTTTGGAGAGATGGCCCGCTCCACTCAGAATTGCCTGTGACTCCTGCTTCCCTCTCCACTTGGGCTGAGAGACCGCAGCAGGACTACTGCTGCGAACCTGGACAACCAAACTCTCTCCCTGTGACGTCCTTTAAACGCCTCTGTAAATACGGCTCTTTATAAATTTCCTCAAATGAGATGATTTGAAGTGCCATCTGTTTCCGGCTAAGATCTTAAGCCATGCATTTATAGTCACAGAATTTTAGATGATAGGAGAATCCCCTCATATGGCTGCATCCTCCTCGGGGTGTAGTTAAGAGAGGGAAAGCTGCTTGCTCAAAGTGACAAAGGTAGGAGCAAAACCAGGGTCAGAAGTTCCTTGTTATCAATTATGACAACGCTATAAGGCAGTAATTCTCAAAAGTGTGGTCCCTGGATTAGCAACTAATGGCATTACCAGATAATGTGTTAGAAACATAAATTCTCAGGTCCTCCACCCGAAACCTACTGAATAAGAAATCCAGGGCCCGGGAATCTGTTGAGCAAGGCTTTGGGAGGTGATTTTGACACCTGTTGAAGTTTGATAACCACTGTTTTAAGGTATCATTGTAATGGTAAACAGATGAGATACAGGAAAAGCTTATACTAATTTTGAATTATTAGGGAAGAAAGTTCATGCTAACAGAAATCCCAAGGTATATAATAACTTTTAAAAAGAAACAGATGTCAATTATTTTTGAACACCCAAAATAAATGCTCGAAAACGGTTTCAAAGATTTTATCATATATTCAAAAACGTAACATTTTTCTTAATGAATCCAACAGCTCAGCTCTTTTCATGTTAGTAAGAATTGGTGGACTTTAAATCTGTGATTGAAATGGCATTCATTGATCATTTCCTTAAAAATAATTTCCTAAAGTTGATAAAAATGCTTTGTTTTATCAGATAAGTTAATTCATGGCTATGGCAACTCGTTCTTATATACTTGCTTCATGGGGGTAACAAAGAAAACTTCAGCACTGCTCAGGTGGTTCTGCCGCTCAGCTCTCAGCCATTTGTAACTCTGCTTATTCAAAGTGTCTGTGACAAATCCCCAGACTGGCCCTAAGGGGATGGTCAGGGTCACGGCAGAGGCTGTAGTTACTGTTGGAGTCTTTTAATCCTTGACCTCATCCTTGTAACCAGCAGAGTTGTAGTTGCAATAACAATAAAGGCTGATATTTAAATTGCATGTTTACTAAATACTCAACATCGTTTTAATTCCTGACAACTCTAAGAAGTGGATACTGTTATTATGTCCTATGCCTCAGTGAGATGACAGAATGTTACCAAGTTTACCCAGCTGGTATTGTAGAAACAAGATGAAAATACAGATTGTTCGACTTGAAAGTCTATGCTTTTAACTATTAAGCATCACCATCCTTAGGAACCATGTCTTATTCCACACTCCCGGGCTCCAGGGACCGTGCTGTGTGCTTCTCCACCCATCATCTCACATAGTCACACTGGAGAGTTGGCTTGGGAGCAGAAACGATTTGTGGAGTCTGTCCATCCCATGCCCTCTCCCACTTTCTCGAAGGGTGAGTGCCTGCAGCCAGGTACGTCCCTTGGGACCTTGCCAAGCTGGTTAAAGCTGCCCAAACTAGAGGCAGTGAGGAGCCTCTCAGCTCCACCAAACACCTCCATTTCCCATTTCCCTTCTTAGAAATCTGACAGAAGTTACTATTCTGACTGTGTCTGTTAGGTTATTATCTCAAACTCTTGTCAATCTCTGCTCTTTGTCAAAAACTAGTTTTTAAGTTCTGAGTTAAAAATCGGAATCCTCTTCATTCTTTCAAACTTTTGCTCGAACAGTAAATAGGGTTTACATGTGGCCTGGACCTAGTGATGGTGATGGAAATTTACGACAGCTATTTTTTTTTAGCTTTTTATTTGAAATAACTTCAAACTTCTAAGACAGTTGCATAAATAATTCAAAACCCATGCGGAGAGCTCCAGCCTACTCCTCACTCCAATACCCAGACTTACCAACTTTTAACATTTTTGCCATATTCACCATATCATTCTATCTGTTTTCTAGCTATCTAGCCATTTTCTAAACATTTGAAAGTAAACTGTATACAGCAAGTTTCTAGAACACAATACTTTCACATATATTTTCTAAGAAACATGGATATTCCCTCATGTAGCTATCATAAGTATTGTTAACAAGTTCAAGAAATTTGACACAATATAAAATTTACAGTCTATATTCCAATTTTTTCATATGTCCCAATGAATTACCTTTGAGCATTTTCTCTTCTATTATTAGATGCAGTACAGGATCATGTATGCATTTAATTGCCATTATTTTCTTAGTCTCCTTTTTTATTTTCTTTTTTAATTGTGGAAATATTTAGACAATGCAGAGGTTCCCATCTCAATCATTGCTGATTCAGTAGATTAATCACCCTCGTGATGCCAAGCTAACCTCACCACAATCCATTAACAAAACTTTGGGAAGGCCAACTTTATAATTGAAAAGTACTAAAAGTGAATTCTGCTGTCAGTCAAATCAGAAAAGCTCTTACCTGGGAGCACTGCACAGAAATGAGGTACTTATACAGCAGTTTGACAAAAGTCCCAAAGACTCGGCCCTTGATATCCTGACAAAAATATCTACTGCAAAAATCCTAGCAACATTCATATGACCTTTTAACTTTACCTACAGAATTATTGCTGTGCTCACTCAAAATTTATCTTACCACTAATTACATGTGTATTTTCACAGGTAATTTTGCAAAGAAGCTCTAAGAATCAAAAAGTATTTTAAGAAGTTTCCCAAGACATCTGTTGGTCTATTTTAGATCTATCTCCACCAGAATGTTCCAAGTCAAAATTCTGCCGACTCTATGTCATCATTTTAATGCTTTAATGGCCTTATTATCTCTTATCTATCAGCTACAAAGGTTAGTAACAGATTTTTAAGTACATTGATTATTGACTAACCAATATGACTATTGGTTATATTGACTATAACCAATATTGACTATACTAGTTAATATAGTCAAGACAGAATTCATTTCTCCATCCACCATCAGCCCCATACTCTAGCCACTGGGCAGAAAATGGTTGATAAAGTGAACCCTGATAGGCTGTAACCTCTGGAGTATCCAATCAACAGAGAAACAGGGGAGGGATTTGCTGGTTAGAAAAATATCACTACTTTCAGTCGCTTGGTGTGCTAGCCACCATTTTTGGGTTAGGAGCCCGTTCGTGCATAAATTCTTTTATTCTGCACAATCGGGTGAGTGTTTATTCTCTTTCAAGTATGGTGTTCTTTCTAACAAGGTCTAAGTTTAGTTTTAAAGAAACTGCCATAGTCATTTTCTGAAGGAGCTATATCATTTTGCATTTCCAACAGCAATGAATGAGAATGCTTCATGCTCCAAATCTTTGTTGGGCCTTGGTACTGTCAGCTTTTTTGGATTTTAGCCATTCTAATAGGTTTTAGTGGTAACTCATTGTTTAATTTGAAATTCACTAATGACATATGATGTTGAACATCTTTTTATATGCTTATTTGCTATCCATATAGCTTCTTTGGTGAGGTGTTTGTTCAGATATTTTTCCCAATTGGGTTGTTTGTGTTCCTATTATTGAGTTTTAATGGTTCTTTGTATATTTTGGATCCAAGTCCTTCATCAGTATGTGTTTCACAAATGTTTTCTCCTAGTCTATGACTTGTATCTTCATTCTCTTAATAGTGTTTTGCAGAACAGAAGTTTTTCATTTTAATGAAGTCTAAACTAATTTTTTTCATGAATCATACATTTGATATTATATCTAAAAAGTCATCATTTGACTTAAAGTCTCTTAGATTTTCTCCCTAGTTATCTTCTGGAAATTTCATGATTTTTGCATTCTGTACTTAGATCTAAGATCCATTTTGTGTTAATTTTCATGAAAGGTATAGAATCGGTGCCTAGATTCCATTTTTGCATGCAGATGTCCTGTGGTATTTTGCTTTGTTTTTTAAGACCAAATGAAATGTCTTAATTCTAGTTTCACATAAATTTGTTATTGTTGTTGCTGTTATTGTTTGAATTGGCATTTATTTCATAACAATAAGAACTGCAAAACAGCTTTTATTGTCCTGGGCTTATTCCCATACAGCTGAGTTTGGTCATATTCACCTGGGTAGCTTAGAATGGTTTTCTAGTCTAAAATATTTGTCTTCAGAAAGTCTTGCTTTATCTGTCTCATAAAAATATTTTGAATCAGGAAAGCTCCTGAATGGAAAACCAGTAGTAGGTAACTTGTTGTGCTTGGAAATGAATATATTTGCATGACAATATTATCACCTCCTGAGAGAAGGACTCACAAATGAAAAGTTATTTTGAAAAGTCTCCTGGGAAGGCAGGCACTCTGCTGTTTCCTAAATAATCTGAACAGCAAAGTCAAAAAGATCCTTAAGAATTGTACATCATAATTTCTAATAAATAGGGAAATGGATTGGCATTAGCCACTTGAATTAATTACTGGGCTTTTCTCATTTCAAGTGGACATTGAAAATAATGAATGGTAGTGGTCAATTTTAATTAAATTTGTATATAGTGTTGGCTGTATGTTTATGCATTCACAGTGGATTCTGACTTTCTGTTTCACAGAAAGTAATGGAACATATGCTTTGGTATAAACAGATTTTATAATGAAAAGTTCATTTCACTCAGATGATATACAGAAGCCTAAGATGTTTTGACATATTGCACAGGGGAAAAAAATCCAGAGATGATTCTTTCTGTTTAATGGTTCTCATACCAATTCAATGTCATGGAAGTCTACTATTTATTTAGTTAGTTGTTCCTTTTGTTGGTTCAATACTATGGTAAAAACTACAAATAAAGGGTAAAAAATGTTGCCCTTTTTTCATTAAAAAAGCCAAGACTCCTTCTGGAGCTCCATCATGCTAAATCAGTGTCTATGCACATCACCATAAACATGTATGGAAAAAAGTCAACTTCACTAAAAGAGAAAGTCCAACGCCAATTTTCAGACTTGCTGACCTCATTTCAGAAGTTTAAGACACAAAATAGGAAGTAGGATAAGAACAGGCAATCTAATGAAAGAAAAAGAACAAAACTTTAGAAAATTCTAACCCTTTGAAGAAATACCTGAATTTCAGCCTCATTTCAAGTCTTTCTATACTCTTTCCTAAGGTATAGAGAAGTATGAAACAATGTGGAAAGCTTACAAAAGGCAGACTTTCTCTTATTCTACAGTGCTCGACACTATTAACAAACTCATCTTAACCTTTCTTCAAAGAGTCGCAGTGATTCTTTAGCAGGAGATGCCAATTTTTAACAAAATCAGCTCTTTACAGATGCATTTACAATGTACTCCTACAACTAAACTAAATACTCATGGGCAGCAAAGTGATTTTACTCTATTACTAATAAAATGCCTTAATTTATCAGTTTTGAAAAATATTATTTCCATAGAAACAGTACAGACCTTTCCTTTTATATAATTAATTTCTGAAAAACTAGAACATGATTTATTCTCTGGCATATCTACCTCTAAGAGCAAATGTTCGTGTTGAAATAATATTTAAGGCAAGATCTCAGAAGAATTTGGAGCCAAAAAAAGGCATGACTTTGTAAAGTGGACAAGAGGTTTCTGATTTCTGGTCCTGGCAGTGATTTACTATGTATCTTTGAAAAATTCATGTTATGACTCAGGGTAGCAGGGCTGAGTTTTGTCAGCTGTAAATCAAGGACATGGATCGAAGTGATCCCGCAGATCTCTTCTAGTTCTGATCTCATTTTTAATAACAAAAACAGAATTGGCTTGTTTTATTTTATGGACTAATATTTTGAAAACTATATAAGGCAATGCAAACTATAGAAACAATATATGTACTTCATAGGAATTTTATTGGAAGTCAATTTGCAAGATTTTAGAATTTCTAAGGATTGAAAGGCCTTAAAGTCAACCTTCCCAGGATCAGACTCTAAATGCAAAAATACGTCTCACTTCATCAGTTAAACTCCCAGCAAAATTAATACCCAATATTTCTAATATGCTGCTAGAATGATAATTTCTGATTTGCATAATTTAATCTAACTGAGACAAGTCATATATTCAAAATGTTTGAAATAAAATATACTGAGTTGGAAATAAAATATATTTGGTTGGACACATCTATTCTCCCTGAAAACCGGATTATGCAATTGCAGATTCAAAGTAGAATAATAATACATTGCTGAATATTTTTTCATTAAAACAAATCCACAAAAACCCAAAAGATTTAAGTATGTTAAAATATCGCGATCTATTCAAGTGAACTGTTAAAACCAAAGGATAAGGGTGGACGGGTAGTTCAGTGGTTAGAATGCCCACCTTCCATGTGGGAGACCCAGGTTCACTTCCCAGACCATGCACCGCCCCCCCCCAACAAAAAGAAAGAAAAAAATATCAAAGGATAAAACCACAAATCTGAGAATTTAGTTTAGACAAGGATAAAATTACCAAAGGTTTTAGGCATCTTGATTCAGTAATAACACTTTTTTGGGCAGCTGAGATTAAGCTCTGTACATGGAATACCCTCATAAGTGAAAGCATGTTTGGGAATTATGTTCTCTGTGAGTTCCAATACAGATGGCCAGCAGTGGGGAATAATAGCAAGCGACAAATAATGCAGGCTAAACCTAAACACATGCACAATCAGATTAATGATAAAAAATGTGCTATTTTATTTATTCATTTATTGGTTAAACAAATATTTATTAAACACATACTTGTGCCAGGATCTGTTTCAGGCTCAAGGAATACTGCTATGAGCACACCAGCCAAAGTCCCTCTTCTCACAGAACTTACTTTGAAATGAGGAAAGAAGGGAAATAAAGATATTTTAAATACATAATATATCAGGTGATGACAAAAGTGACGAAGAAAAGCAACACATGATAAGAGAATAAAGCGTAATGAAGTAGTACCATTTTAGGAAAGATGGCTAGGAGAAGTCTCTTTGATGAGGTGACACAAGCAAGGACTTGAATGAAGTAAGGAACAAGTCAAGAAGATAAGCTGGGTAAGGTGTATTGCAGAGAGAGGGAACAATCCAGGTAGAGAAAGCAATCAGTTCTGATGCATTCATATAGAATAGAACTCTGGACTGATGCTCCTTGAGGGCAGAAATCACATCCAACCCACATTTATTTCCCAGCACCCACCACAATATGTTCCCAACACAATAAGTGTTTGAGGCTGTGATTAACTGGTTTTCATTGATCTACTTATTCCTCACTTACGCATTCAAGGAAGGAAGAAAGGATTTGTCCACTATTTTATCAGCAAAGGACTTCTATTTTATCAGTTAATCAATAAAAGTAACAAAGGTTCACTGAATGCCACAATGTGTCCAGCACAGAAAAACAAGAAAAAAACAATTTTATCAATTTGTCAATTCAAAATGTATATTTCCCTATTAAATAATAATAAAAGCATAAATAAATAGGCATTAGGAAAACAAATTTGAGATAAAGGTCAAAATTACCAAAAATACATTGATTAACATTCACTTATTCTTCATCAAGATTTATCAGGATTTTCACCAAGCCATGAACAAAAGAAATGGGTAGATTTGTTTCAGACCTTCCAGGCAAACAAGGGGATAAAAAGGTGATAGAGACAGGGGACATATTATTAATTCTCATTTTGTTGAGGTTAGTATGTATGTGTATGTATGTGTGTTTCAGCAGTGGATACAATATGATTTTATGGGGCTTTAATAAAAGCTATAAACACAACATTGAAATATAGGTACAGTAAAGCCATTTAAGGGAGCGTTAAGGAGAAGTACTCCAGGAAAAATGTGTTTTGAACTTTTAGTCTACATAGATGATGCCATAACACACCCCAGGGTGCCATTCACCACAGAATCTTTGAACAATTACCAAAAACTGGCAGAGACATCTTCCAAAAAATTCTGGAAAAAGTTAAAGGGTTGTAATAATTAGGCAAGTGCCAAATCAAGAAAGCACAGCTTTAAAGATGGTAGGAGATGGATGTTTTTCTTATTGGCCCCTTCTTCACCCCTCCCCAGAGTCCACCTATGTTCCCACTGGGGGCCCCTGGTCCTGTTCTAGAGGGGCCACAGTAATCCTGTGCACAAACTGGGGTGCCCACACATCCATTCCAATCTATTGGGCTGCAGCCTAAAAGACTGAGCCAGGAAACTTGTCACAGGCTCACTCACCAAGCACTTACCCTCCCAGGACTTTGAGGCAAAGAATTACCTGCTTTAAGTACATAATAGAGCATCCAGGAGGGGAAAGAGTTAATTTCTTATACAGTAAGAGGGGGCATATGAATGGGAGAATTCATATGGTCAGAAGTAAGCATAGCTGAAGATAGAATGCAGTCTCAGGAAAGACAGAAAGGACCCTGCACTTTGCATTCACCTCAGGCTAAGATTCATGATTCTAAAGCTAAACTCTCAAGAAGAGAGGCAGCCAAAGCATAGACAATTTGCAAAGACTGTGAAAGATGTTTTTGTGTTGATTTGTTTGTTTGTGTTAGCTCCTGGCACTGAAGGAAATCTCTTTCATACCACTAGCTGGATACAAACTGAAGGAACAGAAAGCTCAGGGACTAAATATCAGAGTTAACACTAAAATATTTATACACATCATGTGCAATAAAAGAATATAAGACAAATACAAAAACAGGAAATGATGGTTCATCCAAAGGAACCAGTAAAAAATCCTAAAACCATCAACAAAGAAGGCAAGACTTTGGAAATACTGGACAAAGATTTTTTAAAAATTTTTCTGAATATACCCAAGGATTAAAGAAAAACACAGAGAAAGAACTAAAGTATATCAGGAAAACAATGAATTAACAATATAAGAATCTCAATAAAAATACAGAAAAATTAAAAAGAAACTAAACAAAAATATTGAAGTTGAAGACCACAATAAATGAAATGAAAAGTTACTAGGAGAGTTTAAACAGCTAATTAGAGCTGGCAGAAAAAAGAATCAGTGAATTAAAATAAAAGGCAATTGAAATGATTCAGGCTGGAGATCAAAAAGTAAGAAAGAATGAACAAAAGTGAATAGACTCTAAGAGACCTATGAAATAATGTCAAGCATACCAATATACATATTATGGGAGTCCAGAGAAAGAAACAAAAGGAATATTCAAATAAATAACAGTAGAAAAATTCTTACATTTAGCAAAAGACAAGCACATGCATATTGAAGGATCCAGCATACTCGAAAGTGGTAAACTCAAAAGTGAATGCCCAGACACATACTAATCAAGCTGTCAAATGCTAAGGACAAGGATAGAGTTCTAAAAGTTGCCAAAGGAAGATTATCTGTTATTTACGGGAAAGTTCCAATAAAATTGTGCTAGTTTTTCATCAGAAACTATGGAGGCAAGAAGGCAGTAGGCAAATTATTTAAATGTTAAAAAGAAACAATTGTCAAACAGGAATTGTATATCTGGCAAAACTGTTTCTCAAAGTTGAGGAAAAGATTAATACCTTCTCAGATAAACAAAAGCTGAAGGAGTGCATCACCACAAGACATGCCCAATAAGCAGGGTTCTTAAAAGTCCTTCAAACTGGAAAGAAGGACAATAGACAGTGGCATAAAGAAATAAAGATCTCCATTAAATGTTACCAAGGGGTAATTATAAATGACGATATGTTTTAGTATGTAACTCTACTTTTTACTATTTATATGTTTTAAAATGCAAATACATAAAAAGTAATAAGCATATAATTGGACATACAATGTAAAATAACAAGTACAATGAGAAGGTTGGGGGGGTGGAGGAGTATAGAAAGAATGTATACATATGCAATTAAAATTAAGTTGGTATCAAAGCAAACATGAATGTTATAAATTTAGGAGGTCGAATTTAAGGCCCAAGGTAACCACAAAGAAAACATATGCAGAAAGAAATGAGAAGGGACTCAAAATAGACAAAAGAAAAACATCAAATGAATATGCAAGGAGGCATTAATGGAGGAATTGAGGGACAACAAAGATAGAAGACGTACAAAGACAAAATAGCAAAATGGAGGAAGAAATTCCTGCACTACCTTTCTTTAAAAGTAAATGCATTAAACTCTCCAGACAAAAGACAGAGATTGGCAAATGTATAGAAAAGTGTGACCCAAATATATGCTGTTTATAAGAAACTCTCCTTTAAATAAAAAACACAAGTAGACTATAAATGAAATGATAGAAAAATATATACCATCAAATCATAACCAAAAGAGAGCTGGTAGTTATATTAATATCTGATAAAATAGACTTTAAGATAGCAATGGTTATGAAGGACAAAGAAAAGCACTATTAAAGATAAAGAGGTCAATTCAACAAGAAAACATAAAAATTACAATATATATATGTGTGCCTAATGACAAAGCCCCAAAATATATGAAGCAATTATCAACAGATTTGAAGAAAGAAACAGATGGCTCCATGTTCATAGTAGGTGACTTCAGTACACCACTTTCAATAATGGATAGGACAACTAGACAGATGATTAAAAAATAAATAGAAAACTCGAATGATACTATAAACCAACTAGACCTAACAGAAATATATAGAACACTTCACCCAGGAGATACAACCAAAAATTCTTCTCAAGTGCACATGGATCATTCTTCAGGATAAACCATATACTAAGTCATGAAACAAGTCTTAATTCAACAACATGGAAATCATACAATGTATCTTCTCTGAGTATAATGGAATGAAGGTAGAAATCAATAACAAAGGGAGAGTTGGAAAATTCACAGATAGGTGGAAATTGAACAATACTTTTATTGTTTTAATTAAACAATTAAATAGATGAAAGAAGAATTAGATAGGTGAAAGAAGAACTGACAAGAGAAATCAGGAAATATCTAGAGGTGAATGAAAACAAAAACACAACATACCAAAACTTATCAGATAAAGCAAAGACAGTGCCGAAAGGGATATTTATAGCTCTAAATGACGACATTAAAAAAGAAAAAAGATCTCAAATCAGAGACCTAATCTCAAAACTGGAGGATCTAGAAAAAGAAGAGCAAACAAAACCCAAAGTGAGTAGAATAAAGGAAATTAGAAAGCTTACAGCAGAGATCAACTAAGTAGAGATTAAAAAGTCAATAAAGGAGAGAATCAAGAAGCCAAAACTTGGTTCTTTGAAAAGATCAACAAATTTGGAAAACTTTAGAGAGACTGACAAAGGAAAAAAAGAAAGAAGACAGAAATAAATAAAATGAGAAATGAAAGGGGGTACATTACTACTGATGCCAAAGGAAAAAAAATGAATATAAGAGGATACATGAACAATTGATGCCAACAAATTAGATAATCTAGATGAAATGGCAAATTTCTAGAAACAAACTACCTACATTGGCTTGGGAAGAAATAGAAGACTTGAACATCAGTGACAATAAAGAGATTGGATCAGTTATAAAAAACAATCCATCAAAGAAAATCCCAGGAACAGATCATTTCACTGATGAATTTTAACAAACGTTCCAAGTAGAATTAGGCCCAATCCTGTACAAATCCTTATATGAAATTGAAGACGAGGGAACTCATTCTATGAGGCCCACATCACCCTCATAGCAAACCCAGATAAAGATACTGTGAGAAAAGAAATTTACAGATCAATATCCTTTATGAACATAGATACAAAAATCTCCAACAAAATACTGGCAAACTGAACCCAACAGCACATTAAAAGAATTATAAACTATGATGAAGTGGGTTTTATCCCAGGTATGCATGGGTGATTCAATATAAGAAATAAGTTAATGTAATTTACCATATTAAAGAATGAAGGAGTAAAAAACATACCTGCTCATCTTAATTGATACAGAAAAGGCATTTGAGAAAACCCAAAACCATTCCTTTTTTTATATTAATAAGTTTTAATGTTTCACATTGTTTTTCAGATTTGTAACTGATATACATAGAATTTAGTATAAGTTTCAGTACATTGGGCAATTATAGAATCTAAACAGGACAAGTCTAAAAAATAGAATCTTTTTTTTTTTTTTTTACCATAAATGGAGGCAAAACATTTTATTCTACTAAGAGAGAGAATCACAACATGATTAGGCACAATCATCTCACCCAATACCATTTCTTGATAATAACAGTTAGAAAAGTAGAAATAGAAGGAAACATCTTGAACATGATAATGGGCATATATGTAAAACCCACAGCTAACATCATATTCAATGGTAGAAAGACTGAAAGTTTTCCCTCTAAGGTAAGGAAAAAAAAGAATGCCCACAGTCACCACTGTTATTTAAAATTGTATTGGAAGTACTGGCCAGAGCAACTAGGGAGTAAAAAGAAATAAAAGGCACTCAGATTGAAAAGGAAGAAGTCAAACTTCCACTATTTGTAGATGGCATATTACTATAATAATGAAAATCCTGAAAAATTCACAACTCATAAACCGAATTAGTAAAGTGCTGAATTACAAGATGAAAATGCAAAGATCAGTAGTGTTTCTATACACTAATAATGAGCAATCTGAAGAGGCAATTAAAAAAAAGTTCCATTTGCAATAGCAACTAAAAGAATCAAATATCTAGGAAAAATTCAACCAAGTATGTAAAAGACTTTTACATGGGAAACTACAAAATGTTGCTAAAATAAATAAAAAATAATCTAAGTAAATGGAAGGCCATCTGTGTTTGTGGATTGGATGACACAATATTCTTAAAACATAAATTTCTACTGAAAAAGATGTACAGATTATTTTGGTTTGAAGCTGATACCCCATAAAAGGTCATGCTCTCTTAGTCCATTCCTGTAGAGCAGACCCAATGTTGGGTGGAACCCACTGATTAGGTTGTTTCCATGGAAATATGAGCCAGTCCATTCAAGGTGGGTCTTAATCCCCTTGCTGGAATCCTCTATGACAGAACAAAAGATAGATTAAATTCAGAGAGCTCAGAGAAGTGAAGAGATGAAATCCAATGTTTGCTCCAGAGAAGTTGAGAGAGAAATGCCCAGAGACATTTGGAGACAGCCATTGAAACCAGAACCAGGAGAGAAGGAACAGCAGACACCACCATGTGTCTTTCCATGTGACAGAGGAACACCAATCCCAGCAGCCTCTCCTCAGAGAAGGTATCTTCCTCTCGATGTCTTAATTTGGATGTTTTCATGAACTTTGAGCTATGACTCTATAACCTAATAAATCTCTATTGAAAAAGCCGACTCATTTCTGCTAAGTTTCGTTCTGGAGGCTTGTAACTGAAACACAGATTCAATGCAATCCCAATCAAAATTACAATGGCTTTCTTTGCAGAAATGGAAAAATCTGATCATTAAATTTATATGAGGCAGGAGCCCAATCAATCCATTTTGAAACAGAGGGCTCATACTCCCTATTTTAAAACTTTTTACAAAGCCACAGTAATCAAAGCAGCATGCTACTGGAATAAGGACAGACATAGAGACCAATGGAATAGAATTGAGAGTTCAGAAATAAGCCCTCACATCTATGGTCAATTTACTTTTAACAAGGGTGAAATCCATTGTGATGTTTAGTTTCGGGTCTCAACTTGGCCAGGTGATCATGCCCCATTGTTTGGTCAGGTAAGCACTGGCCTAACTGTTACTGCAAGGATATTTCATGTCTGCTGAAGGTGGGTTTATTAAATCATCAGTCAGTTGATTGCATCTGTGGCTGATTACATCAACTAAGAGAATTTTCACTTCTTCTTCAGCCAGCCAACCTTGCCCATGGAATTTGTCAAGGACCTTCATCAGAATCGCCAGCCTCACAGCCTGCCCTATGGATTTTGGACTCTTGCATCCCCATGTCAGCCAGCCTCTCCTATAGAGTTCATCAAGGACCTTTGTCAGAGTTGCCAGCCTCACAGCCTGTCAAACAGATTTCAGACTCTTGCATCCCCATGATTATGTGAGACACTTTTATAAATCTCAAATTTACAGACATCTGCTGTTGGTTCTGTTTTTCTAGAGAACCCTAACTAATACATCCATTAAATGGGGGAAACAATCACCTCTTCAACAAATGGTGCTGAGAAAACTGGATATCCATATGCAGAAGAAAGTAGGTGAACCCTTACTCACCATATATAAAAATAACTTAAAATGGCTCAAAGACCTAGATGTAAGAACTAGGACTATAAAACTCCCATAAGAAAATAAAAGTAATCATGTTCAGGACTATGTGTTAGGCAATGGTTTTTTAGACTTTATACCAAAAACACAAGCAACAAAAGAAAAAGTAGACAAATGGGGCATCATCAAAGATAAAAAGTTTGTACATCAAAGGATTTCATCATGAAAGTAAAAAGACAACCTATAGATTGGTAGAAAATATTTAGGAACCACATCTGTAAAGGTTTAATATCCAGAATATATAAAGAAATTCTACAACTCAACAACAAAATGGTAAACAACTCAACCAAAAAAGTGATAAAAAAGAACTTGAATCAACATTTCTCCAAAGAAGATACACAGTTGATCAAAAAGCACACAAAAAATGTTTAATATCATTGACCACTAGGAAATGCAAATCAAAACACTGAGATTCCATTTCACACTGAAGAGAATGGCTACACTTACATAAAAACCATGTAAGATCACAAGTGTTGAGAATTACATTTTCATGTAGGAGAGGATGTGGAGAAATAGTAATACTCGCTTATTGCTGGTTGGAATGCAAAATGGTGCAGCCTCTTTGGAAAAGAATTTGGGATTCCTCAGAAAATGAAGTATTGAATGACCACATGACCTAACAATTCCACTTCTTGGTATATACTCAAAAGAACTGAAAGAAGAGACTCGATTTTATATTGGCATTATTCAAAATTGCCAAAAGATAGAAGCTGCCCAGAATCCTTTTGAACTGATAGGGTGAACTGATAAACACAATGTGGTATATACCCATGATGGAATATTATTCATCTGTAAAAAAGAATGAAGTTCTGATAATTGCAACACCAATGATAACCTTAAAGACTGTATTTAAGGAAATAAACCAGACATAAAAGGACAAATACTTAAGATTTCATTGATTTGAAATAATTAGGATAAGTAAATTCAGAAAAAAATTTGAAACTAGAAAAAAGATCACCAGGGCCCAGGGAGGGTATAGGGAATGGGGAATTCATGCTTATTTGGCTCAGAAACTCTGTTCAGTGTGATGGGAGATTTGGGTAATGATGGTGGTAATGGTAAAGCTTGCACAATAGTGTGAATATAATTAACACCACTGAATTATATATTTGAATGTGGTTAAAAGGGAAAATTTTAGGTTATATATATGTTATTAGAATGAAATTTTTAAAAAATAGGACTAAACAATACAAACAAGGAATCCTAATGTAAACTATGAACTACAGTTAATAGTGCAATTACAATAATATTTTTTCATCAATTGTAGCAAAGTGTTAATGTTAGGGAAAACTGCATGTGGTGGGGAGTGGATGTATGGGAACTGCATTTTCTGCATCATTTTTCTAAAAAATCTACAACTTCTCTAAAAAATTATAGAATTTTAAAAATTGGGTTTAGTGCTCTAATTCAATGTAGGAGTGAGTCTTAAAAACTTAGAAACAAGTATGGTGGTTATAAATAGACTGTCTCTCTTTAATGTTAGCATCTTAATATATTTCACTAGGTTTTTCTTGGAACCTAGGAAGCAAAAATTTAAAACTGATTCTGAAGAACCTAAAGGACTCTTGACATTTTGAACTGTTGACTGAAGGGAACAACTCAGGCTGCATATTCAATACGTACAGGCTTCAAAGTTGGTATTTGATTTCCAGCCATAATCCAGCCATGATAGAATAATGAAATGGATCAACCCCCTTGCTTCAACCACTACAAAACGGGAATAACTATATGAACAAAAGGACTGTGATTCCTGAGAAAGTAACTAAAGGAGAGGAGCCCAATGAATACCAAGTGTGCAGCCTGAAGGCAGTTACAATCCTGCAGTTCAGAGAGGGGAAGCCCAAATAGAGCCCAGCATTCCCACTGAGTTGAGAAAATAGAGATTAAAGTTTAGGGAAAGCAAGGTGGCAGAATATCAAACAATAGGGAGTTGAGCAGAGATAGAGTTCCAAGGAGTGTTTGGTTGACTATTGATCTGTATGTGAGAATAAACTATCCAAAGCTGAGGTAAGAACCTAACCTGAACTATTCTGAGAGTTCATACAGGGCTAAGAATGATTCATGTCCTCACCAGCTAGAGTGTTACACAGAGCGTAAGTCAGAATATCACAACGGTATCACCATAGTAATGGAGGTTAATTTTAAATTCCCACCAGCAATGAATGAGTGCTCCTATTTCTCCACATCCTCTTCAACCCTTGTAATTTTCCATTTTTTTTTTAATAATAGCCATTCTAGTTAGTGCGACATGGAATCTTACTGTGTTTTGATTTGCATTTCCTAACAGCTAATGATAACGAGCATCTTTTCGACCAATCATATATCTACTTTGGAGAAATGTTGATTCAAATCTTTTGCTCATTTTTAATTGGGTTGTTTATCTTTTTGTTGCTGAGTTGAAATTCAGTTTGTATTTTACACTTATATCACATCTCAATTAGTGCTAGAGACATTCCAAGAGATTGATAACCACATGTGATTAGTATCTACCATTTTGGACTTGAGTATTTCTATATCATGATTGTGGTGGTTACACAACAGTATACATTTGCCAAAATATCAACTTTTGTACTTAAAGTTGGAACAGTTTATTGTATGTAAGTTATATCTCAACAAAGTGGTCATAAAAAAACTTGACAAAGTCAATGTGGCATTTTGCTCCCATGAGAGACCTTTCCTCTCATATTTGAAGGTAAGTTCAAGAATGCATAAGAAATATAAAACAAACAAAGAAACAAACAGCATAATTCTGTCTGAGGATTTGATCATCTAATTGGGAAAGCAAGAGTGATACATGCTTTATTACACAGCAGTCCATAATATCATATAGACTCTAGAAGCAGAATGATTCAAATTCAAATACAGCAAATTAGTTAGAAGAAGTAATATCACAAATTCTGAGAAGAAATAAAAGAGGCTTACAGAGAAACTGCCAGGTTGATTTTCTAAGACTCTTGTCACTATGCAGTGTGTGGTTCAGTAATTCGGAAATGTGATTTGTATCCTAATATTCTACTGCTAACTATATGATGTAATTCCTCTAACCTTAGTTTCCTCTCCAGAATAATAATTACTCTATTCACCAATTGTCTCATATATATCCTGGTGTCATGTTATGCACTTTTGCATCACTCCTTTTTCTCTACAGCATAGCTTGCAAGTAAGATTATCCAAATTTTCAGTAAAAGCAAGCTAAGATTTAGGGAAGTGAAGTAATTTGCTCAAGATTGCAAGATAGCAAGTGAAGAACTGGTCTTAAACAAAGTTTCTGCAAGTTCAAAATGTCCTTGGACATTCTAGTCGATAGTATTTCCTTCTAAAGTGGAGTTTAAATTAGATGTTCTCCAAGGCTTCATGATATTATGGAGCAGGGGGTAGTGATTAAGAGCTCAAATTCTGGGGTCAGACAGACAAGGCTGAAATCCCACCTCTACTTCCTGAAGATGTTATTTTAGAAAATATACTTACCCACTCAGTCTCAGTTTCTTCAGCATCTCAGTTTTCTTCCCTATCGAGTATGTAATGATTAAAGGTAAAGGCTTTTGAGTCAAACTACCTAGGTTCATTGCTTATTAGTTGTCTGACCGTGGGGAAATTACTTGACTCTTGTGTACTTCAATTTCCCCAAACTTGAAACAGTGATGATAATAACAAATTTTGCAGAGGTTGTGAGAACAAATTATGTTAATAAACTTTTAAGAACTTGGAATTGTGGCTGGTTCACAAATGTTAGATATTAACATTTTGCTTCTAAATAACTTTGGGGATATTATAAAATTATATGATTGTATAATTTTTAAAATACTGTACAAGCTAGAGAACCATCTTCACTCTGAAATTGGGCCAGTTGGTGTCACTAACCTAGTAAATCTAATATGATTCTCATATTCAAGGGTGTGTTTTCTTTTTAGATTTTGTAAAATTTTAGTGTTTAGAGGCCAAATCCTAGTGCTCAAAAGAAATTGCTTTGAAGATATTCATCCATCTGACATAAAAAAAAGAGGTCAGATTTGGATTTATATGGTTTCTGGTGCAGGGACTCATTAGGTAACTGATAACTCCTTAAAAGTCCGTTCTGTTAACACAAGGACCGTCTACTCAATTTATTAGCTTGAAAATTCATTATTAATCATTAAGTCTTCATAAAATCTTAACTGTTTATGAATGTTAAAACATATGCTTACTGATATAATCATCTATCAATAAAACACAAAACTCATCTATTTTATTTCAATGTGGCAAAATATTTGCTTGTCCTTTAGATCTGACTCAAGGAAGAAAAAAATAAAGGAAAGGAAATTTTCAGTGATTGTGACATAAAGTTACTGTGAATTGACTTTCATTTCTCCCTGATTTTTTTCTTCTTTTCCATTCATGTTGATAATGGAAGACTAATACCCTGCCACACACTTCTAAAGAGGTGATATTCAGGTCTTCCGAAAGATGGTGAATACCATTCTTTAAAGTGGTAATTCAATTGGACAAAACATACTTTCTTTTGCAGAGCAAAAAGCGGCTTTCCCCAGTTAGGAAGAAGATTGCTTCTTAAATAATTATAGAGACAGCATTTTGAGAAAAAAAAACTTAAAAATACAAATCCTGAAATATTTCTCATCATTTTCATTTGGAAGAGCTAGAGGTTTACAACAGTGGTAACATTTTAAAATTAATTAGATCTTTGCTGCTTAGAGATTAAGAAAGACAAAAAGGTTTGGCCAAAGTTCATATGTTTATATCACAGTAGTCCATCTGTATAACAATCAATGGCACTGTTTTAAGGTTTGTTCTTTGCTTTGCTTTTGTTGTACTGTATTTTTTCTATAGTCTCCGCATCTACGAAAGTCAAGAGAAAATCAGTAAAGTTTCTTATTCTCTCAGCCACTTCTGTTGTCATTCCGGATAGCTTCTGAATCCATCCCTTGACTTCTGGCCCCTCAATTTCTTGGCTATTAGTAATCTTGTTCTCCGCTACCTCTGCCAGTTATTTGCCTTGTAGTCAAAAATCTAGACCTTATCATTACCATTGACTGCATTTAAAACCTGCTTACTCTCTCCAGGGTGCCTACTTCACAGTTGTGACATCACTGGGCACTCCACCACACTGACCTTGCCACTTTGTCACTGCTCATCAACCACTTCATGGCCTCTCTGGCCATCTTCACCCAGGCCTGACCTTCACAGGTGTGGCAGAGAGTTTACTTTCATTCTGATAGGTTGTTTCCTGGTTCTGATTGGTGAGTGTCAAGCACCCAGGCCACACCGGTTGTTGAGAATTTCCAATATCAGTGCTTTACTAGTCTAAACTCTCATTTCTCTGCCCCTTGCTCTCTTTGCAGGACTCACCTGTCAAAAATCTATTGATTGAATCCAGCTGCCTAACTAGCCCTCCATCCAACTCTGCTATTTTTTCTGAAGTCAAAATTTACATCTTCCCCTGCCATTGTCCTTTTTAGTAAATTGCAAATGAGAAGCTGAAGGTGCCTACTTCAAAACACAAAAACCTAACAGGACCTTCCCTCTCAAGATGTTTACAGTACTACACAGGAATCCCACTACATTCCCCAAGACAATTCTCCCACACTCCTTAATATCTACTTTATAATTTTCCCTCTCCATTCAATCAATAGTATATCTGCAAATGACTTGTTTCTTATTTCACTGAGAAAAAGAGCCTATTACATGAAAACTTCTTTGTCCTCCTTCTACCACTTTTACTGTTTCCCACTTGAATATTCATGTATTCTACCTTATTTCTGGTTACTATGAATGAACTGTGGCAACTTCTACTTAAAGCCAACCTCTTCACCTAGGCAATGGATCCCATCCTATACTGTTTCTTCAAGGTACTGCTTCTTTGATTATTCTTTCTTTCTCTTGCATCATCAAATTTCCCCCTCTATTGGATCATTCTTATCAATATATAAAAAAGCTCTGATAGCTTCCCTTGATTCTACATGCTCCTTCAGCTATTTGCCATATATATATCAGTTCTGTTTTGCAGCAAAAAGTTCCCAATATAGTAGTTTATAATCATTGCCACCACTTCCTTATCTCCCTTTCTTTCTTGAACATGATCAGAACAGACTTTCAGCCTCACCAATAAACAAGAAACATTCTTTTTAGGTACAAGTGATCTTCTATAGCCCAAGCCTTTTCTCATGAACGTCCTGCTCCACCTCTCCACTTGGATGTTTTATAAGCATCATGGACACAGCATGTCCAGAATAGAATTATTTTATCTCCTGTTATCATCAAACCTGCTCCTCCCAGACTATTCCCCAATTTTTCAATCCAATATCTTTCAAGGCATCCCTGATACCTCATCTCTCAAACCCTACAGTCTATCCATAAGAAAATCCTGCTGTTTCTACCTTCAAACTAAACCTAGAATCTTAGTACCTCTCACCACCTCCACCAATATCACCATCAACATTCACTTGAATTATTGCAGTGGCACCTTAGTTTTTCACTTGCCTCTACTCTTGTCACTTTCCAGTCCATGCCTTATGTAGTGTCCAGACTATTACTTATATTATGTAAATCTGAACAAGTCACTCACCAGCTCATCATACTCAAATGCTTCCAATCACACTAAGAATACAATCCAAAGTCCTTGCTCTGGCCTTCAGTATTCCATATGATCTGGTCCTGGCTACTTCTTTGAACTTATCTCCTACACTTATACCTCATTCATTCCATTTCCTCCACTCTGGCCTCCTTGCCGTTCTTCCAGTCCACCAGCACACTATTGGTCTTAGACTCTTTGCACTTTCTGGTACCTCCACCTAGAAATCTCCTTCCCCACATCACACTCCTTCACTTCCCTCAATAACCAAATATCACTACCTCAGAAAGAACTCCCTTGACCGCTTTATACTGTTCTCACCCATTTTGTTTTACTTCATAGCATTTCACTTCCTGACTCTGAATTGCAATTCATTAGAGGATAGGTTTTTAAAAATCTGTTTTTAATGATGTCAATGACTTTGTTTAGTCACTGGAATATCCCCACTACCTTGAATTGTGCCTAGTATATAGTAGAAATTCAATTCAAAAATAATGAATGAATGAGCTTCAGTGGTCCAAATAACCCCTTGGTCTGTTTCAGTTCTAAATCTTTGATTTTATGACATGAGGGAAATAAATGCAAACTGTTTTACTGCTTTAATTCTCCTTATCTTTATTCAGAATTGAAAATGTCACAATTTCAAAATGACTTCTAAGCATATGATTTTAAGGATTTAGTAAATTTAGTAAAAATGGCTCAAATAAGCACAATATAAGAGGTTTCGTAAAAAAAAATAAAAACAGCACTACTTCAGCTAACACTTCATGTTGCCTTTTTCTAAAAGTCTCAGAAAATCAAAATTTAATTAAATCTGTGCCTTTCTCCTTGACCATTGTCAGCCATCATATAAAGGCCACCTTGATATCAAGACTTTTTGACTCAAATTATTGCACAGAGTGAAAACATGATGTATGAAACTAAAAAAAAGCACAGGCTTTTAGAACTCGACAGTTGTAGTTTCTAATCCCAGTATCACCACCACCAAATCATTCAGAGAATATTGCTTAAACTCTTTATTTTTTACTTTCATAATGTTGTAAAAATGGGGGACATGATATTTACCTTTTAAAACAATTGGGATATTTAAATAAAACAATGTATATAAAACATCTGCTATAAAATGTTTCTTCAATGAATGTGATTTTCTACCTTCCTCCATTGCTGTGCCCTTCACTTGGGCTCTAAGCCTGAGGCTTTTCTTCCTTGCTGGACTGCTGATGCTGCTGCCTGGACTTACACTACCCCTGTGCTGGACCTCCAACCCACCAGTACAGTCTGTCCAAATAAAAGCCTGGACCTTTAGCTACTCAACCACCTCAATATCCTCAGAATTAAAATGTTCACCTTCAAGTCAAGGGTTGGGTGATTTTTTTAACACATTAGTATAAATGTTAAAATGCCAGTATGCACAATGTTTGCAACCCTTTTCTAGTTGGGTTTGTGTGCGTGTGTTTTCCTGCTAAATGTTCAATGTGCTTAAAAGGTCCCTCAAGGGTTGTTTCTGCACTCTGTGCAGCTTCATCTCATTCTGTGCTCACTCCCTAACTCTGAATTCCAGTCTCATTGGATTTATTCAGATTCCAAAGTCTAAAGGCCCCTTAAACTTGCTCTTCCTGATGTCTTACTTTTTTCCGCTTGTTCTAGTTTGCTAGCTGCTGGAATGCAACACACCAGAGACAGATTGGCTTTTAATAAAAGGGGATTTATTTTGTTGGTTCTTCAGAGGAAAGGCAGCTAACTTTCCACTGAGGTTCTTTCTTACGTGGAAGGCACAGGATGGTCTCTGCTGGTCTTCTCTCCAGGCCCCTGGGTTCCAACAACTTTCCCCGGGGTGATTTCTTTCTCCATCTCCAAGGGCCTGGGCTGAGCTGCAAGTGCTGAGATGAGGAATGCCGAGCTGCTAGGCTGTGCTACGTTGCGATCTCTCATTTAAGCACCAGCCAATTAAGTCAAATGTCACTCATTGCAGCAGACACGCCTCCTAGCCGACTGCAGATGTAATTGGCAACAGATGAGGTTCACGTACCATTGGCTTATGTCCGCAGCAACAAGATTAGGTATGCTCACCTGGCCAAGTTGACAACTGAATCTAACACACCGCCTCACCCTATCTCTCTCCTAATTATGTCTATTCATCTCCTCATCTCTCAGCTTAAATGTTCCCTCCTCAGAGAAAGCATCCCTGACTTCTCCCATCTTCAACTCATCACTGACTTCCTTGCTCTGTATCTTTACAGTATTTAAGAGATGTTTAAGTGCTCACTTGTATTTGTACCATCATCTGATAAATTTATAATTCTCAATCATTTTATTTTTCAAGCCCCATGAAGCAGGAATCATATTTAATTTCACTCACCATTGTACTTTGAGCACTTAGCACACAGCCTGGCACATAGTAGATGTTTAATAAATATTTGAATGAATAAATGCATATGAATGGTATGCAAAGAAATATAACCTTGATTCAAAATTAAAATTCTTACACACAGAATTCATTATCTTTTTTCTTTTTCTAAATGTTAATTGCTTTAGTGGAACCCCCTCTTGCAAAATTCTGAGTTTCACTGGAAAAACTAAAGAAGCCACTATCCCCTGGTCATTCATTAATTTCATCTTTTATTTCTATCGCAAGTCTTATTCTACGTTAGACATCAAAGATGTAAGGATGGTTAGCCTAGTAGCACAAATTCTACTCTTATTTGAGCTTCTATTTCCTTCTTCGGTTGAATATTATGGACTTTAGATTTATCACCAGGGATTACAGCTACTGATAATTAAAATCACACACTGAACATAGTTCTTCTTTAGAATACGTATAGAAGGGAAAAACAAGTATATAAAGTAGTTAATACTGGTCATGCTGGCAATGGAGATTTTAATGGATTCCACTAGAAGTGTGACATTGCCATCTAAATTTCTCAAATATATTTTATTAGTAAAAATAAGGTGGCATCACTGGCCATACTCTAGAGCAACTACAACTCTGCTCTCTTCATAAATGATCTTCCATGTAATAAAAAAAAATATCCAACTATCATCCACTGAATATGACTAAGGATTGGTAGTCAATTAGTAGTAACAGAAAAAAGTATCCTAATTTCAGAAAGAAAATAGGATCAGTGCATGACAAGTACAATGGAAAAAGAACCCATAATCTTAGCCATGTGGTTTTATTCTGCAATCTCTTCGTAATCACTTCTTATTGTCATTAAAGTCCATGGGGAGAAACTTCTTCATTATTAACAGAGACACTCAGCAAGCAGTAACCTGAATTTTTTGGAACTCTTTATATAGAGAGTGTTTTCTTCTGTGCTTTTGAAGTTGCCCACAAGAGTTATGTCGTTGCTTATAACCAAGGAAACCGCAGGAAACTTGGTTGCTAGGAAACCACTGAATTGTCTTGATGAAGATCACCATAGTAGGCTTGGCTTGAATAGAACAGATGCTAGGAAATAAAATTATGAAGTTATAGCTACTTTTTATAAAAGCCTGGGATGCCTCTTTAATTGCCAGTTGAGTCTTTTCACCTAAGAGAAACTGTTTGTCATCTCTGAAAGGCCAACACACAGGTGGAACAAGGCCACGATGGGGTGCTGCCAGGGGCTGATGGGAAGGGGCCTTGCGACAGCGTGTGAGGTGAGGCTCCAGTGCACATGTTCTTCCTTTTTCCCAATTAATTGGACTACCTAGGGAAAGGGTGTGGTGACCGCTACTGTCACCTCAACTGAGGAATAGATTTTAAAGAGAACTCATTTGTAATTAAATAGTTGCAGTCCCATGACTTCCCAGGTTTTCTAGTTTCCTTCATGCAGAATAAAATGCCTGTGCATCCTTTCTGAATCCTTTTAAATGTTTTTAAATGATGGGTTTCATGGTATCTATCCATCTGTCTGTATACATACATGCATACATACATACATACGTGCATACACACAAACGTATACATTGATTTTGCCATACAAGGTTTTAGTGAACTTGTGAAAATTTGTTCCTCTGAGTTGTTGTACTATTATGGCACCTATCAATATAAGAACAGTGTAATAGCTAAACTTGGTCAAGCTCCTAAATGATCCAATGTGGTTTATCTTTTAGAATACAGAGTCACACAAAGCTCTGCTCAAACATCAGATCTGCCCTCCATGGTACATTATTGACATATCTATTAAACTACCTAAATGTACAAGAATCTAATTATATTTCCAGCCTGTACCAGCCTAGAAGAAATAGACTTTATTGGCTGACCATATTGCCACAGGAAGCAATACTTCTTTTATCTGCCTGAAACTTAACTCTCAAGGTAATCTCTTCTCTATACTATTACAGAACTACATTTGCCTTACTTCTGCCTTTCCTTAGTTCAATCCTCTAGAACAGAATTCTTTTTCTTTTATTTCTATATTCACCACAGTCATTTTGTCCCCCAAGTTCTCATCCTTTCCACAATAACACCCAATTTTCATTTTCAAAATGAAGTTATGAAATATAAATCCTATCACCCATTCCTCTAATTTCTTAGTGTTAAACTTATTATTCAGAGAGTCAAAGGAGTACTGGAAGACTTTACATAAATGGATTCAGATTTTCACTTGATATTCGAATGTGTAAAGTCTGCGATAAATTTTATCCTGTAGGCATTGTGGACCAATGGAGAGTTTTAAAGAAAGGGGGTAGCATACCTGGATAATCAGATCCTGGTAGAAAGCTAACACTCTGATGGTAGAATGATATAAGTTTTCAGGTAGGATTATACAGGAAGCAAAGAGAACAGTTAAGAAACTATTTGTGTACTTTAAAACACACAGAACAATACCTCTTTAAAAAGTTCTATATTCTCATGGATAAGATGAGGATTTGGGATGATTGCAAGGTGAATTATCCATACTACACTACTGAAGGACAGTGCATTATTAAACAGAGATCTCTGAGAAGTTCTAAGTTGGCATGACTACCTTTACCGTGTGCGGTCTTTCTCATTTTTAGTAACAGCTCAGTTAACATAAGGATCACGTGTTCAAAAAATCTAAATACAACACAAGTCTGAGAGGGATAACCACTACAAGGTAACACAAAATCAATATGTAAAAATGAACAACTGTCTAAAAAGATGGATTGAGATTGTAATAACAGCTACAATATAGCAAATGGCTACTATAAGGTACTTCATATACCGAGCCTCTCAGAGATCTGGTGAACTCAACATCATTACTCCCATCTCAAAGATGAAGAAACTGGGCTAGTAAGTGAGAGAGGCAGGACTTGAATCCGAGTCAATACGTCTATCAGTTGTGTACTATTCAGCGGCTTAATATAGCAAATTTTATTTTTCACACAAATTACATGTCTAACATGGATCATATGGGGGAACTGTGTAAAGCATAGTCACTCAGGAACCCTGTCTGGGAGAGGCCCCATCTCCAAGGCTGCAGAGACAGAAGAAGGAAATGCAATGAATCCCAAAGTAACTCGTAAAGCTTCTGTCTGGAAGCAGCCTGGCCTTTCTAACTTATGAAGGGATGGGGGATACAATCTTTCTGTATTCCAGGCAGAAGAGGAGAACTGAAACATTTGTGAAAAACTGCAATGCTATTAGGTTCCAAAGTCCAAGTTCTCTCCATTTCACCTTATTGAATAGTGTAGAGACTCAAGGCCCAGGCATCCCTCCATATGAAGAAGTTACATGTAGCTGCCTACAATGAACAGAACAGAAATTAAAGGTCATCAGATCTCCTCAGCTTTCCACCTGACAGGGAAGAATATACAGATGGTGTGCCACTTTGGAGCTATTATGTACCCCAGAAAAGCCAGTGTTTTAATCCTGATCCAATCTTGTGGGGGTAGCTGTTTCTTTAATCCTCATTCAATATTGCTGGGTGGGGGTCTTTTTTTTAATTGTTTCCATGGAGATGTAACCCATCTAATTGTGGGTGGTAACTTTTGATTAGATTGTTTCCATGGAGTCTCCACTCATTTTAGGTGGAGTTGTTTACTGGAGCCCTTTAAGAGAGATCAGTTTTGGAAAAATCTCAGAGCCAACAGAACCAGCAGCGCTCACACAGACCAGGACCTTTGGAGATGCCGAAGGAAGGTGGCCCCAGGGAAGCCTTATGAAACGAGGAAAGAAAGCTAGCAGGCATCACTGTGTGCCTTTCCAGCTGAGAGAGGTGTCCAGAACCCAAAGGCCTCAGCAGATGCCAGTCATGTGACTTCCCAGATGAGAGATCTGTTCCAGATGGCATCAGCATTTCTTGAGTGAAGTTAACCTTTTGTTAGTGCCTTAATTTGGACATTTTCACAGCTTTAGAACTGTAAACTTGCAACTTAATAAATTCCCCTTTTTAAAAGCCATTCCATTTCTGGTATATTGCATTCCAGCAGCTTACAAACTAAAACAGATGGTATCATAAACAAAGCACTGAAATACCCCTCCCTTGAACACTGTTGCTAATAATCCTCCAAACCCTCTGTTCTCACACCCTTGGCCTAAACCCTAATGAGCCCTTGCCCTCACTGCCCCTTTTGCAGTGTGCTGACCTCCTCCATCATGAAAATTTTCTCCTGTTTGTCAGTCCCAATAAAATTCACATCTAGTTCTGTGCCTGACATATTCTTTGGTCTTAAGGCTATACAGACATGAACTCTTCAAACGCTGGGTTAGAACAATTGGTGAGCCAGCCAGGAGACCAAAGAGCCACTAGCTATAGTAGGCATGACTCTTGGGAAGGGAGGATCCATAGGGGAAGTCCTAAGTTGGCCTCTGTTGTACACATGGGGAGGTGGTTGCCCTACTGGATGAATGGGAACTGCCACAAGAGTATGGAGATGCCCTGAAACCTCTGGCAGGCTGGCCAACTGTTTTGCAACTGTTACTAAATTTGAGTAAGAAGAAAGGAGACTTCCAAACAGCAGTGGCCATATTATGGCTCCTGTTATAAACCCTGTGAATGACCACCAAGACAGAACAAGTAGCGAAAGCTACTGTGTGCCATTTAGAAGAGGTTTGGGAAGCAAAGGATAAAGTAATACCACCTTTGTATGCAGCAGTTCCAAAGTTTGATCACTTTGTTTCAGATTTAACTAATGCTTCTTTTAGTATTCCCTTAAATAAGTCCAGTCAACCTGCTTTAGCCTTCACCTGAGAAGGAGAACAAAGGATTTTCACCATGCTCCCACAAGGCTATTTACATAGCTCAACCGTCTGCCATGGTTTTGTGACAAAGGATTTGGCTAAGTTGAAAAGTCTATTTCATTATATTGATGATGTCAGGTTAACCAGTAGCTCTCTTTTAGAGCTAAAAGAAGCCTCAGGCTCATTGTTATTTTACCATGAGAGTTGGAGATGGATAATTAATAGTGAAAGACTGCAATGCTTTGACTGCTTTGTCAAATTCTGAGGTGTGATACGGTTGGATAAGTCAAAAATTATTCCTTCTGCAGTAATTGATAAGGTATAAGATTTCCAATGCTACATACACCAAAACAAAGATGCCCAGTCACCTTGAAAAACAGCCATCCTTATTCAGGGGTGAATAACTGACACAGTTTCTAAGCCATGCTCTGGCAGTGCCCATTGGAGCATGCTGGCCAAATGGAAAGCCTACCTGCTACAGTACAGCATTTTCAATATCAGCTCTCTAAGTGCAGAAATGCATGAGATTCTCAGACCAATGTCCTATATAGAAAATTCAACAGCTAAAGTCACTTTACCTAGAATAGCTATGAAACACCCACTCAGAAGGCCTGGGTATCATTCCCAAGTCTGCTTGGTATACTGATGGGTCCACTAGTGGGCAGCTTCCCACTAGTGGACAGCTGCTTTATAGCCTAAAAGAGGAAATAATATACTTGATTGTTGCCTATGCCTCAGACCATACAAATTGCAGATAATGAAGTCCTTTGGCCTTAGTGCTGGCTGATGCAGTCATGCTGGCTGGAAATCTTAAGCCTATGGGAAAGAGGAGTCATCCAAAATATTATAATCTGATGTAAAAAAAATACATGTTAACATTTTTATCACCAATATGGGGCAGCCTATTCCCATAAGAACCTTATGCATGACTATGTAGACCCTTCTTATGCCCAAATTAACAACGGATGTAATGGTGGAGGACTCTTGACATTTGCAGGGAGAGAATATCTGGTATTTAAAAACTCCCCATTATGGTCCTCTGCCTGGTACCTTGTTGTCAACCTATGTAACTTTAGCATGTATATTTTTAGATCTGCAGGAATTACCCTTCATTGTTCCCCATAAACATCTTTCTTTTCACTCATAGTGCCCTAGCAAACACCTTCCTAACGTGGTCTTCAGTGGTAACTCATACCCACAATCAAACCCAATGTTGAGCTTGCATAGACTTACCATCTTCAGGCACTACCAGCCTTCCTTTAGACTGTGACCCCTATGAAGTGGACTACATGGAATACCCTGTTGGCCAGGGGAATTCAACACATTGGAAAATATGAAGGAGAATTTTCCATGTATAGGATATTATATGTGGGTCACCTCTATGTCCCTGCTATTTCATATAACTATTTACCTCACGCTCCTAGTAATTGGGAAATTATTTAAATCTTTCTTGGCCACATGGCGGCATATCTTTGTGGGGTTGTTATCTCTGTGTGAGGAAATTCCTAGTTTTCTATTGTCTCTTGTACCATTGTTGTAGAATATGGATTCAATGTCTGTCCTATGTCCAATGTAGCCTGTTGTGTGGGTGGATTGTAGAGAGCCAGGTGCCAGGCTCTCCCTCCAAATTAAGAATGCTACTTCATGTAGCTGCCTACCATGTCCAGTACAGAAATTAAAGATCATCAGATATCCTCAGGTAGGGGAGCAGGAAGCAGGTCCAGGCGGTATGGTAAACAAGGCTTTGAAACTTTCCTACCTTGATTGCTGTTGATAACAAATTTCCAGATCCCTGTGTCATGAGACTCTGCTGGAACTCTGCTCTCACACCCTTGTCCAATACCCTCATAAGCCCTTATGCTCCCTGCCCCTTTTGCAGAGCATTAACTTCCATTTCCTGACTGGCCACCATCATTAAAATTCTTTTCCTGTTCATAAGTCCCAACAAAATTCATGTCTTACTCTGTGTTTGACTTGCATTAAGGTCAGCTGCATTAAGCTGAGGTCTTCAAGAGCTGGTTGGAACAGACAGTCAACACTACGACACTGAAATGAGATAAATGAGTAGAACCTCCACTTCATTTATGCTGCAAAAGTACAGAATTACAGGCACAGGTTATAGTAGATTTGAACCAGCAGCAGAATAGGTAAAAATGCTTAAGAATTATTATAGTAGAACTTCTAGATAAGCCATCTGTGCAATGAAGCTGCATGAATAGTTTATATTAATAGAGCTATAAAGTCATGACTCAGACCAATAATAAGTTACCACACTCTCAAATCCACACCTCCTGTTCAAACTTTCTTCCTGAGCTCCAGGTTTCTTTATATAACTAAATTATTAGCCATATATGCTTCAGCATCCATAACTACTTGAACCACACTGTTCCAAAACCAAATTATTAACTTCTTATCCTTAAAAAGAAAAGCAAATAACCTTTTCCTCATACAGGTCTTATCGGAGACGATAAAACATCAGTCAACTCCCTAGTTAGACACCTCAGCCTCATTATGTTCTCTCCTGTCCTCTGCTTGAACATCCAGGCATCAAGATCAGTTGATCTTTGATCAGCAATGTTTCTCCCTCCCAAGTGCCTTAACCCAAGTTGAGGCTCTCCTCAGCTCTTTTTTGTAAATAATGGAATTGCCTCTTAACTGCTGTTCTAATTTGCTAGCTGCCAAAATGCAATATACCAGAAACGGAATGGCTTTTTTAAAGGGGAATTTAGTAAGTTGCTAGTTTACAGTTCTAAGGCCGAGAAAATGTCTGAATTAAAGCAAGTCTATAGAAATGTCCAATCAAAGGCATCCAGGGAGAAATGCCTTGTTCAAGAAGGCCGATGAAGTTCAGGGTTTCTCTCTCAAGTGAGAAGGCACATGGCCAACACAGTCACAGTTTCTCTCTTGGTTGGGAACACATGGCGAGCAAGGTGTCATCTGCTAGCCTTCTCTCCTGGCTTCCTGTTTCATGAAGCTTCCCGGGAGGCGTTTTCCTTCTTCATCTCCAAAAGTCACTGGCTCGTGGACTCTCTGTTTCTTGTGGTTATGTCATTCTTCTCTGCTCTCTCTGAATCTCTAGCTATCTCCAAAATGTGTCCTCTATTATAGGATTCCAGTAAACCAATCAAGACCCACCCAAATGCCTCCCCTAATTCACCTTAACAACCACTCTTGATTGGGTTACATCTCCAGGGAGATGATCTAATTACAGATTCAAACATACAATATTGAATAGAGATTATTCTACCACGACAAAATGGGATTTTGATTAAAACATGGCATTTCTAGGGTCCATACATCCTTTCAGACCAGCACAACTGCTCTCCCTGCTTCCAGTTTGGCCTACTGCAAATCATTTTGTACATTTCTTCCAAAATAATCTTTCTAATAGGATTTAAACAAATATTTCTTCCCTACTCAATCCACTGAATGCCGTATCATTGGCCAAAGAACAAAGTTCAAGGCCAGCCATGTGGAATATAAGGCCCTTCACAATTTGGATTTCCCTTCTACCCCCAGTTGAGAGGTGCTAAACTACCAGCTATTGTATGAACATAAAAATACTTTGCTTTTCCACGACAAAAACATCAGGACATATGCAGCACCTTACCCAACATGAAAGCATTTTCCTCATAGGTTGATGAATTTCCCATGGATCCTTCAAAATCTAACTCAAATACCATTCTTCACTCTTCAAACACTTCTAATATTATCCTTATCACATTGTATTGGAATCATTTCTTTCCAAATTGATCTCTTCTTCTAAACTGAATCTTGTGGTAAGAATTCATAGCCCTAAAACTTAACATGGGCCCTAAAGCTTTGGGAGAATTAAGATAGAAGTGGAGAAGATGAGCTGGAGAATGAAATCCAGCTAGTTGGATGGAACTAATGGTGAAGTTTGAAAACACCAAACCCCAGGATCAAAATACTGTGCAAGTTTCACTGTTGATCTTAAAAATTAAGCTATAAAAAGACAAGCAAAATGTATTTATTAAAAGTTTTAATAAGTAAAATGCTATCAGTCTGATCACAGTGGAAACACTAATTAGAACTCCTTAATGATATAAGAAAATAAACTTGAGACTGTGGGATCTCAGGAAGGAAAAGAGTGGTTCAGAAAGCAGATCACAGTGAACTGTTGGCCTTAATTCAAAACTCAACTAAGCCTTTACTATATTGTACCTATAATTTCCTTTATTAAAATCTCAGGTAGCAAAGAGCCAAAATATTAACATCACACCTGACTTCATGTTCCTTGAGGAATCTTAAATTAGCTCAAAGGAAAATGTTTCCCTTGAGAGCTCTTCTGGCTTTTTATACTCACATATTGTAACTATTATATGAGACCAAAGCAAGATGCTTTAAAAGAAAAACATTCCATAAATGCGAGAGGGGTGTTTAATTTGCTGTTTTCCCTTCACAGAAGAGAGGCACCGAACCCCACTGAGCTGATAAAATAAGTTCAGTGAATCCCTATAGTGACGGTAGCATTAGTAGTGAGATTGCATTGATTTTGGATTGCAGAAGGCTGGGTAGGTTTCATTATTGAAGTTGCCTGATTACTTGAGCTTAAACCTTTTCTCCAATTCCCTTCTTGCTCTATTTAAAATCACTGTAACAAACAAATGAAACAATAACACAACAAGCAAGCAGCGTGGGCTGAGCTTGTCGTCACCAACAACAGCTGCCGAAACTTGCAGTCAAAACACCTATTTTTGAGGCTAAAACAGAGCTTGTCATGAGTCTGCCAAGAAATGCACACTATATGCCCTGAAACTTTGTGCTTCGTGCTTGCAAAAATCAATCCAGAAGTCAGAAGATGCTGGAGTCAGGGTGCCCGGCCGCTCTGCTTATTATGGCAATCTCTCTGCCGCCATATTCTACTTTCATCTGCTGCCAGGCTATTATTTCCCTAGCTGCATGTAGAACCACTCTAGATTTCCCTTATCCCAAAATAAAACCTCTCAGATGCTCTAAGAGCTCCTTCACATGAAGGTAAATGGCAGGATGTGCTGCTAGGTCATAATAAAACTTGCCCTTCATTAAATTTGTACTTTCTCCCATTATTAAGAAGACTTATAAATTTCCCTGTCTGCACTTCTCTCATAAAAATCCCATTTTAATTCAATGACTTCTTCCAAGGCACTTCATCCTTCCATGATTTGTAAAAAAAAAAGTCTAATTTTTTTAGATTTATCTACATTGTTAGATGAATCTAATTCTTTTCATCTCACTAAAATTGTTCATTGTCCAATGCCAGATCCAAGTCAAAGTGCAGATACTTATACCTAAAACCTGTAGGTTCAACACCACCAAGCCCTTAATTCCTTGGCTCTCCAAGTTTAGTCTGCATGAGACTCTCCCAGCTGAGTGTGGAGGTGGGAGGGATTGAGGGGGAGAGGTTGTTAAACATGCAGCTGTGCCAGTGTGTATGGATTCAGTAGGTCCCTGGTGAGGCGCAGAGGTTTGCATATCAACAAGCACCCCTGGTGACTTCTGTCTGACACACTGAGAACTACTAAGCTAAAGAGAACACAGCCCAGCAGGAGGTATATTTAGAGCCCCATCCTCGCTGATCCTAAAATTTGGTGTATCCTGACTGAGCAGACCTGCTCACCTAAGTCCATCAAACTAATTCCATGCTGTCCACCATTTCTGCCCTAACTCTGTGTATATGGCTGGGCATTGGCTTTTTGACTAGTATGCTCGCTTTCAGCCCAAACAAGAACTGTACTCACAACATCTGTCCAACTTGGCTGGGACTTAGAACCTCTGACTAGTTTCCATCAAGGAGACGCACTCTAGCCCCAGCTACAGGTTAAATTCCTACCAAAACCTAAATAGACCCCCAGCAAAATGAAGAGACCACCATGTACTTGAAGAAGGACTGTACAAACAGACCAGATCACCATCTTCCAACATCTGATCCCCCTGGATGCCGTGCTATCCCCCCCACTTCCATATCTGAGTCCCCTCAATAAAAGTTAATAGACCCCCTAGAGTATGGTTTGTACCAGCACTTTCTTTGAGAGTCAATTCCTCACCGATTCCCCTGGATGACTTTCCAAGTGGTTTAAACTACAGCTTTTACCGTGCTCCTATTTAAAGAATTGTTCTCACTGTATTTCACTTTGTTGGTGTGATGTCATTGGCTAGACTGAGGGTCATTATAAGAAAGATTCCTAGGAAACTCTTTATTGTACCTACTGTAATTATGTTAGCAAGGATTTTGTTCTCTCTTTACCCAATTTCCTCTTAATGAGAACCCTAGGAGAGAAATTCCCATCGGTCTTGATACCAGAAGTAGTTTTACTGCTCATAAACAATTTATTTGTTTTTCATTTATCACATGGACACTGAATTTGTTAGACAGAAGGCTTTCATGTTTGCTTTTGATTATCAAAAAGTAGATCCTGACTCTAGCATGATGGTATATGTTTTAAGTCACATTTCCAACAACATTGTGCCAATTTTCTTTTCTTTTTTCTTTCATCCCAATGTATACTCTCCAATCTTATTCCACATATATCCTGTAAGCTATATTAATTTTTTTTTAATTTAATTAAGACTGACTTTTGTCTTTTTCCTGCCTTACCCATGTGGACAAAAACTAAATTAGAGGCTAAGGCTGAGAAATAATCCTGTCAACAAGCATGTATTACATGAGCACCTGAAACTCAGAAAAAAGTGCAACTGATTTGAAGGATTATGTAGTAAAATAGAGAGAACTCTTGCCCTTAAAGTACCTACGATGTAGTTGGGAAAAGAAAACTGGCATGTATAGTCTAATAGAACACGATGCAAGCATAAAGAAGAAACAAGGTGTTAGTGGTAGTTACTATTGTGTGAGTTCAAAGATGAGGGAAATCGGTGAAGCCAGGAAGAGCCAGAAGTTTTCCAAAAGAGATAGGATTTTAGCTAGAATTTCAGGCATGGAGAAAATTCAAGGATTTACATAGACAAGAATGGGGAAGGAAGACATGCAGGGCCAAATGAACAGCAGAGAATAAGGACCCATTGACAAGAATAAGATTGTTTAGGTTAAACAGACGTGGATTTGGATCCCAGCTGGGTCATAGAAAGATTCCTTAACCCGATACCTTAACAACTCAGAATCTCTTTTCCTCATTTGTAAATCAGAATAATAATACCTATGGAGAGCCTTGCTTTTATAGAAATTAGACATTAAAACAGCTAGCCCAATGCCTAGCACATCTTAAACACCCTAAAAATTCACCATTTCTATGACAAGCGATGGGTCTGGGGTGGGACTTCATGTCACCAGCATGTAGATCCCATCCTTACTGGAGCATCTTCTGTGCCCTGAAGAGAAGTGGAAAACATGATTATATAGTCAGCGGGGGGTGGGGGGTGGAGAGACAAATGGTGGGTGGTCTTGAAAGTTGGGTAGATAACTTTGGACTTGACAGAAGAGGAAGGAGTTAGCTATTTAAAGTTACTTGACGGGGCAGTGACATGATGAAAACAGTGTTTAAAGAAGATGAACGTGGTGGTAGAGAAAGAGAATTGAGGAGAAAATTCTACAGGCATGGACACCAACTAAAGGGCTGCTCTGATAATAGGCACAAAGTGACAAGGTACAGGATGAGGGCGGCACAGAGGACTGCAGAGACATACTTTAAATAAAGTATTTCTTCACTTCCTTTGGAAGGATTCTGTGACTATATTGAGGTGAAGAATGAGTCAAAGGTCAAGCTTTCTCATAGTAATTGTCCTGCTATTGTCTGTCCGCTTTCCCACCAAACTCTGAACTACATAAGGGAAAACACCATTCCCATCTTGTTCCCCAGAACCTAGCATAATATTTCAAGCATAGTAGATATTCATAAGTATTTTTAATGAATTCCATTCATAAATAATGAGTTGAATGAATTTTATCCATGGAAAATGAATTGAATGAATAAATGAGTACCATCAATGACTACCACTGAAAAGAATAGTGAATATTTATTGAGCATTTTCTATTGAGCACTTCGTAAACACTTTACATGAATTATCTTAATTCTAACAGAAGTCCTATACAGTAGGTATTGTTATTATCTCCACTTAAAACTGAGAAAATTGATGCACAACAAATTTAGGTAATTTACTGAAGATGATTTGCCTAGAAAACAGCAGACCCAGGACTCAAACCTATAATATCTGATGCCAGAGCCTATACAGTAGCTCAAGGGAGTGGAATGGGTCTTGGAAAAACAGAAAGTAGTAATGAAAGAAAAAGACAAATAGTGGAAACGAGTAATATTTAGATACCTGGCACTTTATAATCCTTTTATAGTTTCAATTTCATAAGTAGACATTTGCTTGAGCTTAAATTGATCTCCTACTGTGGATAATTAAGGTGCCCTGGAAGAGGGAAAAAGTAGATTTCCTGTTCTTAGAGATATGACAATTGAAAAGTAAAATAAGCATAAAAGACAACAGCAAACATCTACAAAGCAGCACTTGATTAACGTTGAGATGAGGCTTCAGGTTAAGAATTTTTAGGATTTGGGGAGGGACTGCATGCTCTGGTATTCCTTTGCTCCTCTGGTTTATTTTCATATTCTTTTCTGCACACGCACTTCAAATTCATGTCCAATATTCTCTCCAATAAGTGTATGCAAAATATATTAGCTCATTTCAAAAACAGCTTACGAGAAGCCCCCTCTCCAGGCTTCTGATGACCCTTTGGAATGGACCACTTATGAAGTGAGCACATGCCACTTTAGCAGGGAAGATGGTGTTTCTGCAAATCCAGGGTATTTTCAGCTATGCGCGCGCACACACACACACACACACACACACACACACACACACACACTTTCCACTCCCAAGTAGAATGTTTCTGTGATAAAGAATTTCACTTGAATTAAATGCTGAACTTACTACATTAAAACAGTTCTGTGAAGTGTTTTAGAGAGCTCTATGCTTTAAAAATCATAGTCCTTGCCTTTGAAGAGCCACCAAAGATCAAATATATGCACAGGAAAAAATACATAGATGAAAATAAGGCAAAATATATTTCCCCATTTCCCAGAAAGCAGAGGGAAATCTCCAGCCCCCGGCCCCAGCCCCACAAACAGTCATTGTAAAATGTGAATGTTTTAAAATATGTACTTTATGGGCTTCTGCTTCTTTAATGAGGATGTGCTGAATATATAATTTATCTTTAGATCAGAGAGTTGGGTCGCACATCAGAATCAGCTGGAGAACTTGTATGTAAAATACCAATTTCCTGAGCTCCCCGTATGAATTGAATTAGACTCTCTGAAGTTGGGGCCAAAAACAATCTTTCTTTTTTTAAGCGCCTCGGATGACTAGAGTGCGAAACCAGGATTAAGAACCATTACTAGAGACTATGACTCAGAGGCATATTTATGAATATCAGTTATTTCCATATTCACCACCCATAGCTAAAGAGACTGATGCAGGAGATTTAATGAACTCTGGGGTGATGGTTTACCTGACTTAAACTGATTTTCTGGCGGGGAATGTATCTTCACCCCCGTATTACTGAGTTCTTGCTACATGTCAGGTATATTTCTCCAAGGTACACATATCCCTTATACATCAAGGATGGGCTTTTTTTAAAAACTTTTTTTATTGTATAATACAACATAAATACAAAGCAAAGAAAGAAAACAGAAACAGTTTTCAAAGCATCTTCAATAAGTAGTTACAGGACAGATTCCAGGGTTTGTCATAGGCTCCCATACAATCCTCTCAGATTTTTCCCTCTAGCTGCTCCAGAACATAGGAGGCTAGAAGGAATAGATATTTTTTTATCATCACAATCAACCTTTTTTTCTTTTTGGTGAAAAATGCCATATATACAAAAAGCAATAAGTTTCAAAGCACAGGACAACAATTAGCTGTAGAACAAATTTCAGAGTTTGGTATGGGTTACATATCCACGATTTTAGGTTTTTACTTCTAGCTGCTCTAAGGTACTGGAGACTAAAAGAAGTATCAATTTTATAAAATTCAGCAATCACATTCATTTGTTAATTCTACCTTCTCTGTATAACTTGACCATCACCTTTGATCCTTCTATCTCTTCAGGGATATTTGGGCTATGGCCATTCTTTTTCATGTTGGAAAAAGTTAGTAGTATGGGGTAGGGAGATGGAACTAGCTGATACTCTGAGAGGCTGGCCCCTCTAAGTTTCAAGACTTATCTGGTCCAGGGACCCATCTGGAGGTTGTAGGTTTCTGGAAATTTATCCTAGTGCATGGAACCTTTGTAGAATCTTATATATTGCCCTAGGTGTTCTTTAGGATCGTCTGGAATAGTTTTGGTTGGTGTTTGGCAAGCTATGATAGGTAGCAATATCTAACTGAAGCTTGCATAACAGCAACCTGCAGAGTTGCCTCTTGACCCTATTTGAACTCTTTCAGTCACTGATAGCTCATTAGTTAGCCTTGTTTTTCCCCTTTTAGTCAGGATGGCATTGTTGGTCCCACGGTGCCAGGGCCAAATTCCTCCCTGGGAGTCATCTCCCACGCCGCCAGGGAGACTTTCACCTCTGGATGTCATGTCCCACAAAGTGGGGAGGGCAATGATTTCATTTGCAGAGTTGGGCTTAGAAATTGTAAGGCCACATGTGAGCAACAGAAGAGGTCCTCCAGAAGTAACTCTTAGGCATGCCTATAAGTAAGCTAAGCTTCTCCTCTACATACATAAGCTTCACAAAAGTAAGCCTCAAGATCAAGGGCTTGGCCTTTTGATTTGGGTTTCTCTAATATCTGACACAGCATCAGGGGTTTCCCCAGTAGTAAAGTTTAATAGCTCCATATTTTATCTCAAGGATGGGCCTTTTATGTATCAGCAGCCATTCAGAGCAAACTTTTACTCCACTAGCTGAACAATGGCAGGGCAGCTAACCCTGGGTCTTGTGGTCATCCTGAATACTCAGGAACTGACTCTTCATCATTAACAAATCACACTACTTACAGGGCCTGAACCAGTCTAGAAACAAGCAAGTTCTGGAAGTGATCTCCGAATAATGAGAGAGGCTATCCTTTCTTGAATGTTTATTTTGTGCCAGGCACTGGAACAAGTGCTTTTCACATCGTTGTCTTAGTTGATGCTGACAGAAACCCTAGGAATGAGTTTTTGTTCAGAATCCAATCGTTAAAACCATCCTAGGTACCTCGAACAGAGGTGGCTTATTTGCAGAGAATTTGTTTCAGAGATATTAAATAACTGAAAGAAAAAATTGAGGATGCCGAGGTCACTCAGATAGTAATCGCAGGAAGTATCTAATACTCCTGGGCTGGAAGTGAGAGAGCAGATGTGGAGTTACAGAAAGTACAAGTTTAGGAGAGGGACCCCCACACACCTAGGACTCAGAAGGCTGAAGGGGAATGGCTAGTAATATTGAAAGAAACTGAAATATTGAGCTGTTCCTGCCCTGTGCTGTTACAGAAATGCTGATAGGAGCTGAAAAGAGAAAGGTAGTCCTTTCTTCCCACCTCTCATCCTTCAGTCTGCCACCTATTACCTCCCATTGGTGTGACCTCATTGAAACCAAGCCAACAAGTGAGTTTGGGAAATGTAGTCCACAGAAATTCATCTCTAGAACTGTGAACTATAAAGGAGGAGGATTTGGAAATGAGAGACAACAGGTAAATAAATAGCATCGTTAGGTATTATCATTTTCTCTGTTTTATAAAGCGATAGGAGAAACTGACTCGTGCAAGGTTACAGTTAGCAAGTACAGGAGATAAGATTCAGATTCAAGTTTATTACCATATCTTTGTTTATTACCACTGACCAACACTGCCTTCCATGTGGCACAGTCTTAAGATTTTCAAGCCATATTACGGTAGTTACAATCCTTAATTATAGTCAACATTTGTTGAGCATTTTCCATGTGCCAGGCTAGGATTTCGGCTAACGACTTTACATAGATTAGTTTCTTTAATCCCCACAACCAATACTATGAGGTAGTACTGGACTATTAATATCTTTGATGTTAGTATAACATGGTGATTAATCTCATATGTCACAAGGGCTCTGGACTCTCAAATAGCTGGGTTCAAATCCTATCTTTACCATTTATGAGCCTAATCAATCCTGGGTAACTTACTTAACTTTTCAGTGCTTTATTTCCCTCATCTGTAAAATGGGTTTATAAATAGTCCTTAGCTCAAATGGTATTAGAAGAATTAAATGGAATAATCATATAAGTTCCTGTAATAGTGTGTAAGCACTTGGTAAGTACTACCTACCATTATTGACCCCATTTGACAGATGGCAAATCTAAGCTCTAAGAGGTTCAGTAACTTCCTTAAGGTACAGATTATAGAGGGTACAACCAGTTTATATGTGACACACCACTGTATTCAGACCCCAGACTCCAGTTCCTTGGACACTATAGTATATTCCATCCCAGAAGTTTCATAAAGATTATTTCCAGTCATCACAACAATATTGCTATAATTATAATAAATCCTTGTGTTGCACTTAACTTATGCCAGACTCTTTTTTAAGGACTTTATACATTGTAACTCATCTAATCCTCAGAAAAATGCTAGGAGCTAGGTACTATTATTATATTCATTCTACAAATTAGGAGACTAAAGCACTGAGGTGTTAAATAATTTACCTAAGGGCACATACACAATAAGCAGAGAAATGGACTTCTTTTTTTTTTTTAATATATTTATTGACAAATCTTCACACACATCAGTCCATACACGGTGTACAGTCAACAGCTCACAATATCATTGCATAGTTGTGATCACCATGATCATTTTTAGAACATTTGCATCACTCTAGAAAAAGAAAAAAAGAAAAAATTCATACATCCCATACCCCTTACCCCTCTCCCTCATTGACCACTAGTATTTCCATCTACCCAATTTATTTTATCCCTTATCCCCCTATCATTTATTTATTTATTACCCTTTTTATTTTACTCATTTGTCCATACCCTGGATAAAAGGAGCATCAGAGACAAGATTTCCGCAATCACACAGTCACATTGTAAAAGCCATACCATTGTACAATCGTCCTCAAAATCAAGGCCCCCAGGGGCAGGCAACAGTGGCTTAGTGGCAACATTCTTGCCTGTCATGCCAGAGACCCAGGTTCGATTCCTGAAGCCTGCCCATGACAAAAAAAAAAAAAAAATCAAGACCCCCAGAACACAGCTCAACAGTTTCAGGTAATTCCCTCCAGCCACTCCAATACACCATAAACTGAAAAGGGATATCTAGATAATGCATAAAAATAAACTCCAGGAGAACCATTTGACTCTGTTTGAAATCTCTCAGTCACTGAAACTATTTAGCTTCATTTCTTTCTTTCTCCTTTTGGTCAAGAAGGGTTCCCAGTGTCTTGATGCCAGGTCTCAGAGAATCCCAGGCCCCGGAGAATCCTGGGAGTTCTATCCCACATTGTCAGGGAGATTTGCCCCCTAAGAGTCATATCCCACAAAGCAGGGAGGGCAGTGAGTTCACCTGCCAGGAAGGCTTAGAGAGAGCAACAAAAGAGGTTCTCTGAGGATGAATCTTAGGCCTAATTTTAAGTAGGCTTAGCCTATTCTTCACAGGAATAAGTTTCATAGCAGCAAATCCCAAGATTGAGGGCTCAGCCTACTGATTTGGCTGTCCCCATTGCTTGTGAGAAATTGAATATTTCCTCCTTTCTCCCCTGTCCTCCAAGGGGACTTTGCAAATACTCCTTTATTCACTGCCCAAATTACTCTTGGCTATACTGGGGCATCACACTAACCTGGACAGTCCAACAAGATCTCATGCCCTATTCAAGATTTCATGTACTTATGGCATTCAACTAAACTGACCATACAAGTTAAATTAGGTAATGCGCTACCCAAAATATAAATTTTGCACCAACTAAACATCTCTCCCTTTAATCTCTCGTAGAAGTTGAAGTTTTGACATATGGACGATATCATCCTTTACCCTGTATTCTGATCTACCACAGTTCTATCCAGATCAGCTTCATTCATATCTCTAGCCAAAGTCTGATCCCTTTTTCAACTTTTTAATCAGTTCCTGTATGGGGTAGTGCTGATTTTCATAACATCGGAGCTCTAACTGTGAGGGACCAGACTTCTTAATACACTTTCTATATTAAAATAGGTAACTATCCCATTTTTTAATAAGGCAATTAATGCTGAGAGATGTGACTCATTTAAAATCAAGCAGCAAGCTAGTAAGTAAAAAGACACCTAGTTCTTTCCAGGACTACCACCATAAGCTGCTCAGCTACTGCCTCTAAGAGAGGCTCTCTCCGTTAGCATTTGGGGCACTTGGATGTCGACCTGCTCCCCTATATGTTTTCTTTATTTCCCCATATGTTGGACTTCTTTCACTTTTTATATAAATTTTAATTTCAGAGTAGTTTAGATTTATAGAAAAATTGCACAGAAAGTAGAGAGTTCCCATATGCCCACCCACAAACATGGTTTCCTCTATTATTAATAATTATTAATACCTTGCATTATTATGTGGTACATTTTGTTACTACTGATGAACCAATATTGATAGGTATTTAGTAACTAACATCCATAGTTTCCATTAGGGCCATTCTTTGTGCGTACAGTTCTGTGGGTTTTGACAAGGGCTAACTATCATATATTGACCATCTTGGTATCATACAGAATGGTTTCGCTGCCCTAAAAATGTCCTGTGTTCTATCTGTTCATTCCTTTCCTCCACTCCATCCTCAGAACCCATGCAAGCACTGATATTTTTACTATCTCTATGGTTTTGCTTTTCCACAATGTCATATAATTGAAATTATATAGTATGTAGCCTTTTCAGACTGACATCTTCCATTTAGCAATATTTCTTTACAGTTCCTCATTGTTTTTTTCATGGTTTGATAATTCATTTCTTTATATTGTTGAGTAATATTCCACTTATGATTGTGCCACAGTTTGTTTACCCCTTCACTTATGGAGGTTATTTTGGTTGCTTTCAATTTCAGGCTATTATGAATAAAGCTGCTAAAAACATTCATGTGCAGGTTTGTGTGGATAAGTTTTCAACTCCTTTGGATAAACACATGGGAGTATAATTGCTGGGTCAAAAGGTAAGCTCATGTTTAGTTTTATAGGAAACTGCCAAGAAGTCTTCCAAAGCGCTGTACCATCTTGCATTCCCACCAGCAATGACAACTCCTGTTGCCCCACATGCTCATCAGCATTTGGTGGTGTTGGTGCTTTGGATTCTACCCACTCAAATAGCTGTGTACCTCACTGCTCTGTTAATTTGCAGTTCCTGAATGACATATGATGTTGAGCATCTTTTGTTAGTCTTATTTTCATCCATATTTCTTCTTTGATGAGATATCTGTGCAGCTTTTTATCGTTTTTTAAAAGTAGTTTGAGATATATTCGCATACCATACAATTCATCCAAAGTGGACAATCAGGGGTTTTTAGTATAATCACAGAGTTGTCCAATCATCATCACAATCAATTTTGAACATTTTCATTGCTCTAAAAAGTAAAAACCCATGCCTGTTAATACTCACTTCTCAATCCCTCTATCATTCTCCAGACCTCCATAACCACTAATCTAATTCTGTCTCTATGAGCGTATTTGTATTTATATTTTATATAAATGGAATCATATAATATGTAATACTTTGTATCTAGTGTCTTTCACTTAGCATAATATATTTTTAATTATAAATATATTTAAAATATGTTTTTAATTAAAAATAAAATAATTTTTAATTTAAAAAATAATAAATTTTTAATTAAAAAATCCAATGTTCCCATTTACCCCCCATGTTGCATTATCCCTGTTACATTAGTGTGGTGACTTTGTTACAATTAATGAAAGAATATTAAAATATTACTGTTAATCAAAATCCATAGATTACATTAGGTGTATGCTCCCATATAACACCCTATTATTAACACCTTGTAATTATGTCATACATTTGTTATAAAGAACATTCTTATATTCGTACTATTAACCTCAGTCCATCATCCACAATGGCATTCACTGTGTTATATGGTCCCATGTTTCATCTACTTTCTTTCTAGTAACATACATGCACCAAAATTTCCCCTTTCACCCACATTCACAAGCATAATTCAGCACTGCCAATCACACTCAGAATAATGGGCTACCATCACCACCATCCATTTTCAAACATTTACAATTAACCTAAATAGAAATTCTGCACAAATTAAGCATCAGCTCCCCATTCTCTACCCACATTCTATCCCCTGTAACTATATTCTAAGTTTTAACTCTGTGAGTTCATTATAATTACTTCATATTAATGAGGTCATAAAATAGTTGTCCTTTTGTGTCTGGTTTACTTCATTCAGTATTATGTCCTCCAGATTCATCCATTTTCTCACATGCATCAGGAATTCATTCCTTCTTACAGATTTATCCATTCATCAGTTGATGGATGGACACTTGGGTTGCTTCCATCTTTTGGCAATTGTGAATAATGCCACTATGAACATAGATGCGCAAATGTCAGTTCATGTTCCTGCTTTCAGTTCTTCTTAGTATATACCTAGTAACTGGATTGACAGGTCAAATGGCAGTTCTATGCTTAGCTTCCTGAGGAACCACCAAACTGCCTTTCAAAGTGGCCACACCATTCTACATTCCCACCAGCAGTGAGTAAGTGTTCCTATTTCTTTACATTCTCCCCAGCACTTGTAGTTTTCTCTCTCTCTTTCTTTTTATATAATGGCCATTCTAGTAGGTGTGAAATAATATCTCTTTGTGTCTTTGACTTACATTTCCCAAATAGCAAGTGAAGTAGAGTATCTCTTCATGTGCTTTTCAGCCATTTGTACTTCCTCTTTTGAGAAATGTCTATTCAAGTCTCACTCATTTTGATTTTTTTTTTGTCTTATATTGTTGAATTGTAGAGTTTATTTTATATATTCTGGATAGAAAACCCTTATTGCATAGGTGGTTCCAAATATATTCTCCCATTGTGGAGGCTGCCTTCTCCTTTCTTGATAAAGTCATTTGAAGTAGTGTGCTGACTTGAAATTATTAACTACCCCAGAAAAGCCATGTTTTAACTCTGAGCCAATCTTGTGGGGCCAAACCTATTTTAGAGTGGAACCTTTTGATTAGATTATTTCCATGGAGGTATAATCCACTTAATTGTGGGTGTGGCCTTTTAATTAGATGTAGATGTGACTCCACCCATTCAAGATGGGTCTTCATTAGTTTACAAGAGTCATTTAAAAGGGGAAACATTTTTGAGAAACCTCAGATGCAGACATTTGGAGAACAAAAGAGATGGTTGGACTGCCAATAGAGAGCAGATGCCTAGCAGGGACTTTGGAGCCCAGCAGACATCTCTATGTGCCTTCTCATGAGTTACTAAGCAAGCAAGAACCCAGAACTAAGTGAGGGCCCACATATGCTCAGAGAGGAAATCCCTGGCATCAGAAGGTGGAAGTAATGGAACCAGAAACAAACAATAGCAGATGCCAGCCACAAGCATTCCCACGTGACAGACATCAGCCTTTTATTGGAGATAAGGTACCTTTCTCTGGATGCCTTAATTTGGACATTTCTATGGCTTTAGAATTGTATACTTTTAATGTATTAAATTCCCTTTACAGGAGCCATTCCATTTCTGGTAAAATGCTGTTCAGCAGCATTAGCAAAGCAATAGAAGCAGAAAAATTTTTAATTTTGAAGAGATCCTTTTTTATCTAATTTCTCTTTCATTGTTAGTGCTTTGTGTGTAAAGACTAAGAAACCACTGCTTACCACAAAATCTTGAAGATGCTTCCCTACATTTTCTTCTTGGAGTTTTTCAGTCCTGGTTCCCGTATTTTGGTCTCTTAATACATTTTGAGTTGGTTTTTTATAAGGTATAAGATAGGGTCCTCTTTCATTATTTTGCAAATGTTGATTACTTTTCTTGATCTTTTGATGAGTGGTATGTTGAAGTCTCCAATTATTATTGTAGAGATGCCTAATTCTCCGCTCGGTTTTGCCAGAGTTTGCCTCATGTATTTTGGGGCACCATGGTTAGGTGCATAAATATTTATGATTACTATTTCTTCTTGCTGGACTGCCTCTTTATTAATATGTAGTGTCCTCCTTTGTCTTTTATAACAGTTTTGCATTTAAAGTCTATTTTTTCTGATATTAGTATAACTACCCCAGTTCCTTTTTGGTTGCTATTTGTGTAGAATATTCTTTTTCCAACATTTTACTTTCAATTTTTTGTGTACTGAGGTATAAGTTGAGTCTCTTAAAGACAACATATAGTTGGGTAGCACTTCTTATCTATTCTGCCAATCTGTGTATTTTGACTGGGAAGTTTAATCCATTAACATTCAATTTATTATTGTAAAAGCAGTACTTCAACCATTTTATCTTTTGTTTTTTATAAGCCATATCTTATTTTTGTCTCTCTTTTTACTGCTTTAGTTACTCTTATTGATAATCTCCATTTCTACACTTCCATGTCTCTCTCTCCTATGTTTACCTTCGAGCCTGCTGAAATCCTTGACTATTTCTTGTAGGGCAGGTCTCTCGTGATGAACACTCTCAGTTTCTGTTTATCTTTGAATATGTCAAACTCGCTCTCATTTTTGAAGGGCAGCTTTACCAGATAAGAATTTACTGGCTGTCATATTTTCTATTTCAGTAGGTTAAGTATATTATACTACTGCATTCTTGCCTCCATTGTTTCTGATGAGAAATAGACACTTAGTCTTATTGCAGTTCCTTTGTATGTGACAAATCATTTTTGTTGCTTTTAGGATTCTTGCTTTATCTTTGGCATTTGGCATTCTGATTAGTATATGTGTCAGAGAAGGTCTGTTAGGATTTTTTTCTGTCTGGAGTACAATGTACTTCTAGGACATAATATTATGCCTTTCATAAGAATTGGGAAATTTTTGGCCATTATTTCCTCAAATATTCTTTCTGTCCCTTTCCCCTTCTGGGACACTCATAATGCATATATTTGAGTGCTTCAGCTATTATTAAAATTCCTAAGACCCTGTTAAATTTTTTTCCATTCATTTCTCTATCTTCTGTATGAAGATTTTGATTGTTCTGTCTTCTAGATCACCAATTCTTTCTTCTGCCTGTTCAAATTTGCTGTATGCCTCTAGTGTTTTCCTAATCTCTTTTACTGTGCCATTTATTCCCATAATTTTTGTTTCTTTTAATACTTTCAAATTCTTCTTTATGCTGACCCAGTGTCTTCTTAATATCCTTTATCTCCTTAAACATACTTTCCTTCACATCCTTAAATTGATTTAGGAGATTTGTTTGAACATCTTTGATTAGTTGTTCCAAAACAGGGCTAAAGACCCCCAAAGGGAGCACAGATTAGCTCCAAAGAGTCCTGGAGAGAGAGTCACAAAAGATGCCTAAAGCTTTTTTGATGATTCTCTGAAGCTGTTTTTACCTGGACTGTCCAATAGACGGTGCCCTTCAGCAAACTGTTCTCACACCTTAAGAAGGATGTACAACTTTAAACTTCCACTGTCTCCTCCACTGTGGGACTAGAAATGAAATAATGGCCTCTTCCATCCCTGTCTGAGGTAGGCTAAAACAGCAGCACAGAGCCAGGACCTGGCGATCCAAATTTGTCAATCGAAAGCCATGATCAGCATTCAGCTGTGCCTCTCACCCTGTTCTTGGGGAAGAAGACTTCCATGTCCCTTTCTGTTAGTAGCAGCCAGCCAGGAACCAGACCCTGAGATGGCCATCCTCCAGAGTGGGGGATGAGTGCTGGCAGCCACTGTGGAGCCAGCTACTCACAGTTCTTTACCTCAGTTTCGCAGCCACTTCCTCCTGTTCTTCCCTGGATGCGCCACAGTGCTCCTCTGACCTTCACAGCCCCCGGAACAGTTGCTTCAGAGTTTCCTGCCTGTCTACTAGTTGTTGTGAAAGAGTGAGACTTGGAGCTCATTACTGTGTCATTTTCCCCAGAAGTTCTCCTGCCCATTTTTTAATTGGGTGATTTGTTTTCTTATCATTGAGTGTTAAGCATTCTTTGTATATTTTGAATACAAGTCTTCTGTTATATATGTGTTTTATAAATATTTTCTCCAGTCAGTGGCTTGTTTTTTCATTCTCTTAACACAATCATTTGCGGGGAAGAAGTTTTAACTGTTAATGAAGTCTATCCTATCAATTTCTTTCCATGGATTGTGTTTTGGTGTTGTAGCTAAGAAACCATCAACAATCCCAAGGTTACTTAGATTTTCTCCTATATTATGTTCTAGAATTTTTAAAATTTTGCATTTTACATTTAGTTCTCTGATCCTTTTAAGTTCATTTTTATTGCGTGCATTTTATTTGCATACGGATGTCCAGTTTCAGCACTATTTGTTGAAGATTTCTTATTATTTTTATTTTATGAGTTCAGGCTACCTCAGCCATAACCTCCAAACACCAAAAACTTTGCCAGTGATGCAAGCGTCCACCAATGGGTGATTGGATAAACAAATGTAGTATAACACACAAGGGAATTTTGGGTCATTATTTCCTCAAATATTCTTTCTGTCCCTTTCCCCTTCTGGGACACTCATGATGCATATGTTTGAGTACTTCATGCGGTTATTAAAATCCCTAAGACCCTGTTCAATCTTTTTTTTGAATATTGAATACTACAATATTCAATTTATTGAATATTACACAAGGGAATATTATTCAGTCATTAGATGGAATGAAGTTCTTGATATATGTGACAACAAGGATGAACCTTGAAGACATTGTGTTGAGTAAAATAAGATAGACACAAAAAGACAAATATTGTATGATCTCACTGATATGAAATAATTAAAATAAGCAAACTCACAGAGCTAGGATCTAGAATATAGGTTACTAGGAAAATAGTGGGGATTAAAAATAATTAATAACAAGTCTTTTAAATCTGTTAAAGTATCAAAATTATTTTCTTTAAAAACTTAGTGTATTTCTCTAGGTTTATTTTTATTTCTTCAGGGAAAACCTTCTACCTTATAATTGGAAAGACTATTTCTTAATTTAATAAGTTTTAATTTAAGAAAGTTCACATATACTTCATTTAAATACTCTCATTCTCATTTCTGTCCCATTAGCTTTAATAGCATTTCCTTTTATTATATAAAATATTTTTTTTCCTCTTCGGCATTTAGCTTCTTCAAATAATATCAAAAAGACATTAACTCTCCCTTTAATGTCTGCTTAGTCAAGCTGTGTGTAATTGGCTCCCTTAATCTTTTCTCCAAATAATCTTCTCCATTCTCCAAATCAGCTTGCGGTACATCCTCTAAACTTTCTTTAATTTACTGGCATTTGTTGAGCTGTATTACATGCAGCATTACAGGTATCCTGCAAAAACTATGTATACTACACTTGATTAACTGCTCTGCAGAAAATCCATGGGGAATTTAGAGCACCAGCAGGTGTATATGACATCTTTCACATATAACCCATAGGCTACTAGCTATGTAACCTGAGCATAATGGTTAGAATTCTCACGCTTCCTCAAGTCACCAACAGGGGCACCTGTACAACCATGACTCAATCAGCAGATGTTACTAACCAGTAAAATAAGACTGTCTGCACTACACGATTCACAGAGAAATGGGATCAAGAAAAGCAGAAGGAAAAGGAAGGAGACAGAGGCAAAGGGACATAGACAACTCAGAGAGAGAGAATACTCCGAGTGCATCTTTTAATTTTTAATTATTTTGAAAGCAAATCAGCATACACTATTTGAGAAAGATATACAGGCTCTCTGGTTGCAGACTTGTCACGTTATTATCATCAGAGTTAGCCATCTGGATATACCTGAGATTAAGCTCCTTGGGAACAGGGAACATCTCTATCACACGTAGTAGCCCTGAAACCATGAATATTTGTTGGATGAATCAGAAAAAAGAAATGCCACCACAAGCTGGAGTGCTCAGGAATAAGTACAAACAGGTGAAATTTTGGCTGGATTCTAGGGACTAGGTACCTGCTGAGTAGGTAGAGAGAAGGAAGGACTATGCAGGGGTCAGGCAGCACAGATAGTGGTTCGAAGACGCTTGAAACCTGAAGTTCACTACCTGTGTACCCTTTAGACATTTTTCCAATTTCTCTACTACTCAATTTCCTCTTTGGTCAAATGGGCATAATAATAACAGCCAAATACGCTGAGTGTTTAGTAGGGTATCACTTGAGATATGCTTTGTGTGAATTAACTCATTTGATCATCACAAAATCCACAAGCTTAAGGTATCATTAAGTGAGACAATTCCTACAAAGTATGTAGGACAGTGAGAAGCACAAAGCAAGCATTATTACAGGTTAGCTATGACTATTATTACATTGTCATCACCATTTAGCAGATGACAAAAATGAGGTGCAGAAAAATACATCACCTGGCCAAGATCAAGGAATCCAGGAAGTCTGAATCTGGAGACTGAGAACCCACCTCTATGCAGCATGGTTTTGAACTTACTATTGCAGGGCAGACTAGAAATATAGTCAAGGACAGATGTAAGTTATTTATTCACTTAACCAAAATTTAGAAAATATCTACACATGCTTGGCCCTGGACTCAGTCCTGAGGTCATAAATATAAATAAACATGATCCTTGCCCACAAGAAGGTTATAATAAATGAAGGACATCAAGTTCATAAGGAAATAACTGAAGTACTTTGAGAAGTGTACTATAGGGGTGATTGTAAAGAAACAATACCTACCTCATTGGATTGTCTTAAGGATTAAATTAGGTGACATGTCAAATACTTAGAGTAGTCCTAGAACATAGTATTTGTTGTAAATGCATTAGCTATTATTGATTTCAATGTTGTTATGATTTCTGGAATGAAAGTGTACTCATAAAGACAAGGAGAGCACAAGTATGAATTGATGGCAGTGATACAAATCTAATTCCAAGATTGATTTTGCTTGGTCCACACTGTGTGTGCATGTGTGTTTAGTGTGAATTAACGACACTTAAAAATTAGAGAATCACATAATAAAGAACCTCAGTTTCTCCTAAGAAGTCAAAAATTTCAAAGCAACTTTTGCCTGGTAAAAATTGACTGGAGCCAGGGTTTAACCTGCCTAGAAGGCTCAGATACACTCATCTCTTTGTATGGTGTTGAAGACCAACTCACAAGCAGCAGAGCTAAACTTCCAGTTGCACAACTCTTTGTGGGAGAGGAATAATCTATGCTGCTCATCTCAAGGAACCCAGAAATCCCCCTCTTAATCCATACCTGTCCTAAAGTTTTATTTACAGGATTACAATTCTAATCACTGTTTAGGTTTGCTAATACTCCCAGAAAGCAATGTATCAGAAATGGATTGGCTTTTAAAAATGAGATTAGGTTACAAATTTACAGTTCTAAAGCCTGAAAATGTTCAAATTAAGGCATCAACAAGAGGATACCTTCACTCAAGAAAAACTGATCTCTCCCAGAGTTTCTCTGTCACAGAGAAGGCACACGGCACCTCTGCTGGCCCTTTGCTCCCCGGATTTCGTTGCTTTCACTCCTGGTTCTAGTTGCCTCCTCTCTGAGCATCTATCTCTAAGCACTGGCTCTCTGCTCTCTATATTGGCTCTGAGCTCTTTCTCTCTCCAGGAGCTCTGTTAAGGACTACAGTAAACTAATTAAGACCCACGTTGAATGGGCAGGGCCAAATGTGCATGGAAATAATCTAATCAAGAGATCCCACCCAAAATGAGTCTGCGCCCACCAGATTGAATTAAAAGAGCTTGGTTTTTCTGGGGTACATAACAGTGTCAAACCAGCATAATCACTATTAGGAATGGAATATTTTTTTCATTTTCATATTTAAGTGAATATTCATAACTCTCTAAAGACAAGGTAATAAAGGCATTGACAACCCCATAAGCTGTATGCACACCATAAAACTAAGAAGATATTTATGTGGTACAATTAAAAAACTAGATTGTATCCTTTTCTTTTCTTGGAGACCAGAAGGGCAAATAATTCTGGTGAGTTGGCCATTTGGGGGGCCATTTTGAAAGGCTACATTGCAAAGGCAGCAACATATTCAAAACTACCCTGTTTGTTCTATAAAATGGAAGCTTCATTGTCCAGCTGTTTAATAGACTGGAAAGCTTTCTAGCTTTTCCCCTCAAAGAAATGTTACCTCTAAATGTTTACTAAAATCGGTAAAATCTTTTTAGTAGTGGAATTTCTCATAGAGCAATCACAAGACAATGTCCGTGCAATGAGGTGAAAATGTTCACACTGAGAAAGGGATAAAAATGCAATAATATTTTTCAGATAATTATAGAAAAAGGTCAGGTTTGTTTCCTTCACTTGGTTGTGATTGGATTGGGGAGGAGGGGGCGGTAATCCTATTTAGACGTATGGATTCCACACTTTTACTTCACTACTTTCTCATTATTTCTTATGAAGACTCCATGTTATTAATCCACTTCCAGAATTTTTTTCACAGGCAAATAATGGAGTGAGGGATTTGTCTTGAAGCTTCATTGGCACTGCAAACAGTCTGTTTTTAGGATGTACATTTATCTGCAGTGGCTTAGGGGTAGGTTAATAGAGATGAACGCTTAGGATGAAGTACAGCCAGGCCATCCCTTGGAGTTACTCTAGTGCTGTGGAGAAAGCACTAAACTGAAAAACAGGGGAGTCATCTAACCTCTTTGAATCTCAGTTTTCTCTGCTTTAAAATAAAAGAATTGGATAAATTCACCTTTAAGTTTCTCTTATCTATAAAATTGTTTAATCCCAAGAAAATGAGAGAATTTTTTAGTTTCTAGCAATGCCTGACATATCAATGTGCTCTATTTTCCTAAAGTTATGGATAACACAGATTCTAATAGTATCTGAAAAGCTTTTCTTAGAGGATACTTTTTGTCATACCAAAAAATCAGTAATAAAAGAGAGTCATCTCTGAGAGATCTACACACTATCCCCCTGGGATACTGAATTCTGAACACCAGTGAAGATGACGAGAGGTGACAGCTAGGAGGAGAACACAATTCTCTAAAAGGCAATTCGATCTAAGTGTAGCACTTAAGGTATGTCAGTATCTGGTAGGAGATCATGTCTTCTCTGTAAGTGTTTTATATTTTGGTATTGCAGGACTGAAAAAGTAAGGAATTTTTTCAAGATATGTACCTGAAGTACACTGCAAGGGGAACTTTAAAATTGAAACCTGCAAAGTTACAGGCAATGATGAAATTTAATTTCCTGTTTTATCAATGCAAATCCCTACAATATTCTATAAATATTGGATGTTTTGAATCATTTAATTTCTATGTATTATTCAACTGCAGATTTATTGACCACAAAAGTAAGTTTCTCTCTTTTCTAGAGTAAGATGACAAAGTAACCACAGTAAAATTCTAAAACTAAGAAGCAACTCAAATTCAAGTTATAGAGACCTATTTAAAGAAAAAATGAGCCTGTTTTTTATTGTATAATAAAATATTTGAAATGATCATACTTTAACATTTATAGAGTATTTTACGCTGATGTGCAGTGCAAATTAAAAGCAATAACTTAAATTGGCTTAAGAAAACTGTCATTATCAATATTATTTTATACTTTCAACAAAAGGGTAATTTAAAAATCACATTTATGAAAATAATGATTCCATAGGATATATAGTATTTTATGTTTAAGGATGGATTTTATAAACATAAGAAAATGATGCCTAACAGAACTGAAAGCAAAGGACAGTCCCCAAGTTCATTAAATCATTCACTAAGACAGAAAACAATGTTTCTACTCAAATCTTAAGGTATTTGAAAAAACAGATTACAATATCAAGGTGTAGCAATTGTAGAGTAATCAGACATTTAGCTAAAAGAAATAACAAGGAAACTGATCAAGTACATTTCTCTGAATGGGCCCATGTCTCTATGGCAACTATCTCTTTCCTTTTCTGCTTAATATCTTCGTTGATCAATATTTTATGGTAATTGTTTCCATGGTAATTTAAACTTGTCTACTTTTTCCCTAACCTAAGTCTCCCCCTTCCCAAAAGGTGAGCCAAAAATATAAAATTTCTTGGTGACAAGGAATTTGAAATTAACCAGCACAGTTTGGGACAATTTATATTTAAATGGTTTATTGCCACTTCGTGTTTTATTTTGCCCAGTTTTCCCGGCCCCATCCCCCAACTTCCCACTCCATTTACTTCTCCCTCTGCCATTCTCTTGTATATTGACACTTTCTTTTTTCACCTGCTTACAAATCTGCCTCTTCTACCCTCAAAGCCTTTTCTCCATGGAGTTACAAGCTATATATAGTAACAAGAACAGTCATAGCTTCCAACTAAAAATTGCAACAGACCTTTTCCTCCTGAAAAAAAGGACATTTATGCATTAATCAATCTAGTTTAACACATTACTCCCTGTCCTATATGTTACATGTACTGAGCTGAGCCCCTGGAGATTCAGTATTGAGTACTTGCTTACAAAGATCACATAATCTTGTAAAGGTGGACAGACACGAAAGAGGTGATTTCAGAGCAACCTGTATACAATCACAGTGTGTGTGCCCCAGTCAGGATTTCACAATCCTTATATATAGACACACACAGAAAGATATACCATATATACACACACATCGGTATAAAAATAAGGAATCATAGAAAAGCCATTATAATTGAAATGTGCACAAAGAATTATAAAAGGGTAAATTGATTTTTAATATTCATAAATGTATCAGTTAAGTTCCCAAAGGAAACAGAATTCTATGTAAAATGGCGTTTATGAGAGAATATAAAGAAGGGGCTATTTATAGAGTTTATGTTTAGTTTCCTCCGGGAAATTATTTCTTACCCAGACTCTCTCTGTCCTCTAACACGAAGGCTAACTTAGCAGTCACACTTCTATGCTCCCTGTACTCTCTAATATTTATTATGGACATTACCATACTAATTGAAATTAGAGGTTCTTTTTTCTGTCTCCTCATTAGACTTGAGATCTGAAAGAGGAGGGACTATGGTTATTTCATCTCCACATTGCTAATGTCTAAGCATAATATGTGCTCAATAAATGCATGGTTCCTAATGGAAATCTATTAGGTTTCCTATCTTTCTATCTAGGAAAGATAGAATCATAGACAATTAGAGGTGTACTGTCTATAAATTAGTAAAATGCAAGAACTAATTGAAATGCAAGAACTAATGGTATTAAATGCCAAAGCAGAAGTACAAAAAAGTTCTAAGAGAGAATTGAGAAGGAATTAATCTTAACTCTGAAAATCAAGAAAGGTTTCTTAATGGATGAGGACAATTTGAGTTGTGTTTTAAAGTTTGGTTAGGATTTCATATACAGAGATAAAGCAGGGAAGGTGAAGGAAACATTGTGAGTGGCAGCATGCAGGCAGGAAAGAATAGAGCACACTTGGAGGTAGATGTGCTTTGACTGGATGTTAAAGACAAAATATTGGGAATAAAGTTGGAAAAGTCCATCAGAGTTCTGGGTCCAAGATTGTTTTCCAATGATGTCTAATACTCCAGCTGAAATATACAGTAGGAAACTATGGAAAGCGATCTCACAGAGATAACACAATCCACCAGAAATAGGCTACTGGGAACCATTCTTTGAAGGTCTATTTCCTGTTCCACTGGCTCTTTCTCAACACCCCTTACTACATTTGTCTTTGGATATCTATCTAGTCTTACCACCTATCTATGCATGTCAATGTTTTATTCAGTGCCTACATCTTACTAAAGAACATAATTCTTCTAATTCAGGATTCTATGTAGACAACATAAAAATTAAATCAAAGCAGTTTAATTTGAGAGATGAAATCTCACAAACAGTAAACTGGACACATACCTACCTATTAGAAGTCATAACTATTATACATTGTGGTTTTTAGTATTAATAAATTACTCAAACAATGGAAAACATCTGTCTAGATCCTGTTTGAATCTTCCTTTTCTGTAATCCTTGACTTCAGTGTCCCATTATAATCTACATCCCATTTTAGACCATATTATAATAGCTGATTATTAAGATATGCCTTATATCAAGGATTATATTAAATGAGAAGCATTTCCCAAAATTTCTATCTGCCTTTGTTCCAAGTTTATTAATCCAGCAAAGCATGCATTGCATTATTTCCTCAATTCTGGGATGCACAATATTGTAAGATACAGAATAAATTTTACAGTCCCCTCCTCACAAGGGGGAAACCATGGCATGTACCTCAATTGTAAAATCATTCCAAATTCATAAAAGTGAAAGTATATAAAATTTTTAAAGTGAGGTAATCAGTGTGCTTCGGATGTTAAGAAATAAGTTTTCGCGACTTAAAAAAATCTTCTTCAACTCTTTCTCAATTTGGTTTCTATAGTTCCAGCTATTGGTTAATTCTAATAGGTGTCATGCAGGTCTCAATGGTGTACTCCTTTCTGATGCATGCTCTGCAGAATGCTAGCCGGCTCTTCCTCCTTTTCCCTGGGATTGGCCCCATTGGTTTAGAGTGGTATTTCTGCTCTGCACTTTTCTTCCAGTTAGAGTTCGCCAAGCTGTGCAGTACTCTGGTTTTTCAGCGGAACAAGAACAATTATAGATGTGGCCCCATCAAAATACTGACTCTCGGTTGTATCTGATACTTAACCTTGCTTCAGCAACCTAACTTTTGCTCTATAATGCTACAAAGTAAAAATCATGGCTAAAACATATCAAATACTGTGCAGTGAGCCAAAAAAAATCACATTCATTTTCCTGCTGTATATTTATTAAAAGCTTATGAAATCCTTTGAAGTGTTTATTATATTCTGCATGTAACAAATAAGAGAACTAAATCTAAGAAGAGCAAATAGCATGTCTAGAATTACACATCTACTTAGTAGTCAGAGCCAAAACTCATAGAAGCCTTTGGAACTCCAAAACCAACAGACTTAATACGAGTTTTCATGTGCTATGCGTTAAGAGGAATACTAGCAGAAGGAAAATAAGAGCTATAAGAAAAGCAGAACTGGACATAAAATACAACCGTTTAGCCAGAATGAAGAAGGCTAAATGGCATTTTTGAGCAAATTTATATTCTTCAGCTTTTAAGGAATGTCCGTATCCACCTGTGTTGGACAATGAATCATGTCCCCCACAAAAAGGCATGTTTAGGTCCCACCCCCCAGTCCTATAGGTGTGAGCCCATTTGTAAATAGGACCTTCGGAGATTTGATTAGTTAAGATGCGCCCAGACTGAACAAAGGTGGGCCTTAATCCAATAGGACTGAAGCCCATAAAAGCAAAGTAAATAGACACAGGAGAAAAAGTCACAGGAAGCGGCCAGAAGACTTGAAATCAATGGAACCCATACGAGAAAGGAGGAGACATCGCCATGGGCATTGCCAGGTGCAGAAAAACAAGGGCCAGGGATCACCAGTAGCCAGTCCCAGAATGCCACAGCCTTTAGGGCAAAAACATTGCTTTGCTGATGCCTCCGGTTTGGATTTCTCCTACCCTCAAAGCCATGAGCCAATCCATTTTCCTTGCTTACATCAATCCACTGTACGGTATTTGTTTTAGCAGTTAGGAAACTAACACAACCTGGAACTTTCCTTTTTTTTATATATATTTTTCTGAATGTTGACACATCACGTCTACATTAACATTTCAAAAAAAAAAGCTAGTGCCAAAGTGTGGTAATTGAATTCAAAGGCAAAAGCAGCTTTGTTTACTCAACAGAAATACTACCAATCATTTCCTACTTATGTTGGAAACAACTTATCTTTGAACTCTTAGAAAATTTATATAAAAATACCATTCACCGAATTGGCAAGGTTTCAGGGCAAGCTTTTTATTTTCATGTAATCAATGATACAAAAGTAAATTTAGATGATTATATGCTTGAAAACAGTTGATTAAAAGCACATTACAGGAAAATAGTTCTTATGACAAAATAAAAGCTAATACAGCATGTTCAACAGATATTTCGTTGTAACTCCCACTATATCTACATGATTTCAAAATGTATTGTTAGCTTAAGTAATGGAGGTGGTGAGGTTTTCTCATTACTAAGTGCAATAAAATCAAAGAAGTATATGATAAAATCTACAGAAATTAAGTGCTTGATAAGGACTGGTTGAATAAATACACGATCAAATTATCTATCTTGACGTATTCTATTTTTTAAACATGCGAATTCCTTATACATGTTTATTTGTTAAATTCTAAGTATTATTTCTGGAAGGGAGAACACAGGCACCCCAAAGAAAACTGGATGAGCCACTCATATTACAGGAACTGGATGAAGTTTTCCTAATGCAAAGCTGTTAGCACTTCACATATATATCTAAAGGTCACACAAAGATTTCACTAAACGTATCTGTACTAAGGTTAAATTACAGTAAAGTCCTAATACTTAGGAGAAGCATTAGTATTGGGGATAATATATGAGCATGGGAGGTATTACAATTCACTAAGTATCTGCCTCTTCAAAACCACATTGTATAGTGGACAAAACACTGGACCAGGAAACTGGATTTTAGTGTCTGCTCTGCTCCTAACTAGCCGGTGACCAGAGCAAGTTACCATCACTCTGATTTCTTCTGTAAGACCTGACAAGATCACTAAAGACTACTAAGATCTCTTCCATCACTGACATTCCATGAGTTTATTCTGCAATCACACTTCAAAGAATGTGAAAGAGATATAACAATTTCTACATTCAAGGCATAAAATAGACCTGCTAAAAAAGAAATGCAACATAGAAAAATGACACCCCAGACTCAGGTAATCTGCTTCTTTGTGTTGTTTCATTTTGATTTACTTTGGTTGTAATTCCTAGATCATAATCTATTTCTCAATCATAAGCTGTTATAAGTTAAAATACACCTACCAAATTCTCACCTGCCATGCGGGAGACTCAGGTTCGATTCCCAGCCCACACACTTCCCCAAAACAAAAACAAACAAGTAAACAAACAAAAACCCGAACAAATAGAAATTCAACATATGGTGCTGCAATAAGGGGATATTCCCATGTGACCCCTGCCACACAACATGCCAAAAATATATATATATACACCTATCAGTTACAGCATTTCTTCAATTCTGAAACACACACTTTCTTTCACAATTTAATGTCCTGAAATCAGATGCTACTTACAATTGATGGCAGTTTACATTAAAATTGGTAATAGTTACTTAATACTTTGCCCAATGAATGAATGAATGAACTAAAGATTGCCATCAGCTAAGAATAAGTTAATTTTAATCTTTAATTTCATTTCTATTAATGAAGCCATAAACATTTCTTTGATGTTTTAAAAAATATATTATTTTTAAGTCTATTTCTAACCAAATGCTGGGCTTCGATTTAAAGTATTTTTTAAAAATTAATTTCTGCACATAAATCTTAGGAAGTGCATAAAATATTTTAAATATTATTAATGAGAGAACATTTTAGAAAATGATACGTTTATTATTATTTTAAAGCAACCAAAATTTTACCTCATTCCAAAGCTCACATTGCAAAATTAAAAAATAGGAGAACAAAATTTATTTAGGGTAAAATACTGCAAAAATTTCTAAAAGATTTTTTTTAGCCTCTGGTTCTTCAAGAAATACCGAAAGCATAAATGCATTTAAAATGTTTTTTAGAAAATGATATTGATAGTTAGGAATTGGCTCTCAAAGTGAAACATACGCCCTAATATTTTAGCAAGGATTGGAGAGAAGAGTTCAGAGCCCAGGAAATTAATGGGCATGCTACAACTAGAGGGTTCCATGCATGTAGCAGGAAAAAAATAGATTCCAGAGTCTAAGAAAATAATAAACTAGGAGAAAGAGAGTCATCAGATCACAACTGGTAAATTGTCTAGGGATGACGCTCCATTGCTTTAATTTGGCTTCTATTTGAATTTAACCATAGGTAAATACCAGCAGAAAATTAGATGGCACAAGAGACATAAGCCATGGATATTTCTCTCCAGCTCCCTTTCAGTGATTGGTCGCCTTTTTATTTTTCTTGCAGAAGGGACCTTCCATTTCCACAGCTCCCTTGGGTGGCCCTTCTCCTCAGCTTCACCTCACAACCCCAATAACACTATTTTATTTCTTGCCCCTTTAGACCTAAGCTTCCTAATGTTGGTCATCTCATCATTCCTTGCTTTGCCTCTTACCTTGATCACACTTCTGTAAATGGTTCCTTCACTCACATCTCTTCATTAGAACTACCCAGAACAAATTCTGGTTTTGTCAGGACCTGCCTGAAGAGGGCTAGGAAAGATCTAACTGAAACCTGAAATGTGAATAATCTTGAGGAGTATAGCAATGTATTTTGGTTTAATTATACTCTTTTTTTTTTTTTCAGAAGTTACCTCATTACTCTCAGGAGAAAAGCACTGACTCAACTTTGAGTGATTCAATGGCCCATTGTTAATTCTGACCTTTTACAAATCTCATTAAAATGTTCGGCATTGAGAGTTCCAGCTGAATAGGAAAACACCTGCTCATTTCAGAAGACTGAGAGAAAACATACTGGATGTTCTTTATGGATTGCTTTCTGCAAGATCATCTTCTATAAAACTGTCTGCTTCTGGCTTGGGCTTTCATAGTCCGTTTATTTAAAAAGAATTTAGAAACCTCCTGCTTTGAAATACAAGAAATGAACATATCAAAAGAAAAAAGAAACACTCTTACACAATGTGTTTTTATAATTGCTTTATTTTGGATATAAGTTAAACCTGTATAGGGCTTGAAAAAATACTAAATCAATCATTTATCATATTTATTATATCTTAATTTTTGTTTAATCTATCGCAGCTTCCTATGGGAACAATAGCCTTTACATCTTCATCTATATCTATCCACTTGCGTATTTATGTACCTATGGAAATATTATTGTATTTTTAACAAACATATCTTGAGAGTATAATATATGCCAAAAACTGTACTAGACATAAAAGGTGCACTATTAGATTTGGCATAGACAGGGTGCCTAACTTTGAGGAGTTCAGGTTTTGGGGTAAAAAGGTAAATAAATTGTCCTACCGGAAATACGCCCTATAGGAAAGAGATGAACTGAGTAATCAGATAAGGGATGCAGCTAATTCTTCCTTGAAGACTTCATGGAGAATAATGTTGGGGCTGGACTTAAAGGATTGATAGGCATTCCTTCAGTCTGAAGGAGGAGCAGGTACAAAGGTTTGAAGGCAGGAAAGAGGAGACTCTCACTTATATCTGCAGGCCCTCAACTCTTATTTCAAGGCAACACTCATCATCTTTAAAATTGTCCTGTGAATTCAGAAAGAGGGGAGCAGCTCCTCCCACAGAGGGCACCTCATTATCTCTTTCAGCAAACCCAACTGGGTACTAGCCTACAGAAACAAACACAAGCTCAGTGGCCCAATTGTTAGAATAAAGAATCATTCTTCACATTATTTATAACGTGTTAGAATTTGATTAAACAGAAAAGGAAGAAAAGATAAAACTATTCCCTAACTTTTAAAACTAAGGGCTTAAATGGATAAACAGGGACTTTGATTATCTATGAGATGAATCAAATTCAATAAGGTACAGAAGTAAGTTTACCTCTGTAGTACTCTTCTCACTTACATGCAGTCTGACACTCTTTCACGACTAGAAGAAACAGGCATGGATTAAAGACATGTACCATGGACCTACGCCATCTTCATGTGATCTCAATAAGAATACTGAGCATTGCTGAGCCACCTATGATGCTCTGTTTTTCCTTAAAGTTATGGGAAATACTGCGTGTCATACAAGGACACTTAAGCATGTTTACCTTCTCATAAATAATTCTAAGAACATTGAGAGAAATTGACTTCTTGAGAACGTATAAGGAAAAATAAAGCATGCAAGTAACTCAATCTGGGTTAAATAAACAGTATGTTTTTAAATCACCATAAGCACCAAAGTTTATAACTCAATATCAGAGCAGAGTGACTATTCTTTAAAAACTATATCACATTCCCGGTGCCTGTCCATGCAAAACAAACAAACAAACAAACAAAAGTCTGTATCACAAATTCTAGAAGCCCTTATGTCATATACCTATTTAAGAAAGTTATTTATATCATCCTAGTTTCAAGATTATTTATAAAACCATTATCCTTTACCATCTGTGCAATTTAAAGAGGTTAATACTATCAAGAACCATGATTATTGACCTAATCATTTCTAAGTTTTCAACTCGTTATGTTATGTTCAATTCGCTATGTTCAATTTCTCAATTGAAATCCTTTGGTATTGAATATGAACCCTTCTTAGGTGTGCTGCTAAATTTTGATCAATGCACAAAATAATGTTTTGCTGCAATTGAGTTGCAAATTGTTATCGCGGAATCTTTAAAGTCAGAAATGTTCTTGAGAAAGAAGTCTTTGCTTGGCTAAATCCTTCTCATCTTTCTCTTTGTCCCTGATTAGGTCAAATCTCCCTTTTACATTTCCTCATAGAGCTGTGCATCATCTTTGACTTGCTAGAGACTCAGTTTTGCATTTGTTTTAATGATTATTTCATTTATGTCTATAAACTCCATGAGAATAAGAGCTGTGTTTGTTTTTCTCACCCATATATCTTCAGAATATAAGACAATGCCTGACACGGTAAACAACTATTGAGTGAATAGATGAAGTAGATGGAATGTTGAACAGAGTAGGTCATGGATATGAGTTTCAAGGAGGGTACAGCTTGCTGCAAGTAGGAGGGAATTAGGAGCTGGCAACAAAGAAACATCACCAATTTGAGAACCCGACAGAATTTGTCAGTGAGTATGTATGAGAGCATGGTCAAGCCAATAAAGAGGTTTTTACAAAGTTGATCAGGATGCCAAGTAAATAACTTGGGATGCTTTTGCAGACCTTGTGAGTCAGCATCATACTGCAGCAGTGGGTGTGCTGTATTGTATAACTATTGCTTCGTGGTTTACAGTGATTCTCAGTCTGGTCTCTCAAGTTTTTTTGGGGTGTGTTTTTTTGTTTTGTTTCGTTTTGCTTCTGTTTTTTAATTCTCTGGGAAATTCCAAAAGATAGCCAAGGGAGAACCACTGAAATAGTTGCCACCTCCTCCTCTTGCTCTAACATTTTATTATTCAAATTTAATAAGAAACAAAACAAAAAACCACATTTTCATCTTTACAGTTTTGTGAGGGTTTTAAGTTTAGTGTCTTTTGAATCCTCATTGGCAAATCCTCTAGGGCGCAAAATGAACAATAACCACTATGAGGCAGCTGTGTGCAAATGAGCTTCACAAGGTCTTAGCTGATCAGTGTTTTAATAAGGTCAGCATAGGGACAAGCTGTGCCAACAGAATTAAGCTACCAGGCTTTGTTGTATGTGGGAGGGCTGCAAAAGTACCTCTGCCCTTTATTCATCTCATCAAAAGAGTCCATGCCTGTATATAGGTTTCCATACTAATACACATGTTCTTAACTGCACTGAAGAGGGGATACGCGAGAGATCACAATAAATTTTAGGTCAAATAGTCAACAGTTTTAGATATTTAAGTGCATTTCGTTAGGATTGCAATTACACAATCTAGATCCTGCAAGTTTCTTTTTAGAAAACTAAGACAACAAGTCAATTATTGCTTTTCATAGAATCATAACATTGAAGGGTCTTTGAAGGTTAGCTTTCCTAATCTTCTACTCAACGTAGAAACTCCCATTCGAGCATAATTTATGACTGTCTTCTAACCTTTACTTAATACTTCTTATCATGAGTGAACACAACCTCTAAGTGCCACCAATTTCATTACTATTTCTATTTGTCAGGAAGCTGCTTGGTAGACTTAAAAGAAAATTTCCCTCCTTTAACATCCATCTCTCCTTTCTAATTCACCTGAAGTCATGCAGAACAAGTCTAATTTCCTCTACTGCCTGAGAATGCTGGTGGAGAGCTGTAACAGATTCTCTAAGTTTTCTCGCCTCCAAATTAAGAGAGCGCATCTTTCAAAATCATCTTTTGTATGACACTGATGGTTGGAGGCCCATTTTTTTTTAATTATTTAGGTGTTATAGCTGCCACAGCGTCTGTGTTCAGCGCCCAGGTGTTTATCTATTGACTAGAAACCTGCAGTCTGTAAAGAAACCCAGAGCATTTTCGGCTTTTCCTTTTAAGGGTTCTATTACAGCATTTTGATTTGCTTGTTTGGGAAAATTGTCTCTTCTCCATAGGTTTCTTAGGTATGGCTCAGGAAATGGAATATTTGCATTTTCAAATGCTAAAGGATTCAGCATTTTCAAATTGAATGGATAAGCATCCCCCCATCTCTGCTCCCAAAACAGCCAGACTCATTTGGGGAACAAAGTGTGATCACTTTTAAATCATTTCAGTATGAACCTCACTATTATGTCCCTCTCTTCCTGGAGACAATTAAGAATTTCTAAAACAGATCTTCATAAGCAGTAAGAGGATATTGAAAACTTCTTCCTTTTTGCTAACACAGGGATCACAGTTTCCTCTGGTGCCTCAGGTTAAATAAAATAATCAGATTCAGCAGATAAGATGGTAATAATATTATCCTTTATCAATTCCCCATAGTGAATGCAGTTCAAGCACTGCAACAAGAGCTTAACAACAAAATAAAAAGAATCTTAGAATTGGGCAAGGTTTTAGAGACATTATGATTCAACCTTCCCACCTATACCATTTCCCATTTTATAAATTATCTTACTATCTCCATCTTGCTCTTCATGACCAAGAAATCTTTACTATTAGTAGGATGATAGTCTGAACTCATGTCTAAGAGACATCAGGACTTTGATTGCTTCGTTAGAGCACTTGTATAATCACAACCCAATGCTCTAGTAACATTACAATAAAATGACAAAGACTCTATTGCTGGCCAAGTTCAGTCACTTGATTAATGACTGTTTCATCAACCAATGCAGCACTATCCAATAGAAAAAAAAACATGAACCGCAAAAGTGAAAACAGTGTGAAATTAAAATATTTAATCCTGTCCAGTTCTTTCCTGTCCAGTTCTTTCCTGTCCACTTAAAGTTAGAATCTGTCATTTTCCTGGGTTCACCTTTACTGCTATAGACCTTATTAAATTTGTATCTGGTAGAAAAGAAGAAAAAGAAAAGAAAGAAGAAAGAGAGAGAGAGAGATGGTGTTGACTTTTTTGATTGCATATCAATCATGTTCTGATCTTTCTCTTGCACTTATTATAACAATATACTCTCTTATCAGGAAGGAATAAGGGGAGAGACCAGGCTCAGGAAGAGGGGAGAGACCAAGCAAGAGACTCTGACCTCATACTTAGTATTTAAGAATACAAATATTTTTCTATAAATAGAATGGTTGATTTAATCAACCAATGCAGCACTGCCCAGTAGAAATATAACAGCCAGAAAATTGAAGCACATATGTAATGTTTAATTTTCTAATAGCCACGTTAAAAAAGTAAAAGTAAACATGTAAAATAATTTTTATAATATTTTACTTAATGCAACATATCCAAAATACTGTCATTTCAACATGTAAACAATACAAAAATTATTACAAGGTGTTATGTATTTGTTTAGTCTTATAATTCTTTTATTCCAAGCCTTCATAATCTGGTTTGTATTTTATACTTAATAGCACATTTTAGTTTGTATTAACCACAGTTTAAGAGCTCAAAAGTCATGTACATGGCTTGTGGTTGCCCTATTGGAAAGCACAGATGAGTGCTTCATCTTTCTGAACGCTCCTTCAGGAAAAAAGAAATGGATATTGCATTGTATATTTAAAATACCAGTCTTATAGCAAGTGAAAACTTTTCAAATTTTAGGTCCTTATGTCTTTTTCTTCATGTTTTGTATAATACCTAAAGAGTTGGAAGAAGTAGTCAAGAATGTCGGTGAAAGAGTTTTATGTCCATTAGTCCTATAAAACTTAGTCCCAAGTTTTTAGAACATAGTGACAGGGGAAATCAGATTGAGAACCACAAGATAACAGTTACTGGCTGTAGCCCCATTTGAATCAAATAAGGGCTGTTGATATTCATGAAGCATGTTATGCCACAGTAACTTAAAGAATTAATCTTGGCAGATTTGTCCTTTATGATTTAGTTTTCACAGAAGAACTTACCAAACTTCTACTTCCGAAGTCAGGGTTGGATTCCAAATGTGTGTCTATACTTGGAATTCTATTTGGGTTTTTTCCCTTGCTTACTGCTGTTTGAGCCAGAAATTGTTTAAATTCTCAGGGGCTTCACTGTAAGAGGCGTCTTATAAACAATGTGATAAAGCCAAAGAAAATGAGTGTTCTCCTGATTTCATATTATATGGGAAAATGTTAAATTGTGTGAGTATATATGTATCACTTCAAAATAGCTTCAGTCCTTTAAAAACTGTGTATGTCATTATAATGTTGAAACAGTATTATGATGCTGTGCTTAGTGGAAACAAAGGAAAATATCTGCAGTCTAAAGGGGTGGTAAGTCTAGCAAAACTAGTACTAACTAATGTTGCATTAACTGACTAAGGGAACATGTCCATTTTTCTTTGCAGAATTTCTAACACTTAGCAAAGTTCCTCAGTACCAAGCGGTAAACTAAATGCTCAATAAATATCAATTAAATAAAGATTGAAGTTCATTATCTGTATGTTCAATGGTGCAACAAATTGATGGGGTGGAGGAGTTCCTATAAACAATGTTGAGTTGGGAAGGGATAGTAAGTTAGGCATATATTAGTAAAAGATGATAAAGTGAATACACATAAATTCAAAAAATAAAAATACATATTTATCTCCAGTAAGGTAATATGAAATGTGTACATGGTTGTATTTGTTTTGGATTGCTGAAGCAAATTCTCACTAACTGAGTGGCTAATGAAACTCAAATTTATTATCTTTAACCTGTTATGTAGGTTATAATTCTGACATGAGTGTCACTGGGCTAAACTCAAAATATCAGCAGGGCTATATTCCTTTCTGGAAGCTCTATGGAAGAATCTGTTTCCCTGCTGTTTCCAGCTTCTAGATGCTGCTTGCATTCCTTGGCTGGTAGATTCTTTCTGCCTTCTTCACAGCCATCAGTATCACCTCTCTCTGATCATTCTTCCATAGTCACATGTCCTTATGCCCACCGCCAAGATATATACACACATACACATATACACACACACTTAAGGTTATGCACACCTAATGTAACAGAACAAGGGTTTAAAAGAAAAGCAGTTGCATCCAAATAAGAATTTAGGAATTGAAATTGAAATAAATATTTCTACTTATTTCCCCCTAGCTATCTGCTCCTTACTGCCTTCAGAGACTGAAAATCACTGCGCGAAAAGAATCAGAAAAAAATTATGCTGCTCCTGAGGTAAAGTCAGCATCACCTACATGTCAGATAAAATATATCCAATTATTGGCATTGCATCAATCAATCAAATATTTCCCCTATTATTTTCTCCGAGGGGAATTGTAGCCAGAAAAAGATACGCACATTTGTATTTACAGAAAAGCAGTAACTCTGTTGAAATTTGAATGCAAACACTGTTGAGCAATGAAACATTTCTGATATCTATCTTTTTGTGAGCAAAATATTTAACCACAATGAACTCCCTGCCTACCTCATTATCCACAAATCTAGCAAATCGTATTTAAATGGCAGAGTATTTTCAGAGTTTGCTGTAAATATTTTATTTTGCATATCAAAAATTTACATGTTGTCAATGTTCATTCCAATGTGTCATATTTATATGAAAGTATATACTTTTAAGAGTTAAAATATTTGGCTTTCTTAAATATTCAGTGCTGAGGCACAGAGGGATAGCACCTACACAAGTCCCAATCCAGACAAAGAAGGCGTTGCTATAGAAGGAAAGAGTGGGATGGATTTAAAAATAATTTCTTATTCCTGACCTAGAGTACCAACCACAGCCATCCTTTCCCATGTGCTTGCTATCTTATCAGAGTACTGAAAGGAGCATAAAATCAGTTGCTTTTGGATGAGCTTTTATTCATGAATATAATAATAATTCTTTTGCAAAGAATAACAGCTGTTGTGTGCCAGGCACCAAACTAGCTCTCCTGTCAAGAAAACACTTTGTCTTATTTTTATCCTCACAACCCTATAAGATAGGTATTGCTAGCAGAAAGATAACTGAGACTCAAAGAATTTAAGTAAGTGCTAGCCAAAAGTTACTCAGCTGGTGTTACAAGTGTGTCCTTTATGATGCTAAACCAATCTCCAATGCATTTAAATGCCAGGAGCATCCAGACATTATTAAACACTGCCTTCAAATATAGAGAATTTTAAAATGGTTTAAGGTGGACCGTGGTTAAATTACTTATGCTTCAAGTCATACAATAAAAAAAAAAACTAATTTAATATTCTAGTTCCTAGACTATAATCTCTCCCCCAAGTCAAAATCTACAAAATCAAGTTTTTGATTTTACTGATGCTCATCTAAATCCTTCGCACCCCTCAAAACTCAGTTCAATTAATACCTTCTCTATGAAAGTATCCATGACAACAGTAGTCTAAATAGATTTATCTCATCTTCAAAACCTAAGTCATTTTTATTGGTACTATATGATGGGGGGATGCCAGCAAAATGAATAAGGTGACGTGGAAGGAGGCAGTGAGGAGGGGAACAGTAACACTCAGAGGAGACGAGGACGCTTGATAGAAGAGGAATCTGAGAGGCACTTGTGGATACTAAATGTCTACATTATATATTTCAGAGTACATCGGAAAGTGGATTTGAACTAGGGTATGTATGAGGAAGATGTCACTCAGGAGTGACCTATGGGAGAGGGGAAAATAGGGCATCAGTCTACACAGTACAAGGCCATAGTGCCTCATAGGAAAAGGGGGATAGACTTGGAAGAGGCCAAAGGGCAAGAAAAACAAATAGGCTTCTGTCAAAGGCGATGAAGCCCATTAGGAAACAACATATATCTAAATGCACGCCCCTGTCTAACCAGATTTATTAGGCATTGGCATACAATCTCCTATCCAAGCATACTTCAGGTTAGTGAATCATGAGCATTTTTGTGACATACTTACATCAAAACACAACCCATGGCAACCTGATAGAAATATAAGAGTACAAGCTTCAGGCTCAAACTGGGGAGGCTTAAAACCCTGGCTCCATCACTTCTACTTGATAGACAGACTAGCTAAGTGCCTAAAGGTGTAGGCTCTTGAGCAGACCACCTGGTCTGCAGTGGGGTGCTGTTCCTGCTTGCCTCGGACTGTCACGGATCCAGAGTGGAGAGTCCTGTACCTGGGAAATCCCTTGGTCTCGGCTAAGCCAGGATGGTCAGTCACCCTACCTGGGTCTGAATCCCATTTACCCCCACCTTGGCCAAGTTCTCTCATCTCTCTGGGTCTCAGTTCACGCAACTGGAAAATGCCAGTGATGATAACATTACTAACTCTATTTGGATAGTTTTTGGAAATAAATTATATGTGTCAAGTTCTTAAAGCATGTCGAGCACATAATGAACCCATAGTAAATGCAAGCAGTTATAACTTAAACTTGCTGAATGTCATATTTTTTTTCTGAAAATGGAGACAATACCTAGTTCATAGAGCTACGTGGGGCTTAGATTAAATGAGATTATTTTAATACTCTTCTTTGATAACAGAATATAATAATATGCACAGTAATATTTATCTGACAAAGATTTTTATGTATATATGTAAATGCATTTTGTGTGTGCTAAAGAGTTATAAAAATATTATTAAGACATCAGAGGAAAGGTAAAAGTATCTCAACTACTTAAATATATGCTTAGGTATGAGATAAATACAGAATAAATCCAGGCTAAACACTGTGGAACATGTTTAGCAGTAAAAACGTTGTCTCCCCACAATGCAAAGACTAAAATAGGCCTGAAATAATGCATTTTTCTAAACATTTTCTGGACATATTCATAATGACATTTGATTGAAGCTAACTTCTAGGAAATGCTGAATACAATTCTTGTACTCACAAAAGGAAGGTGCAGAGTTGTATTCCTGACTGTGAGAAGAAACCCTCCATCAGTCTGCCTCCTGGGTTCTCAGGGGAAACCTGGCTAATTTTCACTTCATGTTGGAGAACTGTTTAGTGCCACAGGGTTCCAGAAAGCACTAACTTAATTTTATAACTTTTAAGCACAGTTGCAAGTTGACATAATTACAAGAGCTATATGTACCCTTTATAGAACTCCTGTTTCTTTGCTTACCCCTGTACCCATTCCCTCAATCATTTCTCTAAACTGGGTTTCACAGTCCTGGGAAACAGCTGTGATTTAGGGAAACGGTGGCAAACTAAGTTATAAGAACAAGAAGGAGAGAAGAAAGGTGAAAAACATTGTTTCTGAACACAGACAACTTAAGAAGGAATAGTAAGGTAGCCTTGTGTTCTAACCTCTAGCAGGATCTCAGAGGTATTCTTGTCTTCCTCAGGACTCCACGAAAGTGGGTTTGATTGGATTCTTAGGGTCTCCTTGAACTGTACCATGGTAGGCATTTCTTCAGAACTCTACAATAGCCAAGATTCTACACATACAACATAACTGAAATTTGGCCTTTTCCTTGTGAATTCTTAATGAATACAGTAGATAATTTGATGCAAGCATGCATACACTTGAAGATTGACTTTCTAACTTTTATACACATTTAAAATGGAAAAGAATTAAATGCATCCAGATGAGAATTTACTTGCAATAGAAATAGGTTCATACTGCTGGTTAGGTTTTCGGGAAAACAGACCTTGAAGTGAAATTTAGCACGCCCATGTGCTTGGGCTAAACACCTGTGGAAGGGAAGACAAGGAAGCAGGATTAACAGGAGAATTTGAACTGCAATGCAGGCCCAACCACCACCTCGGTCAGTTCCGAAAGACACTATTACTGTTATCTACACTGGACCTCCACCAAGCACGGACACAGCTCAACAGTGTGCCCTGGGCAGAGAAGGCAAGAACCAGGGCAAGTCTTTCCTCGAAGGGCTAACAGGGTGGCATATCACCATTAATCACCATTAATGTCCATGAATGACATTAATCTATAGATGAAGACTTGCAGAAAATATATCAAATTTCATAGAAATATCATCTTTCATATTCTATTGACAACACAAAGAAATGATTAAAATAAAATTTAACTTTGATAATTTATCCAAATTAGTACATTTAGTGTGCCAGAATATCATTATGGTGAAATTTATTTTACTGAATAATATTAAACCTATTAATATTTTTGAAAATCAAAAGTAAAATTTTTAATAGCTTTTTTATTTCTTCAGTTTTGAATTATCATCCAGTTATGTATTAATGTATATATAATAAATGTGTTCTATCTCTGTCTATTGTTTTCAAACATGAACAGACCATTCATTCCCTCTTTTTGGAGAAGGTAAGAGAAGAGAACTCTTTTCATCCTCAAATGTTCAAATGAGGGATTAATATTTTCAGATTCTATTTCTTAATCTTTTCCCCCAGTTATAAATGATTACTCCATGGACCAGAGTAGAAATTTGATTCTCTCATATATCAACCCAATAACATGTGAGGTTGGTATTGTTTTCCATATTTTAAGTTAAGGTCAAATGACTTGACCCAAATTCCAAGACTGGAAAGTAAAGAGCTCAGGACTCAAATTCACATCCTAGCACAAACTTCAATATTTTCAAATTTAATTGAAAGAAAAAGAATCTTTTTCTTTTTTAAGTTTCTTAAAAAGAAAACTTCAAGATTCAAGAAGTAGTTTCAAAAACAAAAAGATAGGATATGTCCAACTTAGAAAAAATAATTTTCAAAAATAGAGAAGTCATTATTTCCTTGCAGTCTCCACCAAAATTGGTTCCCATGTTTACTTTTTTGGAGTTTTCATTATCTGGGTGCCCTATTCCACTTCATGATGTTCTTTTTCAAGGCGGTACTGCAGGTGCAGCCTCTTGGGGTCTCACTGGATGGCTTCCCTTCTTCCCTTTGCCTCTCCACTCCTCAGTCCTCAGTGTCTTCAGTATTCAGAAGCAGCATTCACATAGGAACAATCAGCCTCACCTCCAGGCTCCCCTAATACCCCAGACTAGCAAAGATCTGCAGGATACTCCCTTTTATCACTTTCAGTTGGTGAGGTCAAGCTGGGAAAAACAGAAGGGAGCTTTTACAGCAAAAGCGTAACTCAGAATAGAATCAATGCTATGTGTTCTCTTGACCCTCCTGTGTCTATATGCTGTATATAAAAGGCATTGCTTCGAAAGCACAGCATGGCTTCACAATATAAGATCAGCATAATTCTCAGAGTCTGCAACACTTTCAATCTCATATATTAGCAGGAAAATGTAAATAAAGCATGGCACGTGTCTGTGTGCATATGTATATATATATATAATATATATACACACACATACATAAAATTTCTAAATACATGTGAAAAAATCAACACTGCCCATTATACTCTCTTAGCATTCATTAGGTCTCGCAGAATCAAGTCAAACTAGCCACTGCTTGGTTTCCCAACTGTACCAAGTTCCATTTCCACTAGGTGATGTCACTAGTGTCATGATTACAGCAATACTGCAAACAGCCTTGTTCCTGCCACTGGACACTTACACAATAGATCATTTAAGCAGCTGAGTCACTTAGCAACAAACAATAGATTTTCTATTGATGTACCAGTAAGTGTACATTTCCAACTGAGTATATGACTTATAGAAACATTTTAAAGTTGCCCAATGTTACAGTAAGCAACAATGAATATGCTAGCTTCTTTCATTTGTGGACGACACATCGATTTCCCTAAGTCGGTATGAAGATGCACTGAAGCAAAGAAACCTAGAGAAAAGGGACTTTTTGTTGCTATTCCCCCAAAACTACCTTGTTTTCAAACCATTCCTCTAGGACTATTTAAAATATATTTATATTTATTTTCGTGGGTTTTTCACACTGCTTTTCTTTAATCCCTAGCCTAAGTGTGGAAACCTGAAATACATGTTTCCATCCCTAAGGCAAAAGGTAACTCGCAGCTCTGATTTATATTTCTGCAAATGAAAAGTAAAAGACATTTTTGGGAGGAACACAAAGGTAGAACACAAAGGCCAAGAAATTCTGAAATCAGCCTCTTGGCATCACAGACCACCCTGATGTCTACCAGATTTATTGACCCTAATTTAGACACTTTCAAAAAGCTCCAAACCACATTGCCAATGAGCATGAGTTAGGCCCTGTAATTCTCATTATCTGTTTTATTCCCTTTAAAGACTTATTAGCAAATCCTTGGTTAGCTTATCCAGTTTTAGAACATATTATGCCAACATGCCAATTTTAACACAAATCAGCTAAATTTTAATTGAGTATTTCTTTTTAAATTTTTATGATTATTTTTAATGTAGAAAAATAAAGTTTCACTTTTGATAGATGAGGTCATCACAGTATAACCACACATAAGATGACATTCCATCTGGGCAGCATAAATGCCAGTGCGTGCCCCCCCATGTCCTTGTATTCAACACGTTTCTCAGACCTTAAATCTAAGAGCAGTTGATTTTAAGGAGCACCATTACTCCAAGGAAGTGAGAAATGCTGCCACTTGCACTGCCACTTTCTTTTTCTTTTTTTTCTTCTATTTTTTTTTTTACTAGAGAAGCAAGTTTATAGAAAAATCATGTAGAAAGTACAGAATTCCCAAATATTCCCCCACATCCACAGTTTCCATATTAGTAACACTTTGCATTAGTGTAGTACCTTTGTTACAATGTTGAAGTAATATTAATAACTATTAACTATAATCCATAGAGTTTTTTTCAATATATAACGGAGGCCCAGTTAAAAACCCTCCAAAAATATCCAAGTACTATTACCTGTAAAGTTCTTTCAGCGTCCTCTCATTATTTGGTGAGACAAAGATCTAGTAAATTGTTTTGCTATTCAAATCTTCTATCCCTGTTGTAAAGCCCATCATTGACAGTACAGACACAGGTGCCAAATCCCCCCTTCTCCTTTTAACAACTAAGCCCTGGAAATGTATGACACATGAGGTTAACCAACAAGATAGTTGCAACATTCAGGGACCTATAGTTTTCCCATTAAAAATAACTGAAGGGAACCTCAGATGTCATTCACAGAGCAGCCCCTGCCCTCTACGGTTTCACACATGAGAAAATTGGTGCAGGGAGTGATGCAGTGATTCCTTCTCATCACGCTTCAGGTTCAAGGCATCCAAGGAGAGAGGAATTTGGAGTAGAAGCTGATCATATGTTAGTCTCAAAATAGCAAGTAAATAATTTAAAACATTTTAAAATTCAAATATAGTGGATGAAGAATTTAATGGCCCCATGGTTCGGGGTCAACTACAATGAGAGTAGATACAGTAGAAAGACATAGAGCTAATTAGATGGGGGACTCTCTCCCTTTCCCCAACAATATAACTCAAAAAGGATGAAATGAACATTTATCCTCTCATTTATTGCATCACTGTCTAATTGATATTTTAAAAATAGATGTGTATGTATTCTCTGATATTCTGAGTAAAAAGGAAGTAATCTCAAATAGCCTGCTAGCCAAAACTATTTAAACATTTTCAAACATATTATCAGGTATAAATATTTGAGAATGAAGAGCACAAGGTTGCAAATGAGATGACTATTGCAGTATTCCTGCTACTTCTCAACTGTGTGATCTTGAGCAAGCTGTTTAACTCTACTTGGCTTCAGCTTTCACAACTATAATTTAAAGGAGCTGGACTAGACAATCATATTACTCCTTTTATCACTAAACTTCCATGGGTTCCATGGTTTATTTGCCCCTCACTACTTCGTTTGTAGCATAAATCATGTTTAACATGATATTTATACTTTCCAGATAATTATCAAAAAGTATACCTTGAACACTATATTCAGATGATTCTACTCTCCCAAATCAAATAAAAATCTGGTCAAGATTCTTCACCACCATCCTCCAAGTCATAAGAGGATACAATCGTGGGAGCCTGTGTTATTGACTGCAGAAAAGATTATTCATTGCTATGTAGGAGGCTGGTAGAGTTGATTGCTCCTTAACTGTCAGGAAATGGCTCATACAGAAGCCTTGGAGCATGGGGGTGGCTCAAAGGAAAAGTTTACTCATAAATACAAGTGATGCCTGTATACTGGATGTTGAGTGATCAAAGGCTAAACGAAAGGATAATAGCAATCACCTAAACCTTGTGTTCAGAGGATGGTGCTAGAGACATAGCAATGAGAGAACTGTGAACTTTCTGTCTGAGTTAAGAGACGAGTTGCTGGGATGAAACAAATAAGAGTAGACTGGAAACAGGTGTGAAGGTGGCCGTGGCCTGGCAAGGACAGCTCTAGTCACAAACAAAAGAACAGATTTTATAAGTACACCCTGTGGAAATGACTCATCTGCCACTTCGCCTGTTAGCCCTATTAACACCCACCCGTGGTCACAAGTATTAAGAAGATTAAGCATTAAGAAGTGTTGCCAAGTAAACAAGCAACACTTTCCTAGGATGGTCCATCAGGACAGCTGATGCTGGGGTAGAATTTATTTAATTGACATTTACAAGCTGCCTCTTCAAAGTGTCTGAACTTGCTCCACCAAAAGTAAATGAGGCCAAAGTTTCATTAGCCCAGTAGATAATTATAAATCACATTCAGTGAAATTCCAAATTGAGTATTCCCCTAATCTCCCCAAATAGAAAAAGGAGGTAGATATGACAATTGCTCAATCATCTTCAGAGCCCATTCCTGTGGAACCAAGAAGTTAGGATTTAAGGGATGATTATGATTACTGAATCATTGTATAGATATTCATTTTTACTTTCTGGTATATTAGAGAAGATACAGAAATATCTGAAATCTTTGAACTGTAATCCAGCTGAGCTGATCTCTGATAATGATGGTATAGCCTTTATCTATACCATCTGTGATTGTAAAAAACCTTGTGACTTACCTTCACTGTACCCATCTATCCACTTTGCCAACTTAACAGTCTTGTGATCACTAAAGAGAGCACCTAATGTTTACTAATAAAGGGTCTTGGGTCAGCCCAGAACTCACCCACCCCAAGTCCAGAGTTATCCTTATGACAGAAACTGGAGCTAACCAAAATGGACTCACCGGACATGAGCAGTAACTTAGACTTTAACCTATAAATGTTGTACATCTCATTATAATACTAAAAATCATGTCCATCATCATATTAATGCGACCACTGTACTACATACTTTCTGTAACTAAGCATGTAATCAATTGGTGTATTCTCAATAATTAGATCATCTCTAATTACAACATCTAGAACCACTATGCTCATTATCCTAAAACCTGCCCATTTTTTGATATATAAAACTATCAGAATTATTGCAGTTTGGGGAGACAGGTTTTTGGGATGATAGGCAATCTGATCTCCTTTCACACCTACCAATAAACTTTTTTTCTCTTTGAACCCCAGATGTCTCAGAAATTGATCCTTTGAGCACGTCCGACAAAAGAATGCACTGCATTTGCCCAGTAATACCTGCTCCATGTAGAGTTATAATTCTAGGGCATGCAAATATATAGAAGGTTCTTCTTGCTCTAAAATATTAATTGAGCTCAACATTTATTGGGGATCACATAAGATCTCAGAATACTTCTGTGAAATACAGTTTGGGAACCAGTGGGCTGGAGCTCAGTATTCCAAGTGCAGCATCTAGGAATAAATTTAGAAATCAAGGACTCAGATGTGCAGGGACTTCTAGGCTGTTTCCTTCTCTTTTAGGTAACAAAAATAACAGACACCTAGGTAATGCTTATTTACGATGTTCCAGGCATTGTTTCTAAGAGTTTTACATATATTGACACTCATACTGGACAACCAGGTGTATTATTATTCCCATATTACGAATGAGGAAACAGACTCACAAGTAGGCTAAACACAATCAGGAAGTGTTGAAGCTTGGAATTCAACTCAGTCAGTCAAGCTCCAGAGTCCTTGCACTTAATCCCTGTGACGTGCTATCTTTCAAAGAAGAAATAGGAAACTTTATAAATGTCATGTTTCATCAAATCTTACCCGAGTCATCACTGGTTGTCTCACAGGAGATAAACAAAATAACAGTAATCAATACTGTAAAGCTAATATTTGCTAAGTAAAGCAATTAATAAAATAAATAAAAATTCTGTTTATTTTTAGCTTTGCTGCCCTTTTACTGCTGATAGGATAAACTGGATAAAAATTGGATTAAAAATTAAAGTTCAAAGATGTTTATTTGCATTCACTCATTATAGCCTTCCTTATTTATTTATTTTTTTTGCTTCTTAAAGACTATTCCAGAACCCTCTATCTGAATATTGTAAAGCTGTAGGGCACTTCATTCAGTAAGGTACAGAATAAATCTTGGAGAAGGGATAAGGTTATCTGATGCAATGTTACAGAATATTTCCTCATTAGCTAGCCTTCCTTCTTATCGACAATTATAGTCACCATTCTATTCTCAAGGCCCAAAACGTGAATTCCTTGTTGAAAAAATTTGCAAATATTTTATGCAGATAAGAATGAATAAGAATAGTCTCTTTTTCTGCTGCAGACCCACCAGATATGATTGTTCAATTTTCTACCAAGAACAAAAGGTTCTGGTGTGTATCCTCCTCTCTCCTAATACTTTTCCTACCTCTCTGATCATCCCTTCTTAGATTCCTTCAATACCCTTCCCTAATATAACCTTTAATTCCTCACAGTTCTCCTCATGGTCCCTGCTCTTCCCATTTCAAATGCCTTCACATCTTATCCACACCCTGTGGTATAATAAAGAACTTGGCTTGTCTTTGTCCCTGGTTGGTAGGAGGCAACCTCTACAGCCCTGGAATTAACTGTGATAGGAATGCCTTTTGTCATTCATGGCAGGCCTCATATGATAACAAGATGACAGAGTAGGGCAAGCCACCCAGAATCTTAGAGTGCCCACATCAGAATCAACCATGCCATTAGGAACCGTGGAGCTTTGAGTAAGGTCTTATCAGCCCAACCTTCCAGAAAGGGGAGGGGACTGGAGATTGAGTTCAACTGTTTGGGCATTGATTCCAAAGTGTATGTAATAAAACCCCATATAAATTCTGGACACACGAAGCTGGAGTGAACCTCCACAACTGATAAGATACATCTCTACTGGGTGCTTGTGCTAGAGACCATACCAGATCTGGCCCTCTGATCTCTTCTGGCTTCTTTTTGATTATATCCTTTCAATATAAGAAAATGTACCGTTGTAAGTATGTCGCTTTCTGCGAGTTCTGTGAGTTGTTCCAGTGAATTATCAAACCCAAAGTGGGGGTGGGAACTATGAATGTGTAGCCAGTTGGTCAGAACTGTGGGTGGCCTGGGCTGCAGAACTGGGTGATGGTGTCTGAAGGGCAATCTTGTAGAGCATTGCCTTGCACCTGTGGAGTCTGGCCCAGCTCCGAGGAGAGTCAGAATTGACACGCTAGAGTGGCTGTTGATGGTATCTGAAGTTACTGCAATTACTTGCAGTTGGTATCAGAAGATTTTGCACTCCTTGTAAGTCCACTCTCTTGATTTTAACACTTACGGTGAGGATCCTAACGTCTTAAGCTCTGGCTCTGGCCTCAACGCTGACCTTCCAATGCTCATAGTTGACTGTCTGCCAGACAGAGAAAGATTTACGGTGAAGCTCATGAAGATTAAGCCTGAGGGCCCCTCCCTTACAAAGGCCCCTTTCAAATGCCCTGGGAGGGGCTCTAGCAATGCTCTTATTCTTCTGAATAATTCATAAAAATAAGATATTTTAACCAGAAACAGTTCTATTCTGATATCATCTCTGTCATATTTCTTCCTGTTGGGACATATTAGAATGGGCACAGATGTTTCTCAGATCTGGCTAAAGGGAGATGGGGGCGGTGATACATTTAGTTTGTGTTTACTGAGATACATCTTTTTTCCTGACTTTGTGTAAGTTTTGTGGCTCTTGTTATTTTATCAAAATATCTAACTTTGTGGTTTCTTTTCTTGTTTTAAATAGATATTTGCTTCTGTACATAAGTTTCAATTCATAATTTTGTACTTTTTTCTTAAATTGTATAAGCTTTGGGTCCTCTGAAACCTAGATTTGTTCCTGTTGCTCAGAGTAGGCATTTAGAACTCTCCATATTATATAACACATTATTAAATATTTCTTGAAACTTTTGCCACCTCCATCTCTACCACTGGGGACCTACCTCAACTCTTCATCATACATAGCTTGGCTGATCTGCTTTCACTTCCTACCTGGTTTCTCTCCCTCCATTTTTGTCTCTCTCAAATGCCTCTTTTGTACTGCTGCTACAGAATGATTTAGCTAAAATAAACTACTCCAGAAGCACTCCGTCATGTATAAAATCAGATCTAGTTCCCTAACATGGCTTACAGTCCCTTTAGTTTGGGTTCCGTTTGGACCCATCTCTGCCTTTTAGGTGAACAAGTTCCAAGTGACCCTGCATGCTGAAAAGAGATTAAACAGAATTTCATCCTCTCGCTGACATTAGCAATTCATTTTTATAAGTTTAATTTTCATGATTTTGTCATTCTTTGGAAAGGAATCTAGTTTCTTAGGGAAAAAAAACTAGTCTTCAGCATCCTGGGCAATTTGAAGAGAGATTTCTAAAACCGCAGCTGGCCTAAGGTGGTACAATGGGAGGGTTTAGTTTCGATGCTCCCCTTAAATTTCCATATGGAAGTTATATAAGTAGAAACATCTAAACCAGTTCAACGAAATCCAAACAGCTAAATTCTGCACTGCTTTAATAGACCTTCTGTTTTCTAACCAGCATGAGGTTGGGAAGTTTTCCATTTGTTTGGAGGGTTGTCATATAAGCGACTCAACCAGTTCTGCTCAAAGATTCAACAGAGATTGACTGAAATAGTGAAACGAATCCAATCAGTTGATTCCTACATTTCACTTTATTTTATAACTGCATTCTATAGTCAAAAATTCAAAGGATTTTTCTTCAATTTCCTTTACTTCTTCAAGGGCAGGGGCTCAAACTCATTCATCTTTTATTACAAAAGCACTAAACACATGTAGACACTCATGAGGCATTAGAACATCATGTGGGGCTACTGATCCATCTGTCCCTTAACTCTTTATGAGTCCTCATAAAGTTTAAAGCACTATTCACAGCCCTGAACTCACAAATTACAGAAGATTTTCTTTATAATTCCAGGTCAATGGAGAGAACACACAAATTTCACATGCTTTTTTAAAAAAAGTTAACATAAAATATTACAATGCAAAGAACTAAACCATTGCTAGAATTGGGTTCCAATTTGATTCATATTTACTGAGTCCATGCTACATTGCTCTTCAGAGTTTTCATAAGCATTGGGGAGCCAATGACTTTAAGTAATAAATCTTTTGTCTTAACAGCAATGATATCTCCTTTTTGATAAGATATATGAAATAATCAGGGTCTTCAATAAAAATCTTTTTTTTTCCTTTAACAGATCAGAAACTTTTCAAAACCAGCAAGATATCTTATATCCAGGATGTCTGCAACCCCCCTTCAACATATTGTCTCAAGAAAGATATACTCTTTTAAGAGAAATGATGTTTTGTTGGTTTGCTAAGTATTGAGAGCTGTGCTGAGTGTTTTCCCTGCCTTATCTTTTTCAAGGCTCTTAACAACTATGTGAACTAGGTGGCATTACCAACCTGTTCCTGAAAGGAAAAAGAACTCAGGAAGGTTATGTAAGGGGCCATGCTCTCAGAGAGCTGTTATTCGTGAGGATGCGAGAATTTGAACTCAAGTTTGTCTCTGCTACTCTGGCGATGCCTTGGACTTTATTCTAATGTATTATTCTGTCCCTCAAATTCAATAAGTAAAATGTTACATCCAAAAATGTATTTCAGACACACAGAGAGAACTACCTTCATTATGTATATAGCAAAGAACTAGTATATTAAAAGTACTGGGCCTCAACATTTACGTTTTCAGGCAAACCAATAAACATCTTTCTTTTTGCATTCATCGACGTTCAAAGTCTATTACGAAATTAGTGGCAGTAGCTGAGTTTCATTTCTTTGGAAAACTTAGGCTATTTTTGGTCTGAAAATGTTACTATTAAAACACCTTTCTTGTTAGCTATTTAAATTTAAAGCACTATATTCTCATTATAACATCTACATAAAGAGTTTTAATATTGATTTGAATTGAAAGTATCTCAAAAAAAGAGAATCACCAGAAGCTGGTTGAAAAGGAATTATTTTAAGAACAGGTAACCTCCGTTTATGACACTTCTTTGAGAATGGCTAATTAAATCCTATACATCTTTCTAAACTTTTGTATTAAAAGTATTCTTGAGGAGTTTGTTTTCTTCAAAAAAAAAAAAGTAGTTCATTTGAAAACATTTGACATGTACATATTATATGTCCATTATGTGAATCACTTGAAATTCATGTATTCATTTATTCTTTCAACCTACTGGCTACCTGCTGAGTCAAATACTCTGAGTCATGCATTAGGTACTATGTATAAAACATGGTCTCTATTCTCAAGTTACTCATCATCTAGAAGGAGAGGAACAAGAAAGCAGCATGTTATATGTTGCAATAAATGCTATTATAGAGAACAGAAAACTATCTGGAGCACACAGTAGAGACTTCATCCTGCAACTGGCCAAGCTTCCTATAGGATGTGGAGCTCTGCATTGAGGATTCAGGAAGGTGAGTCAAGTGGAGAGGTAGATGATAATGCTCCAACCACAAGGTACAGCATAAGCAAAGATAGCATGTTATGGAAGCTACAAACAGTTCAATATGGCTGGGCTTAAGTTTGGAAAAAAAGAAAGGATAAAAGAGACAATGGTCAGGTCCGATGATGAAAACCTTCAGAGGTTATACTAGGGAGTGCTGGGTTTGGATGCTAATGATTAGCAGACTGATATAATGGGGGCATTGTCAGTGCAAAGATAGTGTCCACTGGACTACTGGGGAAAATGCTGGAGCATTTTTGCAGATCTAAGAGTATTTGGTGTTCAAAGAAGCCAACTACAAAAAACAAGTCATTTTTAGTGAAAAAAATTCACTAAACAGAAGGTGTTTTCGTTTGCTAATGCTGCCAAAATGCAGTATATCTGAAATGGGTTGGCTTAAGTTATAAGTTTACAGTTCTAAGGCATAAAAACGTTAAAACTAAGGCATCCAGGGAAAGACACCTTGACTCAAGAAGGGCCGATGTGTCCAGAACACCTCTGTTAGCTTGAAAGACACACGGGCTGGCGTCTGCTGGTCCTTTGGTTTCTGGTTTCAAATACCTTCCCTGGGGTGATTTCTTCCTGCAGTTCCAAACATCTGTGTCTGTGTCTGCATCTAAGTTTTCTTCAAAATGTCTCCCCTTTTAAAGGTCTCCAGTAAACTAATCAAGACCCCCCTTGAATGGGTAAAGTCATCTCCATCTGATCAAAAGGTCACACCCACAACTGGATGTGTCACATCTCCTGGGAAGTAATCTAATTAAAAGGTCACATCCACAATTAAGTGGGTTGATCTCCCATAGAAACAATCTAGTCAAGGTCCACCCTAAACAATAGATCTGGCCCAACAATATTGCATTAGGATAGAAAGAAAATGGCTTCTCACGGGTACATTACAGTTTCAAAGTAGTACAGAAGGTGGGCCAGCAGTTTTTCCTTTGGCCATTATTCTCTCTAAGCTACTTTTCTCAGTATGTTTGCCCAAGGCATAATCAGCTACCACTACCTCACTCCTTCTGTTTATAACAGAATATTATAATAATAACAGATATAACAACAGAATATTATTCTGAATAATAAGAGACGCAATAACAGAATTATTCTTGTCACCAGGAAAGCATTTGAGGACAACCCAGTACCTACCAACTTTGGATCTTGCCAGTTCCAAGCAAGATGGTCTGAAAGGTTTGAAGGAAGATGGGGCCATTAAGACAAGATGATCAGACACATCATATTTTAAGGATTATTATCAAGTGAACAAAGTATGGCTTTGTCTTTCCTGATTTCCTCTGTAAGCCCCTCCTTCTCCAGTACTTTGGGTTCAGGGTTTTCTTTTCAAATGGTCTTTACATGGCAATCCGGAGTCCCTTCCTAAAAACGAGCCAAAATTGCAAATTGCCCCTTTATTTTTGCTCATCCTGATAAAAATTTTATGTCCTGAGTAAAGACACTTCTTTAAAACTGCATCCAAAAAAATTTCAAACATTACGGGATTATGTTTTTATGCTACACTGGAATGCAACTATTTTTATTCCCAGCCATTTAAGCAAAACCCTTACCCACTCTTTATTTTCCTATAACTCATGCCTTAGCATATTCTTTTTATTAAACCAACCAAGTGTTATGGCTAGGTTTACGTGTCAACTCGGCCAAGTGGTGGTACCTGTTTGTCTGGTTGGGCAAGTGCTGGCCTGTCTGTTGTGATGAGGACATCAGCTGCATCCACAGCTGATTCCATTTGTAATCAGCCAAGGGGAGTGTCTTCTGCAAAGAGTGATGCTTAATCTAATCACCTGAAGCCTTTTAAGGAGGATTCAGAAGAGACAGGCTCTCTTTCTGCTTCAGCCAGCGAGCCTCTCCTGTAGAGTTCGTCCAGACCCTCCATCAGAATTGTCGGCTTCACAGCTTGCCCTGCAGATTTTGGACTCTATGTTCCTGCAGTCACCTGATACACTTTTATAAATTTTATATTTGCAAGTGTTCCGTGTTGATTCTGTTTCTCTAGAGAACCCTAACTAATACACCAAGCAAGCAGTTTTCTGTGCCCTAGGTGCCCGGTTTATTAAAGAGAAGAGTCACCTGTCATTTTAAACTCCTTATGCAGCAAAAAAATCATAACACTCAGCCTACTCCCTCTATGTAGTTTTTCTCATTGGGATCAGGAAGAAACGTGCATTTGTGCCTCCAGCCCCCTTCCTCCTGTTGGGATAAGGAAAGGAACAAAATTAAAACATAACTGTAAAAAACTCTGAGTTTAATCTACAGATAGCAGGGGTTGTCTTTCTCCATTGAATAGTCAGGGTCTGAGTGCCCTGGAGATCTGCTACTAAAAGGTTTATAACTCTTTGGGCACAGACACAAACCAATACCAAGAAGCACTCTTCCCACCAATAAAAGAGTCATCTCAGCTGAAAAAGGCGGTAATATGGACGTGGAGGTTCTAGGAGCAGCCCGTGTTCAGATGGTCACCTTCTCTAATTTTGGACCTAAAGAGGAGAAATCACACTCTCCATCATGAAGTCCCCTGTTCGGAAGCTGATGAAGGAAAAGAATGCAGAAGCCAAGCCTCTTTCCCCCAACCATCTATTCTTAAAAGGGAATAGCCTGAACTTGGGGGCTTTCATCCCAAATGCCCACCAAAATTAACTAGAAAACTTTAAGTCAGTCTTGAAAAGCAATGCCCATTTATTTCTATTTACAAAACAATAGAAATTACTGCAAAACAAAAATAGCATAAAACATATGCCAAAATAATAGGCACTACGTATTATATATGAGACATAAACACATCACACAGATATTATTTCTAACCCTATTGTTAACTCCCCAAGATGGAGAGTTATTTACCATTTTCGGGTGCAAAAACTGAGGATTAGTGGTGACTATATGACTTTTACGTGTTAGCTAAGTGAAGCCAGTAGGATAAAAACCCATGTTTATCTGGCTCCAGAGAACACATCTCTTCAGCTAAATTGTTACCTCTCAATCAAATGCCATTTTAAATTTTAGTGATTATGTGCTTTGCTTTCACTGTTTATTGCTAATTTAGCACAGGTGCTCCTTTTCAATTAATAAATGTATGTTTTATATTTATTATATATATTATATATATGAAAAAGAGAGTGAACATACCTTTGTAGAACCTTTAAGACAAGTCTCAAAGAATGGAAAAATAGATGTTTGGGCATGCATTATACAAGAGATTAAATAATACTTTTTTAGATAGATTGGTTGCCATTTACTTTCTGTGCTTCAAAAAGCAACCAATCTCTGCCTTGGGCACATGACTAATTTCAATAAGAAAAGTGCTGACTCTTTCCTAAAAGATATTTAAGTACTTAATCAACATAATTCATCAGGTGCGCAGTATTCCCAAACTCTGCATTAGGTACTCATGTAAAATAAATAATAATTCTTCCAGCCCATGGTAAGTTAAGAGTTTTATTCAGGAACAAGCATATAAATAATAAATAAAGTGTTTCATAGAGAGTGCTCTAACAGAGGTAGAAAGAATTCTGTGAGATTCTTGGGGAATAGCAATAACTCTTCCTAAGGAAATAGGGTAAGACTTCTATAAACATATGACTTTTGAGATAGACACACACCCAACTCTGTTTTTTGTTTATTTTTTGTTTTTAAATAGGAGTGAAAAGCACAAAAACCCAAGCTATCTTTATTCATGACCTTAGTACTCGAATCTGCTTATATGCTCTGATCTTCAATCTGACCTCCTTAGCCTTTTCCTACTCCAATTATTCAACTATTGACTCATTGCCACCAGATTCTTGAAACAATATCTTTACTAGTTCACTCCCTGCTCAACAATCTAAACTGTTTTTGCCTGTCTTAAAATTTCACCAAAATATGACTCCATCTAAGAACTTCAATTTCATTTCCTATTTCTGCTGTCTCGGATGGCTTGCAGAGATCATCCTTCCCACCACATCTTCATCAACTCCCTATTTACTAAATCCTTACCTTTAAAATTTAAGGAGCCAAGAGTTGTCAATCTCAAATCAAAATAATACAAAAAAAATTTTCTCTTCTATATTAGATTGCCTGAGCAGCTATGACAAATACTGCACAAAGGGTTGGCTTAACAACGAGCATTTATTGGTTCTTGGTTCCAGAGGCCAGAAGTCCAACTTCAATTTTAATGAAAAGGCTTGGTTTCTCCCCAAAGTCTGTAGTACTCTGATGTTGGCTCCTCACAATCCTTGGGGCTCACTGGCTCTCCCACCACATGGCAATATCCTCTACTTTCTCCTGCTCATCTGTTTTGTGGCTGACTTCTGACTTCTGGGTCTTTAGAAGGCCTCTAATAATCCTGATTAGGAGCCAACCTCATTCAACTGGGCCACATCTTGACTAAAAATAACATCTCAAAAGGTCCTATTGATAATTGGCTCACTCCCAGGGGAATGTGGATTCAGATTGAGAACATATCTAAATTGGGGTACAAAATTCAACCCACTCCCTTAAGTTTTAGGTTAGTATTCTTTCATCATGGAAGTCTTCTCCAATCCCACACTCTAGATCAAGACCCCCAGGAATATGCTTTCATGATTTCAAGATTTTTTCCTGGAAAACACTTCTTACATGGTTTATCATTATATCCTTATGCCATTTTCAATTAATACCTATATAAGAATATACTTTATGTTATCTGTCTTTATGCACCACTGAAACTCCAAAACCTAATTGAGGACGGACACAAGGTAGGAGCAACTAGATAGCTTTTTGAATAAATCACTGACTGACTGTCTGAGTAAATGAATCCTGCCCACTGCACACGTCTGCTGTAGTCACCAACCTTTCCAATATGTGCCGGTTCTATTCTGCCACCTTAATGCCCCCTTACTCCTGCAGTTCTGAGCTCCTGGATTGCTCTGCCTAAATTTCCCTTATCTAAATTTTATCATCATCTAATTTCCTGGAAAGTTGTATAGAGATTTTTATTTCATTAACCTGTTCTTTTTTTCTAACTTACCACATAATTTAGACATTAAATGATGATAAAAATGGAGCTTCAAAATATTTTATCTTCTTTTCATTAACATTTTTCTGATCCGTAATAATTTAACCAGTGATAAAAATATCTCCCATAAACAGCTTTTACTGCAACCCAGAATTTTAAAAAGTTTTATTGTTCCAAATGATGCCAATCTTAAACTAAAATTTCAATGTTAGTTTAGCCCTTTTCTTTTTGCTATTGATACATGGAAATGATTTAAACTATGCATAATAAGAACATAAGACAGAGAGGTAATGGAAGACTAAGAAGCAGAGAGGACATCTCATAACAGAAAGTGGACTGGGAAGCTATTCTCTGCAAAGAGAAGATTGAGATCAGAGAGGGGGCAGATAGGATGGTGGCCTGAAGTGAAAAAGTAAAGGAAGAGAGGTTTCTTCAGTAGACAGAAGCAACAAAGTCGGTCCAGTTCAGGGCCTTCCTGGGAGAAGAGGAATGGTGAGACTGAAACTTTATAACCGGAGAAGAAATGCTAATGAAGATGGAGCTGAACAGAGGCAGAATAGAAAAAAAGAAAAATGTGGTCACTTTCGAGATTTAGCACATGTAATATGAGCTCTTGGAAATGCAAGGTGTCTGAACAGAAAAGCAAGGACTTTCCAATGCATAAAAGGAAAGGGGACGAGGTTATGAGTGAATTGAATGGATTTACAGACTGAGGGCTCTGCAAATTGTTCAGTGTCTGGCTGCTTTCCACCTTTTTAATGTTGGGTATATGTTTCAGATAATGGTTTCTGTAGTTAAGCCAACTCATAAAACTCTGTGGCAAGATTAAGTACCCTTCTGGTATTTTAGACATTTCCAGAAGCACTGGTTAGAGGACCATATAACTCAGCAATTTTCCATGATACAATGTATAATCAAATCATTGTTTAGTAACATTAAAATAACAGCTTAAATTAGGGTTGATGATTCCTTTTTCTGTTGAAATATTCTGACCTAGAATTCAGAGAGGTAGGGGGAGAGGAGGCTGGCTACATACAAAAAAATTCCTTAATTTTCTTTAATTTGAAAAAAAGAAATTTAAAACTTTCAACACCCTTGTCATTTAAGGGAAACCTGAGGGTTGTAACTCTTTATTGGATAACCATAGTTAGTATTTTAAACAAATCCTATAGCAGGTACAGGTAAGAATTGACAGTCTACAAAACAGAGAATGTGAAAACATTTAGAGAAGAATGGTAACTCACAAAGGGGAAGAAAGAAATATAGAAACATAAAAAGATTAGGGAAATAGGATTCAATAGAGGAGATGAGAGCAAGGGACTCATGAAATGAAATGAGAGATCAAGATTAAGAGAGACGATTCTGGGAAGCCAAGTGCTTCCACTTGGGAGCTATGTTACTAGGTTAGTCAAGCTGTCGTTCACTTGGAGTGGGTGATTCATAGATTCATCACTCATTGTCTTTATCTCTTTGAAATGAAAATTAACCAAAAGTCTGATATTAATAGCAAGTACCCGAAGCACGAGATGATTTGAATGGAAAGTCTACAGAAATATTGCAACAAAAAAAAAAAAAGAAGAAATTCACCTTTGTTTTCTTGTTCTGCTCCTCCCATATTTAAGGTTCCATGCTCTGGTCTTCCCTTGCTTGGCACATCTATTCTCTCTCTAAACACCTTTCTTGAGTTAGTCTTGTTTTCAGCTGGCTGCTAAAGTTCTAAGTAAAAATCAAAATGCATCCATAAGTACACTTCTTTCCAGAGGCATGCATTTTTTAAGAGGAGACCTTTAATGCAGTCAATAAATTGAAGCACAGTCTTGCAGTAGGCCCTGGAATCAGTGTGTAGCTCTCAAGGCAGGAGAGTTGGGCCCAGCACCAGGTGGCAGAGGCTATGAGAAGCATAATGGTTTACTAGATGGGGAAAGAACGGAAGTAGTGCTAATTGCTCCACTCTGTCTTTATCGTCTTGCAGGATGCCTTCTAGAGAGTTCTCACCTGACAGTTCTGCTGAAAAGTTTAGTTGCACTGTATTGAGATGTAAGTCACTTCTAGGGATAAAAGGCACCTAACTATGGAAACCCATCACCCTCTTAGTTTGTGACACCCATTGTATTTTTTCATTTTGACTTCATATATAAAACACAGTGTTTGGCACGAAATAGAAACAAAGGCAGGAGAGAAGGGAGGAAGTGAGGGAGAGTAGGCAGAAGGCAAAGTGGATTGTTTATTAAAAATGGAATGAATGATCTGAGGCACAGAAACGTCCACTTTAGAGACTCTGCCTTGAATGATATAGAGAGTTCATTTGCAAATAGAGAGATTAGATTTACCATCTTGCCCTTTTAAAGTTATTTTAGAGGTTTGTACATTCTTCCAAATAAAATTACCCAGTGTCATAAGGATTTTCACCATGTCAGTATCATAAACGATGCTTTGCAATTTATTATTCAAAGTGGGTACATTTTTATATGCTTTTACACAAATCTCAGAGTTGAATAAAAAGTATAAACTTTAGCTTCTTGGGATGAAAATCTGAAATATTGAGGTTTCTCATCAAGCAAGCCATATTTACTATATTAGGATTATCTCTACCACTTACTTATACTGTCAACATTTTATCAGTATCAAGTATGGAAACTTCACTTAGAAGAGATTATAAAATATTGAGATCAGTCATAATACACACCAACAATTTTATAGGTATTACTTTAATTCTAAGAACAGTTTTATGAGATGGGTGCTGTTTTATACCCACTTTTACAGAGGAGGAAACTGACGTTTAGATAAGTTATATAACTTGATCAAGATAATAAGGGTAGTGAGAGGTAAGGTCACAATTTGAAACCAGATAAAGTGTGTCTCACCCCTGAAGCTGAGTTACATTCTATCAAAGTGATAGTTTTATCATTCATGTGAATATTTTCCAAATTGTCTTAAGTAGGAACAGACTCTCCTCTGGGGTCAGCCCTAGGAGAGAGGGGAAGATGAGCAGGCCATGGAGAAATATTTCTTCCCCCATTTCTAACCAATAGCCCTTCTTAAATGTATTTTAAGAGCTTGAGTATATGGGTTATAATTTAACTTCAAAAAATATTTCTATGCTAATAGGAAAAAAAATGAGCGGCACTGATCTAGATTTTTTTTAAATTGACTAATATTTTCCATGACAAGCTTGAATTATTGAAGAGCTGTGAGAACCAGAACCATATGGAGTTTATCAGGAACTAAAGAGCAAGGAAAAAACCCACAATTCCACCTCTGCATTAATAGAAAATGAACCTTACAGGCAAGCTGATCAATAATTAAAAATGAAAATAGCAACTGCTCTCTAATTTAATCGTAGGCTGCAGCCCAACTTGGTAACAATAAGCAAATAAAAACATGAAAATAAATATATGGCTCACTGAAATATTTCCTTTTCTTCCTGTCACCAATTAAACATTTTTCAATAAAAAATATGAGAAAGAATATTGCTCCCTCATCTATGATTCTCTAGTCAGTTATTTAGTCAATTTAATACCTGGAGATGCAGTATTTGGCATCAGAAGTCCAGGTTTAAATACCCATCCCATCACTCATTTTATCATTTAATCTCCCTGAGTCTTCTGAAATTAGGGTTAATGATTTGTTGTGAGATACTGAAGTGATACTGCTTCAAAATATTTTTGTATGCCAAGCAAATAGCATTCATCATTATGATCACTGGATGAGAAATTAGAAACTGATCATTTCCACCTTAAGGTCATACAAAATCAAATCTATCCTAAAGTCAGTATTTAGAGTATTTCATAATTTCATGTCTAGGTGTAGGGAACTGTTATCATTTCATGATGATTATAATTAAGAAGAAATTTTGTCAATACTGTTTATCTGTTATAGCAATATATGACATAATTCATCTCATAAAAAAGCAAAGGTAGAATTCATAAGTATTGAATACAAATCAATACTGGTTATCTTGTCAATTTTTGCTTAAGAAATAGTCAATAGAAGTATTTCATCTTCTCAGCTAAAACACATTTTTTTAACAATGGTAAATTGGAAGAAAAAACTTGCTGTAAAATATTTGTAATGAAAATCACACTTATTTCAAGATGTTTCTATTCAAACCCTCCTGCAAAATTGCATTCTACCAACTTAAAGGGTTTCCCTGTCTGATCATATATTTTCCAATTTTACTGAATTATATGACTGAAAAGGATAGTGAGCCAAAGCAAACAGATAAAACAAGGGCCAAGAGTTTGAATATGCAAAAATTCCATAACACTGGGGCAAAACCCTGATATGATTACTCAAAGCAAATCTTGGTTTGCAGCTGTAAGAAGGACAGACTAAGTCTACTAGCCCTGTACAGTGTAGCAGTCCTCTATGGGCAGACGCTACCCTATAACAAGGTGAAGCCGGCATCCGTCCCTGAGCGGCCATTTGCCTAAGTCATGTTGTTGGCCTGTTTGTTAAAGTGAAGAACATAGATTTGTGCTTAGGGAAGGTATTGTTATCTGTTTTACTCCGTGACCAAAGTCTGAGATCTCATTTAGGGAAAGTGGAATGGAATTTCTGGCAACTAAAGAATAAGCGCTAACACTTAACAAATAAACACTATCTGCAGGCACTACGCCAAGTACTTTGTATGAATATGAATAATAGCAAACACATACAGGTTCTGAAGTGCCAGTCAGGGTCCCAGGCACTTTTTATTTATTAACTTTGGAATTCTCACAACAGTCCTACGAATTAAGCGCTATTATTAGCCCCACTTTACAGATCAGGAAACAGAGACTCAAATACCACAGCTAGAAGAACCTGGATGGACACCCAAATCACCCGAATCCAAGATTGAGAGCTTAAGCTCAAAGCTTTGCTGTCTCTGCCAGTTTGGAGGTATTAAAGGACAAGCTATGTCTTTCAATCCTCATTCAGTATTACTGGGTGGCATCTTTTTTATTGTTTCCATGGAGATGTGACCCACCCAACATGGGTGGTAACTTTTGATTAGATTGCTTCCATGGAGATGTGGGGTTGCTTACTGGAGCCTTTAAGAAGGAACCATTTTGGAAAAAGCTTTAGAGCCCACACAGCCAGAGACCTTTGGAGATGCGGAAGGAAGGCACCCCCTGGGAGGACTTATGAAATAAGAGAAAGCTAGCAGACGTCACCCTGTGCCTTACCAGCTAACAGACGTGTTCTGGACCCATCGGCCTTTCTTGAGTCAAGGTATCTTTCTCCAGTTGCCTTAGTTTGGACATTTTCAAAGACTTAGAACTGTGAACTGTAAACTTAATAAATTCCCCTTTTTAAAGCTATTCCATTTCTGGTATATTGCATTCTAGCAGCTTTAACAAACTAAAACACTGCTGTGTCATATATCTCTTCTAATCAGGGCCACACGGGTATAACAGAGGACATGAAATACAATGTTAGTTATACCTAGAAAGGGGCCATTTACATTATCAACTCCATGCTCTATTTGGAGTGAGACTAATTACTTACTTCCTAAGGTCCAAGGCTAGATCGGATCAAAGAAGAAAGTCTAGCTATGCATTCTGGCCAGACCCAAGTTTCTTCCACTGTAACAGAGTGTTAAATTCTTGAGGAAATACTGTCATTGACACTGCAAGAGCATTTCCCAGGCTTGAAAAAATGAATACCTGAACTTGTGTTAGAACTTTGCCTATAAATCAATATTGGCTATATGCTTTTGATATTCAAATTGTTTCAGAGTTGTAAGCCTAAGGAGGTCAGCATTTCATTGACCAGAATTAATGTATTTTACAAAGAAAATAGTCTGAAACATATACATTTGGTGAGATTCTTCAAAATTGAAATTAATTTAAAAAATTACTAAATTCAATTTGCCATTCTCAGCTTCACACTTAATACTATAAAATTTTCCTAAGCACACATCCAAACTAAAAGTGAAAGTGCAAAACCTCTATAGTTGGTAGAAAACTGAAATGTTTATAGTACCTAAAAAGATAGAATATTTGCTGGTTGGGCATGCAAAAAGAGAATCCAAAGAATTTGGTAACCAAATAGTTGGGAAATGGAAACAAGGAGGTTGATTTTAGGGAATGGGGTCTGAAAAACCATAAAAAGAATTGGGAAATGCAAATGGAAGCATCCATCCTGTGAGAAATGAGTTCAGTTTCAGGCATATTAACTTTGTGATGGTGTAGGCTAGGTAAGCATAGCAGAGTGGGGAAGGAAGGATAGAAAAACATTCTTTTCTTTACATTTTCCTCTCTTTTTTTAATTTTGCATCTGTACAGTTTTATTCTCTGAAAATAATTTTATTTAACAAAATCCCAGATTTCTATTATTTGTGGCATTCCAGCTGGGTTTGTAGACCTCTACAGAAATAAGGAGTTTAATTTATTTGGCATTGTTTCATGCTTCTACTCTTTTATATGCACTGCTATAGCTGCACATCACTGTTGTTGATTTTTGCTGCAGCACTATAATAAAAGTATACGGCTTTCTTGAGCGCCATGTGATGGGCATGTCCCAGGACAAATGCCACAAGTGCCTCGAGAGCAGAAGCAAGAGCAAGCCCTATGGCAAGAGGAAAAAGTATGAGCTAGGATTCCCTGTTGCCAACACAAGCACTTGTGGAGAAGTACCGGGCACTGATCCTGGACGTGAGGAACTTCTCTTGCGGTTCTGAACTTTGTACTCACAAAATGAGGGTAACCAGTGTCGTCTAGAATGCATCCAGGAGGAAGCTGGTCCACACCAAGTCCCTGCTGATCTTGTGCTCACTGACAGAACATGGTCCCGGCAGTGGCACTGCCCCCAGGCTGCAAGAAGGCCAGCTGACTCCAGAGGAGGAAGAGATTTTAAACAAAAAAACCATCAAAGAAAATTCAGAAAAAATATGATGGGAGGAAAAGAAGGCCAGAACTGGCAGTCTTCTGGAATGGCGGCTCCAGCGGGCAAGCTTTTTGTGAGCATTGCTGGAAGCCAGGCCATTGGGGCTGAGCAGATGGCTGTGTGCGAGAAGGCAGAGAGCTGGAGCCCTAGCTGGGGAAAATCAAGTCCTGAAAAGGCAATTAAATCCTCCTCCCTCCCATCCTATCTCAGGTAACAAAGGTGGTCAGTCGCTAAAAAAAAAAAAGTATATAGCTTTCTTACAAATTACTTATTTCTCAGACAGTCCTTCTATCATATCCTTCTTTGAAGTATCATATCTTAAGATTATTTCAAAGTCTATTTATAAACTTGTGAGTTCTTATATGTCCTTGAGGTATATCATGTTACAGTCACTTGAATCCAATTAGAAAGAACAAAGAGGCCGACTGAAATGCTGATTTTCTGGAGAAGCTAGATATTTGAATAGCTAATAGAGTTCTATCTAATTGGGATCCAGGGTTAAATTGTTAAATGTATACATATATAATATTAAAAATATCTAGTACACATGTATGTGTACATATTTGTGTATATAATTTGAAAATTAAAGCATATATTGGATTTGTTCTAATTTTTTATACTTTTATACTTACGGGGTTTGCAATAAAAAAATTTACAGTATCACTCTATATATAGAGTACTCCATCTTATATCCATCAATTATCAAGGAATATACTATATTTACATATATGTGTGTGTGTGTATGTGTGTGTATATATGTATATATATATATATATATATGTATGTTTTGTTTTGCATGGGCAGGCACCAGGTATCAAATCCGGGTCTCCAGCATGGCAGACAAGAATTCTGCCACTGAGTCACTGTCGTACCACCCCCATATTACTTATATATCTAGAGTATATCCATTATTTAATACTGAAAAGGAGAAAAACATCACAATTTATTCATCTCTCCATTCATCTACTGATGCAAAAAATACTCATTAAAACCTCTCTTCCACTGAAGGCAAATACCATATATTTATCCATGTTTTTATGAATTTTGGGGCCTAGAAAAGTCCTTGCATATATTACATATCCAATAAATACTATTGAATAAATGTATAAATTCACTTACTTGGTGTAGCTTCCCCAGAAAGAAACTGGAACTTTTCCAAGTTTTAAAATTACTCAACAATGGGGCGCCTATCTTGGGGCAATGAGCTTCCTTTCTTTGACCAGACACAGCCCGGTGACCAGTTGCCAGAGATGTGATTAAAGGTTGGGGGCTACCTAACTAAGGAGTAAATGAGGTGATTTATGAAATAATTCCAACTCAAACAGAGAGTGATGCTAGATTCATAGTTTTAAATATATTATGAAAATACCTTCATAAAACACCTAACTGAAGACTATTACAAATAGGGTTGGGTTGTATGATGGTAGTTCAGTGGCAGAATTCTTACCTGCCATGCCAGAGACCCAGGTTCAATTCCCAGTGCCTGCCCATGCCAAAAAGAAAAGAAAAGAAAATGGGGTTGATCTTTTATCCCTACCTAGTACTGATTATTTTTCAATCCTCTATGATTCTTTGCAAGTACAAGCAACTCTACTCAACTTTAATGGAGGATACTTGTGTGGAGAGTCTCTCAGGGTGGAGAATCCAAGTCAAGAGGCTTGAGTAGTTGTAGTAGTAGGCAGCACAAGATAAAAAATGAACTCATCCTGAAATAACGTAAAGAATTAATGATCAAAATACATATAGCTGACATCTTCTGGTAAAGAATTTTTCCCATTTTTTCATAGGTATTTTCTTACTGAGTTCAATTCTCCAGCTAAGCACACATAGCATATGCCTTTAAAGTATTAATATAAGAAACAGAAAACTAACTCAGACAAGGAGACAGATCTTCACACACTGCCCTAATCAGCCCAACCCAATATTGATCCTTTATTCTTAAGAAATTATCTTCTGAGCATGATTATTAAGCTTATGCTCTGCCTTTTTATTCTTTGTCTGAACCCTTTCATTACTAGAGGCCAGGTATTGCATGGAGCCTTTCACAGAAATCTCCAGCCCTCAGTAACAACTTCTTTCTCTGAACTTTTATAGTGTTTATTGTCTCGCCACTAACTGGAGCTGAGTATGTACCACCATGTTCTTGGCAACACTTCTCCAGTTTTAGCTAAGAACATGAACCTTCCAAGGTCAACATAATGGTCAACATATGGACCACCTGATGAGCCTGTGTGTCTTCCTTAGTGCATAGGCACCTTTGAGAAACCCAAAAATAATGCCCCTGATTTAGTTGCAGAGCCAAATATTTTAGAAGGATGAAGATGATGTTCCACTCCACATATACTAATCACAGCAAATTGAAGGAAAGGTGCATTGACTATCTTTTCGTTCCATCATGAGGCTAAAACTAATCAGGTAAATCTAAGGCTCTGAGTACAAGCCTCAGTTTAACTGTCTCACACAAAAGCAAAGTTAGAGGTTATTGGGAGCTCTCCAAGGTACCGAAAAACTATTGCCACCTAGTTTCCCCACCCAGTGCTAAGACACCTGCTTCTTAGTGTTCTTTATATGACACTATTTATCTGGAATCTACCTTCCTGACTTTCACTATTATGATTATAAACACCTGTTTTGACTAGAACCCTATTGTCCCTATTATCTTCTATCTTGATCTGATTGTGACATGTTCTTGCAATTGACCTAGTTACAAAACTTCATGGTCAGAATTCAAATAGGCATTTAGAAAAATACGTATTTCTGTTTTCCCCAACATTACTGCAAACTCTTGAGGGAGAAACTGCACTCTTTCATGGGGGCTCAATAAATGGTTATTTAAAATAATTATTTTTTCTTTGACTCCTATATACACTCTAGTACAGGTCTCAGCCACAAGTGAGCACTCACATGTGCTCCTTATTAAATGACTGACCAAAAATGAAGACTCCAAACAGAGTCTTAAATGACCCCCACAAATGAACCTGAGACACACACTTAACTTCTGTATCTGAGTAAACTGTCTCCTTAACCTTCCAAACAGATCTGGACAGACTTTCTGCTGGTTTTGGGTTAGTTCTATCCAGTAGGATTAAATGAAAGATGGTCTGATTAAGAGCACAACATATAATTGACTTTTTCTGGATGCAGCAGAACTCCCAGATAATACTGTTTCTTCTGATGGTTTGTAAAAGAATGTGATCTATTAAAAACAATTTTCCAAAAAACATTTGCTGGGGCATCCCATAAATTTGCATATGGCATTTAAGTAACTCTGTGTGAACTGTAAAGGTATTTTAAAAATTGTTTCCTAAATAAATCAAACTTCAGTCTTTAATTAATTATTTCTAGGTTAAGTAAGGAACTCACTCATTTAGTTGTTATTGCAATAATATCAAAATAAAGTATAAGCCAGACTTATAGTCCGAGATACTGTTTTCATCAGTATTAATTAGGCCATCAAAACTATATATCGGTATGTCAGGATCCATTTAAATGTAAAAATAGTAAGCAAGAACTCCTACCATTAATTTAAAAATATTATTACTTCTAAAACAGTAAAAACTAAGAAAACTTGTTTTCAATTTTAGGTAATTCCATTACTACAAAGAATAAATCATGGTAATTGTTACATTTATAGACATTTTGTCTTCAGCTCACAATCTGTATCACAAAGCCTTCTAATTATTTTAATATACATTTGTATTTGGCCTTAGCACACAGTAGATCCTCAATTGATATTGGCTAGATAAATGTATCATAGATATACACCACTTATTTAAGATTGTATTCCAGAAACACTTTTAGAAAATGGTATTATTCTGAGGCTAATAATGCTACTTATTTTCAATGCCTCCTGTGCTGGTTTCAAACTATTACATACCCCAGAAAAGCTATGTTTTAATCTTGGTCCAATCTTGTGGGGCCAGACCTATTATTTAGGGGGAAAACTTTGATTAGATTTTTTCCTTGGAGCTTGACCCACTCAATTGTAGGTGTGACCTTTTGGTTAGATTAGGTGGAGATGTGACTCCATCCATTCAAGGTGGGTCTTGATTAGTTTACTAGACTCCTTTAAAAGAGGGAATAATTTGGAGAAAACGCAGAAGTATGAGAGCCAACAGGAGGGCCTGACATTTGCAGATGCAGAAAGAAAACACCCCTAGGGAAGCTGTTTGAAACCGGAAGCCAAAGACCCCATCAGGTGCCAGCCACAGGCCTTCCCAGCTGACAGGGGTGTTCTGGACCCATCAACCTTTCTTGAGTCAAGAAATGGATGATTTCGTTTTGATATTTTTTTGGCCTTAGAACTGTAATCTTGTAGGATAATAAATTCCCTTATAATAGCCAACCCATTTCTGTATATTGTATTCCGGCAGTTTTAGCAAACCAAAACACCTACCATAAAGTTAGATTATTCGAAGAACCACCCAAGTTGTTGATGGTCACTGCAAAACAGTTTTAGGTGCTCAAATACTTTTGATAAGGGATATTAAAACATTAACCTCATATTGGAAATGACAGATAATGACATTTTTGTTTGTGTTTATATAAGCAAAGTAGAGCACAAAATTGAAATACTTAATCTTACAACCTATTCATTCATAACATACTCTACTATAAAAGTCAAAACCATTTACCTGTTAGGTGGAAATGTCGGCCTTACTTTTACTGAAACAAGTAAATACTTCCTGTTATAAGAGTTAACAGGAAAATAAGAAACATCCCATCTCTAAGATTCTGTGATTTATGCAGAGCTATATAAAAGACAACCAGCTACCCAGATGCCAATCCATATGTGGTTTTAAAATATAACTAGAATAAATGGTTCTAGGTATCTCTGATTTTCACATGCAATTTGTTATATAATTAGTGAAATGTAAATTACTATTAGAAAGCACTCTTGGATAGAATTTTGTTTTAATCTAAGTAATACTAGTTTATCTCTATTGAGTATTTCTGCAGCTCTCAAGTAGTTATAATTAGCTTATAATTATTAAGTGTTCCCAGGTGACTTTCCAAACCAAGAAACATATGACATGGGATGTTTTATAGAAATGAATTATTAATTTCATTCTATTTTGAAACTTACTTAAGAGTTTTCTGGTTCTCAAAACTCATAAATTAAATTTTAAAACCAAGAAAACTATGTAAATATGGGAAACGGTTTGCTGAGTATTCCAAAAATATCGACTAAATTTGAATTAAGTGAATTAGTAAGACAACATGATTCTCAATTCCATTTTTGACCACATAAAAATCCATTGTCTCTCTCCACCACTGAATACATGTGGAATAAACTATAAAATTAATAAAGAGATACTGAATTATTAGCTTGACCATGGTAAACACATATTATGTTTTGACCCCTTATATAAGTATGAATTTTGTTTGAGCTTTATTTATTAGTATCATCACTTATGGGCCTCCCAAGTGAATATGATCCTCTTCTCTCAAACTTATTAGTCCATTAACTGACATATTAATTCAGAAAATATTTATTAAAGGACATTTATGTGCCTGGTACAATGAGGGATATTTGTAATGTACAGACAATAAATTTCCTGCTTGCAAATCTTTTTTGCTCCCATATTTAACAGTCTAATAGAGAATGACAAGTATGTAAAACCAAAAAATGACAAAGAAGTACTTGTATGGATGGGCAGGATCCAAATTTCAGAGAACCACCCTACAGACTTTGTGCTTCAAACCATTGTTCCTTATTCTAGCCCAGTTCTGCTTCCCAGCTGTGCTGGTTTGAAAGGATGTAAATGCTAGAAAAGCCAAGTTTTAATCCTAATTCATTTTCTGAAGGCAACAGTTTCCTCTAATCCCTATTCAGTACTAGGTTGGAAATTTTAATTAGCTTATCTCCATGAAGATGTGACTCAATCAGTGTGGGTATTAAATGTGATAGGTGGAGACGTGTCTCCACCCATTCCAGGTGGGTCTTGACTGGTTTTACTGGAATCCTTTAAAAGAAGATGCACTTTGGAAAAAGCTAGAGTGTGACAAGAGAGAAAGTCAGGAGATTTGGAGAGAGCAGAACGACATAGTTACGAGAAGCAGAGAGTCCACCAGTCAGCCACCTTTGGAGATGAAGAAGGAAAATACCTCCCAGGGAGCTTCATGAAACAGGAATCCAGGACAGAAAGCTAGCAGATGACGCTGTGTTCACTATGTGCCTTTCCAGATGAGAGAAACTTTGAGAGTGTTTGCCATGTGCCTTTCCACTTGAAAGAGAAACCCTGAACTTCATCAGCCTTCCTGAATCAAGGTATCTTTCCCTGGATTCCTTGATCTGGACATTTCTATAGACTTGCTTTAATTGGGACATTTCCATGGCCTAAAAACTGTTAACTTGCAACTTATTAAATTCTCCCTTTTTAAAAGCCATTCCATTTCTGGTATACTGTATTCCAGCAGTTGGCAAACTAGAACACCATCCCTGAATGCTGTTTGCCTAGGACACCTAATGTAGGTGTCCTACTTATACTGCCCCTCCCAAAGCACATCCCCTCCCTCAAGTTTTGGGTTGAAAGCAAGATACATTGTTCTGCTTCTATTGCTGGTTAAAAGCCAGCATTAAAGCCTTTGTGGTTGTAAGTGTTTTACTATTAGGAAATCGGAAAAAGACATAAATATGGCAGGAAATCTATAAAGTTATTGATTATCCCTTCTCTCCTTATGATATCCTATATTTTGCTAGCTCTCTCCTATTGCATCTCTGGGTTAAGACACTTCATCTTCCTACATTCTTTTCAGATGTTCTTTGCATTTTCTTCTCATTGACTAGATTACAATTGATATCATGGTTAACAATTGTAATTAAATTTGTGCAATTTATGTCTCTAATATCTGCACCCTTCCCTGCACTGTAAGAAGTTGTATTGAAGAGGATGGTGCAGATGTTAAAGTCTGACAGTTGAACATTGGTGCCAAATGTAATACAGGCAGCAAAAAAGGACTATGTGCAAAAACAGAGAAGTAGTACCTAAGACACAATAAGGCACTCATAAATATTGGTTAAATAAATAAATCAGTAAATGAATGGACTCAAACTTCACCTGTTCACTTAAATTTCCCTGATCCTCAGGACTGAATTAATTGTTCTCTTTCCACCCTTCTATGAAACAATTGCATCAGTAATTATAACTACTGGCGATATTAAGTGCTTACTCTGTGTCAAATACTTTTCTATATGTTTTTAAATGTATTTAACTCACTTAATTCTCACAACAGCTCTATGAGGTAGTTAAATATTTGCAGTTTTATAGATGAAGATATGAGACATCAAAACTTTAAGTAATGCGCCCAAGGCCCCAGAGCTCATGATTGGACAGAGTTCACTCAAACCGCCCCACCTACACCATGAGCTTCTGGACATAAGCATTTTGTCTTATTCATCTCAGATTTCTCAGTACTTTAGATCCATGCCTGGGATATAGGAATCTAGAAAGTACTCAATAGTGGTTTTTTTTTTTTTTTTACAAATAAATGTATGAATACTTTAATGATAATTAATAATACGAACTAAGCATGCAACACAACCAATTCCTTGCACACTGCCAACTGCTACTCTCCAAGGTTGGGAGGATTTCTCAGCTGTTCTCTCTATCCCAAAGGAAGCACTATTCAGCCCTCTCCTCTCTTCTTCTCTGAAGGAGAAAATATTAATTTCCTTTTTGTTACATCCTACCACTGTTAATCTCATTAATTACACACCAACCATTAAGTACTCATCAGGCACAATGGCCTGATTTCTATTTCTTAAATATGACTTTAGTACTTTAATACTGGTAAGTTTCTGTTCTCTTTATTGGAAATGATCTCCCTCCAAATGTTTCCATGTTTGGAGTCTTCTAGCTAGTCAGGTCTCAGCTCAATCACTACCTCCTCAGTGTAGTGCTCCTGTACATGAATATAAAATTGCCTTGGGCCGAAGCCATGTATTCCAGCTCAGTTCAGGGAGACAAAGCTTTGAAATGTCAGATATAAGTCAGATAAATAAATTAACTATTTATCTTGTCTGTTGGGCATTTTTCTCCTTCAAGGAACATAAACATAGGAGGAATGGCTGGGACAAGATAAGATGTAGATATTCCTGCAATCCTTGGCCTTTATACAATCTGGTATTGCCACCAAAACCCATAATCAAACTTATAATTATTTATTTGCTTCCTAATAGACAGGGGAAAATATGTATCTGAATGGGCAAAGTTCTGGTGGCAGAAAGTGAGAAAAGATGATCTTTATGCCAAAAAATAAACTGGAAACACAAAAAAAGAAAATTACAGATCAATACCTGTTATGAATAGATATGTAAATTCGTCAACAAAATACTAGCAAACCAAATCCAAGAGCATATTAAAATAATTCTAGACCATTATCAAGTGGGATTTATCCCCGACATCCAAGGATGGTTCAACATAAGAGTCAATTAATGTAATGTACCACATTAACACAATGAAGGCCCCCCCCCCCAAAAAACAACATGCATGATCATCTCAATAGATGTAAAAAAGAAAAGGCATTTGATAAAATCCAGCACCACTTTTGATAACATCACCTAGAACACTAGGAATAAAAGGAAACATCCTCAACATGATAAAGGGCATATACGAAAAACCATAACTAACATACTACTTAATGGTAAAAGACTGAAAGCTTGTCCTCTAAGATCTGGAATAAGACAAGGATGCCCACTTCCAGCAGTGTTATTCAACATTGTATAAGAAGTTCTTAGCAAAGCGACTAGGCAAGCAAAGAAATAAAAATCATCTTAATTGGAAAGGAAGGAGTAAAACTCTCTTTATTTGCAGATGACTTGATCCTATATAGAGAAAGTCCTGAAAAATCCACAACAAAGCTCCTAAAGCTAATAAATGAATTCATCAAAGTGGTAGGGTAAAAGAACAACATTAAAAAGCAGTAGTGTTTCTAACATAACCAATGAACAATCAGAGGAAATAAATAAAAAATATTCCATTTATAATAGCAACTTAAAGAGCCAAATATGTAGGAATAAATTTAATGAAGGATGTAAAGGACTATACACATAAAACTACAAAACATTACTCAAAGAAACTAAGAAGACCTAAATAAATAGAAGGATATTCCATGCTCATGGATTGAAAGACTGAATATTGTTAAGATGTCAATTCTAACCAAAGCAATTTACAGATTCAATGTTAATTCCAATAAAAATTCCAACAATCTTCTTTGCAGAAATGGAAAATCCAAGCATTGGATTTGTGTGGGAAGTCTAGGGACCCCAAAAAGCCAAAGCCATTTTGAAAGAGAGAAATGAAGTTGGAGGACTCACACTCCCTGATTTAAAACTATTACAAAGCCATAGTAATCAAAGCAACATGGTATTGACACAAGTACAGCAATAGAGACCAATGGAATCAAACTGAGAGCTCAGAAATCAACCATCACATTTATGACCACATGATTTTTGACAGGAGGCAAAAGTCACACAATTGGGAAAGAACAGTGTCTTCAACAAATGGTGGTGAGAAAACTGATCTCCATTTTCAAAAGAATGAAGGAGGATTCCTTCCTCAACTTTTCTACAAAAATCAACTCCAAATGGAACAAAGACCTAAATATAAATGCCAGAACCATCAAACTCCTAGAAGAAAATGTACGGAAACATCTTCAGGAATTTGTCATAGGCAATGGTTTCTTAGATTTTATATTCAAAGGACAAGCCACAAGAGAAAAAAAATACATAAATGGGACCTCATCAGATTTTTTAAATGTTGTGCCTCAAATGACTTTCTCACGAAAGTAAAATGACAACTTACATAATAGGAGAAAATATTTGGAAGCCACATAGCTAGTAAAGGTATAATATTCAGAATGTATAAAGAAATCCTTCAACTTAACCTCCAAAAGATAAACAATCCAATTTAAAAAATGGGCAAGGGATTTGAACAGATATCTCTCCAAAGGAGATAAACAAATGACCAAAAAGCACATGATAAAATTCTCAGCATCATTAGCTATCAGAGAAATGCAGATCAAAGCTACAATGAAATACCACTTCAGACCCACTAAAATGACTACTATCTAAAAAAGAAAAAAAAAAAAAAAGCAAGTGTTGGAGATGATGCAGACAAACAGGAATATTTATACATTGCTGGTGGCAATGTAAAATGGTGCAGCCACTGTGGAAGACAGTTTGGTGGTTCCTCAGAAAGTTAGTATAGAATTACCATGTGGATCAGCAATCTGATTTCTAGGTATATAACCAAACGAATGGAAACCAGGAGTTCAAACAGATATATTCACATTGATGTTCATGGTGGCATTATTCATATAGCATCATAATTGCCAAAAGATGGAAGCAACCCAAATGTCCACCAACTGGTTAAGAGATAAAGAATAATCTATACATACAATGGAACATTATTCAGCCATTAAAAAGGAATGGCCTTCTGAAACTTGTGACAACATGGATGAAATCTGAACACACCCTGCTGAGTGAAAAAAGACAGACAAAAATAGGAAAATATTGTATGATCTCACTGATATGAATAATTAGAATAAGCAAACTTATAGAGTCAGAAACTAGAATATACATTACCTGCGGATGGGGTGGGGATAGAGAATAGAGAGTTAAGGCTTAAAATGTTCAGGGTTCCTATTTTTAATAATGGAAATGTTTTGGCAATGAATGGTGGTGATAGTAACACAACAGTGTGAACATAATTAACAGTACTAAAATATATATACATATATATATTATTCATGAATGTGGCTGAAAGGAAGATGTCAGGTTGTATAATGGTAATGGAATAATTTTTTTTAATTCATGGAAATGTTCTACACAAACAGTGAACTCGAAGTTAACTATAAATAACAACACCATTATAAAAATGTACTTTCATCAATTGTAACACATGTACCACATTAATGCAAGGTGTTAATAATAGGGTGGTATATGGGAATCCTGAATTTTATGCATGGTTCTTCTGTAAGCCCACCATTTCTCTAATAATTGTTTACATAAGATACAATAACAAATTACAAAATATCATTCCATTGTTAAATGCAACTGAGGAAATTCAGGTCTCTTTAAAAGCTACCTAGCCATACAATTAGACTCTTGGGTATCATCTCCCCACTCATCATAGCCAAGCCCTCAAATGGAATAAAAAGGATCTTCCAGCTTCCAGGGCCTAGAGTACAACCCTTACGATGCTCTAGGCTAGAGTTTTTCTATCTCAGCACTATTGGCATTTGGGGCCAGATAATTCTGTGTTACAGAGGCTGCCCTGCGCATTGTAGGATGCTTAGAGGCATACCTGGCCTTCACCCACTCTACATCAGTAGCAAACTACCCTCTTCCTCCAGATGTGACAACAAAAATGTCTGCAGACATTGCCAAAAGAACTCTGAAACAATTCCTTCTAAATCCAAAAAGTATAAGACGAACTACAAGTTTATAATGATGTGGTTTGAATCTCACTTAAAATGGATACAATAAAGAGCAATGAGTGAAAATGAATACAATATTCCCAAACTTGAAAGCTCAAAATCCAAAGAATCATCCTAGAAAGATCCAGGCATTAAATATGGGCTATCTTTGGATCCAGGGACCTAACAACATTCCTGAGTGAGTGGCCTCTCTACTGACAATCACGTGATTCAACTTTCATTCTTCCTATTTTGAATATTGGCAAACACAACCACTATTTCACTTATTTTTAAGTAAACAAATAAATAAGTCAGAAAACAATTACTCATAGTGGGGCAGTTATGAGTCATGCATAAAGCTGGGGGGTAGTTACAGAAAGTTTTTAATTCAATTCTGGGAAAGTAATATAGATCTTAGGAAATTTGTAACTGAACACAACCAATCATGGCATAGTTTATCAGTTAAGCCTGCCTATTCACATTTGAATTCTGGCTCTGCCACGTGCTAATTGTGGTCTAAAGCAAATTCTTCAATGCTCTTTTGTCTCATTTTGCTTATCCTTATGGGAACACTACTAGTACCTTGCTCAAAAAGTTGCTATGAAGATTAAATGAGCTAGTATTTGTGAACTTCTTAGACCATTGCCTGGCACATAGTAAGGGCAATATAAGTATTTGATAAACAAATCCACTAACATATTCTGAGTACCTAACTAACTAGAAAAGACCTTGGTAGAAGCTGCGTGTATTTGCTCAAATTGTTGTCTTGAAACCTACTATTTAACATAGTGAAGGGGATTCCTAGTTATTTAGCTATCTCAAGAAAATGTTCAAGTCCTTGAAAATATCCCCTCCATCTGTGGTGACTGAGAACAGATTGTTTAATGAAGAGGAGAATGACGATTGCAAAGTTTAGTTGTACTGGGCTCACATTGTGGTTACTTCTGCCCTAGCAACTTAAAACTGCACAGAAGGAATGTGCAACTAGTTTGTTTTCATGGCGTGCATGCCATTGTTGTCTTCAGAGATAAATGCACCATTTTAAAAAGATGTTTAAAAAAGAAAAAAAAGCAAACTCCAAAGTTAAAGAAATATCTGCTTAATCAAACTAAAGTCATGGATGGAATTATAATGATTCTCTCTGAGCAGGAACCTGAGCTGCATTATAAGTGCAAAATATTTTATAAGGACCAGATGGAAACATTAAATGCCTGGTGAATATGAAAAGATGTAAAAATGAAAATCCCAATCCAAACACAATGATTATATTTGATGCATGCTACTGCAAAAACCAGAAAATATTCAGGACCTAAACGCTTTAAAAGATTGTCTTTCACTGGAAAACTAACCAACCCCTAAGAACTCCTGACTGGTGAAAACTTGACTAAAATAACACGCATGGAAGTTCAAAACACACCACCTAGACCTGGGGCAAAAAGTGATAAGATATGAATAGACATTTGTCATCATTACAGTGCAAAAATGAAAAGTTATAAAATCTAGGTTTCAACTAAAAATCAGTTTCTTAGTTCAGTTCCTTGAAAGAAAAGATTTAAACAATTATAATCTAGAAAGTATGGCCATATTCAAATTCTCTGTCTTTATATCAAAAACAAAAGAAAAATGGTTGTGTTTCAGTTTGCTGTTTTTCTATTATACACCTGTTCACATTATAGAAATATCCTAGTTTATTGACGAGTAGTATGTGCATGGATTTGAATCCTTACAGGCTACAACTTTAAATATTTCATTATTATATCACCCTCTGCTTACCAATATCCCAATAGCAAAATAGGAACTAAAATAAGTTTGTCCCACGTGCAACAAAAATACAAGATTTCCTAGAGAAAAAAAAATTCCTTCCACCAGCACTTGCCAGTTATTATGTGAAATGACTAAGAAATAGCACCTCTCCTTAAAGAGATTATAACACAGAATGACTCATATTATTTCTTTCAAAACATATACTACCAATAATATTTATAATTGTGATATCCTCCTCTGAAAATACTTATGTTTCCATTGATATTGTTATTGTTGTTTCAATAGCCTGACTGTGTTCATAGAAAAAAAACGGCCATGGCTTTGATTTATGTACAATTCCCAGCTCACGTTATCAACAACTATCCTTTTCACTCCCACTGATTCATGACATATTAATGACACTATAGGAATCACTGTTAGAGAGTGTGTCAAAGAAACATGCTTCCAGTAAAAGAATATGTACTCATTTATTACTATCCTACAGTGGGATGGATCAAGCTTTCAACCCTTAGAAATAACGGTAGAAGACGCACCTATTTTTTTCTACATGGACTACTGTTGAAGCAAGGGAAAAAGAAAGTTGATTAACCTCTGACAGGATGGTGAGGCTGATTATACATCATATGGTGCCAAACAATTTTGTAGGGAGAAAATGAAAGAAAGTCAATGAAGTGGGAATTTAGAATCACTGGAAAATGACAGAGGGCAAAATTGATTACAGAGGGCTAAGCTATGAATGTAAAATGAAATATTGGAAATGGGAAGAAAGAAAATAATATGCATTTAATACCTATTATGTATCACATTATCTGACTTAAACTTCATTAAAAAGAAATGAAGTTGATGGCATAGTAGGTCCCATAGAAGGAATCAGCCAGGATTACTTATTTGCTTAAGATCATACAAGTACTAAACAATGTAACCGGAATATGAATTTAGGCTTTCTTACTACAAGTTCACTATATTTTCCCCACTGCCTCTCTCTTGTTGATAACGATCTACTCTTAAATATTGTATAAAAATAGTTTAGTTTTTAAAATTTATATTTGTAAGTTAAATTGCCTCTTTTTTGGTAGTTACTTTTATCGTTTTTATCACGCTGTATTTTAATTAATCTCTTTACATTTATCGTTCTCATTCAACTAGAGGACAGATAAATTTCTCAATTTATCTTTGTATATTTAAAGCCTCACATAATGCTTAAAATCAGCAGGTACTCCCAGTCTGCTCAATTCATTGGTTCATCATTCATTCATTCAATAAATATGTATTGAATGGCTATCATGCCATACCTGGTAGGTTTACAGGTTTTAGCAATTAACAAAATAGACAAAGACCTTGTTCTCATGAAGTTTATATTCTAACGGGTAGAGACAGACAATAAAATATAAATATGGATATGGATATAGATATAGATGTAGATCTATGTGTAGATGTTATATAGATATAAAATTAGGTAGTGATAAATGCTATACAAAAAAACAAAAGCAGAGTTAAGGGTGATAGGAAGGCTGGAGTGGAGCATGATATTTTACACAGACAGTCAGAGAAGCAAGAGAGAGGGCCTGCAGATGTCTGGGGAAAATGCACTTTTGACAATAAAAAAAGGTAGAGGCCTTGAGGAGGAATGCTGTTTAGACTGAAGACCAACAAGTGAGTCAAGGAAGACTCCAAGATTTCTGGCCTGAGCAATCAGAAAACTGGAATTACTCTTTCCTGAGATAGAAAAGTCTGGGAAGAGTTTGCAAGGAGGGTGGGTGGGGCAAGCATCATGATTTCAGTAACGTTTGTGCTAAGTTTTATGCTGTCGGGAAGGCTGTTTGAGAAATACATAGGTCTGGAGTTCAGAGGAGAGGTTTAGGCTAGAGTTCAATTTGGGAATCATGACCCTACAGAAGTTATTTAGACTCTTGAGTTTAAGTGAGATGCTTGTCCTAAGACTAGGAAGTGATTATAGACAAAAACGAGAAGTTTTCCCATTTCTCTGGGAAAAAAAGAGAAGTCCTCATTTCTCGGGGATCCCTCAACATTTAGAGTTTGGGTACACAAGGAGGAACCAGCTAAGGAAAGTGAGCTAGACGGGTCTCTGAGGGAGGACAGAAGTAGTGTCAGGAAAGTGAAGGTTTGAAGACAGAGGGAGTGATCAACTGTATAAATTGCTGCTCATGGGCTGAGTTTATATGAAGATTGAGAATCAGTCATTGGATTTGGCACATGGATGTCGTTTATAGCCTCAATAAGAAAACTTTTAATAGAGTTGTGGGGGGGAAATTTGAGAAGATTTCAAAAGAGGATTGGTGGAGGGGAAATGTGGACAGAAGTATGGACAATCATTTAGCAGAGTTTTTCTTATAAAAGGGAACAGAAATCAGATCATAGAAGAGTACATGGTCAAAGAGGGCTTTTTAAAGAACAGAGCGTTTTCATGCATGCACACACTGCATGCATGCTGATTAGATACAATTTAAGAGGATGGGAAAACTGCTGATATGGAGACATGGGACAAGGGCAGAAGCAAAGCCTTCTGGATGAGAAGGGATAAAATACAGTGCACAGGAGCGGGGCTGGTCTTACCAGGTGCTCAGAGAGTTGACACAGAGATACAGGAGGGAAGGCAGGAAACATGGGCACAGAACAGGTAAATGGTGAATAAACGAAAGGTTTGGAAATACAACTACACGTGCCTTGGACACTGAGCCCACCAACTACATGTCACATCATGATGGAACTGGGAAAGACTCTTCTATCCTCCAAAATATTGTCCCTTGCCTCTGCTCTTCAATGTGCCATATTTTACAAGCAGAGATTAATTCTTCTAGTTTAATGCGTACTTTCCTGAAATGGAATAACACATTAAAACCCATGAGTCATTTAGGCTTAAATGTGAATGAATTTGTCAGATCTTCGCTGTGAGGCTTTTAGCCGTGGATCTGAGAGTATGTTAACTCTGGATGTTTTCCCATAGGGAATGGAAGCTGGAGGTGGAAAAGAGTGGAGTAGATGGTGTGTAGGAGTACCTTTGAGTCTATGGACCTTACCATTAGATAAAATGTATAAATCCAACTCAGGAGATGTAGGCTAATTCTTGGTTCTACCATTTTGCAACTTGGTTCCACCACTTTGCAACTTGGTTCCCTAGCATCAGTCTGTTGACCTCTCAGAATCTCATCTGTAAACAGAGATCACGATTAAATGATTTTAAAGTATGTGATTAAAATTGTTCTATCATTACCTCATTCTCTATGTGAAGATGGCCTTATTCCCTCTCACGGAGCATATTTCCTATCTGCTCACCCAGTGGAGTACTTATATCTGGGCTGGTGCACCGGATTCCTAAGAATAGACTATTGGTGATTAATTGCTGAAGAAAATTACTCACCATAACAGGGGCAAAGTCAAGCTCACACTCATTTCAAAAGCGCAATAGCACTTTTGCTCTGCACACCTGGTAGCAGTGGGAGAACAATTACATTTTATACTTTTATATTCTATCGCTTGAACCTGTGTAAATAATTCATTTCATATGTCAAAAAACTATACAAATCTTGCCTCGATTCAAACTCCTTGATGACACAACCTATATTGCTTGCATCATCCAGCAATAGATACTAATTGATCATAATCACAAAAAGAAAATTTAAGCCACATATTAGTTGGTTTTCTAAGTGATGCCCATCAAGTTTTCAGTGAAAGAAGGACTAACACATGCAAATGAAGCAGGAGTGCTTTAAAAGACCCTAAACACAAGCATCTAAACTTCCAGAGTACTAGGCATGTGGCACAAACATTTCTAGGGGTCACATAAAATATAAACTTCATGAACGCATTTTTAAACTGAAACACATTTCTAAAGACCTGATAGGCACAAAGCTGTTTAGAAGACTTTTTTTATTTCTTCTGATTGCCTCTGCCATGTCACTTTGCAGAAAACCAAAGCAATCTATTACCACTGTTGTTCAATTTTCACACCATAAGGCAAAATGCAAGGGTGGTAGAAAATGCAATTATTAATCCCATTTGACAAAATGCTACCAGCAGAAAGTGTATGCATATTTGCCCACTGGGCAGTAGGGACTGGCATTAAAGCTCAAATCCCTTAAATCCCAAGCAAGTAGTGTGTTTATAATGACAGTTCCTGCATAATATTAGACTCTGCAAAGCTTCATCCAAATGAAACAGTTCTTAATTTAATCTACAATTGCCAGATAGCTTCCTAAAAATTTTATCTTTACTAATTTAGACAGATCCAGAAACTTGGCATGATTCTTGGGAAACCCAGATGAATTTATTTTATTTTTTTCACCATCAACACAGCTTTGAGTTTATTTGAATATCCACCCTTGAGTGAGATACCAAGTCATTTGAACAGAATATGCTGTCTTTAAATATATAACCTTTCACTACCTTTAAATTGCTAGGAGAATCAACCTGATAAATGATCATGTGAGAAGGAAGTCTTTGATAAAAGAGAAGCAATGGAATTTATTTTTGTTTTCATCACTAAATATTCTTGGGGGGTGGGTGGGAGAAGTAATGTGCAATTTGATTTAAATGCTGAAAGTTATTTGGATAAAGGTTAAATACAACTGTTACTTCACTGTGTATTGGTTACATGAGCTTTCTATTCAGATCTTTCTATGGGAAATATGAAAATGATCTAAAGATTCATGGTGGATGATAAGATCCAGAAATATTCATCCTAACCCGTCTCTCCACAGTCTCTCATTTTAGTGATTCCATATAGCACAATCTTCCCGCGCCTTCTTTTTTAAAGAAATCTGGAGGGAGCAATGCTAGTGACATTTAATAACGTATGCCCAAATGCACCTGTAGCATCTAAACTAATGGTTTTGCTTTGCATTCATTTGTAATAGTTTATCATTATTTCTGTCCAGAAACCTTATCCTTCTTGTTTATTCTTCCTGTTTTTCAACAATATTAATTAATAATTATAAGTATCACATAAAAGTAGCTTAAAATATTTGATCTCCACTTTACTGGTGAGGAAATTGGGGTTCCAAAGGGTTAAATGACCATCTCACCACCACCCCCGAAACAAAACAAGACAAAACAAAACAAAATAAAACAAAAAACAATTTGTAAGTGGTGGCGCCAGGATGCAGGTCTAGATTCTCTGACTCTAGACCATGAGTTCTTTTTCCATTGACTCTCATGAATAAACTATTTTCTATAAACAGGTCACTAGAAGGCTAGATTCTACTGGCCAGGAAAACAACTTCAGAGCATTTCGGTACTTTGTTAAGCACATTACATTTTATGGCTTTAAGATAAAGTACTATCCCATGTAAATCTAAATGGCCTAAAACACAAGGGATTTAAGCCACATAACAGTTGCTCAATGAAAACGTTTTCTCAAAGTCTCATGACTGGTACAAGGTGGAGTCAGGATTCAAATGCCCTGCTCTTTCCACTCTACCACCCAAAGTCCCTGTGTTGATTTGGTAATTGTGAGCATGTTAGAGACAGAGACTAACAGAGACTATGTCTTCCCGGTAAGTGCACTCCTAGCTGAGCAGGCTGATAGGTCAACTCAAAGCCCACAATTGTTATCTTCCTGAAGGTAAATCTCCCATTTGGATTTCAATGGTAAACTCTCCAGAGGTTGTCTTGCGCAGTCAAGACACCAACAAAAGAGACTTGGATACCGCAATTTATTTGCCCTGTCTTCCCCAGCCTCTCTTCAGGAGACCTAAATTGTTTTGATGGTGAGATAGAGGCTTCTTGTCTAAGCCACTGAGGCAATTATGGCACAGAAGCACTCTTCGATTCTCTATGCTGGAACACACTGTCGGACCTTATTAATTTTGCAGAGAAGTAGACAGGAGTAGGGTGGCAAAAAGACATTTTGAGATAAATGAGTTTTTGATGACACTGGAATACTTTCAAGCATTTGTTCACTGAATCTTTTATTGGCTTTGGTTTTTTATAAATGCAGAATCCTTAAATAGACCAGGCATCTTCTTATGACTTTATTTTTCCGTGTTGTTTTCAAGCTTATCGGTGCTAGTGGATGGAATTACTTCAAAATGCCTCTTCTTTTCCTATCTCAGTCACACAGTGGTTGATAATAAATGGGTTTTAAAAATCTATTGGTGATAGCAAAACAAGGCTATAAAGTTCCTTACTGAGAATATAAGCTGTTCACACTGAGTCCTCTGATAATTACTGCATTTCAGTATCGTGTAGCTTGGTTCATCAGGATATGATTATCACCTGATAACAAATGAATGAGATTTGGTTTCTTCAATACACTGAATGGTCACACCATGGATATTACAGACTTCTTACTTTACAAATCTGTGCTGACTTTGACCCTTTCAAACTGGCACATTCCATACAGAGCGATGATTTTCAAATAATCAAAAATTATTTCTGGCTTACCAACTGAGTTTGGCAATAATGTGCATGTTTGTGTATGTTTAAAGAATTAGTAAGATAATTAAATAGCTAACATCTATTATGTGATATGCACCTAGCTTTGTGCTAGTACTTTAATATATTATCTCAAGAGGTAGATACCTATTGGGCTAGATAGACAGATATATTTTTAAAATTAAATTTGCAAATATTTGAACATAAGACTATTGCCTCCATTTTGCAAATAGAGGAATTGAGATCCAGGGCACTTACTTGATTGATCTAAAATTTCAATAGGATATCAAGAGAAAATACTAAAACCCAACCTGGGTTATTAGTCTGCAGGTAAAATACTGTGAAGATCAATAGTAAAAACTCAAATTTATGATAACATCAAAATTATACAAGGATAGAACCCTATGTGTAGTATACGATACTATATAGCATCCGATATTAATTACATACATTTTATAGTTTTATAAAAAGAAATAAAATCTCTTCTTGGGGATTGAAAATTTGAGCGCCACCAAAATCTTCTTAGGAACTATTTCAAGTACCTAATACTGAAAATTAATCAATGGGGAAAGTTACAAAATATAGATGCCCTCCAACCCATTACTAAAACAGCTTTAATAGTTTCTTTTAAAAAATGGGGCCATCCAAAATGCATGCTCAACAATAATCATTAAAATGTTTGCAGCATAAATAAAAAAAATGGAGCCATAAAATTATTAGTAACTTCTCAGTGTGTTAGCCAACTGTTAAGAATCAAACTCTTAAATTATGGTATAAGATGTACATGCTGATGTACTGGAAATAGTTCCACACTCTTTGCTTATACTTATTAGTCTCTTTGATTCCTAAACAACTGCTCTCTATTTTATATGTGCACTCTTCAGCCTAAAAGAAACATAGATACCCTTTTATATGTGGTGAGAGAGAGCCAGAGATAAATTATGTGGCAATACAATATTAGTAGATCTAGATAAAGGGTATGCATCATACTATTTTAACTTTTCTATGGGTTGAAAATTTTCAAACTTAAAAGTTGAAAAAAATTTTTAAAAACATATCTTCTGCTAAGCACTCATCATCACTCCGCTTGTCTACAAGTAATGTTTCCTTCACTCAGAGGCACCAATCCTCCTTATTCGCCTGCTGCCATTTCTGAACTCCTTAGATGCATCCAATTGTAATGTTTATAAGTGAGCTGAAAATTTCTGTGACTTTGTCAAGCAGAGCTGCACAAAATATTGTTTTCTCTCTGCTCATTTAACGCCTACACTTGTGTTGTTCATGTCCTTGGAGGTTGTGTCCAGAGTTGTAGACCTTTCATTGTCCATAGTCCCAGAAGAGGAAAAAAGAGAACCACCATCCCACTTTTCAAGGACCCCCCCCCCCCCAAAATGGTTCCTGGGACACTGGTGCTCCAGATAAATTAATTTTGAAAACAGTTCTCCCCTGCATCACACTAGTCCCTGCCCTTATTTTTCCAATATGCATAATTTGAAATAAGCAAGAGTTGTGAGGGGTGCAGCTGGGAAGAGACGAAGGAGCCAGGTCTGTCAGGCAGGCATGCTGTATCAAAGAGGCTCTCCTTCAAAAAAAGCCTTAAGAAGCAGCAGTGCTTATTCTCCCTCAAGAAAAAATGCCTAAATTCTAGTAAGAAACAACCTGAAAGTCAAAAAATTGCTTTTTTTTTTCTTGTTAACTTAAAGTATGCAGTGGGATTCAAACATATCTCTGTCAAACACAATTCATGGCAGGCCTGGAGCTCTCAGGTCAGGGAAACTGAGCAGAACCACGTTAAAGTTTTCACCCCTAGTGAAGGCAGGTATCTTTTCTAGAGTTATTAGTGAAAATTCCCTTACTACAAAAAAAGATGGATTCTTCGAAGCGCCCCAGGAAAATCCTATAAAAACCTCAAATTGTTGTAGCTATTGCGAGTGTTACTATTTCAAACTTTGCATCATGAAAAAATATGGATATGCATATGAAAATGCTTAAATACGTTTAAGCATTTCCAATAAAATAACAAATGGATTCCTCTTACGGCACCTCCATTTAGACAGTTAATGAGAGCTATGCAGAGCTTTCCTGAGCTCAAGCACCAACTGTGCTGTTGATGCATGAAGACTAATCAAATAAATAATTGTTCAGTGCTACAGACAAATATTTACTTTACAGCACTACGGGCTAGGTAGTATGATTTGTACACGGTGGCTTAATTAAATAGGCTACCATGTAAAACACTTTGCCTCTAGTGAGATATTATAATTAGACTTGTCTCTGCAATAATATAGAACACAAAATAGGAAGCAAGATAGAGTAGCCCTACTCATAAAAGTGGAACACAGTTATTAAGTGATGGACAGAGTAGGGGTGTTTATAGTATCAATTAAGCTTCCTTAACTTCTCTTTCATTTCAGGCTAAAGGAAAAATGCTCTGAGAATAGTGTAGGGAATGGGAAGTCCATTCATTCCTTATTTTATTTTTTCAAGTTCAAAGTTTTTCAATGTTAAGTATTTACTAAATGCCAGCCTTTCTTGTAGGTATCAGGGAATCAGTAAATGAGACATGCAATGTAGTGTGGATGAAAGACAATAAAGGAAAAAAAAAACCCAATATAACAAACAAGTATATCTGTAAGGTAATTTTCAGGTAATGATAATAGCTCAAGAAGAAAATTAAAGCAGAGGCAGGACCTAGAAAGTGAAAGGATGATATTTTAGAAGAGTAGGTCTGGTAAGTGCTCTCTAGCAGGTGATACTTGGGCAGAAACCTGAACGAAAGTGTGTAAGTCATGTCCACATCTTCCAAGCAGAAGGAACACCAGGGCTCAGGTTCTGAGGTGGAGGCAGCTTGGTTTGTTGAAGAACAAATGAGGAGACAAGCAGCCTGTGGCCAGCTCAGGTAGGGCCTTGTTAAACCATGCTAAGCATTTCAGGTTCTCTATAAGAAGCACTTCAATGCCACTAGTACAATGCTGCTGGTGTCTTGACAGTGACATTAGAGAAAAAAGTACTATAAACATCCAAGGAGAAAAACTGGGAGATAGTGAAAGAGAAAGGATTAGAAAAAGAAGGCAAATGTGATTTTGCAAAATGGGCTTAGTCACTCAGCAAGTAAGCTTGGGGACCGCCATTTGGCATGTGCCCTGGGGCTTGCTACCATTACTTTACAAAGCCCTATTTATAGCAAGTGTTTTTAAAAATCCAATATATTGAAGATCTGAGGACACTAAGGGGTCAGGAAAACTGTATCTATAGATTTGCATTACTGGGAAAAGGCTTGCTCTGATTAAAGCAATAGACTGAAGCCATGAAGGATAGACCGCGTACCAGGGGTCTGCACATAAGCATAATACTGAGCAATTCTAGTAAATTATGGCTGAAGTACTACGGTTTCCCCCAGATGCACCTCTGCTCCTGCACCTCTGCTGACACTGTTGGATGCATTTGAGGGTATGCATCCGCTGGGACCGTGCACTGGATCACAAGTTTCTGTACTTTCCTCCCAATTCCATAGACAGTAACTTGAGTCATGAACAATGTCATAAGCACAATTTTCAATGTTATGTGAGGTACAAAATAATCAGAAGTGATTGTTTTTTTTCAAATGCACATTTTTGCTTTTCCCTTTGCATCTAATCTCCTCTTCCTCCAATCCATTCTCCACATTTCCTGAAAAGTATCTTCCTAAAGGATAAGTTATTTATTGCAATCCTCATCTTACAACTTGTAGTGGCTCCACACTGATGATAGTACAAAGACACGATTCTTTTTCCTGAGAGTGGAAGCCTAGGTTATGACCCCAATCTACGATACTATCTTAGTTTTAGCTCCTATCTTTCCCTCCTGGCACCTCAGATTATAGCTCTAACTATGGAGTGAACTATGCTCATTTTCCCACATGCTCTGAATCAAATCCTAGCTCATCCCCTGACTTGCTGTGTAAACTTGGATTTATTATTTATCCTCTGTGCTTCATCCTTCTTCTTTAAAATGGAAATAACAATAGTATAGAACTCATGAGCATGTTGTGGGATTAAATGAGCATATACATTTAGATCTATACCTGAAACATTGTAAGCACTTAATAAATATAAGCTATTATTACTGCTATTTGTTAATAGGATTTCCTTATTATTATTTCCTTTGTTAAAAAAAAAAAGAAGAAGAAGAAGCTCTCCTGCCCACTCTTCTCCTGGAAAATTCCTATTTATTTTTTGAGACTCCACACAGATGCCATCTCTTCTCCCAACCTCTGGACACACTGACCCACTTTTCTGTGAACTCATGACAAATTAAGCATGCTCCTTTGGTAGCATTATCCATGTGCAGTTGATTGCATAAATTTGTCTTCCAGCTAGTATATGAGTTCCTAAAGGCATTTCTCATCTTGCATCTCCTCAGTATAGGGCAGTGCCTGGCACAGAGTAGGTTCTCAACAAATGTCTTTATCTAATCAAATATTCAATCAATGAACATATAAAGACATACATTTCTTAAGGAATTTCCAATATTACTAGGAAAAAATTCAAGGCAACTGAAGAATAACACAAGTCACAGATTCAGTAGAGTTAGCTAATAAAGTAGGACTAAGTTGTATAATACAGTAAGTGTGCTCAAGTTCAGAGAAAGGTCAAGCATAAACTATATCTACTGTTTTCTTTTTACTCTTCTCCAGTTATTCCACTTTTTTTGCCAAGTATAAGTTCCTGTAGAGTAGAAACTGCCTTTTAATTATTTCTTACTTGAATATTAGCCACAAAGTACACATTTCATGAAACTGTTAAAATGAGGAAAGAGTTCCAAGATATAGGTAGAAGTAAATGAGGAAAAGGAAGAAAAACACAAAGGTCTTTTTTTTTTCCCTACTTCTAACTCCTAATTAAAAGAATATTATTACTCCCTGTACGCAAATAAGGACAAGCAGACAGAGGTCGGAGCTTGCCAATACATTTGCTCTTTAAAAAGAGAATGTAGGGGAGAGGTGTCTAGTGGGAGTAGGGTGGTTGAGGTGCATTTAAGCCCATCGCCAGGAGCTCTCTTCTAGCATCAGCCTCTGAGCTGGAGGGGAACTGATGACTGGAGTCAGCACAGCAGTAAAGAAGAGAAGGTCAAAAAAACAAGTTCCAGGCAAGAACAGACCACACAGGTAGGTAGGATAACATTATGCCTCAGAAGTTGTCAAGCTGGCTTAGGCTCAGGGATAAATAATAGGCTGACCCAAGGACTCTGGAAGTAATTTTCTCGTGCCATAGGACCAGCCAAGCCCTAATGGTGATGCTGAACATTCTATCGCCACTTTGCAACGTACACCATGGTTTTTGTATGTACATTTTCTTCACATCATCTAATAACGAATAGGTTGTCGATTTTGGGTTTTGTACTCAAAGAAGAATTTGGAAATTTTGAATGGTGGTGCAGAGTCAAAATGAAATAGAACACTTGGACAAAGAGAAAGTGATTCAGAATAGTTTTACCTGTAACATGTTATATCAAAAGTAATTTGAATTTGGAGTATTGTCAATAAAGAACTTAAAAGATAGACATTGACATGTGTATTGATTAAATTAGATTTTTTTCTTTCCTTCTTCACAGCAGGGTATACTTATATATGTTGACTGAATTAAACAAAGAAAACCCTTGGACAAATTGATAATCTTCAGATTCACTCAGATATTTATAAGTTTTTTCTCAACAGTCATTGAGGACAAAAAGAGAAGCAGATCATTTCCAAGATAAAGTGTATAGATTAATCATAAGGAAGAATTTTCCAATACCTGAATATGAAATAGTAAAATTGCATAATAAATTTTCTCTAGAGTCTTAAAAATAGGATGGCTTCCCAAATGTCAAAGATGTAGTAATTATGGTCCTGCCCAAGGGTAGAAGGAAGCAATGAGATAGTCATCCAAATTTCTCCCAGATTTAAGACTGGAAATATTCTGATTAGCAATAACACATTGAACATCTATTTTTCTTCAGATATTTAAAAAATAATCCCAGAGTCAGAATTTCACCAGTATTTCTTAAAACTTCAGACCCTACCATTAGGTAAACTTTCTAACTTGGGTTTTCAAAACGAGAATTACAAGTTCATCTAACCAAAATATGAAATATACAGATAATTAAAGAAATCAAAAACAAATGTTCAGTGAGTTTAGATAAAATTGGCATCCTCTGCATTGTTTAGTTTCATTATGAAAATTATTTTAATTTCAATGCTGGAATCAAAACAATCTAATCTTCTTAAAAGAAACCTATTGTTTACCGTAAAGTAATAACATGCATTTAGAGACTTCTAAGGGGATACCTTGGATTTTCTAACTTAAATCCATGATTTAGAAAATACCAATCATTCATTTTGAAGGGTAGGTTATATTTCACTGTGAAAAAGAGGCAAAAATACCAAATAAAGTACTTATATTCTTATTTCCTCACATGACTCTTTCATATGATGTAAAAAATGAAGTACATACTTTTAAGATTTACAAAAACGACATTTAAATATGTAAGATATATGCCTATTTTCAAAAAAGGGTATTTTCATCACATACTTCATTAAAATAAATTTGAAAATGTTAAGCATATATTTAGGTAAAGCGATAGAGGGAAATGTAAATATAGACTTAATCAGGCGCTGAAAGCAAACTGTGATGAAGCCTTTCCAAGAAGAGGAATGTCTGAGTTGGGAAAAAAATAAAACAGAGTGGAAGTGAATCATAATCATAACTAAAGTTGTTTTATAAGTTTGATGATTAATGATTCTTTAAACCCATAACTATGGTCTATCATACCAGAGGCACATGTTTCCTTTTTGGGTAATTTGTAGAAATCTTTGTTTTAACTTAACTAGAAGATTATTTTATTACCATAATAATGTTACCTCAAATATTATTTAATTGCTCTTTTTGCAACTGAAAATTTGTATAATGTGGGAGCAAAACTGGCTTGTCAATCTAATCATTTTAAAATTTAGTTTCTTTTGGAAAGAAAGAAAAAACAGTATTTATAGCTCCTTGCTTCCAGCATATCAAAAGTCTATTCTAAGTAAAGGAAAGCTCACATTAATATATTCAGGAAACGAAAGTCTACACTCAGAAAAACATTACCAAGATTTTAAGAGAATTTGCCATTGGAAAATTAGCTTACTAAAATTAAATGTCCCTCTGATGAAAACAGTGATCCAATATTAATCCAAGTAGGAAAGTTATGTATCTATTAATTACTTGCATATTTTATGCATTTTATTTTCTGTAATTAACAATACATCTATGTATCTTCCCTAGTCAATTATACTCCTTAGCAAACTCTGTGAAATAATACACATTGAGGTAGACTAAAATCACAAGAGAAGAGACTTCAAATCAGTACATACCTACATATAAGCCTTCTCTTTCTACAGATGCTACCATTGTTAGATTTTGAAAATTAATTACAAATTCTACCAGTATGAATTACAATTAAATAACAGGATTTAATTCATTAAGAAGATGACTAAAAACTGTTTCAATAAAGCAATTATATGAACACCAGCCAATTGTCGAAAAAACAAGAGTAATCACATCATTGTCAGATGAAGTATTGCTGGCTAAACAGTGTCCATCCAGGGCAAGCTCTATCTTTCCAGAGGAAATTTTAATTTGCCAATGCACTGTGCAGGAGATGAGGCAGCAAGATGAGCAGAAAACAGAATTCAAGTAAAAATGAATTTTCAAAGACCAGATATCCTCAGTTTCTAATGTTGGTTGGCCATCTAGGCTGCAATAACAAAACCTCTGTGCTAGAAGTGCCTTCTAGAGGTTTTAGCTCCCTTTATTGCTATGGTCCCCACTGAATAAAAACTATAGGTATAAGGGCCCGATTTTGAGGGGTACCTTAATCTGAAAAAAAGAAAAATTTTCTCCAAAGAAATCTGAATACCTGGTAGCCTAGCTCACTGATAAAATATATGTCATTTCTATTGTGCTTTTCCTTATGTTTACTTGGTATACTCATTTAAGGAGGTTTTCCTATTTTATTTGCAGTCCTTTTGAAAATAGGTATTAAAGATGGTAGATTTCAGTGGAATTTTTATGGAGGGTTCTTAAATTTATTTACTTGGCATTCAAAAAATATTTACAAATTTTAAGTCACTTTTTAAAAACAAAAGGCTCTTAACGATAGCAATTTGGACTCAAATAAAACAAGTTAATTATGCAGTTTCAGAAGTGGGAATTTAGTTTTCTTTTTCCTTAAGTTGCATAAGAACAAAAGCCAATTAAAAAAAACCTCACTCGTTTACATACTATAAACCATGGTAGGACAATAAATAAATTGGATTTTTCATTGTTTCAAGGAATAAAGTTGAACTAAGATTAAAACACTAGTAGTCTTATATCAAAAATATGCTAGCAAAAGAAAAGTCATCCACAAAACAAACCAAGTCACTTACACCACAACAGAGATGAAAAGAAAACTTACTTTTAAAAACTCCTTCATTACTCAATTCACCAAGCATTAGGAATGCATTTTTGTATAAACAGTAATTTTAAAGACTCTATACAGTTAGAGGCTTATTTTATCTGGTAACAGCTAGCAGTACAATGATAATTGAACAAACAGTGCAATGTGTATTCTTCAGCTGACCCGTTCTCCATTCATTTCCCACTTGTGGTATGTCTTATGAACAAAACTCCAAATGTCCGTTTTTGACATTTCTAAATCATGCTGCTAATGCAATCATCTGAAAAGCACTGTAGACCCCTCCCAATCCCATCTTACCATGTATGAGCCACCGTGAAGCGACGACGCTGCCGAATGCTTTTATTCACCAGCAACTTTCTGAAAAAACATGGTGAGTTCCTAGGCGAGCTGCGTGGAGAAATTTTAGGAGATGTAGGTCGGTTTCCCGGTACTCTCGGAAGCTCAAGTTCTAAGTGCATTTGCTCCTTGAAAGTCTTGATGCAAATCTCGGATTCAGAAGCAGTAAGTTCCTTTGAAGAATCCTTTGCTGTCATGTCTTGTATGGAGTGCTAGCTTCTACCATCCAAAACAAAAAGCTCACACATAGCAGAGGCACTGCTGCAGGTTAGAAGGCTGATATGTCTACAAACTATTTCCAGTTTAATTTGGGAAGTTAGTGCCTTTGCTATAAGAGCTGCTTAGAGCAGAAGCAGCATACTGTAAGAATGGCAAGTCAGGGCTGTCACAAGGAGCTTTATCAGCCAGGCTTTGCCTCTGAAAATGCGCCAAAGTGCTTCCTATGTCAGTAGCCTCCTTGTGGATGAGGTTTGTCTGCAAGCTACACACTGACACTGAATTCATTCAGCTGAATATACCAACTCATGAAATATTCATAAGGACTTCTGATAAATCCTTCACATGTATTTAAAAAATCTTATCAAATGAACTGTATCCAGTAATGGATTGGAAGCAAAACCGAGTCACCTGTTTTGTTTGTGCGAAGAGCAGAACCAGAATCATCCAACGTGTAATGTTTAAAGTCTTCATTCAGAATTATCTTGCTCTGTAATGCACACAACACTAACTCCACCTACCAAATGCTTATTGGCCCAGGATTTTTTAAACAACTACACTCTGTTTCCCCCTTACATCCTCCATTGCTCAGAATTTTACAGATTTGGGAGGCTACTGTACCCCCATCACAGCGAAACTGATGAAATCAGGGATTGTCAAAAAGCCTAGCTAAAACAGCCTTCTAAATTCCATTTCTGGGTGAAAGCGCTGATTTGCTGAAGTTTTTTTTTTTCTCTCTCTCTCTTCTCTCCCTTCTCCAGAAGATCCCAAACAGCATCAATATAAAAAACGTCAGCTAACAGGAAAACATTGGATTTGGTCCATTCCCCCAAGGAATTTAGAGGCTAATCTTTATTCCAATAAACATAACCTCCATTCTTCCTGTTAAAGCTCATTGTTCATGGGTTGCCCACAGCAGCCACTCGATGTTAGATGCAAAGCCACTTCTGACAACCAAAGCTGCTCAAGCTGAAATGAATGCTTCCAGTTAAAGTGCAGAGTCCAAAGTCACACACTAGGCATGTGTTTATGTGTGCACAGGTACATGTACAAAAAATTGTGTGCATGTGTGAGTGTATACCTGAGAGTGTGCGTTTATGTACTTTATTCACAAATTCTTACAAGTGAGACAGATGAGCAGGGGAGTCCAAAAACAAAGCAAAACAAAAGCCTCAATCTCAAGTCCAAAAGCAGGTAACTGTAACTTGACATTTCATTTAGAAATGCACTGGAATGTGACTTCTATACTTTAAAAGGTACATTGGAGGAAAGAGAATATTGTGGCACTTGAAGTTTATGGATGTTTTGAAAAATCTGTTCCATAATGATTACATCCAAGGCCAGACTGACTTCACACAAATGGGATATGGCAGAACTAGGGCTAGTCAATGAGAGTGGCAGAAAAGGGAAAAGTCACACTAAGATGTCAATGAAAACAAGGAGAAAACATTTTATCCTCTCTGCTCTCTTCCACCCTGTATAGATATCATATACGCTGGCTAAAAACATGCTAAATATTTAAAAGGCTAAATGAGAACAGACTACGACCTGCAAGTAGGAATAGACAGACTCTACACCAGACTCAGGGGAAAACGGTTCAAACATAATAGGAAAGGTTTAAGCTATTGATTTACAGGTGCTCCTTTGGAAAGAGTATCGCTATTTCAATAATCGATGAAAACTTATTAGAAACAAAGACATGGAATTATAGAGCTGGTATGAATCCTAGCAATCAAACACAAGGAAACAGATTTGGAGATCTTAAGTGACTTGTCTAAGTCATATGGATAATTGATTTTAGAGCTAAAATTATCCCAGGTTTTTTGATTTTCAATTGAGTACTCTTTCATTATATGATACAGAGAGGTCAAGTTTCCAATTTTGCCCCGCTAGGCTCTAGTGTATGTTTTATATACATTTGTTAGTAATATATGAGAAAATATGGTTAATGCTACCTAATATTTCATAACGCATTATGAAAACAAAGCAGGGACTGCTGTTCGACAATAATAATATGAATTAAAACTGGGATAAGAGCATATGCGATTCTGCCAACATTCAGAGCGGCTTATTTGCAAAAGTGAAAATAGCAATTTGAAGTCACTATAGGTATTTTTGTTATCATATTCACTTTTCTTTCCTTTTTTTGGCATGGGCAGGCTCCAGGAATCGAACCCGGGTCTCAGGCATGGCAGGCAAGAATTCTGCCACTGAACCACCGTTGCACTGCCCATCATATTTAGTTTTTAAAGGTGCCAAAACATAACGAGGATTTCAGGGAATTCTTCCCCCTAAATTATAACAAATTTCACACCCAGCTTTAGCTTTATGCAACTGGGGTTCAGATAAGGAAATGTTGACATGAATTCACCTAAAGCAATATAATGTTGCAATTGTAATTTTTTACTTTCTAACACTTATTTTCAATGTATCCTACATCACGCGACATTTCACATTACTGTTCTTACTTTTCCTACTGTAACAGCCAATGTCCCAATCAAAGAATTATAAGAATTATCCTAAGAAATAAAGTTCTCAAAAATATGTAAAGCCTGCTAACTCTATCTACTCTCATAAAAACATAGGAGTATCAAAGACAGCTAAATGGATTACAAACTTTAAAAAGAGATATTCCGATATTTTAAAGCGCCTATTAGTTACTTCCGAGAAGAGAAAAGCCATGTTTACAGTTAACTGCGTGAAAGTTTGTTTCTCAGAGAAAAAAATGTCAAAGAAAAGCTGGCAATGGTGTCAAATATTGAAATTAAAGATGAATTTAGAAGGTACGAAACAAGAGGTGGTATCTAAGAAAGAGCAACCAAAAGCACAGTTAAAGCAGGTAACAGACTGCTACATTTCACCAAAGAAGAGCAGCATTATTGAGGGAAAGAGTCAGGAAAACAGAGGGAAAAGCAAAAATAAAATGGCGTTTCTGTGCCCTTTTGAGTCTCTGAGAAGTTGCTAATAAACTGAAGTAACAATCCTTCTATCCCCAAATAATCCTTTGCTCTTGGCATCTCAAAGAGAGAAATAAGTAATGCAGATTCAGTTATCAGTGGACAAAAATAATAGTTGCACTTGGGAAGTATTTGAGAATTTCAATTATGGTTGTCTGAAGACACCTTGCCCATCTTTTTACAAGATATGGCATAAAAGCAGCAAGAATCAAGACATCATGAGAATAAAATATCACTGAATAATGTGAAAAGAGTTGTATGGTCAAAGGCAACCAAAGTTATTACTTCTTATAAATATTATGGACAAATTGAAAACATTTCCATCTTAATTAAATTCAGATGGAAGGCAAATTCATCACAGCCAAGGAAAATGATAAACTCAATAATGCAAGTATAATATACTTAAAGTCTTTTAAAACAATCTTGGAATCAATTGTTTTAAATGAAAATAATTATGCTATTTTTAAGTTCAACATTCTTCAGCATTTGAAAGTTGACCTGAAGTAATTTTTCTCTCACTGCTGGGTGCCAAATAAATGGTAAGCATGTCTCATAAATTATTTCATTTGTTCATCCTTAAAAATATATCAGATAATTGCTGCTGAAATTTCTGTTTCAACTTTCCCACTGTATTAAACTGTAAAATTCCTTAGGGGTTGGACTGAATCTTGTTCAGCACTGTAGTTCTAGACTGTAGAACCAAGCTTGGCGCATAGGAGGCATTCAAATAAATATTTGTAAACTGAATGTACATTATTTTTCCCATCTACAAATGAAAACAGCAAGACAAATTGCATGGCTTTTAAGGAGTTCATCTGATAATCCAACCCATGTCTTCTCGCTCTAACTACAGCATAACTGTTTTATTATACTGCACCACTCCCCAAGCTTTTCTATCAGAGGACACCGAATGACACAACAGAGGACTGCATGTTGCTAGGTAGTCTAGTAATGAAACTAGAAGCAGATCTTCACAAGTGCTAAATATCCTTGATTTTGAAGGTATCTCATGTGTTATCTTTGCACAATGAGGAGAATGCTTCTCTTTCAGCCAGTGACATGATTTGCTCATCATTAGTAAGATGGATATTCCCAAAAGATCCGGTTTAACTTGTGGCACCTACCAGTGTCACTTGCGGAAGAAGGAAGCTAGTCTAAGTGCTTAGGCATAGCAGTACGCTCAGGAATGAATTGACAGCGAGAAGCCCTCCAGTGGTTCTATGACAATGTAAGTAAAAGCCAAAGCGTACACAATGGCCTGGAAAACCCTATCTGCAAGGGCCTGTCTGCAAGACCCCCCTGTCTGCAAGACCCCTCTGTCTGCAAGACCTCCCTGACTTCAGCTCTTTCCACTCCCCTCCCTCCCCACCACTTAGCTCACCCTGCCCCAGCCTCATTGGCCTCCTTTCTGTTCACTGAACATGCCATGCAAGTTTCCTTTGCCCCAGATATCTGCATGGTTTGTTCCCACTTCCCCTTCAGCAGTTTATTTTTCTACACAGTACCCGTTACCATCTAATATAATACACATTACATATTTTACTTATTTTCTGGTTTATTATGTGTTTTATTTGCCCTAAGAATTTGTATTTCATAAGGGCAAGGGATTTGTTTTATTCAATCCTATAATCCCAACTCCCAGAATAATAAGTAGATGCATAATAAATATCTGTTGAATGAATAAACAAGCGATCTCCTCAATTCAGAATAAGACAGGGACAGGAGGGGGCATCAGACAATAACGGGACAAACTCCCCCTCTCAAATGACAGCGATAGTGTAAGAGTGGCCTTAAGCAGTGACCCTTCCACAGTTCAGCGTATTCTTATATGCGGTGTCCAATGCCTGGGATGTTATTCCTCTAGTTTCTTTGCCAGGAATACTAGGTGGCATCCAATAAGGCCAAATTCAAACAAAAGCTTTTCAAAGAACTCTTTCCCAGTCCCCAAAGGCCGAGTCATCGCGTCTACGCCCCACCGGCACCGGGTTTAGCCCTCAGAATCTTGCATCATAATGCATATTTTCATTTTTCTCTTCCACTATTCTAATGAGCTTCACAAGGGCATAAACTGTTTTATTCATTTTTGTATCTCCAGTGCCTGACATCGCCGCCTGATTGATTCATGTTTATTGATCGAAAATATGGATAAAGAAATGAATGTCGTGCCTCGATTCACTCCTTCCCCTTAGCCCAACTTGCCCTTCCTGTCTTGTGAGCTAGTCCAATTACTAGGCCGACTTCCTCTACCTGGATTCCAAACCGAGCTTCCCAAATCATTGCAGCTTGCATATGTTTACATTTTAACCATCATTTCTTTGTTCTCGTAAACTCTAATTTTAAAATAAGTATTATTCACACCCTCACTGCAGGGCTCCAAAACAAAGCAGAATACCAGTGTGCTGTGCGCTCCATTAAGTGGTGAATTGGATGGGATAGACTTGCCAGGCTCTCTCCTCACAATGCTTTCCAGTTTTGGCAGAGTAATTAGGTGCTTCTTTCACAAGGCACATTCTGTGAAGGAAGATTACACAGATAAAAACGCTAGCGAAGCTCCTCTCTTTGTTTCCTAGGTCACTGTTAACATCTAAAGATATTAGCAGGGATGAGTCAGATACTTTAACTCAAGGAGAGAAACTCTTCCCCTGGTGGGCGTTTTGAAACTACATAAAAAGAGGGCACTCCATCCAGTTCCCCAAGATAATACTAACCTGTCAGCAAATTATCTAAAAGGGTGATGTCAAATGAATAAAATATTAGGGACAAATATGTTAAAAAAATATAGAGGCATATTTGGGAAAATGTCTTTCTCCAAAATCGTCTTTTTTTTTTATTATCATTTTCTACTATGTCAGCAGTTTCGATGAAATGTGTGAGAAAAATGGCATAGTATTAATCTTCAGAGTTAAAAATGTAAAATGTAAATAATTACCTTTATAAGTCCAATTAACTGTAATACTGCGGAGAGCATAGAACGAGTATCGCACACATTAAAATTAGATCATACCCACTACATTGCTCTTAAAAAGAGAATAATTATTCAGGGATCCATTTCATGTTTAAGTATACATTGGCAACTTACACTACAGAAACAATATTTTCCTAAATTCACATTTTAGTATTATGAATCTTAAAAGAGCACAGAATACATCTCAATAAGGAAAATGATTCTTAAATAATGAGCTGAATCAAGATTAGCTTATTTATTTTCAAGGTTCTTTACCCCCTACGTACCTTGTTAATTTTAAATCTGAACACATTAGAATTTACGGCTTTTGTTTCATTTTTAAATTTTAAGGATAATAAGATCGGCCTTTTTGGGGGCACAGTTCCAGGAAATGTAACACATACATAGATTCAAGGCACAGATCCAGCACCCCCAAAACCCTCCTGTTCTATTCCTTTATGGTCCTACCCTCCTCACCCCCACCCCCCACCCCTGGCAACCCCTAACCTGTTCTCTACCACTACAGTTCTGTCTTTTCAATAATGTTATATGAATGGACTCACACATCACTAAATGTTTGGGGACTGGCTTCTTTCATTCAGCCTAATGTCTCTGAGGTTTATGATATTATAATGATCAATAATTTATTCATTTTATTGCCAAATAGTATTCCACTATTTGGACGTACCATAGTTTATTTATCCATTCACTCACTGCAGGGCATTTGGATTGTTTCTAGTTTAGGACCACCATGAATAGAGCTGCTAGAAACATCCATGCGCTGGCTTTTGCATGAACATATGCCTTCATTTTTCTGGGATAAATATGCAGGAATGTGATGTGATAAGTATGTGTTCATCTTTATAGCATGTTCATCTTTATAACAAAATGACAAACTCTTTTCCAGAATGGCTGCATCATTTTGCATTTCCATCAGCAATGTATGAGCGTTCCAGTAGCTCCACGCTCCACACTAGCACTTGTCATCATCAATATTTTCATTTTCTATTTTTTAGTCATTCTAATAGGTGTATAGTGGTATCTCATCCTGCTTTTAGTTTATATTTACCTAATGCCTAATGCTGATCATATTTTCATTTGTTCATTTTCCGGTCATATATCCTCTTTGGTGAAGTGTCTGTTTGAGAGTTTTGCCCCTTTTCTAATTAGACTGTTTCTTTTCTTACTATTGAGTCTTTTTTGCCCAATCTATCCACTAACATTTTCATTTCAGAATTCTGAATTAGTAGCCCTGTGCACCCTGTCTGGAACTTGGGGCTGTATTACATGGTAGAGACAGAAGGGAACATGATTGTTTCATCTTATCTAGAGCCAGGACCTTTAACAGAATATTATCTATCACAAAATTCTGGAACATTCACATTAGTTTTATAGTTTATAATCTCTTTACTGATTCTTTTCCCAAGCCCTCTGTGTCTACCATCTTGACTTTATTATTTCTTCTCATCTATACTATGGAGCCTGCATCTTGGCTCATCCAGAGTGATTTCCTAAAGCGTAGTCCGCTACCATTGGGGTGCTTTTAGTGAGGAATGGCCGAAGAGTCAATGTTTTGTTTTGTTTTGTTTTGTTTTATGGCTAGAGAGAAACCCTTCTAGGAATGGATGCTGGAGGTTCCTAATCCGTATTTCCTGTCCTGACCACTTTCCCACGCAACAGCCCCCCTTCTTAAGGGCTTCCTGTGGTGCCAGGAATACCCTAAAAACAAATGACGTCTAAATGAAATTTAGACATTAATGTTTAAAATGAAATCTTACTGTTCCTCCTCTTTTCTGCCACATTTCTACTAATTCATATGTGATTCAAATAAACACTTAACTGACCATGCACTATGTGCCAGGAATATGATTCTCCATTTTCTTTGTTCAACCTGGTTATGGCTGGGCTATGGCTTGAATTTGCATATTTGTTACTAAATGTTAAAGCATAAATCTAAAAAGTTTTATTGAATTTTTGTTATAGGTCTGACTATCAATCTTTCCATGACGCCTTATTTTGAATGAATTTTGTTTGCATTTGGTGAACATTTATTCTATACATAAGTCCTCATCAGCATGATGGTATGTTATCACCTAAGAAAGTTTCAGTATCTGCCTTATATTCTCTTTCTTATATGTATATGTCTCACAAAAACTCTATGCTTTTAGAGGTGAAGTTCACAACCTATTCTTTATACATTAACTTCTTTATCTAGGATACTCGCACACATATGGAAAATGCTTGGTATGTGCTAAATGAATACATAAGTAAATGGATGTTTAAAAATCTAGGGGTATAAGTTGCAGCATTTATTCATTTATTCAGCTAGCAGAAGTTAAATGTCAACTAGAGTCAGGTTCTGTGCTAATTTGGGGAATATTACAATAAATAAAATAGACGAATTTCTGCCCTCATGGTATGTACAGTATTGGCAGAACTATCCCAGACTAAGTTTAATCATAATTCTCAACCCATTTGCTTACTCATTCATGTGTTCTCCTTTTCAAAGAGGTCAGGACCAAACCAGATTCTCTTCCGTCTAACTCAGTGCCTGGATTTCTCTATGCTTCGCAGAGATCCTATCCAGTGACATAATGCCAACAAATGCAAACAAACAAAAATGCCTCTCATTTTACCTCTCCTTGAATTCTAACTGGGATACAAAGGGAGCCCTGTCAAATTTTAACAGTAAATGGCAAGCAGATTTTTCTTTGTGCTGGACCAAAGTCTACCTATTGGCCCTAATTCTGCCACCTTGAATTACAGTACCTAAGTTACATGATAGCCCTTCAAAAATGTGCCCTTATCTAATGTTTTCCTTTTCTAGCCTGAATTATTACTGGTCTTTTAATTCCTTATATAACACAGATTAGATCATTTTTAATAACAACTGGACTGAATTAACCTCTGACATACATAATAGTATTGGGGGTGGGGGATACAGTGGGAAAAGGCACAAATTTGGGGGCAAAATATAATAACTAGTCATTATTGAGAACCTGTTATGTACTAGGCACTTTGATATATATTACTATCAAATTTGAACCTCAGAATACTCTTTGTAGTACATAATCTACACATTACAAAGAAACTGAATCACAGGAAGGTTAGGCAAATTACCCAAGCTCACCCACTTCATATGGATTCAAACCCAAAGCCATCCGACTGCACATGCTTTAATCTAATACTCTGCATTGCAAGGGAAAGAAACAGACAGATGTTCCATAAATATAAAAATGGTCTACTGTATAAAAACCTATCAACTCCCATCATGTTACATCTTGAAGACAGAATGGTTTTTTTGTAGATGCCATATTTCAAGACAACACAAAGAAGTTTGAATACACAACAACTAATAAAACCTAGTTTCAGCCAGGCAACCATTGATTTTACAAACACATTATTTTTAACAAAAAATTGTCTGAATGCACCCTTGTCACGCAAACCAATTGTTGGAAAGAAGACCTTGGCTTAGTGTACCTTAGCATGTTTATTTACCTGCAACTAAAAATTCAAATGTATTTGATCTTCAGGTGCAATAAAAAGCTAGAAAAAAATTTTATATACCTCCTTTTCTGATGTTAAATATAAAAGATAGATATATCATCCTATGTTTCTATTTCTAGACTCTTTTGCCTTCAATAGGCACTCTGAGATTTATGTTGATAGACTCCTGGGTTAGAAACTTTATTCTCTTGGTTATCATCACTATAAGTAGTGCTTTGGGGTGAAATCTCTACTGATTTTGTATGTTCTAGATTGAGATTCTAAACTGCTTTATTTTGTGCTACATTAGCTGTAGCCAACATTTTTGTTTTCCTTTTGGTAATTTAGAACTTTTAGAAGTGGGAGACCAAATTCCCAATGATACTGCTTTTGTGTAATCCATTTTCATTGTTCTTATTTTCCTGAATGCAGTTCTGCTTTTTAAAAATACTTCAAGGTGTCCACTTCACACTAACAGCAAAGTTACATGCAGGGGTCCTCCAATTCTTCCTTCATATCCATGCCTAGCACCTTTCCTGGGCTCAGTTTTCTAGATTTCCAGACACATATTTGAATTCCACTGGTATAGGATCAATTAAAATTAATGGACACCATTTGCCACACACAGAAGCCAAAGAAAATTTCACCTTCATCAAATATGAACAAACTCAAAGTAGAGCCTTCTGTGAGCACAGAACAGAATCAAATGAAAAGAAAAGGGACAGACTCCTTATTTATAGCAAGTGATCTATATTCTAAAATTAGTGCTGTAGACTCCTTCAGATTATTTTTTATTAGAGAAATTGTGGGTTTACAGAAAAATCATGCATAAATTATAGGTTGCCCATATGCCACCTTATTATTAACTTGCATTGGTGTGATACGCTTGTTACAACTGATGAAACCACATATTTTATAATTAACTGTAGTCCATAGTTTACTTTAGGGTTGACTGGTTTTAGTTGTACCTTTCTATTAATTTTTACTCTCGTAATGTATATACACCTAAAATTTCCCCCTTCTAACCACATCCTAATATATAATTCAGTGGTATTAAAATATTTCATATGTGCTTTCATCACCACCATCCATTGCCATAACTTTTCTATCATCCCAAATATAAATTCTATACATTTTAAGCCTTAACTCCCTATTCCCAATCCCTACCATGTCCCCTGGTAAACAAGAATAAATTCTAGATCTGACACTATGAGTTTGCTTACTCTAATTATTTCATATCAGTGAGATCACACAATTAGTTGTCCTTTTGGTCTGCCTTAGTTCACTCAAGATGATGTTTTCAAGGTTCATTCATGTTGCACGAATCAGAGCATCGTTCCCTTTTATGGTCAAATATTCCATTTTGTGTATACAGTATTTTGTTTATCTATTCATCAGATCATGGCCACTTGGGTTGCTTCCACCTTTTGTCAAACCACTGTTAACATCGGTGTGCAAATAGCTGTCCAAGTCCCTGTTTTCAATTATTTGGGCTGTATACCTAGAAGTGAGAGTGCCGGGTCATATGGTTATTCTATATTTAACTTTCTGCGGAACAACCAAAACTGTCTTTCACAGTGCCTGCACCATTTTGGATTCCTACCAGCAATGAACAAGTGTTCCTATTTCTCCACATCTTCCCCAACACTTGTAATTTTTCACTGTTTTTTTTTTAATAGCTGCCATCCTCGTGGGTATGAAATGCTATCTCATCATGATTTTGATTTGCATTTCTCTAATGGCTAATGATGTTGAGCATCTTTTCATGTGCTTTCTGACTATTGGTATATCTTTTGTGGAGAAATATCTATTCAAATCTCCTTTAGATTATTTTTAACATCTAAGGAAATATGCCTCTTAAGGCATCTCTGAATCGTGACAGTAACAGCTAAAGACTAAATATAGACAGTCAAAACACCATTTTCTGTACATTTTCAGTTGCTACAAAAGCACTTATAGTACATTATCTATAAAGGATATTGTTTTAACCCATGATGGCTCTACTGGGAAAAGGATTTATGATGGAAAATATTATTTTTCCCTTTTATACAAACATAAGGTTAAAGTGGTGATGTCCCTTTTTTCTTAATGTAGTATTTTCAAACATATTTTATATAGTTTATACAGACAGACCAAAGGCAAAAGTAAGCATGTCTTGAATTCACTACTACTTGTGGCCTCTTTGACACCACTGTTGGGCTACCGCTGAGAAACTACCCTTTCACACCCAGAGAAATATTGTATTGCTCTCTTCCCTAGCCAGAATGCTTCTTGCTAGGCAGAAGGCAAAGCAGACATGAACTCGTAACCTCCCAATGGAGTCGCTGCGCCACCAGCCAGCAGGATTTTCTCTTTCACACAGCACAATGGTAGCACTGTGTGCGGGGGAATGATTCACAGCAGAAACAGGAGCTCCGCCAAAGACAAGAAGGCAATCTGTACAGAATTCTATATGCTGAAAGGACTTTCTTTTCATTTCAAAAGGAGAAGCTGTAAGTTTGGGGGATGGTGACGGTCCAAGTTATGCTACATCATTCCCAAGTGGGAAGATCCAGGGTCTGCAAAGCACTTCTTTCCCTATTTCCAGAGTGGAGCTCCAATAAGTAGCTTCCTTTTGGTACAGTAAGCAAAGTGTTCTTTGAACTTGATGCTCACAGTTTTTCACAGCTCAATCAATACTGGAGAAAGGTGGAGATGCTAAGGAAAATGGTGATGATGATGATAAAAGGGAAGCATTTCAAATGATGATGATAAAAGGGAAGTAGTTCAAACACAGCTAAGTCAGATGTCTAAAAATACTTTTTAAAGTAACGATGTTTAATGAGATTTTGAAGAATATCTATTAAAATCTCATATACATATATAAAGAAATGAGACACCAAAGTGAGAGACCCTTAAATTAGTATAAAATTCTCAAATGATTCAATATTCACGACACTAAGCTTGTTATCAAGGAGATTTATGGTTAGTATAGTAGTTCTTCTCTCAATTCTAAGCTACCATTTGCACTGTCCAGAAACACTGCATTATAATTAAGAACTATTTTGTCAGAAAAATTAATATTTCCTAAAGAGTATTCTGGAAAATTTTTCATTAAGATTGCTAAGCATGAAAATACCACAATCTATCAAGTATCTGCAGGTATAAATACTTATGTGGAAATGAATCAAACCCCGAGTAAATTTAAGAGCCATCAAGGAAGAAAATGACCACTGCAAATGAATTATTTATCAGGAGTCTGTGCATTGAGATCTAAGCTAAGTCAGCTTCTTCAATGTCCTTGGGCAACTCCTTTAGGCTTTGTTTCTCAGCTCCTCATCCATAAGTGTTCACACTAAACTATTTTGCAGGGTAATCCATGTAAATTAACAAATTGCAATTTAAAATTTAAACTGCATTGCTTTTGCAATCCAATCTGGTACATAGATTAGGATAGTATACTCCCTTGTGGGATCTAAAAATCTTATAGGCATGATTACAGTCATTTTTAAGTAGTCCCTGCAAGGAGGGGAACTCCACCCTCAGAGTGGCTCCTCAGCTTTCATGCACAGTACGTGCTGGGCTACTATTATACACACTCCCCAACTTAAATAAAGTAAAACTTTCTCCTCAAGGCCTAAGGCAAAATTTGAAAGCAAAGAGTGAATATGGTATTATCTTAAGAACAATATAGAGTGAGTTTCTGAAGATTGAAATATGGAACATTTCTTGGAAGAAAGAAATAGACCAGTGTCGCCATTCCCTTACAGTATTCAGAATAATGCTGGATCTGATTTTTTCTTTCATTTACCGAGTACAAAGAAAATACACAAAGAGAATAAACATTCATAAAAGGTTTATTATTTTTACTAGATGCTTGAAATATTATCTCATACAATGCTTAAAATAATGCTGTGATTCAGGTATTATTATGGAGAAGGTATCACAGAGAAAATTTGTCATAGAAGATAGCTTAAGAGGCAGTCAATATCATAGCACTAGTAATGATGAACCCGAGTCTTTTGTGTATGTAATTTTTCAACCTTTTCATTATTCCAATGGTTCTGCAAGTGTGGTTCCATAACCAGCAGCACCAGCAGTACCTGGTATTATAGTTCCTAAAGAATATTCTTGACCTGTTTTTGAAGACTGCTACTGACCCAGATCAGAAACTTGAATGGGGCCCAGCAATCAGTGCTTTAACATCTTTAGGTGTTTCTGATACATGCTCACATTTGTGAACCACTGCATTACACCATGTTTTCAGAGCTGTTCTAATGGGATTCTAGCACATAATGAGATGGAAAGAAGCAAAAGGACAAAATTAAAGTCAGTAGAGATATGAGGTTTCATAGAGGGTCCAAAGAAATCTGACCTCAGTCAACATAGTGAGCAAGGACTTTCTCAAACTCAGAAATGCTTAGGGCAGGATAACAAGCAGGTGTCATCTCATGGTCAAGTCAAATCAATTGGATATGATTGCTTAAACCTGAGATGAGGTTTGGGCGGCGGCATGCAGTAGGAAAGAAAGCTGATGTCTGCCATGGGCTAGGGGAAGGGAAAGGCAGTGCATAAGCGGTGTATTTTTAACTAGAGTGTGAGCACATATAATTATTTTAACATCTGACATCTTCCTAGATAAGGAGCCAACCTAAGGATGCACCTGTATTTATTTGTAGCTTATTGTAAATAACAGTGAAACCCTAATATAGATTGAGTTAAAGCAGTCTATGATAATTGCAAGCTCAGTCCTAGTTATTGTAGCTAGACTCACCATAGCTATTGATAATTGCCTCAAGAATATTTCTGATGCTGGGAAGGAAAACTCTAAACAGAGATTGGAAGAGAAGGCATTAACAATCGAGATTTTCCATTTTTGTGACAAAAAAATTATTCCTGCACTACATTTTTTGTCACATAAAGGTTTTGCATTATTTTGAATGCTTTGTATTAGGATTATTTCTGATTTATTTGATGTGTGAATATGTCTATCTCCCGAATTAAACTATGGCAAGATCCTTCTGAGACAGAGATCTTATTTCTCTTTGTTGTTCTTCCCACAGAACCTTCTTACAATCTTTTGCTCATAATAACACTCAAATATTCATTAAAAAATAAATCAACAACAATAAAAAAAATAATTACTAATTCCAAAGAGACTAATGTGTTCCAGCAGCTTTGCACATATTACAATAACTTTGCACAATATGTGTTTTCATTTCCCATTGTACACTTGAAGATATTCATGTTCTGAGAGGTCGGTTTCAAAGCTGAAAGCTGGTAAGCCCTGGAGGCTTTTTCAAACCCAGTTCCTTCTTCCTCTAGAGCTCTTTCTACAATTAAAACGTCTTCTCTAAACATGAATTACTCTATAAAAGAGAGCACATATTTATTATTTTATATGTAAAAATACATAAATACATTATATGCAAATATAAAAGTCATGGAGTTTGAATACCTACATTAGTAAACCTGCTTTCATTCATAATTACCTATGAATTAAAGCATTTCCTCATCACCCATTCACTGCTGTTTAATTATTTGGAAGTGAGACTATATTAAGGAATAATTATGTGCGACTTTCCAATTAATGGGGAAAGGGACTTGGTTCTGGAACTGAAATCCTTTCCAGTATTGTAAATTAGTTAATTCTCAATGCTGGCTAGCCTCAGGTTTTCCTAATAGAAACAGAAGGGAAAGATTTTCAGTCAAAGGAACACTTTGCTCCCAGAACTTTACCTAAATGAAATCAAAAGAACACACAAAAGGAAATATTCACTAAACTAGAACTTCAAGGGAACAATTTTGTCACATTCAATTTTAAGCACGACACAAAGCAGGCATTCAATAGACATTTGTTCCTACAGAAGTTAAAAACAATCGATTTATTTTCTCCTCGCTTTACTAGAAAAGCTTGTTTGTAAGAAGACCAATTATAGTATAAAAACCTCTGAATAAGGAAAACAATTTGGAATACTATACAGAAATAGCTATGCCGAAACAGTAGGTAAGTAGGTAAATCAGAATATATTAAATGGGATGAAACCTCTTACATCTTTCCTTCCATGCCCAGTCTATTTTTTTTTGATAAATAGCACAGACTTTCAGGCTGATTTTGTTTCTCTCCAATTCCGTGTTCACCAATTGAAGAATATCATAGCCCGTTGGCCAAAATTACTTTCCATCCCAATAAGGTTGACCTAGAAGATTACAAATTGCTTCTTCATGGAAACATTCAGTTTTACCAGCTCTCTTTTCTAATAACTTAGACCTATAAAAAGTTGTACAAAAAAAAAAAAAACCCTAAGACTCAAAAGACAAAGGTATTTCGTGAGAACACAACAGCTTTGACATATGCATAATATAAATGAGGAAAAATAATCCTCTTTGTAATGTGGTGAGATAGAGAACTATTCCAATGTACCCACTAAGCTATTTAAAGGAATAATCTCCTGGTTTGGGGGAAACCAAAGGTCTAAGTATCAAACTGATTCCTAAAACATAATACCTGACCACAAAATTTATGCATCAAAACCACCTATAAGTGAAAATGCATGTGTCCTAAATGCTTAGAAACTTAAAACTCAAATATATCAGTTTATAAGGAACAAAGAATCCCACAAACAAATGCACAGTCATAACACATTGACAAAGCCATTTTGTTTTGTTTTGTTTTCAATTTTTGTTTGTTTTTAGCAAAGTCTCTCTCCACTCTGGCTGGGGAGATTGTTGTGATTTTATAAAAGAGAGAAGCAGAAATGGTGACCATTTCTTGGTTAGACAGATAATGACTTGTGTATTTATAAGATACATATATGCAGATAATGTATGTAATCATAAAATACATACATGCATGACATTTAGAAAACAAAAGGAAGAAGTGATTATGTCCTACTGTGTTTCATTATTGATAATGATGCTCATTCATGAAGTCTCTCAAATTACAACTCTTTATAGCTATGGGAATGTAGCAAAACACCTGCTTAGGCATCTAGAGATGCTTATTTAGAGTTAGTCAATTTGGCACTAATTATTCTCCCTTATTTTTATTCTTGATATGTCAAAAATGACAGATGCTGCTGATAACAGCAATCTTCCGAAACATTTTCAGGGCCTAGTATATTCTACTTTTGATATAGTTGGAGTAAATATCACTCTTAGCACTTTCATTTTACTTCAACTACATATCAGTCTCCAAACTATGCCAATGACTACATATGTGATATAAATGCTTACCTTTATTCATTGTTGCATTTAAGGCACAAAAGGCTCTTCGTTTGGAATAATTCCCATAGAAATCCCCCCATTACACCTATTGCCATTTATTAATAGAAATCCCTAAATAAATACTTAGTTCCACATAGACATTCACAGCCAAGGAAGTCAACGACCACTATTAACCTCAAGGAAAATTTAATGGAGATGGTTTATGTAGAAAAAAGTGATCAAGTTATTAAGGACAAGCTGCCATTTCCTAAGCACATAGTCATAATACTGTCAATTAAAGTTCATGAATTAGTCACCTATCTCAGTTGCCTAGAATTTAATTGCTGGAGAATAAAGCTACTGAAGCCAAGACTTAAGTTCTGTGCGTGCCTCCTGTTCTCTAAAAACTGTTTCTAGTTTCCATCATCCACTATAATTACTCAGCTTCCTAAAAACATCACTCTGACCATATCATTTTCTTGCTTTATAAGATTCAAAGCAATTTACCTACAGGATAAACTCCAAAAGTTCCCTTCTTATCCTGAAAAAGGAATATGTTCCTCTGAGGCAATACCAAGCCACAGACCTGTTCTGTCTGGTCCAGGGTTTTTTCTCAGTCTCCTCCTGTCACCACTTTTCCATGGATCTTCCCTCCTGCCCCCTGTTCCATATACATACCTGTCCACTGGCATATGTTTTCACATTTCCATGCCTTTGATCTTTCATGCTGCTGGTTATGCTTGCAATGTTCTACTCCCTTCCTGCTTCTACTGAGAATTCCACTTCAAGGCCCCAGTCAAAGGTCACATACTAACTCCATTCTGGGAAGACCTCATTGATAGCTCCAGGTTGGTTTTTCACCAAATTTTGGTGTTCCTGCCACACGCCACAGGGATCTGTACCTCAGAACATGTACCTTTACCACGGAACCAATATATGCTCATCATACACTCACATATCTATTTCCCCAAGTTGATGGCCAACTCCATGAGCATATGGCCTGAGTCTTAAAGATCCTTGTTTTCTAAGCTCTTACTATAGTGTCAGGCCCTCTGTAGACACATTATCACTTTTGACTTGCGTGAATAAATTTAAGTGAATAAAGTATGGATCGAGACATAGCAGGATTGATTAAAATTCCACTTAATAGGTACTTATCATATCATTACACCTAATCAATAATCTTCTAAATGCATATATCCCTCTTCTACAAAGGACCACATAAAAGAACATCATCCATCTCTTGGACATGTATTTCAAAGGCACAATAAATTGTTAGGTTTGTATTATCATCTTCATGCAAAATAATAGAAACTTTTGTACTCATAGGACATGACTAACTTAATTACAAAATTATTTCTAACTTCTCATTGGCAAGGGTATAGAAATATACATCATTGCAAGTATTGTCCCAAAGCTAAAACTTGAAGATATTGACAGAATTTTAGCAATATCTAATATAATAAGGTCGACCTTTTCAAGAGAGTTCTGTATCTTGATATATACCAAAAATGGTTTCTCAACTGAAGAAGATGCTAGGATAACCAACGGTTACTTAATTCCCTAGCAGATTAAGAGAGCTAATTCCTGAAAATAATTTTTTTCATTTCCTGTAATGGTAGTAATTAGTGCTACTCATCAAATACCCCAGCTGTCTTCCTCCTAGGCAGATGGTAGGATGGCACTTCCTGGCCTCCATGTGAGAATGTGGAGCGTGTGACCAAGTGTGACCAAGTCTGATCAATGATTTACTAAAGGATGTGACCAAACAATCCACAGCCAAGGTGAGACCCTCCAGAGCTCTCTTTGTCCTCTCACGCTTCTAATGAAAATGTTTGAGATGGTGGCGGCTGTCAGCCTGGATCCCAAAATGGTTATGATCAATTCAGCTCATCCATACTCAAGATGAATACATAGTATGAGCAAGAAGTAAATCTGTAGTATTTTAAGTCTCTGAGAGTTTGGAGTTGTCTGTTTTAGCTGCAAAACCAGCCCACACTGATTACACATCTCAGAAAGTAGGGAAATATTTAGGTAAAACCAGATGACATATTTTAGTACATCCACCATAAGAACAAAGCCAAAGAAAGAGGTGTACTGTGTCAAAATGTGGCTGCGACTATTTTAGAATAATTATCCCCTCTGTATTAGAGCATGGAGATGCTTTGCATTAGAAAAATCCTATAGTAAAAGAAAAATTTAGGTTGGGTTGTAATTACACTCTTTACACATCACACTACAACTTCACATACGTCATAAGCATTCCTTCAACAAGCTGCATTTTGGACATGATTGCAGTGTGATGTCCACTATCATGTCACTAAACAGCAAGAAAATATCTTTTTTTGTCATTATTTGGTCCACCCAAACAATTCACAAGATTTAAGTGATATTCAAATCACGAATATTTGCGTCTCTCCAAATCCCTCTATCTCAACAAAGAGAGCTCTAGGTTGATAAACAATGCTCTCACAGTAATAATAATTTCTTATCTCCCCAGGTTCTCACTTCAAATAATGAGTAAAATGAAAAATGAAAAGTTAGTAGGAGGGCATACAACTCTCTCAGCAGTGGAGGGGACCCCAAGACCAGGGACCACGAGTGCCTTATCAGCAGGCCCACTTGACATGACAGCATCAAGCCCGAGACAGAGAAGATGATCAATGAGATACACAGAAAATATATGAAGTTTGGCAGTAAGTAAAGAAAGGAAAATACTGTGAGGCACACTTAGATTCTCAGATCTGAAAGTGCCTGTTGCTATTAATCTAATCCAATTCCCTTTTTAACAGATAGGTCAAAGATACCCTAAAGAGAAGAAGTTGTACTTTGAGTTAATAGAAGAGCTAGAGTCAGAACTCAAGTCATTGGTCTCACAATCCACTATTCTTTCCATTGCACCATTCTATTCAACAATGAGTGCAGACTAGAGACCTCCAGGAAAGCAAATTTTCTAGCTACATCAAATATGAATACTTTTGTTGCTTGCTTTTTATGTTTCAGGTGCTGTGCTAAGCACTGGAAGCAAAAGGTGGGCAGCAGGTGATTTTTACTATCTGTAGATTTATTCATGGTTACGTTGTTTCTGTGTCCAGTAATTGGAAACCATTTTACTTGGCAATATTTATATTCCCTTTAGGTTTCCTCCCCATCAGATAAGCTACTAAAAATGTTAAGTCTTAGATTTCTGGGAAATAAGAGCATTCGCTCTAAGTAAAAAAGCTGACAAGATTCCCAGAACTGTTCACCACTCTTTCATATTTAAACCTATGAAAGTGTCTAATGTGGCTTGCTCCGTATAAAATATATTTTAGCTATTATTCCAAGGATGCCATGTTCCTTTGCTGGATTTACTCTGACAACAATATGTGCTTTGTAAACCTTTGAGAATAGGATCCTGCACCGATTTCACTGAAGTTTGTAACCACAGACTATGCAAAGCTGAATTCTAATTAATAGTACAGTAAACACTTTGTTCTTCTTGCTTCTGTGGGGAGGAGGTGCCTTAGCTCTTCAAGCAGGCATCAATTCCTGCTGCCCAAGGTGTTCTCATGCCTTAACCCCACTCACCCTTCTAAAACACGTCCCTAAACTAAAGGGTAGGAACGTACTGAATTATTCACACGTCTCTTTCCAGAAACTAACTACATATATCATTCTTCATTTTATGGTAGGGTTATATACACTTCTATCCCCCCAAAATTCAGAAGGTTCACTGAAGATAACTTTTCTTTCACTGAAATAGTTGAGCCTGTTCAAGGCACTGAAACAGAGCACAATGAAAAACAAAAATAAGAAAATGATCAATGTACCTTTAATCATTCTACTCAGCTACAACCACAGTCAACATATCGGATTGGTATATATTTTTCCAGTCTTATATCCCTACTTAAAGATTCACTTTTCCTGGAACTTTTGGTTGCAGCAAGAGAAACGAAATTTTATAAACCACAGCATGAAAAATCAATTCACCAAAAAAGTCTATGTGCTTCCGATGTCATTAATGTCTTTGATGATGTAAAATAATGATGGCAAGAGTCTGAAACACTCAGAGTAGTATATGTGAAGCTGAGACACAGAGTTTTTAATTGGAATGATTTGCCTTGGAAAATTTAATTCTTTTAATTATTTAATAATTTTAGTTTGGTGCATAAACTCAAAAGACTTCTTAAAATAAGCAAGTGTTAAGCAATTCACTTAAAACGGAGAAAGTAACCACAGAGACAGAACTTCATTTCACTTGGTTCCATTTCACCCTGAGAACTGCTAAAGAAAGGGTGTGTGTGTGTGTGTGTTTGAGTGTGTGTGTGAGTGTACAAGCACACAGAAAGCACGTGCCTTGGATAAATTTTGTCCCAGAAAAAGCGCTAGGCCAACCATTTAACAATAATACATTTAGGATTTTCACTTCTCAGAAACAAGGAAAATTGACTTTAGGATGTGTTAGAAATGGAATTCTTCTGATGTATTACCAATCTCTTAGAAATGTAAAGATCTTTGTGTACAAATAGAAGGGGGTATAAAAATGCAGGGGTGGGGTGGTTCAACAGCGGCTCAGTGGCAGAATTCTCGCCTGCCATGACGATGCGTGAAACAGGAAGCACTAATTCAGCAGGAATCCACTGACAGCCACCCTATGTTCCTCATTGCTGGGCACACTGGGGAGCGTAAAGGAAGGATATGTCAGTTTGTCCTTCGAGGAGCTCGAAGGGAGGCTTGCAGACAGCCTTTCCACAACCTACAGTTTCAGATTCAAACACAAGACCGCTCTAATCAAGACTTTCGTGATGCAGAAAGATAAAATATACTAAGAAAACCAACATAAAAGTAAAGGGGGGAGTCAAGGCGTGTGGTGAGAGTAGTTTAGGCAGGAAACTATTCCAGTGTTGTGCTGGAGCTGAGACTGGTGTGCCTGAAGCAGCTTGAGAAAGTGGATTGTTAGATTCTTCAGGAGTTTTGCAAGCCAAAACTATTTCCTAATAGTTGGAAATCAGTCATGGCGGGAGTATTTACACCATTGGAATAGGAAAACACTACAAGTCAGATTTTGCTCCTTTGTTGTTGTTGTTGCTTTCTGGAGACCAAGTGGTTACCACTTCCTATGCAGTGGTACTATCTAGTTAATGTCTTTTATACCAGTGTAATTAACCATTACACTCGTTTTCACTTTCAAACATGTGCCTGTCTAACAACAAATTATATGGCCCCCCCTAATTTTAGGATATAGAGATCTCTGGGATCCAGGACAGGGAATAGCACTGCCTCATAAGCCCAGAGAACTGGGAACTGTAAATGTAAAGAAAGTAAGGTGTCACTAGCACCATTTCTTTTTTCTATATTAACCCAGATGTCCCATTTGCACTTATCCCATTTTTCTCCTTCTGTACACAGCTTTCTAATCAGTCTGCATATGATCTCAAATGGCTTCTTGAGTCCCCAAATTTGGATGACCAACCTGTTTCAGGGCCCTCCATGGGTTGGCAACAGTCTTGGTATCCTTGCTGTAAAGTCTTGGAAGGGAGATTTAGCTCAGCCAGCTCATCAGCTTGGGCCAAGCCACATAAGTCACATGCTCCTGGGAAGACAATGGGTCTGCTGAAGTTGGATCCCGGTTCCATCGCTGCCTGATCAACCATGGCTGGAAGGCATCCTGTGTCATGTGAAGCTGCCCTGTCTGCACTGAAGGCACAATAAAGGCTGTGAACGTGTCTATCACACTTAGCTTTACAGAGCCCTTCACCCACACTAAAGTGTCTGCTGTTCCTTGTATAACACACTGGTTCCTTGCTGTTTCACAAACACACCAAACACATTTTCTCTTTGTGGGGTCTTTGACTTTCTGTTCTCTGCCTAGAACTCACTTTTTTCTAGATATGTCTGAGGCTTGTTCCTTTATTCATGTCTCTGCTTGGTTTTCACCTCCTCAATGAAAGTTTTTTTAGACCACCCCATCTGAAATAGCAGGCTCTATCACTCTCTATTTCCTTGCCAAACTTCATTTTCCTTCATATTATTGCTTAACCTTGCACGTGTTTGTGTGTGTACGTGTGTGTGTTTGTTTACTGTTTAACCCCTAAAATTATAAGCTTTTGAGGCAAGGGCTTTTGATCAGTTTTGTTCATTGCTAGATTTCCAGTGCCTACAACAGTACAATTGTAGGTGCTTAATAAATATTTGTAAATATTTATACATGTTTGGTGTTCAATAAATGTTTATTGCTTTGAACTAATTTATATATGTGTAAAAGCACAGGCACGTACCAAGTGGAAGTTTTCAGAGAAGAGATCCACTATAATGGCCTTAAGTTTTACAAGACTTTAGCCTGTTCACAAGGGGCTGCACAGGTGGTCCAGTGGTTAGAATGTCCGCCTTCCATGCAGGAGACCTGGGTTCAATTCCCAACCAATGCACCACCCCCCCCAAAAAAAGATTAAAGCCTGTTCACTGGTGTACTTTTTCTTATTTTTAAATCTCTGGCCTTCTACGACCTCCAGTGGCCTCAATAGGCACTGCTGAGAGCCGCAGCTCACACTGAGCTAGAGACTGGTGACCTTATCACACAGCAGGGGAGAGTTTTAAAATATGGTCAATATGTATTGTGTGGGTGTGTGTGTAAAAGCAATTTTCCACAATCCTGAGAAATTGGTATTCTTATTTTTCTTTCACAGGTGAGTAATCTGAGGCTCAAAGAGTTTGCCCAAGGCTAAGAGTGAAACAGCAGAAGGCATTTACTCTAATGAGTACTGGACTCTTCTGAAATCCCCCTTTTGGTTTTGCTGAGATCAACATTCTAAGACATTAAACAATTTATCAGATAAAAATGGCTAAAATAATAAATGCAATAAAATATATGGACTTTGTACAGCATTTTATTTTTCCCATTAGATAGCAAACTAAATAAAATCTACAGGAGGTGAGGACGTTTGAGCACCGAATTACCATCTTCTATGAAATTACCGAATTCAATCTGTTTTACCATTTCATGGAGACAGTGTAGGATAGCCAGAGGGAGTGGGAAAAGGCCGGGCTTAGGAGTTACTGCAGCTACTTAGGAGTTTCAAGAATTAATGAGCCAGGCATTTAGTCGAACTAAGCTTCTGTTTCTTCGCCTGTAAAATGGGGATAATAATACCTACTTTGCAAGATTATTAGATTAAAACTAATGAAAGTAAAGCCAATAAAGGATCTAAGGCATAATGAGTAGCCAATAAGTAGTAGCCATTTTAAAAATTCTTATTACTTTTACTGTCCTATCCCATGCCCTTTCCCCCCACGCCATAAGCCAAGTCAATTCATTTATATAGACCCTGCCAGAATCCCTGGGACTACCTTTACTCTTTTGCAGCTCATTGTGTCATCTCTGATAGGAAACTTCCCGTTCTATGGGTTACTAACAGCCCTTTCTCCTAGTACCCTACCCACTTCTCAGTAATATTATTGGAGAGATCACTTAACAGAATTCATATTTTCTAATGTTACTATGTGCAAACGCTATGAAACATAATAGTTTCCAGGATTTTTCTTCTCAGAATTGTTTGATGGTTTTGGAATCAGAAGCAATGAAGCAAATATAAAATGTATAAAATTTGTATAAGTGCTCATCAGAGGGTACTGTTTTCAAACCTTGCATTAAAATAAATATCATGTAAGTGGCAAATAACATGGATCTACTTTAGTAGTCTTTTCAAATGAGTATCCATTTGAAACAGGTTCACTGAGAATTCAAACCCGTACAAAGTATAGCAGCATCAGGTCTGCAGGAAGTGAACAGCGCAGCAATGCCGCCCCCTTGTGTTAGAAAATAAAACAACTGAAAACATTTTATTTCTGATAATGTGGGAGGGAGACACAGAATGGCCTCAAATTTTAAAAGATTATTTAAATATATTCGATAATAGTTACTGACACATGGTTATGAAATTAAATATTTCAAGACGAAGTTATAAGAGCACAGGTTCACACCCAAAAATGAGATTCCATAAATAAAAAAGCAGCTGTAATATAAATTGCAGCACAAGTCTCCTCTCCTTTCCAGTTGGTCTAGCTCGCGCCACATCTCAGACAAACATTCTGCGTCCTTTTGTCAGTCATGAACTTGGCTTCTTAAACTTCTTCTGGCTAGACCTAGCCTGAAATCGGATTCCCACACCACCAAATGGGATGCATGCTTTTGTGGTGGTTGCTTGGCTTTCACTGAATTGGGGAAAGTGTGTGATGGTCCCGGGGAGATTCGGTGGCATTGCGGTGAGGACTCTGTACCCACCGCGATTCTGTACTCTAGACCTTCTTTTCTCCCACAGGTTGGAATTCAACAGGTTCTTGTGCCTGAATATCTTCTATATTTGCTTTGAAGGCAGTGTTACTAATGATAACCACTGAGACAAAAAGACAAAAGTAAGAAAAAACTAGAGCTTGAAAAAAAGAAAGCAAAGGAAATATTGTCTCCAAAAGTTTACAGGACTAGGGGGCAGGAATCATTCAGTTTTTAGCTAAATCTTTCTAGTAATTAGTCTGCTAATGATTAGAGAATAGAAGGGAAAAACACATGGTGGAAAAAAAAACTGTTAAAAGGTAAACAAGGTGCATTACTATAAAAGGTGGAGGTTACAAAGGCGCCCCCTAATGCAAGGTGTTAACTGTTGGGGTGGGGGGATGTGGGGACTCTGCATTTTCCGCAAGATTTTTCTATAAACTTACAGTGTCTCTAGTAAAACATCACATTTTAAAGAAAAGTATAGAGCAATCTGGGAAAAGGACAATAAGGACAATGCTGGCTTTTTTTTTCCCCCAATGTCTTTTTCTACTTTTGGTTGCTTATTTGCTACCCTAGATGTGGGACCCATCGTGAGAAGTTTCACAAGAATATGGGTGCTCCTCTGAGAGCTTATGCTGGGCCCATTTGGGGATGACCAATGAGGGAAATTTCTTATGACTAAAGGAGCTACTGTACTCCACCTGGGTGCTAAAATAATAATAGATACAAATACAACAGTCTATGCCTCCAGATTTTCTATGACCAAAGTAATGACATGTAGACCTGTATGCCAGAATTAACTATTTAGTACATATTGACATAAGATCACTATGTCTGATCAAGGACATGTTGGCTGGTTGAGAGGCGAAGTAGAGTTGCCGTGCTGCCAAGGTCACACCTGTTGCTGATTGCTTTGTACCTGCCATATGTCCTTTCACTATATGGTTGTTCAAATGAGTTCCCAGTCGCTCACCCACCAAGGGTCCCTTTGACTATTTTCCTCCATAGGCTGCATGCTTTGGAACAGTTTGGACATCTTTCATAGAAAATAATAACAGCTAACATTTATCAGATGACTACTATGTACCAGGACCCATGCTGAGAAGTTGCAACTAAGTCATAAAACTTTCACAACACTTTCAAGAGACGTGCTATAATTATTATTCCCATTTCTCAGATGGGGCATACAAACTGTTTAAGAACTTGTCCAGCACAAACCACCAGTAAATTACAGAGTTGAGATATGCACTCAGGAAATTTGATTCCAGAACCCATTCGCTTAACCTTATTAATTCTGATTTTTTCACATGGTGGCTACCATAGTGATATTATTACTATTATTTTTCGCATGGGCAGGCACCGGGAATTGAACCCGGGTCTCCAGCAGGCAGGCGAGAACTCTGCCTGCTGAACCATCTTGGCCTGTCCGATATTTATTGCTTTTTAAAAACGGCACATTTCACGTACGTATAGCCATTTTAGCTTTATTTTCTCAATGAGAAAAGAGATCAGAGGGATTAAGGATCTTGCCTAAAGAATGTAACACTGGGGACAGAGGCAGGATTCAGTCTCTCACATCTTTCAAGCTCTAAGGCGATGCTCTTTTTCCTACACCAAACCCCCACCTAGGTACACTATGCACAGGGCCCACTGAATATTGAGCTTCAAAATCTCAAGGTGGCAAGAGTATTAAATCAAGTGGCAGCCCTTCCAGTTACATGCCCCTGAAGTTTACCCTCTCCTTCTTCCATGTCCACTAGTAATGTTTTTATGAGAAACAAACAAGAAAAACATATTTAATGTGTTAGAGCACCTCTGACTGACTTTTCCATACCTTTTCTTTCATGACCACAGCTCAAAAATATCTGAAGAAACTGGCTAGGAATAACATAGGAAAGAGAGAGAAAAGAGACAAAGTTGGTAAATGCCTTGGTCTCTAAGGCACAGAACCACAGATTACTAGAATCATAGAACGTATGGGGGCCTCAAAAATTAGGCTTCATTCCCCTTCCCTCCTGTATTAGTTAGGGTTCTCTGGAGAAAAAGAATCAACAGGGAACACTCGCAAATATAAAATTTATAAAAGTGTCTCATGTGACTGCAGGAACACAGAGTCCAAAATCTGCAAAGCAGGCTGTGAAGCCGACGATTCCAATGGAGGGTATGGATGAACTCTACAGGAGAGGCTCACCAGCCAAAGCAGGAAAAGAGCGTGTCTCTTCTGAATCCTCCTTAAAAGGCTTCCCGCGATTAGATTAAGTACTCACTGCAGAAGACACTCCTTTTGGCTGATTACAAATGGAATCAGCTGTGGATCCAGCTGATGTGATCATGATTTAATTCTATGAAATGTCCTCATTGTAACAGACAGTCCAGCACTTGCCCAACCAGACGAACAGGTACCACCACTTGGCCACGTTGACACATGAACCTGACTATGACACCTTCATTTGGGTCAAGATGAGACTACAAAGCTAGTTAGTGAAGGCTTGTGAATCTTCAACTCTGGGGTCTCACTTTTCACATTTTAAAATGATGTTAAAGTGGATTATTTCTAAATGGCTTCCAGGACTAAAATGTGTAGCATAGTGTAGACATTTTTAGGATGTACTCTTTTGGGGGTTAGGGGGAGGGCAGGATAAAAGTAACTTTAGTTTAAAAATTTTTTTAAAAGTGAATCTGTTTTATATCATGTTTCCCAGGAAAGCAACTCTGAGACAGAGATTTGCATGCAGGAAATATATTAGGGGATGTTCTTGAGGTCGTAACACCTGTGGCAGAATTCGGACTTCACAGAGAACTGAGTTGTGATGCAGCCACCACAAAGGCTTCGGTCAGCTCCACAGGGAGCTCTGGCCCAGGATGCAGTAGCTTTCCCTAGCTCCCGCCTGGGGTCTTCCTCGCAGCGAGACGGGGGAACTCGGTAGCTGACTGGTCCCGGGGGCTCAAAGGTCTGGAGGGCGCGCGAGACGAAGAACGACTCGCGGGAACTGGAGGAGCTGGCAAGGCGTGCGCACCAGAACGTTTATTAGAGGAAGTACAGAGCTTTATATAGTGGTGTGGCGGAAATGGGGGGGGCCAGGGGAGGCGCGCTGCGTGATTGGTGAGGAGGCTAAGGGGTGGCAGCGAGGGATTGGGTGAGCTGAGAGCAGAAAGGTCCAATGGAATAGCTTGAATATGTTGCTAGGCAGAGAGCTAGAGGAACGGGGCCGAAATTACATCCAGCACCAGGACAGCTCTTGAAAGTTGTCTTGCACTGGGGACACATGATGCTCACTGGTTACAGGTGCCCCTTGACTAAGGCACTGACCTTCAGGGAAGGGCAAGACCCAGAGAGAGGAGGGGTGGGACACCTACAGCCCAACAGTTTAGGAAATTAGCATGTCAGTCCTGGAAGCGGTGGCGAGGTGGCAATATTGGAAATGTCCCAAGATATCCTCTACAGAGACTATACAATTTTATTCAGTACCCACTCCAAAGACTAACAACCACCGTCAACTTCTCCCTGGAACTTCTGTGTTCAACAATAGGGTAGAGTAAGTGCTCTATCAACATCCCTGCTACAGAGCAGCTAGGTTCTTGACAGGACGTAACCTGTGATATACTGCGGTGCTAACAAACCCCATCCTACCCTCCAAAACCAAACACACCTTAAGCTGGAGAAGTATCTGAGTGTGGGGAGCACTGAGGGTTCAGAGAGGCAGAGTTGGCCCCTGACCGCCCTACTGTATGGTGCTGGGCAGGGAGGAACTAAGCTTGTGCCTGGCCCTACGGAGGCTTAAAGTGGTCCTGCTCAGAGGCAGTGACTCTGACTCCCAGCAAAACAAACACAGGTTCTCTCTGAAGGAAGAGAGTTTAGGCTTGGAGGAGCTTCACACAAACTAATAAAGTAACAGGCACACACTGAAATGACCCAAAACACATTAGATGGTAAGCCACAGTGAGTTAAAGTCAGGGCATTGAGATCTCCAAGGACTACAAATGTTGGACTTGTCCAATATGGAAAATAGGATTACTATATTTGAAGTATTGAAGAATTGAAGAATAAAACCGCAAAGAAAAGCATATAGCAGGAGCCTACCAGGAATTACCAGGCAAATATGAGAAAGAACCAAATGAAACACTGAAAATGAAAAATGTAATTACTAAAATAATAACTGCAATGGATGAGTTTAACAGTACTGAATAGGTGAAAAAAGAGATCAAGAATTTATGAACTGTAAGAGAGTAGAAGAATTATTCAAAAGGTATCAAACAATAAAGAAGATGGAAAATATTAAAGGGAGGTTTCATAGAACACCTCTTATGAACCACAGTCTATGCTTTCAGTTTTGCTTCTTACTCCAGAAGCTGCTGAGGCAACCAGCTCTGAACATGCTTTGACCAACTTTGTATAAGTGCATCGTCTTTAACAAATGCCCCAGTCCCTCTGCCTTCCTGCCCTAGGACGTGTTGTAATACTGCAGTCCAAGATGCTCTGGAAATCCATTTGACACTCAGGTGTACCCAACCTCGAAGAGCTGGAGATTAAGGTCTCTGGGGTTACTCTTGGCCAATGGAATATTGAGTTGTGGATATACAGTTGTGGATACACACTCTTGGAAGATTGTTCTGAGACAAACTTCAGAAGGTTTCTCAGAAGGTTTCAGGGAAACTGAGCACTAGCCCCCTGTGGTAGTAAAAATGTAAAAACATTCTTGAATGGACTTCTTCTTTGTTCTCCAACCCCTCCAGTTGCCTGTTCCTTTAAATTACCTACATGAAAACCTTTGTCTCAATTTCTGCTTTCAGGAGACGCAAGCTAACTTAGTTTAGGAGACGTTGAGTAAAAGAATAGGTGGTTTGTAATGTATAACTGGAGTCCTAGAAAAAACTGTTATAAACAGAAAGGGAGTATGTAGCTAGACAATAGCTGAAAGGTTTCCACAATTTATGAAGGGTATCAATTCACAGATTTAAGAAACACACACAAAACAGTCAACAACATATGCACACCTAGACAAATCACGGTGTAAGAGCAGAACTCCAAAGACAAATTCTCAAAAACAGCGGTCACACAAATATGTCCAACTGATTTGTGACAAAGTTGCAAAAGTAATTCAGTGAAGGAACGACAACCTTTTCAGCTATTATGGCTTGAATCATGCTTTCCCATAAAAGCATGCTCAAATTCTAACCCTTGGACCTATGGGTACGAACTCATTTGTTAATAGGATCTTTGAACATTCTATGAATATGAGACCAAAATGAATCAAGGTGGCCCTTAATTCACTATGACTGGAGTCCTTGTAAGCGGTAAGAATGGGGCGAGGTGCGGGAAGGAGAAGTTGGCCATGTGTTGGAGACAGAGTTGAGTTATAGATGGCCGGCCGCAATCAGAACACCTCTTAGCCAGTCAATACCTTGATTTTGGACTTCTAGCCTCCAAAATTATAAATATATTCCTATCATTTAAAATAATATATTCTTATTGTTTAAGCCAACCAGTGTGTAATATTTTTTTATAGCAGCCCTGGCCAACTACGATATCAACAAATGGTCCTTGGGCAAAAAAAAAAAAAAAAAACGAACCTCAACCTAAACCTTGCACATTGTACAGACATTGTTACACGCCTATTAGAATGGGAAAATAATGACATCACCAAATGCTGACAAGAATGCAGTGAATCAGAATCACTTATATATTACAGATGGAAATAAAATGGTGCATACATTTTGGAAAGCAGTTTAGCATTTACTATCATGCTAGACACAGAATTACCACACAACCCAGCAATTGTACTATTGGGCATTTATTCTAGAGTAATGAAAACTTATATTCACACAAAAACATAAGTACCCAAATGTTCACAGAATCTCTCTTCATAAAAACTGAAAACTGCTATCAACCTAGTTATCCTTCAGTAGGTGAATGGTTAAACAAAATCTAGTCATCCATACATCAGAATGGATGCAATAAGCAATAAGAAAGAATGAACAATTGATACACACAACACCTTGGATCAATCTCCTTGGAATTATATTGAAAGGAAAGAGCCAATAGCAAAATGTCATCTACTGAATGATTCCATTTATACAGCATTCTTGAAATGATAAAATAAAGAAATCAAGAACAGATTCATGGTTCCCATGGGGAGAGAGATGAGTGCTGCTATAAAAGGGCAATTTGAGAGGTTCTTGTGTTGATGGAACTCTTCTCTATTTTAACTGTATCAAGGTCAAGTGGTCGTGATAACACACTATAATTTTGCAAGATTTTACCATTTGAAGAAACTGGGAAACGGATGCATAGACAAAATAAAGCCTATTACAATGATCTCAAAATAAAAAGGTTATAAAAAAGGGGGGGGCAGCTGGAACAAAAAGACAGATCACCTGAAAAGAATAGATCATTAGACCAGACAGATTTCTGAACAGCAATGTAAACCAAAAGAGAGTAGAGCTGCTGTGAGAAAATGATTGTCAATTTAGTATTGGGAATCAAGCAAATGCAATCTTTCAAGAAAGAGGGAAAATAAAAGCACATTCAGATATGTAAAACATGAGAGAGTTGACCACGACCAAACCTTCACCAAAAGAAATTCAGAAGGATGCAGCTCAGGAAGTAAAAAATGATCTCAGAGGGACAGGCCTAAGATAAATGAAGGACTCATGGGCAAATAAGATGAGAAATGTGTAACTGCACAAAATACGAATATCAAATATGTAGGAGTTATAAAATTAGGGTAAAACTAAAACTGCATGTAAATAAGGAAAATATTTGAAGGTTTCGAGTTTTCTTCAGATGGTGGAGGTTTTAAAAGTAAACACTAAAAAACAATAGAAGGATAACAATGAAATGGGGAAAAGCTACTTTAATCAATTGAAAAAAGCAAACAAAGGCAAAAAAGCATAGAAAAAAGGACAGATAGAGAACAAAAAGTAGGATGGTAGAAATAAGCCCAAAGATAATAACCATGAGAAATAAGAAAGGATTAAGGTTGCCATTTAAAAGACAGAGATAATGAAATTGGATTGAAAAACATGAAAATCAAATAAAAACAGATTCCACATAAAGACATCTCTAGAACCTAAGGGCATGGAAAATTTTGAAGAATATATATGGAAAAAGGCATGCTGGACAAATATATGCTAAACTAAAACACAGTTAAACATAATAGCATTATTACCATTATTAAAGAGAGTCACTACAGAGTGATGATAAGTTCAATACAAAAGGACTGTATAATGATTCTACAATTAGATACAGTATATAGCAACTTAAAATGTTACTCAACAATTGATAGAACAATAAGAAGATACCATCACCATTAGAATGGGTGACTTTATCATACCTGTCTCAATTAGTTATTGGTTAAGAAAAAAACTCAGTAAAGAGGCAGAAAATTTGAAGAAAATTTTGTACACACAAACAGATAATTTTATGCCTAACAGTATTCTTTTCAAACATACTATTTTTTTTTAATGACTCACATAGTGGTAATAAGCACAGTGGTAATAAGCAGCTCTTACAAGATCTAAAACTGTATCATGTAGATTTTATTCTTTAACAGCCATATATTTAAATTAAAACAATTGAAACCCACTTATATCTTAAAATTTGAAAACACTTCTTAACTCACTCACGGGTGAAAAATCATAATAGGAATTCATAAATACTCAGAATTAAAGGGCAATAAATGTACATCTCAAACTTGTTAGAGACAATTAAAATGATACTTTAAAGGACAGTTAGAATCTTTAAAATACTCATATTAAAAAGATAAAAGGGCAGAAACAAATATGAGCCAAAAGTCTAATTTTAAGAAGTTAGAAAAAGAACAAAATTAACCCAAATATATTAGAATGGAAATACCAAAAATAAAGACAGAAATCAATGAAACAGAAAGCAAAGATAAAGTAGGTAGGATCAACAAAACCAAGGTTGATTCTTTGATAACACTAATAAATAGATAAAATCCTAAGACCACTGAGCAAGAAGTGAAGATGGGAACATAACCGCATAAATTTTAGCTAAGATAATATCATCATATGTTGGTACACATATATATAATACAACATTAAACCAATGAATTAAAAACTTAGACAAAGTAGACAAATTCCTAGAAAAAGATAACTAATTAAACTGAGTCAAGAATAAATAAAAAGCTTTAAAATAACAAAAAAGTTGAATCATAGTTTTAAAACCTTCCCACAAAGGAAATATCAGGCCCAAATATTGTTGTAGGTAAGTTGCACCAAACTTTTCAAATAGAAAAAAAAGTTTAAACTCTTTCCAAGAAGAGGAAAAGATGGTACAATTTTGATCTCATGGTAAGAGGTTAGCATAACCTTGATATTAAAAATAAATAAGAACAATGGGGAAACACACAATTTCACTCATGATACTGGATGCAAAATTTAAAATAAAACACAGGTAAACTGTTTCCAACAGGTATTTTAAAAAGATAATAATATATCCTGAACAAGTTGTGTTATTCCAGAAACAAAGATGGTTTAACTTTAGAAAATCCACTTTTCATCATATTAATGAATTAAAGGAGATAAAACATGAGACCATCTCAAGAAATGAAGGAAAACATTGATAATTAAAAAAAAACAAAAACAAAATTCATTCATGATTTCAACAAATAACGGAAACATAAAATTAGGAATAGAGCGGGATTTCCTTAAACTGATAAAGGCATCTAAAAAGACCTACAACAGACAGAATTCCTAATATTGACTGAGTTCTCCTCACAATCAAAACCAAGGCAAGGCTTAGGGGGAGACGGGAGAGCAGCGAAGATTGTGCCCAGTCCTGCTCCACGGAGTAAGGTGGGGGACAGGGAGACAGTGACCCGGACTGTGGTCCCAGGAGGTGGGTAACCGAAAAGGGTCTCCAGGGTTTTGGGGGGTGGGGGGAGAAGAGAGGCGGGGAATCGGACGGAGAGAGCAGGGGAGTTCGGTTGGACCCAGATCCCCACGGGGCGGTCTGCGGCGAGGGGAGCCGCGGGATCGGAGGGAAACGACCATCCCCCGGCGCCCGCCTGGCCCAGCTGCGGGCTGGGGAAAGCCTCCCACGTGGGGTCACAGCTGGAAGCACCTGCCCGGAGCCCGTGAAAAGCCACGCCCCCTGGGCGCGGGGAGGAGGCACCGGCCAGGTGCCGGGAGTAGCCGTCAGGGCTGCGCCGTGGGCTGCAAACCCGCTGGGCGCTGTGGGTTGGCTGATGGCTCCAGCACTGATGGGCATTCGGGCCGGCCGGCCAGGACAGCGCCCCACCCAGCAGCAGCCGCAGGCCAGAGCCCTGGGCCTGGGGGAGGAGGCGCCTCAGGTCCGACACCTGCTGGTGAGAAAGATTACGTGCAGGCAGGCTAATCTTACCTGCCTACGTTTTTTGTTTTGTTTTTTTAAATTATTCTTATTTTTTTCTTTTCCCCTTCTTTTTATTATATATTTTTCTGAATATATTTTTGTTATTAGAATTATGTTTATATATTTATATTTTATTGATTTTTAAAATATTTATTTTAATTTTAAATTTTCTCTCCCTTCTGTGGACACCAGTCTGAGTGTACTCCCAATGTATCTTGGGCTGTCTCCTTCTGATTTGGGACCTATTACTGTCGAGGTGTGTTTTCTGACGTTGTTGTTGTTGTTGATGATTTTTCTTATATTACTATTTTGTTTTATTTTTGAGGGAGAGATAAAATCTCCAAAGATAAAGAAATACTAAGAGAACAAATCAACAAGGGGCATCCCTACAAAAAAATGCTTAAGAGAATCCCTGTCAGCTGAAAGGAAAAAGATAGGAGAGGGAGCTCTGAAGGAGGGTACAGAACTGGAGAATAACAATAATAGTAATTTAAAGGATAAAAAGAAAGAGAAGGAAAGGAATATACAGACCTGACAAGTAAAAACTAACGGGTATGATGGTAGGTTCAAGAACTGTTTTTACAGTAATTGCTTCAAACGTTAATGGACTAAACTTACAAATTAAAAGTTACAGATTGGCAGAATGGATTAAAATCTATAATCCATCTATTTGCTGTTTACAAGAGTCACATCTTAGACCCAAGGACACAGTTAGATTGAAAGTGAAAGAATGGAAAAAGATCTTCTTTGCAAGTTGTAACCAGAAGAAAGCAGAAGTAGCTATACTAATATCAGATAAAATAGACTTTAAATGTAAAGATATCATAAGAGACAAAGAAGGGACATTACATATTAATAAAAGAGACAAATTGCCAAGAGGAAATAACAATCATAAATGTATTATGCTCCCAATCAAGGAGCTCCAAAATACATGAGGCAAATTGGCTAAACTGAAGAGAGATATAGACATTTCAACAATAATAGTAGAGACTAGTAGACCACTCTCTACTATGGATAGAACAACCAGGCAGAGCATCTACAAAGAAACAGATAACCTAAACAATGGGATAAACAAATTAGACCTAATAGATATATATTACATCTCAAAACATGAGGATATATATTCTTCCCTAGCCTTGTGGAATGTTCTCCAGGATAGAAAACACAGAGTCTTGATAAATGTAATAAGATTGAAATTATCCAAAGCACTTCCTCTGACCACAATGGAGTGAAGCTAGAAATTAATAATCACCAAAGAACCAGAGTTTTCACAAATATATGGAGCTTAAACAACACACTCTTAAATAATCAGTGGGTCAAAGAAAAAATTGCTAGAGTGGTAAATAACTGGAAACGAATGATAATGAGAATACAATATATGAAACTTACGGGATTCAACAAAGGCAGTACCAAGAGGGAAATTTATTGTATTAAGAAAAAGTTGAGGACTTAAGTGCTCACCTGGAAGATTTAAAGAAGGAATAGCAAACTCGCCCAAAGCAAATAAAAGAAGAGAAACAAAGACTAAAGCAGAAATAAATGAATTAGAGAACAATGAAACCAATAGAAAGAATCAATGAAAACAAAAGTTGGTTCTTTTGAGAAAATCAATAAAATTGATGGAACCTTAGCTAGACTAACAAAAAATAAAAGAGAAAGGACACAAATAAACAAAATCAGAAATGAGAGGAGGGACATTACCATGGAGCATGCAGAAATTTTTAAAATTGTAAGGGAAGACTATAAGAGAACAACTATATGCCAACAAACTAGACAACTTAGATGAAATGGACAAATTCCTAGAAGCTCACGAACTGCCTATACTGACTCATTGTAAAATAGAAGAGCTCAACAAACCAATTACAATCAAAGAGATAAATCAGTCATCAAAAATCATCCCACAAAGAAAAGCCTGGACCAAATGGCTTCATAGGGGAATTTTATAAAACATGACAGAAAAGAATTAACACCAATCCAGCAAAAACTCTTCCAAAAAATTGAGGGAAAAGGAATGCTGCATAACTCATTTTATGAAGCTAATATCATTCTAATATTAAAACCAGATAAATACTTTATAAGAAAGGAAAACTACAGACCAATCTCCCTAATGAACATAAATGCAAAAATTCTTAACAAAATACTAGCAGATTGAATCCAATGACACAGTAAAAGAATTATACATCATGACCAAGTGGGGTTATACCAGGAATGCAAGGGTGATTCAATGCAAGAAAATCAATCTATGTAATACAGCACATTAACAAATCAAATGGGAAAAATCACACGATCATATCAATTGATACTGAAAAAGCATTTGATAAAATTCAGCATCGTTTCCTGATAGACATATTTCAAAAGTTAGGAAGCAAAGGAAACTTTGTTAATATCATAAAGTGCATATATGAAAAATCCATTGCTAAGATCATACTTAATGATGAGACTGCAGATATTCCCCCTAAGATCAGGAACAAGCAAGGATGACCATTGTCACTGTTATTATTCTAAATTGTACTAGAAGTCCCAGCTGGAACAATTAGATAGGAGAAAGAAATAAAAGGTATCCAAATAGGAAAGAAAGAAGTAAAACTTTCATTATTTGTGGATGATATGATCCTATACTTAGAAAACCCTGAGAAATCTACACTAAAGCTATTTGAGTTAATAAATTCAGCAAGGTGGCAGGATACAAGACTGATGTATTTTTAATGACAAAAACTAGTAATATTTCTATACACAAACAATGACCTATCTGATGAGACAATTAAGAAAAAAAAATTCCACTTTAAATAGCAACCAAAAGAATCAGGTATCTTGGAATAAGCCTGACCAGGGATGTCAAGGACTTGTATGCAGAATTATAAAATATTGCTAAAAGAAATAAAAAATGGCCTAAATAGATGGAAATACATTCCAAGCTCATGGAGAGGAAGGTTGAATGTCATTAAAATATCAATTCTACCCAAACTGATCTGCAGATTCAATGCAATATCAATCAAACTACCAACAACCTACTAAAAGCTAGGTATCAAATTTATTTGGAACAGAAAGAGATCCTGAATAGCTAAAGATATTCTAAAAAAGAATAGCAAAGTAGAAGGACTATCACTTCCTGACTTTAAAGTTTATTATAAAGCCACAGTGGTCAAAATAGCATGGTACTGGCACATAGAAGTATCAGCCAATGGAATCCAATTGAGAATTCAGAGATAGACCACCAAGGCCATGGACAATTGGTCTTTGGTAAAGCCCTCCAAATCCACTTAACTGGGACAGAATAGTCTTTCAACACATGGCATGGCAGAATTGGGTATCAATACCCAAAAGAGGACCCTTACCTTACACCCTATACAAAAATGAATTCAAAATGGATTAAAGACCTAAATGTTAGAGCCAGTACCATAAAACTTCTAGAAGAAAATGCAAGAAATCATCTTCAAGATCTAATAATAAGTGGTAGTTTTGAACAAGTATTCTAAATTAAACTTTACACTAAAGTGGGAACTCCTTAAGATCAAGAACTTCTGTACTTCAAAGGACTTTATCAAAAGGGCATAGGCAGCCAACTCAATGGTAGAAAATATTTGGAAACTACATATCAGATAAGGGCTTGATATCCTGTGCACATAAAGAAATTATATAGCTCAACAACAAAAGAACAAACAATCCAATTATGAAATGGGCAGAGGATATGAATAGATGCTTTTCTGAAGATCAAATACAGATGGCTAAAAAGCGCATGAAGAGATGCTCATTTTCATTAGGTATAAGGGAAAAGCAAATTAAGACGAAAACGAGATATCACCTTATAACTATGTGCCCGTTTGAAGCTATTATGTGCTTCAGAAAAGCAAAGCTCTTTAATCCTCATTCAGTACTGCTAGATGGGAGTTTTTTTTATTGTTTTCATAGAGATGTGACCCACCCAATCGTTGGTGGTAACTATTAATTAGATGGGTTCCATGGAGATGTGACTCCACCCATTCAAGGTAGAGTTGCTTACTAGAACCCTTTAAAAGGGAACCATTTTGGAAAAAAGCTTTAGAGCCACCAGAACCAGCAGAGCCCACTCTGGCAGAGACCTTTGGAGATGAAGAAGGAAAATGCCCCTGGGGGAGCTTCATGAAACAAAAAGCTGGGAGAGAAACCTAACAGACATCACCATGTGTTCTTCCAGCTGAGAGAGAAACCCCGATCTTCATCAGCCTTTCTTGGGTGAAGGCAATGTCTTATTGGTGCCTTCATTTGGACATTTTCATAGCTTTAGAACTGTAAATTTGCATCTTAATAAATTCCCCTTTTCAAAAGCTGTTCCATTTGTGGTAAATCGCATTCTAGCAACTTACTAACTAGAACAACCTATAAGAATGGCTGCTATTAAACAAACAGAAAGCTACAAAAATTGGAGAGAATGTGGAGAAAGTAGAACACTTATTCAATGTTGATGGGAATGTGTAATGGTGCAGCTGATGTGGAAGACAGTCTGGTGATTCCTCAGAAAACTAAATATTGTGTTGCCTATGACCTAGAAATACAAATACTCAGTATATACTCAGAAAGCTGAAAGCAGTGACACAAGCAGACATGTGCACAGATGTTCATAGCAGCACTATTCACAATTGCCAGAAGATGGAACCAATCCAAGTGCCCATCTATAGGCAAGTGGATAAACAAATTGTGGTATATACATATGATGGACTATTATGCAGCTATAAGATGAAATGAGACCCAGAAGCATATGACACTGAGGATAAACCTTGAGAACATAATGTTGAGTGAAATAAGTCAGACACAAATGACAGATACTGTATGATTTTGCTATTATGACTCTGGTAAAGGTAACCTCAGAGTTTACACTGTAGAATTTAGCACAACTAGAGGCACACAAAACTTGGAGATGGAGAAAGCCTACCCAAAGAGGTTGAACCTAAATGTAAGGGAACGGAGAGAGGATAGGATTGAACAAATGCGTATGACTGCTGAATCATTATATTGATATTTCTTTTAGTCTCCAGTGTCTTAGAGAAGCTAGAAAGAAAAACCTAAAATTGTGGAACTGTAACCCATACCAAACCCTAAAATCTGTTCTATAACTGTAAATCGGTGCTTTGAAATTCATTGCTTTTTATGTTATTTCTCACAATAACAAATAAATAAATAAATAAAATCTTAAATGTAAGGAAATGGAAGTGACAGTAACAAATTAACGGGTTGATAAGTAACATTGCCATACTGAAGGGGAATATGATTGAAAGGGATGTATAGTGCCATGTATCCCACTGATTAAATCTATAATTATAAATAAGTGCTCAACTGAACTATTTCAAAGGTTCAACAGTGGACAAAGAATCAGGAATAGAGGAATATAGGGGGAAAACTAAAAATGCACGCTATGGCCAGTAGTTAACAGGAAGACAGCAACAGCACCACAGGACTACTAGGGGGCAATTAACTGTGGGGCCAGAGGGAAAGTGATAAGGGGTAGGTTTGATTTGATAGGTCGTGATGCTTTGTCATTATGGTTCTTTGTTCTTTGTCATTATGGACAAATGAAAATTGTCTAAAATTGAGAGTGCTACTGATTGTACAACCAAGCAAGGACACTGTGAGACATGGCTTGTTTATTTTGGACATTATATATCATGCCGGATAAATGGAGAATAGCAAACTGTGATACATTTCTATGATGGAATATGGCATGGCTACAAAAATTCAAGAGGCACACAATGAACTGAATAAAAGTTGGGGACATTTTGTGCAAAATAAGCCAGAAACAGAAGAGCAAATATGCTAGGGTTTCTCTCTGACGATACTTATTTAAAAATGGGAACCTACATGGTGAGCTTACAGCAGCCACATTTGGTCTGAAGTTGTAGAAGTATTTCTGGATTCTGAGACACTGAGCTATGTGTGTATCAGCTGGTATTTCCTTGGAACTTTGAGTAGCTCTGTGACACCTAGATTCCAGAAATGGAGTGCTGCAGACATGAAAGTTAGCATAGCTATGTATAATAAAAGTTAAAGTAACCAAAAAAAAGAGATCAGGCCTCAGGGTTTAAAGTAAAGCCGATCTGGCTGGGTCTAAGGTAAACTGGAATGCAGGGTAAAGGATGATGGTGCATGAACTCTAGACTTTCAGCTACTATATGAGATCAAAGGCAGAGAGGTTTAGTATGTCTAGAACCTCACTTTTCTGTAACATATAATCTAAACTAACCTCTCTGGGTAGCTCATTTAAACAACCCAAATTCCTGAAGTCCAGAACAGGAATGAGGTCTTACAATCCTCTAAAGCTTAACATAATACCAGGATACATCTCAGACTATAGTGAGCTGCTGATTAAAAAGTATTGGTAGAGTTCCTTGAGGATCTGCGGGAGACTATACATATACATAACTATTAAACTCTCCCATCTGGGAAACCCTGGGTATCCTCTCAACCAGTGGGGATTCTCAACAAAATAGGCCAAGCCCTAGGTTTTGAGGCTTGCTCTTATGAAACTTATTTCTGTAGGGAAGAAGCTAAGACTACCCATAATGAGGCCTAAGAGTTGCTTCCAGGAAGCCTCTTTGTTGCTCAGATGTGGCCTCTTTCTCTAAGTCCAATTCTGCAAAGAAAATTGTTGCCCTCCCCCTTACATGGTACAAGCCATTCAGGGGTGAAAATCTCCCTGACAATGTGGGGCATGACTCCCGGGGATGAGTCTGACCCTGGCATTGTGGATCGACAACACCTTCTGGACCAAAAGGGGGAAAAGAAGTGGAATAAAATAAGGCATCAGTGGCCAAGAGAGGTCAAATAGAGTCAAGGGGCTATTCTGGAGGCTACTCTTATGCAAGCTTCAGCTAGATATTGCTAGTTGACATGGTCTTCTAAACCCCAACCAATGTCATTCTTGTTGACTTTCAAGAACACCAAGGGCTTGAACTGAGACTCTATTAATGTTTCATACACTAGTTTGTCTTCCTGGAACCTGTAATTCCCACAAGGTTCCTAGGTCAGATAAATCCTAAAAATCAAAGGAACCAGCCTCTCCAAGGTATCAGTTATTTACAGCCCCTATCTTTTAGTCCTGACACCCCTTCTCAACATGAAAAAGTCAGATGTGACATTGCCTAAAGATCCCTAGAAATTGGGAGAAAGATCATAGGAGAAGGTGGAGGTATAACAAAGACATAGGATTTAACAAAGGTGTATGACTGTTAAATCACTATATTAATATTCCTTCTAGCCTCCAATGTTTTGGAGCAGCTAGAAAGAAAAATCTGAGATGGTGGAATGGTAGCCCATGACAAACTCTGGGATCTGTTCTGTAACTACTTCCTGAAGTGTGCTTTGAAAATTATTGTTTTCTTCTTCCTTTGCTTTGCATATATGCTATATTTTAAAATCAAAAGTTAAACAATAACAAAAAGACAAGCATGCTCCATTATATAACCTCTTTTTCTACACTGCATTGAACAGCCAGTACAGGAAAAATAAATTAAAGGAGTAAATATTAGAAAGGAAGAAAGAAAATTGAATTTGCAGAAAATGGGACTGTATATATAAAACAGAAGAATCTAAAGATAAATTACTATAAATAATAGTATAACAAGTAGATGACTACAAGATCAAAATAAAAATAATTGATTTTATTTCTATCACCAGCAACAAACCGAAAACAGTATTTTTAAAGACCCTACTTAACAACAGCAGCAAAAGAAAAGGGTGCCTAGAACTAAATCTAACAAAAGAATACTAATACTAATACCAATACTAAAATGTATAAAACGTTTCTAAAGACTTTTAAAACATCTAAACTAATGGATAAGTATAAAATGTTAATGGATAGGAAAGCTCAATACCATAAAATGCTAATTCTCCCCAAATAGAGTTATAAATTCAATTTGTTGACAGTCAAAATCCTAACTGGCTTTCATAGAATTTAACAGGTGATTTAAAATTTACATGAGTGAGCACAGGATCATGAAGAATAATAGAGGTGGAAAAATTTCCTTACAGATATAAATCACTAAGCTCAAGGACAGAAAAATACACCAACTGACCTGAGTAGGGAGCCTCTGCTTACACGGAGTCTTGAGATATGTGGCAGAGGTGGTGTGGTACGCTGAATTATATACCCCAGCAAACACATGTTCTTAAACAGAATCTGCATTCCTGTGGGTAGGAACCCATTAAACAGGACCCCTTGAAGATGCTATTTTTAGTTAAAAATAATAAATGAATGAATTGGACCATAATCTGGATTACTGGAGGTTTTTCAAATAAAACCTGGAAGTCACAGAAAGGAGAAAAGAGAGGACGCTGCCTTGGTGCCTGGAAGCAGAGATAAAAACCAAAGGACCCCAATGACTGCCAGCAGCCAGCACCTAAAAGCTACTTTTCAGGAAGAAAGCAAGCTTTGCCAGCATCTTGACTCTGGACATCTTCTAGCCAAAAAAAAAAACCATGAGCTAATACATTCTGATCAGAAACCAAAACCAGTCTATAGTTTTTTCGATAGCAGCTCAGGCAAACCAAGACAGATGGCATTACAAATCACTTGGGAAAGGATGGGTCAGTAAATGGTGTTGGAACGCTTCGTTATACATAAAGGGGAAAATGTCAAAGTGGATTAGGATTTTTGAGTAAAAAAAGCACAACATTTACATTTTACAAGAAAATGAGGGAGGATATCTTTCTGACATTGGGGTACCAAGCAATTTTTTAAGCAAACACAAAAGCACTGACCACATAAAATAATATATTTATCAATTCAACCTCATTAAAACTAAGAACTTTTATTCATCAAGAAACACTATAAAGAGAATGAAAAGACAAGTAGCCCAAAACAAGATATTTGCAGCACATATAACTGATGAAATATTAATATTCAAATATACATAAAGAATCCCTATAAATCAATAATAAAGAAGAAAAAACATAGGAAAACACATAAAACACATAAACAGGCATGTCACAGAAAATAAAAAACAACTGGAAAATAAATAAACATTTGAAAAATTGCTCAACTTCACTGATAATTCTGCAGAGGCAAAGGAAGTCCCCAGTGAGATATATTGCCTAGATTGGCAAAAATTAAGTGTAAATTTTCAATCATCTTGAAAAATAATTTGGGGTTTCCTAGTAAAATTCAAGGTGTGCACAACCTCTAAGCCCCCAATTCCCCTGACACATATCTCTTAGAGGAAGTCTGGCACAGATGAACCAGGAGACAGGCATAGATCACATTCCCAGTGACAGAAACAAGTTAGAGAGATGACTTCAGTCTCCACCTCGTTTTCTGTCATGTATTTACTCACATATTTCACAAACTGTGATAGTTTGGAGGTTTTATAGACCCCAGAAACGATTGTGTTCTTAACGCTAACCCATTTGTGTGTGTGTTTACTGTGGGTGGGACCACTCGATTAGGTAATTTCTAACCTAATCTTTTCTAACTGGAACGTGATATATCATTACGCACAAACCTATTGCCTTGGTTCTTTCCTGCCCCAGGTGGGTTTTAATCCTGCTCCTGGAGGCCTTTTTAAGCACATGAAATAGAAAAAAGAGACAGGGAGACTCAGAGAGAAAATCCAGAAGCTAGGAGAGGAGGACTCACACTGAAGCTCAGAAAGAAAGCCAAGACAGGGCAGCCAGGAGCTGAAAACAAAGAAACCCGGGAGAGAGGAGAGCCCAGCAGGCAGGCCGTGTGCTTCGCACGTGAGAGGAGGACCAGATCATCCTCAGCCGGTCTGCAGGGAGAAAGTCTCGCATGTTGGTGCCTTGATTTGACATTTTCACGGCCTCAGGGCTGTAAAATTATAAGTTAATAAATCCCCATTATAAAAGCCAACGCATTTCTGGTATATTGCATTTAAGCAACTTTAGCAAACTAAAACATTTATTGAAAGTCTGTTATGTGCCAGTCACTGCAGAAGCGCGCAGGCATGCACGCACAGACACACAGACACACACACACACACACACACACACACACACAGGAAACTAAAATCTCAAGGAGCTCACAATCTTCCCAGAGAGATCTGCCTCTACCTCTACCTATACCATCATTGTTATCTCTATCTCTTTCCCTGCCTACATCTCTATGTCTAGGTCTCTATCTCTATGTCTGTATATAAAATAAAATTTATACAGTATTACACACTCTGTGTGTTTAACTGCAGGCCTGTGTTTTATTTAAAGTGGCTTGGAGAACCTAGAGGAAGGAGTGACGAGTCTTGCTTGAAAAAGAGAATGGCTAGTGGAAAGACTTAAGAGAGGAAACAGTACTTGGAGTTGCCATCAAACTGTTAGTTAAACAAACACCTTTTGTTTACTTATTTAAAACAGACCCATTCAACCAAGAAACTAAAAATACTGCTCTTTTAATTCTCCTGAGTTAAGCCTTTCCCAATCCTTAAATACACACCGGTAGTAAGAATGAAACTTGGGCAATTACAGCAACTCTCCCAAAGCCCCAGCTTATCCTTTGGTAGGTTACAGCTTCAGGTTAAACATCAGGAAGAACTTGCTAAAAGTATGGAATGGCCCATACTTGAACGAATAACTGAAGAAATGGCAGAATCTTCTCAGGAGGCCTTTTAAAATCTCCCAGAGGCTAATCAGTCTAGGACATAAAGACATTGGAGCAATTTGTGAATGTGCCCGTGCTTATGACTCTATATTTGCTGAATTATGATGGTAGTGAATTTCTTTTTGAAATCAAGAGCTTTCTTCTTAAATTCAATTTAATTTAAAATATTTACAGCTCCTAGTATTTCACTGGCACTCTGTTAGGTCTCAGAAATGCAGAAATGAGTAAGACACAATCCCTGTCCTCAGGAAACTCAGAAGCCCATGGGAAAGTAGCATGTAATCCAATAATTGACTAAAGTGTATTACTTGCAACGTCAAAATTATGCATATAAAGTTGAAAAGAGGATTAGATGCTGTGTTAGTTAGATTCATTTGTCAACTTGGCGAGGTAAGCATACCTAATCTTGTTGCTGCAGACATAAGCCAATGGTACGTGAACCTCATCTGTTGCTAATTACATCTGCAGTTGGCTAGGAGGTGTGTCTGCTGCAATGAGTGATATTTGACTTAATTGGCTGGGGCTTAAATGAGAGATCACAACGTACCACAGCTAAGCAGCTCGGCATTCCTCATCTCAGCACTTGCAGCTCAGCCCAGGCCTTTGGAGATGCAGAAGGAAGTCACCTCGGGGAAAGTTGTTGGAACCCAGGGGCCTGGAGAGAAGACCAGCAGAGACCATCTTGTGCCTTCCACGTAAGAAAGAACCTCAGTGGAAAGTTAGCTGCCTTTCCTCTGAAGAACCAACAAAATAAATCCCCTTTTATTAAAAGCCAATCTGTCTCTGGTTGTGTTGCATTCTGGCAGCTAGCAAACTAGAACAGATGCCTTCCTCCCAAAAGTGAATTATGAACCAGTTTTGAGTGATACTGGGTACAGATAAATTGCTGGATAATTAAAGGAGAGCAAAAATAAAACCCTACTCTTAAATAAAGAAGCTGATGTACGACTAGTAGCTTCACATGAAACAGACCTGGACTTGGATCCTGGATCTGCTGACTTTTATTAATGGAGCTTGGGCAACTTACTTGAACTTCTCCAGGTTTGTGTGTATGTATGTGGTACATGTGTCCATAGGTGCTGCCCAGCTCATTATGTTTTATTGTTGAAATCGATTGTGCTTTTGTCATTCTTGTGTTTTGTTTCATTCTGCTTTGTTTTTAGGCAATAGGGGGAAGATACATTCTTGTGGGTAGAGAATAAAATACCCCTAAGACGATGGATGTTCTCCAGTACGATGGAGAGAGCATGCCATAAATTGTCCTTGACCCAAACAAACACTTCTATACATCTCTTCTCATCCCAGTCCTCAAAACAAAATTTCATTGCATCTGAAGACCTGAAAATTTGTGGGCTGCATGGCTGTTGATCTCTGAAACAGACCTGGCTTTCAAATCTGTCCTCTCCAACAGAATGAATGCAATAGGTTAGTGCATAATGATATATCATTTTCTAGTAAGGCTGAGCTTCCATTTTTGTACTTCCCCCTGTGTTCTTATTCATGGTTCTGAAGGTACTCATGATTTGGTACAGTATTTTCAACAGCTGCACATGGCAGTTCTGGAACATTTTGCAATATTAAATGACTCTTATTACCATTACATATGAATATACACATACAAAGTATGATGCTGATTTTTAACATTGCCAACTGGGTAGACATTAAACACTAGAATTTCTCAATAATCTTATTCTTATAAAATATTTAATAGGACATCATAATTTTCAAACAATTAATATATTTCTACTTTAAATAATTAAAAGCATACTGTGGCTATGTCTACAATAACGGTGCTAAAATAGTAGGCAAAGAGAAACGTTTCAAGCCATAACTTAAGCCAAAATTCCAGAAGCATTCTTTGTGTCATGTACAGCTCATTATTTGAATTTGTTACTGGAAGGTATAGTCACAAGTGGGCTGTTAATGATGATATCTTATGGAAAAATTCAAAAATATATTCGATTATGAGTCTCCCCCAAAATGAAACATCTTATTAAAAACCATATCAAATTTTACCTTAAAAGTATTGTTGGCACATAATTTAATATCAACAAAATGTTAAGGCAATTAGATTTTATGTGAACATGATGAAAGATGCATAATAAGAAATAGCAAAGCAACAGAAGACAGAAGATCCTCAAGTAAATAATAACATGGTTTTAGAAGGAAAATGTAATTCATTTTGAATTTGGAATGACCTGGAATTATTTGGGGTGAATTGGTCCTCGCTATTAATAATTAGGCAAAATTTTACCAAAGCACAAACAGATCTAATCTTGGCTGCTTCATTTTTTAAAGGATAAAGAGCATTTAAAATTTTCTTGAGAAAATGTTCTCTAAACTGAAAGAAGCTACATGTGAAATATGCAACAAAATGACATTTTAATAAAATATAAGGACATTGTCAGGTCTCTTTGTCTGGCTCTGTCCCTCCTGCCTCCTTCTGAAGAGGCCCTGTGACTACACTGGGTCCACCTGGATTATCCAGGATGCTCTCCCCACTTTAAGACCTTAACTTTGACATCTTCAAAGTCCCCTTTGCCATGTTAAGGTATTATATTCATAGGTTCTAGGGATTAGGACATGGACATCAATTGGGGGCCATTATTCTGCCATCCCTAGAGGATAAAATATTTTGGGGGGCTTGCTTTGTAAAGTACAAATATATGATACATGGGCACCCATCCTATATTCTTACTTCAGGCCCCATAAATTATAGGCATGCTCCCCCCCACCTCCCCCAAAAACAATAGCCCAGGTGAGAGGGTCTTGAGACAGGAAACTAGAATTTGGACTGCAGGAGTTAGTCATGAAGGGAAGAATTCTTGCATCTCTATTGGCCTAGACTCCAAGGAATACAAGTATCCTTAGAGGTGCTTCTGAATTCCAAGGATGAAGAATGCTCCTTGCCTGTGGAGGTGGCCTGAAAGCTAGTCCCTGAGACCCATGGCAGATAGGGGGCTATGGGAGTGATGATGAGTAAGCTAAATTACAATTTATTACCCTGTACTGAACACCTTCTATAGGTCAGGCACTTTGCTAGTTGCCTTACTTTCATTTAATTCATGCAACAGTCTTAAAAGTTAGGTCCTATTATTATCACCATTTAACAGATACAACATCAGTATAATTAAGTTACAAGCTGGACTGAAACTCTGGTTAGTCGGACTATAATACTGAAGCTTTTAACCACTATGTTACATCGAATTTCTATATTTTGTGAATTGTTGTATCTATTTATACATTACTTTGGGAATTCATTCCCTTTTGATTATGGACACGCCATTAGAAAGTTAGCTTAATTGTTCCCCAACTGTGCCAAGGTAATTAAGGGTTCATATGGCCGGAGGTCTCAATGGAGAAGCACTCTCTGTACCAGCCCAGTTGAATCAGCTGTAATTAATAAGAGAGGCCCTTAAGCTGTAATTAATATGAGAGGCCCTTAAGTTTGGTTCTCAAACTTTGGCAGACATCAGAGTCACCTGGAAGGCTTATTGAAACCCTAGGCCTCACCGCCAGGGTCTCTGATTCAGTAGGTCTGGGATAGACTCCAATAATGTGCATTTCTATCAAGTTCTCCAATGACGCTAACTGGCCTGAAGACCTTACTTGGAGACCACCACCCTAGGGAAAGGAGCTTAAGGGAAGGAAAATCCCAATAGGACAAGAGTGAAGCCCACATGTTTCTGCCATCTTTTTCTCCACAGTAAGATTTATCTACTAATTGCCAAACCTCAGAATGTTTCCTCACAGTGGGATTCAAGCTATGCTTAGAATTATGGGTGGAATTTTGAGATATAGAAAGGAGAATATGGAAAGGGCATTCTGGAAGTTGGAGGAAGAACTACAGACTAGAACAAGAGGCTTATGTATGGGGAAAAATGGGGTACAGGGTAAAAGGCTTAGTGAAGACTTTAGAGAGATACTAGCAACAGTTCTTTTCAAGCAACAATGATAACTCAGATTTATGAGACTTTTTATAGTTTTCAAAGAACTTTAGAATGCATTACCATTTTTTAAATGTCTACAAAGCACAGATTATTCATTTGGGGTATGCTCAGTGCTTTGGGGAGTGAAGAATAGGGTGGCTCTCCCCATAAACTGGCTTATGTCAACTCAAGAGATTATTTCCAGACCCTTTAAGAACACTAACATCCTGAGCTGACATTATATATTTCTTTTTTTTCTGAATCAAAAGAACACAAATTCCCAAATTCAAAACTGAAATAAAAAAGGAAGTCAAAATGAACTCTCAACATCTGCATATTACTTGCACATTACATGGGTTATCCCTACCCTCTTTCCCTTTTTCCTTTCTGCCCCCAATTCAGAAATACTGCACACAAGTGTAACTGAGAAACTAAGATTTAAGGGATGTTTTGATTACTGAATCATATTCCTTTTTGCTTTGTAGTATATTGGAGTAGACAGAAGGGAATACCTGAAATCCCTAAACAGTAATTCAGCTGCCCTGATGTATGAAATGATTGTAAAAGCCCTTATCTTACACTTTTGTGCATCAAAGAACTTCATCAAGAAAGTAGAAAGACAGCCTACACAATGGGAGATAATATTTGGAAATGACATATCAGATAAAGGTCTAGTATCCAGAATATATAAAGAGATTGTTCAACTCAACAACAAAAAGACAGCCAACCCAATTACAAAATGGGAAAAAGACTTGAACAGACACCTACCAGAAGAGGAAATACGGATGGCCAAGAGGCACATGAAGAAATGCTCAATGTCCCTGGCCATTAGAGAAATGCAAATCAAAACCACAATGAGATATCATCTCACACCCACCAGAATGGCCATTATCAACAAAACAGAAAATGACAAGTGCTGGAGAAGATGCGGAGAAAGAGGCACACTTATCCACTGTTGGTGGGAATGTCAAATGGTGCAACCACTGTGGAAGGCAGTTTGGCGGTTCCTCAAAAAGCTGAATATAGAATTGCCATACGACCCAGCAATACCATTGCTAGGTATCTACTCAAAGGACTTAAGGGCAAAGACACAAACGGACATTTGCACACCAATGTTTATAGCAGCGTTATTTACAATTGCAAAGAGATGGAAACAGCCAAAATGTCCATCAACAGAAGAATGGCTAAATAAACTGTGGTATATACATACGATGGAATATTATGCAGCTTTAAGACAAGATAAACTTATGAAGCATGTAATAACATGGATGGACCTAGAGAATATTATGCTGAGTGAGTCCAGCCAAAAACTAAAGGACAAATACAGTATGGTCCCACTGATGTGAACGGACATTCGAGAATAAACTTGAAATATGAAAAAAAAAAAAGCCCTTATCTTGTGTTACAGTAAGAGCTGTAACTTCCTTTGTCCAGTCCTTTTCTTATAGGGCAAAGGCTCTAAGATTATGAAGAATTTGAAGTCAGCCATTAACTAGAGTTTCAGCCCTGGACATTTGGAAACCATATCAGCTAGACCCTGCCATTGAAAGATAATGTGCCTTCCTTCCTTTTGGCTTACACCTTTAGTATTGCAGTGGTAGTTCTGTCTCCCCTCCTTTCAATTTATGTTCTCCTATTGAAATGATAATGACAACACTGTCTCCTTTTCTGCTTTAAACTTGCTATCCAAAATGACCTCCTCCTCTTCTCTTGCTAAAATCCTTAAAATCCTTGAAGCCCCTAAACTCAGGGGAGACAGGTTTTGGGCTGCTAGGCCATCTGCTTTCCTACTAAGTGCTTAGTAATAAACTCTTTCTCTCTTTGAAACCACGGGGTCTCAGGAATTGGTTATTGAGTGCATTGAGCAAAATAATCTACAGCCTTTGTCTGGTAACACTGGAAAAGAATCATTATACTTGCAAATATAAAACTTTTTTTTTCCCAGGCTATCCCAAATGTATCTGAATGGAGAAGTTCTTGGAGAGTGTATTAGTTAGGGTTCTCTAGAGAAACAGAATCAACAGGGAACACGCACAAATATAAAATTTATAAAGGTGTCTCACGTGACCGCGGGAATGCAGAGTCCAAAATCCGCAGGGCAAGCTGTGAAGCCGACGACTCCGATGGAGGGTCTGGATGAACTCCACAGGAGAGGCTCACCAGCTGAAGCAGGAATAGAACCTGTCTCTTTTGAATTCTCCTTAAAAGGCTTCCCGTGATTAGATTAAGCATCACTCATTGCAGAAGACACTCCCTTTTGGCTGATTACAAATGGAATCAGCTGTGGATGCAGCTGACATGCTCATGATATAATTCTATGAAATGTCCTCATTGCAACAGACAGGCCAGCACTTGCCCAACCAGACAAACAGGTACCACAACTCGGCCAAGTTGACACATGTCCCTGGCCATGACAGAGTAAAAGTAAAGATCAGGAGAAAGGAAAAAATTAATGAAATTATTTAAATAAATAATTAAATCAACCTATGGTCACAGTGGAAAATAACAAAATTCTCACCTTGGGAACTCTAAGAACTGGTAGCAGACCAGGAAGGCAGATTTCACTTGCACTGGGGCTCCTATGCCTCCTGCAAAGATGGTAAATGGGCACCTGGGATTTATGGTCAATGGAATAGTATACAAGCCCACTAAAAATGAGAAAATATGGGCACAAGCTTCCTAATCCTAAACCTGGAGAAGATTTCCAAACAGTTTAAAGAGATCTCTTTTATCTAGTATACAGTAATTCAAAGAGCTTACTTATCATTATAGGTCATAATTGTTCTATACTGTTATAATGGATGTTGTTGGTGCCCACCCAGAATTAGAATTGTTAGAAAATAACAATTCCAAAGAATTGCCCTGAGCTAAATAGAAGCCACCTTGTCTTAAAGGTTGCACTACTCTCTCTATTCCCAGAGGGCTGACCTTACCCATGACCTGGCAGCATAGGATACAATAGGCTGACCCCATTGCCTCAATGTGGGACTAACTTGGTTGTACATTTTATCTAGAGTGTCCACTAGATCCAGAGTGTCCAGTAGAGTCAGACTAAAATTAGTTGCTAGATGGGACCCCATTCTTCCTTAGTGATGTTTCCCATGCCCGCTCTGTTTCCCTCACTCCCCTTCTGAGAATACATCACCAAAAAACTACTTCTTAAATAAAACCCCTTATCTCAGGTTTTGTTCTGGGGAACCAAGACAAGTTGGCTCAACTTAGACAGACAATACTGGAAGTGTCTCTAGTATTTTAAAATCGGGACACTTTCCGATTTTAAAGATGGAAACTCTGATGTTAGATTATTCTCCAGTAGAATGCTAATGAGAATCTGATTACTGATAGTAGATGGAGTTCTAATAGTTCTTGGAAAGCTATAGCAGCGTATGTGCTGGCTTTCACCCATGGTGAGCTGAGAAGGGACACAGGTGAAAAAGGATGCAATGTCGTGGTATTTTAGAGACATGGGGAAATAGCAACTATAAAACCGTGGGATGGATTGGTTGTTACTAAGCACTATTGATTGAAAAGAAGAAAATGGCAAGCTCAGATCTATTAATCAACAATTAAGGCAAAGTGTGAGTAAGAGGGCCTCATTGGCAGTACTTAAGGAGAATTTCCACTCCTTCAGCCAAACAACAGCCATAACTAAAGCTCAGGCACAGGACCTAATTTTTAGCAGAGCTTCAGAGAAGGTTGAGTCTCAGACTACACAAATCTCTTACACAAGCTGGGGGCCCTGTTAGGGAAGGAATGGGACCCTGGCATTGGAATGGGAGGGATAACTGTGTAAGTTAAGAACCTTGAATCCACTGAGCTGGAAGAAGTTGCCAATTCCCCCTTATTTGAAGATACAGTTATACACACACACACACACACACACACACACACACTTGAAGTTATGCAGAAGCCTCCCAGCATGCTATTCTTCCCCAGTAGAAACTGAGCATCAAACCACATGATATAAAGTAACTTCCAGTGACCATATGGCCAGCACTGCCCTTTACTAGCTGGAATAGTGGTGTACTAGGGATGGCTCAAACATGCAAATCTCTTCCAAACTCCATATTCACTGACACTATTTTGGCAGCTTGAAATCATCCATGGTGGAAATATTTACACCGTGTTATTCAGCAAATGCTACAATCCATGAAAGTACTTTTCAGAGGCAGTTATTAAAAATTTCCCAACACATTGCTGGACAGACCCAACAAGTCACAAGATAGGCAACTCCAGCAGCGACACAACATAAGATGAACATGCTATATCCAAGATCAAACTTGAGCAGTTCTAGAAAGTATGAGAGCTGCACAAACAGTTGGCCTAACTCCTCATATTATCGACTACTGTTGCTATAATGTTTGTCCCTCGGTTCACACTTATGAAGTTATGTAGGGCTTCCTGTCACATACTGGTGAAGGAGGAAAAATCCTAAGTTAGGTATGTGGCTAAAAGGTGAAAATAAAGTGCTGATATACTGGAGTGGCCCTGAAAAACAACAGTTAGCAGGAAGAAGAAGAAAAGCAGTCTGAGACTGTGATATGTATGAGCCCATGGACTAATGGCTTAGCTGCTTGGTCAGGGCCCTGGGACCAGCAAGATTGGGAGGCTAGGTGTAAGAAGGTCTAGGGAAGAAGCATGTGGATGGCTCTATGGGAGGGGCAAAAAGTATAGGGACTGCTATATTGCACATTAGTGCCTACCAGAGACAATCCACTGAAGAAGAAACCTTAAAAAACCAAAGTAGACAGGATAACTCAGCCAATATGTCGGCCAGCCTCTGTACTCAGCTATCCTGATGCCAGTGCAATAACCTTACAGTCATAGAAGTGGAGGCTGCAAATGTAGCTAATAGCATAGGCTCCAGCTCTTAAAGGCTGATCTAGTAACTGCTGCTGCTAAACGTTGCATCTGCAAGCAACAGGGACTAATGCAGAAACCATTCCTCAAAGAGACTAACCTGCCACTTGGTGGCAAGTTGATTGCATCAGTCCCATCAACCCTGAAAAGGGTGATGTTTAATCTACCCAGAACTGGCTTTTATTCTTGGCCTGGATTTGCCTTTCCTGCCCCCAGTGCCTCAGCCAGCCCACTACCCTGTACAAATACAGGAAAGAGCAAGTATGCTTCAAGAGGGGCTGTTAAGTATGTTCCCTTCAGAAGCAGAAGTAGCTTAACAATCATGGCATGGGACCCTGGTGGCAAAAGCACAACAAAAAAATTGGGGGGAGACTTAGCCTAGGGAAGTCCATAAATGTAGAATGTACTTGATTAAAGGTCCCACACATAAACAAAACCAAAATGTACTCAATAAAGCAATTAGTCAGAATTGGAAACCTACTGAAACTGACTAGGATTTTACTGATGGGGAAAAAGATGGGCATTACTTAAAGGTAAGGTTCACTTTATGTAAGTCAGTGCAATCTCGTAGTATGTCACAGAGTATACGAAAACACCCATAAGTGACTTAGAACCCAGGATTTACTGAGATTTGCCCTTGATTTATACCCTAATCCATGACAAAATATGGGCAAGGCCCATTTTTGTTGGGAAGTCAATTCTAATTGACTTATTTTGTAATGATCTTGGTTTAATTCATAATGTAAATGCTATTTATAATAATATTGATGAAATTTGTTAGAACAGTTTCATTGATTTCAACAAAGACTATAATAATACTGGTACCTATGATAAAACGTATTGGGGAATTAAATTAAAACCCCACAAGATGTTCCTTTAATGCAAGGTGATTGGCCAGAGAAGGAACTTGACTTAGTTTTAAGTAATTAATAATTTGATTTAATCAACCTATTGGTACTATGTAGTGAATCAATACATAAAATTCACATTTTGATAGCAGGAGATAAATGAACTGAAAAATGGGCACAATTACAGACAATTTTGTGGTGAAATAATTGGAAAACTGAATATTTCTATATAGTGACACTTAAATCATACTGGATGATACAAATAATCAATATTTTGGTATTTTTCTTTTTGCTTGTTTGTCCCACAAATGGTGCGAAAGATCTAGGAAAAGAATGATAAGGAGTATTTATAATTAAGGAGGCTTGACCAAGAGTCAAGTGGCAGTCAGTGTAAGAGTTATTACACTGGCCCAGGCACTCCAACATTCAACAAATGGTGGTTGATAATGGGATATTCACATGGAAAAGAATGAAATGTGACCTCACCTTACCCCTGCTCAACAGCATACAAAAAAATTATTACAGCTGAACTGGGCCATTTTGTTGCTTATCTCCAGGGACACCTGGAAGTTAATTACTGACTCTTGGCCAAAACAAAATGTGTGGGCTAATAATGTATAATGTGCAACATTCTACTGATGGCACCCAAACCAGTTTGTTTATTGATGGTTTACACCTGGTATAATGAGTTAAAGAGCCTGGCTTGGTTTCGTGATTAATGGAGCATAGGAGATACCCTGAACTTTTGGCAGTGCTCTCATGAAAGCAAGATTCCTCGCACACATTTTGGTGGTTCATAATCTAGAGACAAAGTGCATCCTGTGTGACTAAGAAGGGATCCCGAGGCACTGCTCCTGGATGTCTCCGAGGCCCCTGGAGCTTGCCCTTTCCTTCTACGGCTATTCCTTATTTTTTGTTTTTATTGTCTTCTATGTATTTGCTCTGTGAAATCTTCTAAGTCCCTTCAATTATCCAACCTGTAATCTTTGCAGAGATTACAAAGGCTTTCTTGACTTAGTATAGTTAGTAATAACTTTTACTTTTGGGTGGACTTCAGAAAACTAAGACTACGTCTTGGCCCTCCAAACTCTGTAATTTCACAATTTTTGTGGAAGTCTAACAGTCTAGGCCCTGCCTGAGTGTCTCCAAGAGTTCACTCTCTGCCTGTTTCAGCCCTGGAACCTAGCCAAGTGATGGCTTCAACTCTACCTTCTGTTTTGTTTCTGTTTCATTTTGGACCCAGAGATTTTTTATCTGTAATTTCAGCGTGTTGAAGCAAAATTCACATCTGGTCCAAGTTCCCCATATATCCATTTTCAAAATTGGTTTAATATTTTAATTGTGTTTCTTAAAAGGAGCATAAAGCTTAAACATCATAATCTAGCCACACAGTCTCTATTTCTTCTTCAAATTTGTTTTATTTATTTGCATTGCACTTAAATATACATAACATGACAATCATTTCAACCACTTTAACTGGGCAAGTCTATGACTTTAAATATATTGACAATATTGTTTAAATTTTACCACTATCTATTTTCAGACTATTTTAATCATTCCAAGCCATACCTCATGCTCATTAAATAATAACTTCCCATTCTTCCTTCCTCCAACACCTGGTAAGCACTATTCTGCTTTTTGTCTCTATAAAGTTGCCCACCATAAGTATTTTATATAAGGGAAATTATACAATATTTGCCCCTTTGTGTCTGGCTTATTTTATACAAAATAATATCTTCAAGTTTCATTCATATTGAAGCTGCCAGCATTTCATTTCTTTTGATAACTGAATAATGTTCCATTGTATGGAAATATCATTCATCTGTTGATAGACACTTCAGTTGTTTCTACCTTTTAGCTATTGTGATTAATGCTGAGACGCACATTGGTATACAAATATCTGTCCAAGCTCCTGCTTTCAATTCTTTGTGGTATACGTGTAGGAGTGGAATTGTAGGATCATATGGTAATTCTATGCTCGCTTTCTGAGAAATCACCACACTATTTTCCACAGTGGCTGCACCACGTTATATCCCAAGAACCAAGCACTGAGGTTCCTATTTCATTTCCCCACATCCTTACCAACCCTTACTATTTTCTGTTTTATTTTTCAATAGCATCCTAATGGCTGTGAAATGATATTTCATTGTACTTTGCAGTCCCCTAATGGCTAAAGATGTAGCACATCTTTTCATCTGCTTTTTTTGGTCACTTGAATACCCTCCTTAGAAAAATGTCCATTCAATCCTTAACACATTTTTTTTTTAATTTTCTTCACTGCTGAATTCTACCAAACATTTAAACAAGAATTAACACCACTTTTCTCAAACTCTTCCAAAAAATAGAGGAGGGAATACTTCCTCCTAACTCATTCTATGAGATCTTATACCAAAGCCAGATAATGACAGCACAAGAAAAGATTATAGGCCAAAATCCCTTATGAACATAAATACAAAAATCCTCAACAAAGTACTGGCCGACTGAACCTGGTCATATATTAAAAGGATCAACACCAGAAACAAGTGGCATTGATTCCAGGAATACAAGGATGATTCAACATAAGAAAATCAATCACTATAATACACCATGTTAACGGAATGGACCAAAAAAAAGCTACACAATCATCCCAATTGATACAGAAAAGGCATTTTACAACACCCAACATCATTTCATGATAAAAACATTCCGACAAAAAAAAGGAATAGAAGGGAATTTTATCACCATGATAAATGAAAAGAAAAATTGCAAAAAGAACTTGGAGCTCAGACCTAATGCAAAACTAATATCCCTCCTCAGAGATACCCCTCAAGCAGGAGGCTCCAGGATCTCAGAGGACCCCCTATTTCTGAGTACTGGGTCTTGGGCCACAGTGGCTAGGAGGCCATGGCTGTATCTCAGCCTCAAAAGTTGAATGCTTGCTCCCTGAAATATCATCCAAACCACCTTCTGATAGTGCAAAGCTAAGTCTGTCTCGCTACAGGAAGGGAAAGCTCTACTCTGATAGAGTCATCATAGTAGGCTCTAGCAGGGGGAGGGAAAAGTGTATTTATGAAGTTTTGAGGTTTATTTTAAGGCAGCTCTTCTAGTGAGAAGGCTTGATTAAGACTGGGCAAGAAGCATGATAAAACAGGTCAGGATTGTTAGGGCAAGAGCAGGGTTTTCAGGTGAAGGTTCCAAAGTCTTTGAGAGTAAACTGTATTTAGCTACTGAAAAGTTGCAGATTTTATGAAATGAATATTTCTTGAAGTTCCTGAAAAATATATAGTTATTTACAACTTTTACCATCCTGGATAAGAGTTCCTGGAATGGCAAAGTCATATGAATGTTGACAGTAGCTGTGTGGGTGTAGAAGGTTTTGGTTCTTCTGTTTACTGATTCCAAAATGTATTGCATGTGATTATTATGACACAGAGTCCCCACCAATCAAATCACTCATATCAGTTGCCATGGTGATGGTGAGGCATTAGGCAGGAGGTTGCCAAGCCTTCTTGGCCAAAATGAGATGGACAAGCCCATTGAGGGGGCTACTCCAGTCCTTTCATACCATTGTTTTAGCTCCTTGGGGTCACTAGTACCCCAACACACATTAAAGTGTAAAAAAACAAAACCAAAAACCTTCACACTAGAATTTCTAGCCCAAGCAATCAGACAAGGAAAAATATAGAAAAATAAAAGGAATCTGATGGAAAGGAAGTAGTAGAACTATCCCTATTTCCAGATTATATGATCCTATACATAGAAAATCCCATAAAATCCATGCGAAAGTAACTAGAACTAATTAACTAATTGAGCAAGGTGGCAGAATGAAAGATAAACACGCAGAAGTCAGTTGTGTTTCTATATATTAGTTTCTATCTTTTAATAGAATAACTAAGACATATTTAGTGTTATAATATATATATTTTAATTTACTTTTTATATTTTCTTTATAGTTATCAATGCTATAAAGCTAACACAAAAGAAGAATATTTCATTTTGTTATGTCCACTTTCTTATTTTCCTTTGTTTACTGATATTATGAAATTACTACTTATTTTTCCTCATTTTAACTTGGAAAGACAACCATAATTTGTGTTTCATTAATGGCTGATGACCTATTTTCAATCCTCATAATCTAACCAACTTAACTACTATTATATCCCAAGATATCAACTATGTACTTTACCATTATGTGCACTTCTCCCTCTTCATCCAAATCTGACTGGACTCTTAGAACATTTTCCTTTCCCCATAATCCTATTCCCAACCATTCATAGGAGGCCTTCAAAACATTTTTTATTGGAACCTCCAAGTCTTAGGCTTGGATGATGAAATGGTTGTTAGATTTATTTCCAGATTTCTTATTTTTCACTCATATTATATATTCTCAAAAAGTCCCTAATTGTCCACCTAATTTTCAGTCATCCTCTGTTTTTATTTTTTATTTTATTTTATTCTAGTAACATATATAAAATCTAAAATTTCCCCGTTTAACCACGTTCAAATAGATACTTCAATGTTGTTAATTACATTCACAGTGTTCTGCTCCCATCACCACCATACATTACCAAAACTTTCTACCCCCACAAAAAGAAATTCTGCATTAATTCTCCATCCCCTATCCCTGCCTTGGCCCCTGGAAACCTATATTCTAGTTTGTGACTCTGTGAGTTTGCTTATTCCAATCGTTTCATGTCAATGAAATTATACAATATCTGTCCTTTCATGTCAGGTTTATTTCACTCAACATGATGTCTTCAAGATGGATCCATATTGTCATATGTATCAGAACTTTATTCCTTTTTATGGCTGAATAATATTCCATTGCACAGGGAACTGCCTGAAAATGTAGAGCTGTGTTCCAGTAGCCATGTTTCTTGATGATGATTGCATAATGATATAGCTTTCGCAATGTGACTGTGTGATTGTGAAAACCTTGTGTCTGATGCTCCTTTTATCTACCTTGTCAACAGAGAAGTGGAACATATGGAATAAAAAGAAATAATAGGGGGAACAAATGTTAAAATAAATTTAGTTTGAAATGCTAGTGATCAATGAAAGGGAGGGGTAAGGGGTATGGTATGTATAATTTTTTTTTCTGTTTTCGTTTTACTTCTTTTTCTGTTGTCTTTTTATTTCTTTTTCTGAATTGATGCAAATGTTCTAAGAAATGATCATGATGATGAATATGCAACTATGTGATGATATTGCAAATTACCGATTATATATGTAGAACGGAATGATCAAAATAGGAGTGTTTGCATTTATTTGGTGTTTTATTTTGTATTTAAAAAATTAATTAGTTAATTAATTTTAAAAATTCCATTGCACATACGTACCACATTTTGTTCACCTGTTCATCTGTTGATGGAAACTTGAGTTGCTTCCATCTTTTGGCAATTGTGAATAATGCTGCTATAAACATCAGTGTCTAAATATCTGTTTGAGTCTCTGCTTTCAATTCTTTGGGGTATAGATCTAGAAATGGGATGGCTGGGACATATGGTAATTCTATACTTAAATTTCTGTGGAACCACCAAATTGTTTTCCACAGTGGTTACCCCATTTTACACTCCCAGCAACAGTGATCAAGTGTCCAATTTTTCCACATCCTCTCCAACACTTACAGTAGCCATCCTAGTGGGTGTGAGATGATATCTTATCATTTGTGTTTCCCTAATAAGTAATGATGTTGAGCATCTTTCCATGTGCTTTTTGGCAATTTGTATATCCTCTTTAGAGAAATGAGTTTCAATTATATATATCGCAAGGTTCATTTTTAATCACTCCACATACCATTTTCTAGGTTCTGGCATTTTCAGTTTTAACTTATTTAGTATTGTTAAAGCTCTTTAGGGAGTATTTTCCTGAGATTAGGTATGTAGATAATAAATGTTCTAACTCATTCTACCTCTAAAAATACCTATTTTTCTTTCAAGAGAAAAATAAATTACCACAAACATAGTGAATTAACATCAACTTATTATCTCACAATTTTGTAGGTCAGAAGTCCAAAATGTACCTCATTGGGCTAAAACTAAGGTGCCAGCAGGGCTGCATTCTTCTGGGGGCTCTAAGGAAGAAACCAATTCCTTGCCTTTTCCAGAGTCTAGAGGCTACCTCCATTCCATGGATCAGGGACGCTCTCCGCCACCTTCATAGGCAGCAATGGCAGACTGCCTTTATGCTGCCATCTCTCTGGTTTTACGCAGCTGGGAAAGGGACTCCATGTTTAAGGACTCTTGTGATTGGATTGAATAATAATCCAAGATAATCTTCCAACCTCAAATTCCTTAAACTTAATCACATCTGGCATCTTATTGGTATCATGCCAAGGCATCTTCCTTACATGCAAAGCACAACTAGCAGTTACTTTGAATAATAACATATTCAACTTAAGATACAGCTGAATCTACCATATTTATTTCACTTGCTTCTGCTCTTAGATGAGTGCTCTTGGGGGATTTATGATCTGAGCAGCCCTTCATATAAACTCCATTATATTGTCTATCTCTCTCAGTACTACTTGTGATGTAGGTTCAGCGGCTGTAACAGAGAAGGAACTTCAAATGACAAGTTAGTATTTTATTTATTTTACATGAAAATAAAATCTGGTATGGTGGGTCTACTTCATGAATTGCCAGGTGCTAAGGGCACTTCAGTCTTGTGACTCTATCTGGCCTATGACATTTCCTTGACCACAGCGTTCAGGAAATCTCACCACTGCATACTCATTCTACACAGTAGAAAATGGAATAGGGAAGGAGAAGAATACCCCTTCCTTGTAAAAGCCTGATCTGGTGAGAAGGTAGTGATATAACCCCACTTAAATGCAAGAGAGGCTGAAAAGTATGACCTTTTTACTAGATAGCCAAGTTCCCAACTACAAGTGTTTTCTTACTGTTGAGGAAAAGGAAAGAACATATATTAAGGGTTATGCCCTACATCTCCATTAGAGCATAAACTCCATAAAGACAGAGAAATTTTCTGTCCTTTTCATCATTGTATTTATGGTATTTAACCCCCAGGCTCTTGAATATGATCCCATTTGGAAATAGGACCTTTGAAGTTATTAAATTGAGGCCAAACTGGATTACTGTGTGTCCTAAGACAATATGACTAGTTGTCTTTATAAAGATAGGAAATTTGCCCTTATAAAGGCAGTCAGTAGGAGAGACAGAGAGAACACAGCCATGTAATGGCAGCAAAGATTTAGTTATACCATGGATTGTCAGCAAGCCCCTGCTGGAAATTTACAGACTTCAAAGGACTGGATTTGCCCTGCAGACACCTTGGCCCTGCCAACAACTTGGTTTCAGACCCAGAACCTACAAAACTGTAAACAAATATATTGCTGCTGTTTTAAGCCATCTAGTTTGTGGTACTTTTTTCTAGCAGTACCAGTAAACTAAGGCAGTTTTGGGCACTGGAAGTAAAGTGCTGATGTAACAAATACCTAAAAGTGTAGAAGTGGCTTTGGAATGGGATGATGGGTAGAGGCTGGACAAATTTTGAGGTACTTGGTAGAAAAGCCTAGATTTCCTTGAAGAGACTGTTAGAAGAAATATGGATATTAAAGGCAATTCTGGTGAGGCATTACATGGAAATGGTAAGTGTGCTATTGGAAACTGAAGGAAAGGAGATTCTTGTTAAAAGCGACAAAATATCTCATTGAGTTAAGTAGTATTGAAAATAAACTAAAATTTATAAGCAATGAACTTGGTTATTTAGCTGGAAGTTCCAAGCAAAATGTGGAAGGTGGAGCCTGATTACTCCTTGCAAGAAGAAAGGGATAAATTGAGAAGTGAATTGTTAACCACAATGGATCTAACAATTGATGACTTGGAAAAAACACACCCTATAAAGATAATGTGCCCTGAAAACTGGGCTTAGGGTGTGGTTGGACAACCATTTGCTGAAGAGATTAGGTGTGTGACTCTAAGAAATCAGAAATAGAGAAGTGGTTGTACAGATAAGATTTATGGAGAATGCTTTAGTCTGATGAATTGCACAGAAAACTGACAAGATTTTTGAGAATTTTATCTGCTCCCACACTGCCAGCCTGAACTGAAAGAGAGAGGTTAAAATGAAGGAAGAATGCACCCAAAGGCAGATGTATGGATGCAGAGGCCTTGCCTGAGAGCCAGGACCCTTTTTTCCTTCCAGTTTTTCTCCTCTGGTTTGGGAATGTCTGTCCTGTCCCTGTCCCATCATAGTAATTTCAAAGCAGGTAACTTGTTTTCAAGATTTCCAGGCCCACAGTTGGAAAGAAATTTTGCTTCAGCAGGAACTGTACCTATAACTGAGTTAGATGAGATGGATGGCTTATGGCTCTGAGGACGTAGAGATGGGGTGAATATATTTTGCACATAGATGGCCAGAAGGCAGAAATGAATTGGGTCCCCCAAAAATATGTTAAAATATTAACATTTGGTCCCATGAATGTGTTCTTATTTGGAAATAAGATATTTGAAATTACTAGTTAAAATGAACTCAAACTAGACGAATACAGGTCCTAACTCAATATGACTGGTGCCCTATGAGGAAAGTAAATTTGGACACAAAAGTAAGAGACAGACTTACAGAAGATGGACATATGACAGAGTCAGAGATTGAGTTATGCCAAGGATTTCTGGAAAGTTACTGAATCCAACAGACTTCATAAGATGTATGCCCCTGCCAACACCATGATTTTAGAATTCTAACCTACAAAACTGTGAGACGATAAATTTCTGTGTATTTTTTTAAATCATCCACTTTGTGTCACTTTGTTACAGTGGCCCCAACAAACTCAGACCCTTTCTAAATTATCTTTCTCTCCCTACTCCAATCTGGCTTGCAAATTGCCACCAAAGTGATCTAGTTAAAATGAAAATTTTCTTGTCTTTCATTTTATTCCTTAAAATCCTTCAATAGCTCTACATTGCCTAAGATAAAATCCAGCAGAGCCTTCAACAATATTTCCCTACACTCACACTGTTCTCCAGCCAAACAGAACTGCATTTATTCCTTCAACATGCAATCTTTTCTCATGTTTTTATGACTTTACATATATTGTTCGAATCAGATAGAAATGGCCACTTCCTCTTCTGTATTGACCCAGTCTCTTGTATATGAAAGCACATATTGCCTCTTCTATTCAGCTATAATTACCAAAGGGCAGAATCCATATCTTTCTCATCTTTATAACTTTAGTTTTAAGCCCTGAGTCTAATACAACACTCTTGCTGAAATGAACAAACGGCCAAAGAAATAAAATATATTAGCTTATCTAAAACTAAGAAAACTGTTTTACTTAGGCATCTGGAATTCACTGCTAAACAGTGAATAGCCTCTTACTGAGAAATTTATGAGTACCTGGAGGAATGATGCATAGGGACTAAGAGGCATGAAATAAAGTTTATCGCTAACATAGTGTTTCAGTTTGCTAGCTTCCAGAATGCAATAAATCAGAAATGGAATGGCATTTAAAAAGGGAAATTTATTAAATTGCTAGTTTACAGTTCTAAGGCTGTGAGAAAGTCCAAATTAAAGCAAGTCTATAAAAATGTTCAAATGAAGGCACAAACAAGGGGTTACCCTCACTCAAGGAAGGCCAATGAAGTTCAGGACTTCTCTCTCAACTGAAAAGGCACATGGTGAATATGGTGACATCTGCTAGCTTTCTCTCCAGGCTTCTTCCTTCATGAAGCTCCCCTGTGGACGTTTTCCTTCTTCAACTCCAAAAGCCTCTGGCTGCGTGGGATCTTGTGGTTCTCCTGCTTTCTCCAATATGTTTCCTCTTTTAACAGATTCCAGTAAACTAATAGAGACCCACCTGGAATGGGTGGATTCACATCTTCATCTAATCAAGTTAATACCCATAATTGGGTGTGTTACATCAAAAGATTCAACCTACAGTTGTTCCCACAAGATTGGATCAGGATTAAAACAAGGCTTTTCTATGATACATATCCTTTCAAACCAGCACACATAGTAAGCAGCAAAAGAATGTCACAAAAAGAAGGACCCCAATCTTGTCTAAGGTAAATCAAGATAAAAGGAAGCTGGGTGGCTTAAGGTTTTTATTGGTTTTAGGAAATGAGGCTGGGAGAGGGTTCCCACAAGACAGCAGGGCTTTGTACTGTTTGATTTTCCCTACAGATGCAGTTTTAGTTTCCTAGGCTGCTGAAAGCATATGCCATGAAATGGTTTGGCTTAACAGTGTGAACTTACTAGCTTTCAGTTTTGAGGCTGAGAAAAATGTCCAGATCAAAGTATCATAAAGGCGGTGCTTTCTTCCTGAAAATTGGCTGCCAGCAATCCTAGACTCTTCTGCCACATGACAAGACATATGGAGGCATCCGCTGATCTCTCTGGGCTGGTCTCTTTCTTCTCTTTCAGATTACTTGCTTTCAGCTTCTTGTTTCCATGGCTTTCTACTCTCTCTCTCTCTCTGTGTATTTATCCCATTTATCTTTAAAGGACACCAGTAAAAGGGTTAAGATTTGCCTTTACTGAAGTAACCTCATCAAAATGTCCTACTCATAACAGGTTTACACCTATAGGAACAGATTAACTTTAAGAACATGATTTACTGGGGTGCACACAGTTTCAAATCATCACAGATGCCACCCACAGTGCCTGGGTTTTCTTATCTTTTCCAGAAGTGAAAAAAGATAAAGGGGTAAAAATGAAGAATTGAAAGATGTCAGCCATCAAACACCAAAAATAGTCTTACTTTTTTTTATGAAATCAATTAAGGTGATGATTACACTTTGGTTGCTCTACTTTGTCTGTTCATTTTTTTTTTGTTTCACCTTAAGGAATAATGCATACCCTCACAAGGTTGTTGTGGAGCTAAATTTAAATAACATAGGCAGGGAAGGGCATTATGCACTAGAATGTTATAGTGAGAATATAACCATAATGTAAAGTATCATAATAATTATTGTAATCATATAGACCAGATTCTATTCTAGGCATTTTTATATAAACCTGCATTTCCCAAATTCCAATGTTATTTTTCCCAGAATGATATCAGAAGATATAAGTGATGAGGTGTCAAGGGGTTGATGGGTGATTTTAAATATTCATTGTCCATGATCTCACACACCTGAGATGGGGAGCCCAGAAGGAACTTCCTGAGATGTTAAGATTGCAATGCTTGATACACAAATCACAAATGCAGTTCTTGTAGCCAAAGGATTTCAATGGGTGGTAAAGCTTGGTGAGAGCTGAGTAGATGTGTGCGATTTGTTTTCCATCCTCACACCAGCTTTTGTTGAGTCTATGGCATTTGCACACAGCATCTGTGGCTATTTTGATCTTTAAAACAGGGCTTTGCTATCTGTAGTTGAAAGACAGCACAAAAAATCTAAAATATTTTTATTGAAAACCTCATTAGACTGTCAACTTTTGACAGACTGTGGGAGCAATAAAGCACATCCTGTGTTTCATAACCGGCATTTCTGTTGATAGACCTCATTCACCCTCTGTAATAACGAGAACAGTAGAAATTGCTTCCTGGCTTCCACAGGCAGCAGCCTAAAATCAGCATACCCTCCTCAACGGAGGTGAAGTTTGGGACAGTAAACAATTTAGAACCTCACACCTAAGTTAATAGATGCTCAAACAGAATTATCATGTTCTCATGTAAAACACTTAGCGAGGCAAATCACGGCCCTCGGCAGACGGAGGGGAAAAAAAGCAAACTAATGTTCATAATCCTTCAGGGAATGGCAAAAGGAAAAGCCAGAACTGTTTTTCTAAAAAAGTTCATCATAAGAAGAATCCTGAAGCAAGATTCCCTGCCTTATTTATCTGGTTTGCTCTTCCTATCTAATAAATGAAAATGAAGCTGACATAGTTCTATTTTGTCATTAAAGTGTGAGCATTATCAAAGCTTTAACACCTGAAGAGCTCAATCCTAACAGGTCAGTTGGTTTGGCATAGAGAAAAAGAAGTCTCAAAACAAAAACTCTGACCCTAACATGCTCCGGTGAGCTGCAAAAATTCATGTCTTTGGCCACAAGGAGAGTCAATGGCGGGTGACCAAACCTCCTACTTCTTTGAGAAAATTTAGGTGACAGTACTCAAAATGTCATCTCCAGGCCAGTACCATAAGCATCACCTGGGAACTTGTTAGACATGTAAATCCTCAGGCCCCCAATCCAGACCCTCAGAAACTCTAGGAGTGATGCCCAGTAATCAGTGTTCCAACAAGCCTTCAGTTGATTCCAATGCATCTAATATTTGCCAACCACTGATCTTAGCCTTTGGGAATGAAGTTCTCCCATTTCTTTCCTTGTCATCTCCAATATACTCATTCTTTCCTGTCCTGAATTTAAATATCTCAAAAGAAGAGGTTTCTAATTATGTCTAAAGTCCATCCTTACCTCTGCACTACCCTACTATAATCTACATCAAATCCTGCTTGTCTCTCTTATCTTCAATCTTTTTACGTCTACCGGTTCCTTCCCTTCAACATCTATAGGCAAGTTTCCACTCATAACATTTTCCTTGCCTACTCCAATCAGCTTCCCATTCTCACTCTCTCTTTCCTTTCAACAACAAAAATTTAAAATAGTAAAATTGTATTCCTATCCTTTCTTCCTTAGCTCTACTCTGTGCTTTTCTGAAGAGTTTCATTTTATACTTTATCATCAATTCTAATATAATATCCAGTGCACAAAAGAAACATGTAACTACCCAACAAAACTAGAACATCAACAACGTATTGCCTATTCTCTGCCTCCCCAAGTCATTCCTAAACCCAGTGTACTGACTTCCACCCCTGTCACTACTGAGATTCTATCAATGAGATTAACAGTGTTCACTGAATTGATTTACTCAAATCCTTTTCCCCGTCTTCATCTTACTTAAACTCTGAAGTCACTGACTCTGATAACCAAACTTTCCCTTTGACTCAGCATCTCTTATTTTTTTTTTATAATTCTGTATTCTAATTCTCCTGCAACTTCTCTGATGTTCATTTTCTGCCTTCTTCCTGTTTTTCCCCCTTATCTTATCCCACTTTATATTATTGATTAGGGCTAAACACTTAGTTCAAACTAGAGTTTATAGTAACTAATCTCTGCATGCTTGTTCTGGGAAATCTCAACTATTCAATGACCACGAGTATATCTATGATCTCCAAACTATGGCCAAATTATAACTGCTTCCAGGAAATGTTCATTTAGTACGTGTCCACTTTATTTATAAACTCACTTTATTCAAAATTGTACCCACCATTGTGCCCCCATCTGTGCTCTATCCTTTTGTATTTTTTTTTTTTTGCCCTTGTTCACAGCATTGCTATCCATCAGGTGGTCAAGCTTTTATTGATTCATGGTACTTCCCCATTGCTCCTAACACACATTCAAGTGAGCACCAATACCCACACATCTACTTTTATATCACACACATTCTCTTCTTCCTCCTCCTCCTTTCCATTCCCACAGCTAATTCCTTGCTCAAATCCTTCAGCATTTATCATTCACCTTACTGGAAAGCCTTCTCTAGTTTTCCAATCTCCAACTACTCTCTTTCATACAACCTCCACAGATTCTCATTATCTTACTGAAATACAGATCTATATTTTTATTTTGTAAAAAAAAAAGAAAATACAACTTTGAATGGCTTCAAGTTATTAAAGGATAAAGCCAAAATTCCAAACCTCTTCATGTTCTGACCCCTGCCTACCTTTTTATGGCTTAATAATATTCCATTGTGTGTATATACTACATTTTGTTTATCCATACATCAAATTGATGGACACTTGGGTTGCTTCCATCTTTTGGCAATTGTCAATAATGCTGCTATGTACACTGGTGTGCAAATATCTGTTCAAGTTCCTGCTTTCAATTCTTTGGGGTATATGCCTACGTTTTAGTTTGCTAAAGCTGCCAATACACCAAAAATAGATTGACTTTTATAAAGGGGATTTATTTAGTTACACATTTACAGTTCCTCAGAGGAAAGGCAGCTGGCTTTCCTCTGGATTTCTCTGCCACATGGGAAGGCACATGGTGATATCTGCTGGCCTTCTCTCTCAGCTTCTGGGTTCAAATGGCTTTCCTGGGGTCATGTCCTTCTGCATCTCCAAACATCTGGGTCTGGGTCTGTGTTGGCTCTGAGCTGTGCTGTGTGGAGCTGTGCTGAGCTCCTGCTCTCTCTTCTGACCTCTCCTTTTAAGCCTTCAACTGATCAAATTAAAACATCACTCATTGCAGAAGGCATTCTTCCAAGCTGACCGCAGATGCAATCAGCCATAGATTTCACATGCTGATGACTTAAGTCCACAGCAACAGAACAACTGGACACCATTATCTGCCAAGTTGACACATGAACCTAACTACTACAACCTAGTAGAGGGATTGCCAAGGCATATGGGAGAAACCACCAACTGTCTTCCACAGCCGCTGCATCATTTTACCTTCCAAACAACAATGAATAAATGTTCCTATAAATATTTTATTCCTTAAATCTGTCACTTTTTCTCAAGTAGTCATGGTCTTGTTCATGCCATTTCTTTGTCTGAAATGTTACTTCCACTTCTGTCCAGCAGACAGCTGTCTTCACAGCTTCAAAGTCAAGAACAGATATTAGTTTTTACTGGGACTTTTCTCTCAAAAGAAGGAGAGCCTGTGTTTTTATTAAAGAACTATTCATATTGCATTACATTTATTTCTTTACATTTATTTTTCCCACTAGAGAGTGACAGTGTTGAAATCACATTCATTAACTTTCCACTCTCTCTCCTTAGTCCCTAGCAATCACTGATCTTTTACTGTCTCTATAGTTTTGCTTTTTTTCTAGAATGTCACATAATTGGAATCATATAGTATGCAAACTTTTCGTATTTACTTCTTTAACTTTCAATATGCATTTAAGATTCATCCAGGTCTCTTTGTTCCTTGATAGCTCATTTCTTTTTATCACTAAATAATATTCCTTCATATGGATGTACCACAATTTGTTATCCATTCACCTATTGAATGGCATCTTGGTTGCTTTCCGTTTGGGCAATTATGAATAATGCTGCTATAAACACCTATATGCAAGTTTCTATGTGGATGTGAGTTTTCAAATGAGATAAGTAAAAAATCATGTTTCCTAGTAACATGATTGCTGGATTGTATGGCAACACTATTTTTAGCGTTGTAGGAAACTGTCAAACTGTCTCTTCCTAAGCGACTATACCATTTTGTATTCCTATCTGCTGCTGCTCTATATCCTCACAGCAATTAATATTGTTCATTTTTTGGATTTTAGCCATTCTGATACCTGTGTAGTGATATTTCATTATAGTATCAATTTGCAGTTTTCTAATGACAATAAAGTCTCTTACATATTTTGGATACAAATATTTTATCAGATATGTTTTGTGCAAATATTTTCTTTCAGTCTGTGCCTTGACTTTTATTCTCTTAACACTGTCCTTCACAGAGCAGAAATGTTTAATTTTGGTGAAGTGCAACATCAAATTTTTCTTTCATGGATCGTTCTTTTGGTGTAGTATCTAAAAGCTCATTGCTACACCCAAGGTGACCTAGATTTATATTTCCCTTATATTTTCTTCAGGAAAGTTATTGCATTTTTATTTAGACATATGATTCATTTTTGGTTACTTTTTGTGAAAGGTGTAAGGTTTGTGTTCACCTTCATTTTTTAATACATAGATGGCCAATTGTTCTAGCACTATTCAATTTTTCCATTGAATTATCTTTGCTCCTTTGTCAAACATCAGTTGGGCCATATTTTTGTAGGTCAGTTTCTAGGCTCTCAATTCTGTTCCATTGATCCATTTATATGTTCTTTTGAAAACACTACACTGCCTCAACTATTGCACCTTAATAATGAGTCTTAAAATTGAGTAGTGTGAGTCACACAACATTTTTCTTCTTCTTCTTAAGTACTGGCTGTTCTAAATTTTTTGCTTTCATATAAACTTTAAAACCAGTTTATCAATATCTATAAAATAGCTTCCTGGGAGAACTAATATCTTAACATCTTAATAATATTAAGACTATCAATTCATTCCATTTTTTATTTTGATATTTTATTTATTCATCAGAGTTTTGTAGTTCTCTGTATAAAGATACTGTGCAAACTTGTTAGATTTATATGTATTTTATATTTTGGTTTTATACTATTTTAAATGATATTTTTGTTATCATTATTTCAAATTTCAATTGTTCATCGTCGGTGTATAACAAAGCAATTGATTTCTGTTTCCTGTGACTTCACTATGCTCATCCATTAGTTTTAGGAGTATTTTTTGTCAATTGTTTGGGATTTTCTACATAGACAATCATGTAATCTGCAAGAAAAGACAGTTTTTTTTCCTTCCTCCCTAATCAGTATACTTTATTTCCTTTTCTTGTCTTAATCCACTAGCTAGGACTTCCAGTACGATGTTGAATACAATTGATCAGACAGGACATTTTTTGCCTTGTCCCGAACTCAGGGGAAAGTACCCAGCTTTTCACCATTAAATATGATGTTAGCTATAGGTTTCTGAGGATGTTCATTATCAAGCTGAAGAATTTACGTTCTACTTCTAGTTTCCTGAGGGTTTTTACCATGAATGAATGTTGGACACTGTCAAATGCATATTCTGCATCAATTGGTACGACCATATGTGTCAACTTTGCTAGGTTATGGTGTCCAGTTGTCTGGACAGGCAAGCATTGGCATAACTGTTACTGTGAGTATAGTCCATAGATTTAAACCATTAATCGGTTTACGGCATTTATGGTTGATTACATCTACAATCAATAAAGGAAATTGGCTTCAGCAATGACACAAGTCATATCCATTCAGCTGAAGGCCTTAAAGGGAGAATGAATGACTTCAGCAAACAGAATGAAGAATTTCTCTCTCTACTAAAGCCAGTTTTCCTAGAGTTTTCAATATATAACTCTAAATAATCTAAGTCTACCTTCACATGTTGTGCAGATATCTTATAATAGGATACCCTTAATTACTCCCTCTTGTCCGTTATGAAACTGCAGCCCTTCATTTCACTTATCCATATGCTATAATACCCCAATACATTGCTGCTATTGTAACTTTAAAAATACTTTATATTTTATGTCAGTTAATAATAGAAAACTAAATAATGCAATTTTATCTTTATTTTCCCTTTTCTGGAGCTTTCCCTTTCTTTATCCAGTTCCATGTTTCTGCCCTATCTCAATTTCCCTCTCCCTGAAGAACTTCTAACATTTCTTGCATTTTTGGGTCAGCTGCTGATGAATCCCCTCAGTTTTTGTTTGTTTGAAGAAGATCTTTATTTCTCCTTTACTTTGAAGGATAATATCACTAGCTATAGAATTGTAGGTTGGTGGTGGGTTTTCTTTTAACACTTTAACTATTTTATTTCACTCTCTTCTATCTTTGAAAGTTTCTGACCAGAAGTCTGATGTAATTCTGATCCTTGTGGCTCTACAAGTGTTCCACCCATTCCGCCATCTCCTTTCTACAAGTGTTCCACCCATTCCCCCATCTCCTTTCTACTAGTGTTCCACCCCATTCCCCATCTCCTTTCTACAAGTGTTCCACCCATCCCCCATCTCCTTTCTACAAGTGTTCCACCCATTCCCCATCTCCTTTCTACAAGTGTTCCACCCATCCCCCCATCTCCTTTCTACAAGTGTTCCACCCATCCCCCCATCTCCTTTCTACAAGTGTTCCACCCATTCCCCCATCTTCTTTCTACAAGTGTTCCACCCATTCCCCCATCTCGTTTCTACTAGTGTTCCACCCATTCCCCCATCTCCTTTCTACTAGTGTTCCACCCATCCCCCATCTCCTTTCTACAAGTGTTCCACCCCATTCCCCCATCTCCTTTCTACAAGTGTTCCACCCATCCCCCCATCTCCTTTCTACAAGTGTTCCACCCATCCCCCATCTCCTTTCTACAAGTGTTCCACCCATCCCCCATCTTCTTTCTACAAGTGTTCCACCCATCCCCCATCTCCTTTCTACAAGTGTTCCACCCATCCCCCATCTTCTTTCTACAAGTGTTCCACCCATCCCCCCATCTTCTTTCAAGGTTTTCTCTGTCTTGTTTTTCTGCAGTTTGAATATGATACATATATCATATCATATTATATCATACCATATATATATATATATATTTTTTTAACCTGGGAAGGCACTGGGAAATAAACCCAGGTCACCAGCATGGCAGGGGAGAACTCTGCCACTGAGTCACCATTGTCCATCCTGAATATGATATTCTTAAGTGTGAATTTTTGGCATTTATCCTGATCAGCATTCTCTAAGCTTCCTGAGTTTTTAGTTTGATATCTGTTATTAATTTTGGAAAATTCTCCACCATTGTTATATCCAATATTTCTTCTGCTCCATTGTTTCATTTTTCATTATAATTTTCCAAACACACGTTATACCTTTTGAAATTGCCCTACAGTTTTTGGATGGTTCAGCCTTCTTTTTTTCTTCATCCATTTTCTCTTTACATGTCAGTTTAGGAAATTTCTATTGACCTACCTTCAAGTTCACTTATTCGTTCTCTGGCTCTGTCCAGTTTTCTAGTGAGCCCATCAAAGGCACTCTTCATTTCTGTCACAGAGTTTTTGATATCTAGAATTTATTTTTTATTCTTTCTTGGGATTCCCATCTCTCTGCTTATGCCACCCATATCTTTTTGAATATTGTCTACTTTTTTCCATTAGAGTTGTTATCCTATTCTTCAGGTATTTTTAATTCCCCATTTAAAAATTCCAACAGCTGTGTCATATCGAAGTCTGATTTGGATGTTTTACTTCTCTCTTCTTTCTATTTTTTTCTTGCTTTTTTTTTTATCATGCTTTGTAGTTTGTTGTTGTTGTGAAAGCTGGGCATGATGTATCAGATAACATGAACTGAGCTATGTAGGCTTTGGTGTGGGGTTTAATGTTAATCTGGCTAGGAGTGGGGCTGTGTTTAATATTTGCTGTAGTTATGGGTGTTTGAAGTTTCAAATTCCTCTACTGTCTTTGTTTTTATCATCCCTGATTTCTTTGCATTTCTCTAAAAACACCTCCTTAGATTAAGTCTGTTTCTTGTAGTTCTTTAAGCTGTGATCCACTGTTATTATATTGGAGCCCTGTTGATGTAATAAAATATTGGGGAGGGATAGTGTCTTAGTTTTCTGTCTGCTAAGACAAATACAATGCAGTAGGTTGGCTTAAATAACAACAATTTATTGGTTCATGATTTCAGAGGCTAGAAGGCTTGCTTCCTTCTTGGGTCAATATCTGCTGGCTAGCCAGCAATCTTTGGGTTTCTCTGGCTTTTCCTGTCATATGGTGATGTTCTCTTTCTCTTCCACATTCTGCTGACTTGCAGCTTCTTCTCTTCCATATGACTTTCTCTTCAAAAAGCTTCCAGTGATAGGATTAAGATCCAAGCTCATTCAGTTAGGCCACATATTCATTTAAAATAACATCTTCAAAACATCCTTTTACAATGGGTTCATAATCACAGAAATAGATTAAAATTAAGAACATGCCTGCTGGGTACACAAATCAACCTATCACAGGGAGCATTATATATTCTTATGATTGAATCTAAGTCCTTTAGTGGGCCTGTATCCCTGTGCTGTGATCTTCACAAGGGTCCATAATTTTTTTTTGTTCCATCCTTAAGTGATATAGGGAAGTTAAAAGGGGTTAGAGTTGAGGAAATGCCCACCCCCAAGTTGGTTATTGCTCTGGGAAAGTATTCCTCCCTGGTTAATATGCCTTTAATGAGAACAGTGGTAATACTTCAAAATGGTAACCCATTTGGTCCCCTAGCCAGAGTCATGAGGAGAACTTTCTTGGCTCTTCATCATGATAAACTGGTAAAGTCCCTAGAGGTAAAGCCCACAAAAGAATGGGGGATCCCTAAGAGGTCAGGTCCAGGAGTCTTTCATTTTTATAGTCCACACTCAGCCTCTGGCAATTCTTCAAAATTACCACTTAAATATACCCAGCAATTTACAGTTCTGGTGGCTTCTGCTCTTAACTAGGCAGAATCTCAGCTGTGAACTCATTGGATTCAGCCATCTCTGTAGGTTTAGGGTATCAATTTGCTCTGTGACTTCAGTTCTCTGAAAGGTCCAAGAAAAGTTGTTGATTTTCAGTTTGTTCAGCTTTTCACTTGTAAAGATGAGAGTGATGCCTTCTAGCTCTTTACTTGTCAGGGCTGAAACCAGAAGCTGCCTCATTCATTTTTATATTCCAAGTTTAAACAGAGTTCATAACAGTAGAAGGGTGGACCCAAAGAAAGCTGTTTTGTTATGTCAAGGCTGAAATTGCTAGGACATATGAGAATAAAACCTTAGCAAGGTATAGATACAGACTTTAGCACTTATATGAAGGGGCTGTGAGATTTCCATCAAAAGTATGAAGATTGTGGAAACCTTGGTCAAAATTCGGCTTCAGAAAATACATGAGCTTTTGGTGCAAGCTGCTGCTACTTCACCCAGAATGCGAATGGTGTTTCCTAAATAGGTATAAGTTTAGGCAAATATTTGACCAAAGGGAAAGAAGTGTTTGCATAGCATTTGTCAGCATACATTATGTTTGCAGTATTTGCAAAGCATCTGAACTCCCCATGTTCTACACAATACAAGTGAAATTCTAATTTAAAACTACTGGTACCAAGCCTTCATGTAAAGAAAGAGATTGCTTTTCCTGAATTCATTTTCTATCTAGGGCTAAACAACAAACTGTATAAAGTCAAATCTTGAATGCATTTGGCTTACCCAAAGTCTATAAAGATGAAAAATACTAAAAAAAATAGGTAAGTTTCAGTTATACAATTAATTGTGGGTGGCATTCAGATATTGCTATGAATTGAGAGATAGTATTCCCCAAAATTTAGGAATTAAGACTTTAAAGAAAAGCAGATCACAGTAATATATAGTCCAAGCCTAGACCATATACTGATCAGAAAGATGTAGGACGGTAAGTCTTGTCTGTATGGTAGATATTTTTATCAAATATAGAACTCCTAGATAATTAGGAATATTTTAAATGCCTGTGTGTTGGTTTGAAACTGTTATATGCCCCAGAAAAGCCATGTCCTTTTAATCCAATCTTGTGGGTACAGACCCATTGTTGGGTGGGACTTTTTTTTTGATTAGTTGTTTCCATGGAGATGTGACCCCACTCATTCAAGGTAGGTCTTGATCTGCTTGCTGGAGTCCTTTAAGAGAGCCCAGAAAATTAGAGAAGCTAGAAATAAAAAGTCCCACCAGAAGCTAGAAGACTCACAGGAGCTGGGAGAGCTATTCTGAAACCAACCCAGGAGGGAAGGGCCAGAAGACGCTGCCATGTGCCTTCCCACGTGACAGAGGAACCCAGATGCCATTGGCCTTTCTTCAGTGAAGGCATCTTCTTGCTGATGCCTTAATTTGTATATTATCATGGCCTTAGAATGGTAACTTGTAATTTAATAAATCTCTTTTGTAAAAGCCTATCCATTTCTGGTATATTGCATTCCAGCAGCTTTAGTAAACTGAAACAACCTGTATCAAATATCTAAAATAAAAGTAATCCAAACTTAATGTATATAGGCCTGTGCGTACTTAAGAAGAGAAGAAATTAAAATAAGAATCAGATTGAACTGATATAAACTCACTTTTTTTGTTTGAGAGATGAAACAGTAGAGACATATGTTGCTAGCACAGAGAATAAGCAAATATATTACTCAAAGCCTGGAACATTCTGACACTGAAGAGAAATGGTGTCTTCATGAAAGTAGGTCAAAGATATGGATCTTAGGAGTACAAGCTTCAGAAATATGAATAGAAGAGTCAGTTCTAGAACGCACTCAAGGTGATTCCACAGCTGAAACACACTTGCAATAAAAAGGTCTAAAAACTCCAGAGCAAACAGCAATGAATAGATTAACAGGGAGCTAGGTTATCTCAACTAACCCTTTGTTTTACAAAAAAGGAAAAGTTTCCCCTCCTCTCTTTGATATTGTCAGAGAGATGATAACATACTAAGGAAACAGCAGATCAAAAATCAAAGGGAAATTCTCTCACCAGGGCTATATGATCAATATCAAAGTCACTTTTGCTCTGATGACATGTGCCACGGAGAACAAAGATGAACACTGATGGTGTGGATTGAATCGAATCCCCAACAAAGACATGCTCAAGTCCTAAGTCCCAGCCCCATGGATGTAAAGTCATTTGTAAATCAGATCTTTGAAGATCCTATTAAGATAATTAAACTGAATCAGGGTGGGCTTTAATTCAATATGACTAGAGTCCTTATAAACAAGGAAATCTGGACACAGTCCCAGGCATAGGCACCGGAATGAGACAGAAGGCTGTGTGAGACTGAGTTATGGATTGCCATCATGCCACTATGAAAATTCCACAGACTTTGGAAAAAGCATGGCCTGCAACACCTGGATTTTGAACTTCAAGCCTTATAAGCCTGTGGGATAATAAATTCCTGTTGCTTAAGCAAATCAGCCTATTTTATTTTTTATGGCAGCCTTGGCAATCTAAGAAAATTGGTTTAATGAGAGTAAAAAGAGGTTGCAATCAAAGTCCAGCCATAGATGTCATGAGGAGTCCAAAAGGAGAGCCTCCCCACAATAAACTGGGGCCTCAAAATAGATAAGAGTAAAGTCAAAATAGAGATAAACTTGCCCCTACCTTGCACATCCAGGAAACTACAAGAAGGGATATCTTGGCACTAATCCAAACCAGAGTGAAAAATCCTTAATGACTATGACTACAGTCCAGCCTACATGGTTGAGAAAGCCTCAGGTCAGTCTAGTAAGGTCATAATACGCCAACAGACCTACTAGAATCAAATGCAAACTCTCCATAGTGAGGCATATCTTCTTCTTCTGAATTAAATTGTCCCCACAAATAATGTTTCAATGACAATGAACAGCACACACTCAAGAAAGCCAAGCACATTCCTCAAACCTAACATGAAGGAAAGGAAATCAGAGACAATAGAGTGCATATTGTGTGACTTCATTTATATAAAATAAAAAAGACAGAAATAATAATCAATATTATTAGAAGTCAGGAGATGGTAATGACTGGAAAGGGACAAAAGAAGGGCTTCTGAGGTGCTAGAAAAGTTCCGTTTCTTTAATTAAATGCTGTTTATGTGGTTATGTTCAGTTTGTAAAGTTTTATTAAGCTGCACCCTTATGATATATACACTTTTCCAAATGCATATTATACTTAAATAATTTTTTTTAAAGACTGAGCAGAACCAGGAGAAACAAGAGGCAAATGGAACAGACCCATAAAGAGATGGATATTAAAAGGCAAAAAGGTATAAAAAAAGTTTTCTCACTTATTTAAAGAAACTTTCAAAGGCTTGAAAATATCTATATTGTGGTAGGCAGCCTCAAAACTGGCACATAAAGATTCACACCTTTTGGTATCCTTGTCCTTCTACAATGCTCTCCTTTTTTGTGTGGGATAGACCAAGTGAATAGAATATGGCAAAATGATGGACTGTCACTTCCAAGATTACATCATAAAAATACTTTTACTCCAGTCTTGCTCACCCTCTATTCTCTCATAGTTCTCTCTCTCTCTCTTTTGCTCTCTCTCTCAAAGCTCTTCTTCTAGGAGAAGTAGCCCTATGGAAAAGCCAAGGGACACAGAAATGACATTGCTAGTCAACAGACAGAAAGAAACTCAGACCTTGATTGACATTGGATGCAGATCACACACACATTATAGTTGCCTTGAGACAACTATAATCACAGCAAAACTTGATTACAACCTTATGAGAGACCCTGAGTCAGAGGCACCCAGCTAGGCCACAACCAGATTCCTGACCCACAGAAACTATGAAGTGATCTTTTTTTTTAAGACACTAAGTTTTGGGGTTGTTTGTAATACAGCAATAGATAGCTAATTTATACAGTGAATAGGAAACTATATAAAATTACATAGTATATTTGAAAAATAAATGAACGGAAAGTTTAAGATTACAATAATCAAAGTTCTAAAATTCTAAGTAATAGATTTAGACATAGTTGAAAAGAGAATTAGCAAACTGGAAGACATTTTAGGAGCCACCAGAATGCATTCCAGAATGAAAAATATGATGACAAATATAGAAGGTGGCAAGAAAAATGAGAGATGAAGTATGTGCAAAATACATTTAATCAAAAAGTCCAGTGAACCCTAAATAGGATAAATAAAAATAAATTGACCTCTAGACACATCAAAATTGGACTGAAGAAATGCAGAGGCAAAAATGAAGATTAATTACAAGGAATAACAATGATACTGAAAGCTAATTTCCCAACTATAGAACTGGAAGCCAAATATCAGAGGTAAGATCATTTCAAAGGGTTAAAATAAAGTAACTTCTACACAATGAAAAAAAAAAACAAGACTGAGAGCATATGGCAGTTTGAAGCTGTTATGTACCCCAGAAAAGACCATGTTCTTTTAATCCATTCCCACAGGTGTAGACATATTGTAGGTGGGACCTTTTTATTAGGTTATTTCAATTGAGATATGACCCATCTCATTCAACATGGGCCTTAATACTTTAACTAGAGTCCTTTATAAGAGAATAAAACATAGACAGAAACTAAAAGATAAAATTAAGAGAATCACACAGAGTTTACAGGAAAGTCATGGAGAAGCTAAGAGAGCATCCACAGAAGCAGAGAGGAGAAGCCACTGAAGCCAGAAGTTAAAAGCAATGAAACCTCGGTGAGAAGGACCAACAGGCATCACCAGGTGCCTTGCTATCTATTTTATTTTGCTAAAGCTGATGGAATGCAATATACCAAAAAATGGAAAGGCTGTTGAAGGGGAATTTACTGCATTGCAAGTTTATAGTTCTAAGGCCATGAAAATGTTCAAATTAAGGCATCAACAAGAGGTTACCCTCACTCAAGAAAGGTTGATGCCATCTGTAGTACCTCTGTCAGCTGAGAAGGCACATAGATGACTTCTGCTGGGGTCTTGGCTTCTGGATACCTCTGTCAGCTAGGAAGGCACATATTGACATCTACTAGCCTTCTCTCCTAGCTTCTTGTTTCATTAGGCTTCTTTGGGGGCATTTTTCTTCTGCATCTCCAAAGATCTCTGGCTGTGTAGGTTCTTCAGCTTTTTCTAAAATATTTCCTTCTTAAAGGCCTCTAGTAAGCAAACATACATTGAATGGATGGAGACATATCTCCATGAAAGTTCCCACAATTGGGTGGTCACATCTCCATGGAAATAATTTTATCAAATAAAGATCCAACCCAACAACATTGAATGGAGATTAAAGAGCATATCTTTTCTGGGACACACAACAATTTCAAACCAACAATCCACCCTTTGGACCTGCAAAAGATATGTTTTTTCCCATACACAAAACACATGCCATTACAATATCAAAGCCTCAAATCATTTCAGTAAAAAATATAAATGCTATACAAAGTCAGAAACAGTACAAAATCTCATCAAAGTCAGATACAGGCATATAGTCTTCCTATGGCAAAATAACCTACTGACTCTGGACCTACAAAACTCAGAACAAGTCATCTGCTGCCAACATACAAAGGAGGGACATAGGATAAATGTTTCCATTTCCATAGGGAGAAACTGTTCAGACCCAAATAGTTCTGGCGACCTGTAGGGCAAACTCTATTGATTTCAAAGTCTGGGGCTTTAGAAAGGGGGCAGTTCCACCCTTTCCAAGGGCTTATGCAGTGGACCTGCTCTCTGCAAATGCTGGAGTGTTGGTTGCAAACTTATGGGACATTGGGGTGACCACCATTCCTTAGCTCCATCCTCTCCAAACATTTGAGCAGAACCTGCTCTCTCTGTCATCTCCCAGGCACAAGCTCAACCCCCTGAGAACAATGGGGCAGCAGTAAGGCTGTCCTCAATCCCCAAGGAATGTGCTCCATCCTCTCTGAGGCCTGAGGCACCAAAACTCTTTGAGGCTTTGAGGTGAAAGGCCCACCCTCTGCCTTTGGGTCAAACTCACCCTCTCCAGGTGGGTCCACTCTCCTGGCCCAAGCTTTCTTGGCTCCAGACCTTAATTTCCATGGTTCTGCCCCTGAAGTAGTTTTTCCTTCATTTTGTTCCTTTTCTGTCCCTTTTAGTACAAACTGGCAGTGTTTCCACTTTTACAGACCCCACAACATTCTTGTTGGATTTGTATGCAGTATACTGGTATCCTACCCATCAGACAATAGGATGTTTCACAGATCCTTTCTGGATAACTCCATCTCAAATCCTCATTTTTCCTGTAATGGCTGACTGGTTCCATGTTTGGATAAATTCTCACATGGGGAGAATTTACTGGTTTTGGATGGAAGGCAGATTTTAAAAGCCATGAACTGGGAAATTCAGCTGAAGAGATTCTCTAGGGTCTTCCACTCTGGAAGCCCACAATTTTCCAGACCATCAATTTCTGTTTTCTTTGTACCAAAGAGTTCAGTTCTCAGCATATCTCTTTCCTCTCACATTTTCCTGTAAAGTGCAAGGAGAACCAGGCTACACTTTTCACATTTAATTTGGGAATCTCTTCAGCTGAATTTCCCAGTTCATGGCTTTTAAAATCTGCCTTCCATCCAAAACCAGTAATCAATTTTGTCCAATTTTTTTTTTTTTTGCTAAAAAAAAAAAAAAAAAGGCTTGCCTTCCTTCCAGTTTGTGATAGCATGTGCATCATTTCTGCCTAAGGCCTTATCACAAGTATCCTTAAAGTCTACATTTCTACCAACAGTCTCTTCAAAGCATTCTAGGCCCTCTCTATCAAACTCCTCACAACTCTTCCAGAATCCTCCCTTCATCCACTTAAAAAACCATTTCAACCTGTTTGGTATTTGCAAACTGAAGCACTCCACTTCTGGTACCAAAATCTCTTTTAGTTTGCCAAAGCTGCCAAAATGCATTATACAAAAAATAGAACAGCTTTTAAAAAGGGAATTTATTGCATTACAAGTTTACAGTTCTAAGGCCATAAAAATGTCCAAATTAAGGACCAAAAAGAGGTTACGTTCATCAAGAAGGGTTGATACCATCCAGAACATCTCTGTCAGCTGGGAAGTCACCTGGTGACATCTGCTAGCTTTCCCTCCTGGCTTCTTGTTTCATAAGGTTTTCTCAGGGGTGTTTTCCTTCTGCATCTCCAAAGGCTTGTAGCTGTGTGGCCTCTGAAGCTTTTTCCAAAATGGTTCCCTATAAACGTCTCTAGTAAGCAACCCCACCTTGAATGTGTGGAGATATATCTCCATGGAAACCACCTAATCAAGAGATCCTACCCACAATTGGGTAGGTCACATCTCCATGGAAACAAATTAATCAAACAGTTCCTATATGGAGTGAGGATTGAACAACAGGTCTTTTCTGGGGTACACAACAGTTTCAAACCAGCACCTTATCTTACAGGAGCCCCAGCTCATTGATAACTGGTCTTCAGAGAATCTGATGCTTTAATTTGAACATTTCATGGCCTTAGAACTGTAACTTGTAAGCTAATAAATCCCCATATTAAAAGCCAACCCATTTCTGGTATATTGCATTCTGGCAGCTATACCAAACCAAAACAGAGTGAAATGCATCTTCAAATAAAAACTGAGACTAAATACATAAGGACTTGTTTCTGGCAAGAAAACACATGAGATAGTATGCATAGTATGCAAGAAGGAATTAAAAACAAAAAATTGTTTTTCTAGTTTGATAGCTGCCAGAATGCAATATACCAGAAACAGAATGGCTTTTCTAGGGGGGAATTTAATAAGTCGCTAGTTTACAGTTGTAAGGCCAAGAAAATGTGCCAGTTAAAACAAGTCTATAGAAATGTCCAATCTAAGGCATCCAGGGAAAGATATCTTGGTTCAAGAAGGCCGATGAGGTTCAGGGTTTCTCTCTCAAGTGGAAGGGCACATGGTGACCACATTCAGAGTTTCTCTCTCATCTGGAAAGGCAAATGGTAAACACAGTCAGGGTTCCTCTCTCATCTGGAAGTGGACATGGCAAACATGGCATCATCTTCTAGCTTCTTCTCCTGGCTTCCTGTTTCATGAAGCTCCCCGGGAGACATTTTCCTTCTTCATCTCCAAAGGTCGCTGGCTGGTGGACTCTGCTTCTTGTGGCTATGTCGTTCTGCTCTGCTTTCTCTGAATCTCTCTTTCTTCAAAATGTTTCGTCTTTCATAGGATTCCAGGAAGCTAATCAAAACCCACCCAAATGGGTGATGGCACATCTCCACCTAATCCAGCTCAACAACCACTCTTGATTTAATCACATCTCTAGGGACATGATCTAATCACAGTTTCAAACATACAATGCTGAATAGGGATTAGAAGAAATGGTTGTCTTTATAAAATAGGATTAGGATTAAAATGTGGCTTTTCTAGGATATAAACATTCTTTCAAACCAGCACACTTGTTAAATCTGTGGACAAACTTAAATCAAACAAAGACTGAATGCAAGAAAACAATGCTAATGTAGTGTGAGATAGATGATTAAAATACATGTAAACAAACATACAAACAGGAAAGGGTTAAGAAGAGTTCCAAGTGTTGAGTTCTTCTTGGAGGAAGGTTAGAGTTATAGAATAATGGTTGACTTTCAGGGCTGATGATTGACTAACTCTATAAATTTACTTGTGGAATCATTGGTTTTATAAATTTGACAGATCTATAAATGCCTTTAACTTTCGAAAAAGTGAAGTATATCAGAAACTTGGCATTGGATTAACAATTTTTATGAGACTGAAAGAACTACAGGCTTTACCACATAAGGTAATTTAAGCTGCAGCCAGTTAAGGAACCCTCACTCCATGTCTCAGACTTCATTACCCAAATTAAAATTTAAGAGTAAGAAGTTAAGGATGGTAAATTTGAGGTCTTCACTTCTTTGAGTTTTAATTCACAAGAGTAAGAACATTTTATTTCAGACTTTATTTGTATGGATTTTAATTTATTTGAATTTTAGTTTTTTCTCCAGTGATTTTATAATTTTAGGAAGTTCTGTTTAATTTTGAGGGAATCTTTCTATATTGCTGACTGTTTATTATTGGAGTGTTCTTATGCATTTTACTATTGGAGTATCTTTGTGATGTCATTTGATACCTTTTCAGAACATTTGATTGTATATTTTGGACAGATGGTTGAACATAATTTGCAAAGGAAAATCGATTTCAGAGTATATGCAACCTTGGATTCAAATGGCCCTTGGAATTAATTTTATTAATGGACAAGTTGATATAAATCATAGCCCTAGGTGGCAGTGTTTTCTGCTCAGCTTTGGTCCTAAGAGGATACTCAAAGAAGCAGTGGTTGCAATTGGCTTAACAATCTTGCAAAGATGGCAGTAAAACTGTTCTGGTGATGCCTGATCTTTTGTTCTCAAAAGAGCCATATCCTTACTGTGACCTTACACTTAAAGTTGAACTCATGAATTAAAGAACAAAAAAGTTGGGAACATCCGCTCTTTGATATGTCTTCCAAGTGTCAGGAATACCACTGGCATAAGTTCACAGCTTCTTTCTGCCGCCTCACTCACTTTTTCCAGGGAGGAGAAGTAACTTAATCTGTGTTGCTGCCTGCAGAAGGAGAACTGGGTTTGCATAATTCAGGTCTTTCTCCCTTCTCACAGGAGCACTGTTTCTACAGCTCCTCCATGCTACAAGTTTTATGGGCATAGGGAGCCAGCCTGGTCCAGCACCTTCTGTTATTTTGTAGTAAGTATATGTATTATGGTGTAGAGTGTAAGGAAGGCCACTTGCCCACAGACATAAATTACATACTTCAATATCAATCTTACTGGCATTAAGTAAAATAACCATATTTTCATATCTCACTTCCTCTTTCATCCTATTTCCAAGTTGGTTCAGCACTCAGATAGGAAATTTCCCCTAGAATCCCCAATAGCACAGAAGGCATAATCCTAGCTATGGATCTAAATATAACAATTACAATAACAACAGTAACAATATCCAAGTAACCATTAGATGCTAGTCAGTGTGCTATAAACAGTACAAATATTTTCTTTAATTCTTACCACAATCCTGAAAAATAGATATTGCCACACACACCCCCACCCCCTGCTTTATTGTGTGGGAGATGGGGATGTTCAACCAAAAGATAACATAACAGAGGTCACACAGTAAAACTGGGCTCAGGTCATCTCAAATGCTTTCTTGCTCCAATGGTTAATAGAACCATTATCTTTATATTTCAGGTATTTCACCTGCAGTGATGTACAGCTTCCTTCATCTATGTGCTCTCCCCAAATGAGGGCTATATTTATATCAATATTTTACTGTTCAGCCTTATACACTGACATGTACATGACATGTACTTATATGTACATGGCAATGTACATGGTAGCACCTTCTTTCGTTTCTGGTTCACTGACTTCTGTTGTAGCTGATCCCCATGGCCTCTCTCTTTGTGGTCTTCCTTATAAGGCCGCCAGTAATCAGATTAAGAGCTCTCATGGTTCAGTTTAGCCACATCTTCACTGCAGTAACCTCAGCAAAAGGTCCTATTTACAATGGGTTCACACCCATAGGTATGGATTTAGATTAAAAACATGTTTCTCTGTGGTACATAACTCCAAGCCACCACAACTATAAACATATGGTGTTAGCTGACTAGCCAACCCAAACTCTCAGGATAAAAGTTACATCCTTCATTTCACTCTAAACTACTGAAATCTGGCATGAGGCTACTGCTACCTGAGGCCTGGATTCTAATATCCATAAGGCTTTATTTGATAATAATCAAGAGGAGAGAAACTAACCTTTGCTGATTGCCTCACATAAACTCTTTACTATGCTTGTCACCTTATATAGATTACCTCATTAAATCGTCAGAATAGTTTGTGAGGTAAGTATTATCACCGTCTCTCTACAGTTGAATAAATTCAGCATGGAAAGGAAACAAACTTATTCCAAAGAGTGAAGTCTGAATTTGATATTTATAAGGGAGGAACAATTCCACGACTCTGAAATTGGCCGTGAGTTAAATGAACTCATACTTTGTGAGGTACATATTATAATTGAGTTATTCAAAATATTGAACAGGTTTTGCAATGACACCCACCAAACCCTGACTCCTGCTGTATCAGTCAGTACTTCTTTAGTTGCCAGATTGTGGGAAATTCTGAGGGCAGGGAAGTAGTAGGCGACACTCAGGGAACTCAGGAAAGCATATAGCTAGCAACTGGTATGGAAGCATTTCAGTATTTTAACAACTAGTACAACTGTACAAGGGCCATCCTGCTGAAAAATACATGTGGAAATTTTAAGATTCCAGTCCACGATTATACAGAACCATCACCAAGACAAATCACATAAGCTAACTAAGTTAAAAGGGACAACATGTCCTTCTGAATTCTCAATAATTGGCTGTGACTGTTGCAACATTAATTTCGCTAAATTGATGTCAATCAGTGCTTCTCAAATTTTTCACCCATTCTCCTATAATGTTGAATCATGTTGTCTCTTCATATTTTTCTAGTGCATTCAGAATGTTTTGACGGCCCATTTCCTGATATTAACCATAGTACCTAGAGTTTCTGTGATCTAATTCCCTGTGTTTGACAGGCAGGGTCTAAAAGATGCTGTAGGTCATACTGGGTTTCTGGGCAGCACTGGAGAGCTCCCTATGTGGCAAGAGCCATAAAAATCATAAGAATCCTAGATTTTAAGGACTTATTGGAATGATAGTTGCAATCATTTAATTTGTTTAGTCCTCCTCAACAAATTATTTAAATAAAAAGCAACTTTAAAAGCACCACATTGTCATAAAGTTATATACAACACAGAGAAAATATTTTTTCATGTCAATGATAAAACTCCATGTTATATATCCAGGTCATTCTTGGAAAATATTTGAAAATTATGCAAAGAAAAAAGGAAACCCATGCTACAATTGTTAAATATATGAAAAGACACATATTTGGGACAGTCTCATGGCAACAGTTTTAACCACAGTTATAACATTACATGCATTTGATTAATTTTCAAGATTAAACTCATTTAAAATAGTCTCAACATAAATGTAGACTTTGAAAAGCATCCATGAATTTCTCAAAGCATAAGTTACTTTTCTCTTTTGATTTCCCATTTTACAGATAATCACAAACTGAAATTATTAAAGTGGATTGGTAATAAAAAGAAGCTGGGGTCAAATATATGTCAGAGTACAGCAATAAAAATATTGCTGACATATATATATATATATATATATATATATATATATATATATTATTCCTATACATACTCTTGTATGAATTTTCTTTTCTAAATAAAAAAATCAATGCATACTGAATAATTATTTTTAGTAAACCAAATGATAGTAATTTTGCTTTCCTTTGATATTAATGAAAATGCATCTCATTCCTTCCTCATTGGGCCCTATAATAAATATTATCCAAACAACCTTAAGTAAGAGAAAAATATCAGTTTACAAGGCCTCATCTTGCTACCCCAAGAGCAATACATTCTCAAAAGTCAGCAGTCTTGTGTAGGCCACTGTGGCTCAGCAGGCAAGAATGGTTCCCTGCCATGCCAGAGGACCCGGGTCTGATTTCCGGTGCCTGCCCATGTTAAAAAAAAAAAAGTCAGTAGTCTTATTTATTCCACAGAAACTACTATTTTAACCCATGAAATGATATTTGGAGTAACTGGAAGATAAAATTTTAGACTTGATATTTAATTTGGGGTCTACTCACCACTCCTGGCTTACAGTTGTAATGGCAATGCTTGGAAGTGTCATCAAAGGTAGCGTGGTCGGCCGGGAAATGCCGTCTCCCTCAGGAGTCCTTGCCCTTTCACTTTGTCTTTGGGACAGTGGTGGTAACTGCAAATTTCCTGAGCAACACCTTCTCCCTCTCCAGAGGTCAATCCCAAGTGTGTTACTGGAAGAACTGTAGGATTTACTCAAGCTATATTCAAAATAATCCTTAACATTCTGGAGGAATCACAGGGAAAGAAAAAAGAAAAGAAAGAAAATGAAATTCAAACGTTGGAAATGATGCATTGCGAGGTAAAATAAGAAAGTAGATGATCGAGCGGTCACTCATGAAGTCCTGATTCATTATCTCACAATTGGAATCCAACATTGACATCAAAAGCTTCATAGAAAACAAAAAAAGGTAGGGGGGGGATTAAATCTCAACTTCTAGAATAAACTTATCGGTTACATATTCTTGGCTACCTCTATGCATTGTAGATCATATTTGCCAGTCATAACATATGGTCTGGAAGGTTTTTTATTTTCTTTCTCTTTCTTTCTTTGTCCTTTTTTGTTTTTTTAATTTGCTAACCTGAAGACTTATCATTGAAAATACCATTTGGAAATCAAAGTTGCTCTACAACAGGAGAGAAAACTGTAGTAGCTGAAGTATAAAATTCCTTGATCTGTGTATATTAAAATAAAAGTACTATCTATCTTAGGAAACAGGATATCAATAATTATGGGTGATTATGCTACAAAAGGTCTTCAATGAAATACTCGTGAGGAGACAAAAGCATTAGGCTGTAAGTCATGACAATAGCTGTCATGTCTTCCATATTTCTTGTTGACCAGGGTACCTGATACTGTTAGGAGTGGGAATCCCAAATGATCCCTGCATGATGCACCTCCATGCCAGCTCAAAGACAGGAAAATATTACAGCACTGCTAAAGGCCACTGAGAGCACCTTGGAGTTACAAAGCTGCAATTTTCACTCTCCATTCTTATCTTAGCAGGGATAATAGAAGTCACACCTCCAGGCCAAAGTGTCTCACTGGAAAGTCATTCTGTGGCACTAAAAAGAAAGGTTCTTTAGAATAGACTTTGGAAGGTTTGGGCCTAGAGCTTCTAAGGTTTAAGCAAACAAAAGTTCACTACCCCATATGTCCTAGTTCATACAAAAGTAATTAACTCAAGTTTGAGGGTCGAGCTGAGTTCATTCAACAATATTTGTTACACACATATTATGGGTTTTGCACTGTGCTACTTACCAAATATATGATAGCAAAAATAGGTATTAGTATCTGTTCTCACAGAACCCATATTTTAGTGATTTATACGTATAAGATCCACACAAAACCCCAGAGCTCATAGTTTGATTATATAAATCTGGGCATGGAAAGGATGGTCATTTTTCAGGGAACCCACGATCCTCACCTGTCAATATGCTATCATCATTTCATGTGCTTGTCTTATAGTTTTGGAATACTGTTTATTTTATATTCACGAGAAACACCATTCCATAACAGGAAGACAGAACAATGTAGAATTTTCCAGAGTCTGAAATATCCTGGAGTGTGTCTAGTGTCTTACTGTTCATAACTGAATTATTACATCAATTCCATTTAGGCCTAGCACTTATTGCATGTTGTATGTTGTGTGTGTGTGTGTGTGTTAGGAATAAGAGGCTAAGAAGAGAGTATAGTATATATGAGTTTCTCAAAAGTCATACAAACTAGTTGCCAAGACAGAATACACAAAGTTTTTCTGAAAGGATTTAAAATCAAATCAAAAGCCAGAAATCACACCGATAAATAAGTCTAATCCCAAATATGTATGTAAAGAAAGTGGGTTATCAGGAAAAGAAAGTTTTGAATATATACTGGTCTGCTATGTAAGTAACAGTGTATCAGAGAACTAAAATAAGGATATCTTTATCTAAACCACCAACAGACTCCTAATGAAGTTATTGGATATTTTTCTCTATTTCCTTGTTTAAAAAATGGAAATATTACCAGCCATGTTTAAGTTTAGTAAATAAACTAATTGGGTACTTATTTGATGCTTATTATTTGAAAAATAACAAAATCACACCCACCCCAAAATCTCTCCCACACTGACTTGCCAACCCACTTGAATCTATAGATATTAAATCATTCTTTGAATTAAAGGGATTTGTTCTAGAAGACTTCAGTTAAGGGAAAATGCATTGCCACAAAAGAAGAACATAATAGAAAAGCTTTTTAGAATTCCTTAAATACTGAAAACATTAAGATTGTTTTACAAACACTCATTAACCCATGCAGAATTATTCATAATTACTTCAAACTCTCTAATTCATATCCATAATGACTTTACACACCACTACTCTAAAATTATCAACAACTTCAAAGTAAAATCTAATTCAACTAGAATTCTGATTCCCAATTACATACAGTGAATTTGCGGTCTGGGATTGATTTTCCTATTTTAACCACCACAATTGTGACCAACTCTATACCAGTCATAGATTCAAAGATGTTTGGGAAAAGAACTTTAATTTGAATGTTACTTCTGGAAGTCAAAATTATGAAAATGCATCATGCGGCCCAAAACAACACTTCATTCCTTAATTCCAAGGGAAACAATCTACTTTTGGATTATCCACATGTTCTTGGATAGTCATTTGTTTAAAAGTCAAAATTCTTGTCAATGTAATTTCAAAAGGTTATCACAACAGAAAAGCTAGTACGAAATCCTGCATCTAAGTAGGAAAAGCTTGCAGGGAGATTGGGTAAGGGGACACCAAAAGACTGATTTCTTTGATTTATTCCCATATCAAAACCAACCAAGTTAGGACCAATCAAATGTCCAGGTAGACGTATGGGACCATAAATAGTCAAGGTTTTTTTGTTGTTGCTGTTTTGCTTTGTCTTTGGTTTTATCTTTTTCAGCCATTTGTAGAGTTTGCTCTATTTCTTTTTAATTCTTCCAATTCAACTCAAGGTGAAAAAAATGACATTAGGCATTTCCAAGGACTTCTAGTGTTCTTGATGCACTTTCAAGTTGGGCCATCTACCAGAGTTTTCAAACCTTATGAAACCAGAAATAGAGATTATGATAAGCAATAAAGGACACTCAGAGCCCTTATCATGATGCCCCATAAGACAAAAATTAAAGTAATTTTGTCTTTGAAAGATGTGGTTGTATCACTGGCAATCACCTTCCGTTTCAAGGTAGTTTGCCTGAAGAAAATATTCTTATTTAGTTCTTAATTTTCCTGACTTCTTTCACTCCTTTGAAATAATCTCTTGACTTCTTGGAAATGCAAAACTAAAACTGTGATATAGATATGGACATGTCTTTTTATTTTAAATATATATATAATATATTCAATATATAATATATATGAGAAGATTAGATTTATGTATCTCCTGAGGCTTGTCTCTCCCATTCTTTCCAGTAATTCTCTGCTGACCTCTCATTTTCATGTTTTGTTTTCAATGCCTGCCCAACATGCAACTTCTTCCTCTATAAACTATTGTATAATTCCTTTATTCATAATTAATTGCTTGTATTCAGCATTTGGTTAACACTTAATTTACTCCCGACTTTTGGAACTTAGTTTCAGAATACAAAGTATTAAATGCATACTGTTGCTATGTAATTCTTTGTATTGTCTTCCATTAAAGTTGTGTACTGCAAGTACAGGGAGGTAGGAGTCATGATTTATTCATCTATGCATTCCCACAGAGTCAAACTCAGTGTCTTGCAGCCAGTAAAGGCTTTTACTCATGCTGTTTCCTCCCCTATCAGAAAAGTTCCCTCCCTAGCTCTTCACACTGAAGAGGGCTCACTTGCTCACTGCACTGAGACATCTATCCATATGTCATCTCCTCACATTAGCCTTCCCTAGACACCCTACCTATCTTTAACACCCATTCTCCGCCTCCTGATCAGTAGCACTGATCACAGCTGAGATATTCTGTAATTTATTTCTTCCCTTCCATTGGAACATAAACCCCAAGGGGACAAGGACTGTATACTATTTCTTGGTGAATCTCTAGAACCTAGAACATTGTTTGGTACATGTTCTAGTCTGCCAAAGCTGCTAGAATGCAACACACTATAGATAGATTGGCTTTTAATAAAAGGGGGTTTATTCAGTTAAAAACATATAGTTCTTCAGAGGAAAGGCAGCTAACTTTCATCTGAGGTTCTCTCTTAAACAGGTAGGCACAGGGCAATCTTTGCTCGCCTTCTCTCCAGGCTTCTGGGTTCCCACAGCTTTCCCCCAGGGTGATTCCTCCCTGCATCTCCAAACTTCTGGACTGAGTAGCAAATGCTGAGATGAGGTATGCTGAGCTGCTTGGGTTGTGCTGTGTTGAGCTCCTTTATGATCTCTCTCTTTTAAACCTCCAGTTAATTAAGTTAAACATCACTCATTGCAGAAGGCACTCCTCTTAGCCAACAGCAGATGTAATCACCTATAGAGGAGCTTCACATGCTAATAGTTCAAACCCATAACAGGAGAACTAGGCACCATCACCTAGCCAAGTTGACACCTGACCCTAACTACCACATCCCATAACAGCTGAATATTTAAATTAATGAACAAAAGTTTGCTGAATTGAAATAAATTAAAATATAATAAAATATCATCCCTGACTGACAGGTGAAAACTTATTTCAAGCGTCTGGCACGTAAAATAAAAAATCTGATAGATTGTACTTCTTGTTGAATCTTGTGTTTGACATTTAAAATGACCTTTTGCACTGTACTTGAAAGGTTTAGTTGCACAATCGAAAGTTCTTGGTCAACTGTCCACTAAAAATAATGTGTAAGCCAGAAATGCAAGTCAAATGTATCACTTAAAATTTTCCAGTAGTCACTTTAAATTAAAAAGAAACAGGTGAAATTTATTTTACTATATTTTATGGAGACCAGCATATCCAAAAATGATCAGGTTAGCATGTAAGCAATATTAAAACATGTTAACAAAATAATTAAAATTCATTTCTATTTGTACTATGTATTCAAAATCAGGATGTATTTTACACTTATAAATATACTTTATACTTATAGCCCATCTCCATTCAGACTAGTGTTTAATAGTTGTATGTGGCTAGTGGCTACTTTATGGTCAATGCTGTTCTAGGTGATATTTATCCACTCTGGAGGGATTGATATTATTTTAACGATTTTTTTTCAAATATCCTTATATAAACCTTCCCTTTTTTTTCAACTGTGGCAACCATTGCCTCAGGGAGGAACAAGATTATTACTGTAAGGATGCAATGAGAAAGAAAAAAATGGTTGTTCATCTTTTATAGATGGAATGAATTGCTCAAGTAAACTATGCCAAAAAATAGAATCTTGGATCACATCATATAAAAATAGTTTTAAGGGACAGCCCCAAGCTTTTTTTTTTTAGGGAAAAGAATTTCTAAATTCCAGAAATTTCCCTTTCAATATCTTGAGCAGAGGATAGAAGTCTGTACTTGGGCTTTTACTATTGGTACTGAGAACCAAAGACATGATTTAAGTGAAGTTCTCTTCTGGTCCAGGAGCATGGAAGGGAGTAATAAAGGAAGGAAAGATTGCAAGAAGTGTTCATAATAGAACACTAGCTCATAAACCAGCAGAAATAGCAATGGCAAAGGATGTGTTTCGGAAGGCAAGAGCCTGATCGCACACCCAAGATCTCTCTGCTCCCGTGGGTCCTGGAAGTCTCCACACGCCTCCCTGGGGACACAGAATGAAGCTGAGAATTAAGGCTCAGCATGCCTGTCCAGGGTTTTGCTGCAGCATGAAGCAAAGTTATCACAGAGTCTTTAAGGTGAGCAGCCCAAAGGTTGGGGATAAACAGAAAGCAGAAGTGAGTTTTTTAAATGAAGAACACACACTGAAAGTTGAGAGAAAGAGCCCAGGCAGTCCAGGAGAAGGTCAAATTCTCAGGGAGAAGACAAGGCATGCACTGCTCATGCCGAGAGTGATCATTACCTCTTACACCTTCCCTGTAATTAAGCAGCTGCTGAACCAAGAGCAGGGACTTGACAGCTAAAGACCTGGAGAAATGAGTTAATCCTCAGCTGGACAACAGAAGCCAGTGTAAAAGGACACTACAAGACCGCATACCTCTTAGGCCCTCCTCCTATAAAGTAACAGTGTTAAATGTTCCTTTTGTCCACATGTCACTTAATTAAAGGGATGGAGTAAGAACTGGAAGAGATCCTGAAAGACGGCATTTACCACCACCAACAACCCCTCAAAATTTTTTTGTACTAATTGGCAAGTTTAAGTTCTCTTCTACCACCACAGTCCCTCAGCCCCTCTCCCATCTGTGAAATAGGAGCTTAACAAGAGGAGACACACTACAGAAAGGAAGAGAAATTACTTCCTTTCCTTCCTTCCTCTTCCTTCCCTCCTTCATCCCCTCCCTCCCTCTTCCCTTTCTCCCTTCCTTTCTGCTTCCCTTGCTTTCTTTTGCATATCTTATTAGTAGTTGTACAATTTTTAGCTAATTATAAACAGAAACTGGGTAAGGATTAGACAATTAAAGACACACTGTTTAGGGACCAGTTAACTGACAGCAAAGGAGAGAAATGATCTCAACTGACCAAGGTTCAAAGCTATGAAGATATTGAGTTTAAAGACCTCTTCATATAAGATAGAGGAGCACTTCTCAAACAAAATGTACATATTTAGTCATCGTTGGGATCTTGTTAAAATATAATCTGGAATGGAGGTGTGAGATGTGGTCTGAGAGTCTGCATTTCTAATAAAAACCTTGGTGATGCTAACACTGCTGGTCTTAGGACTACACCTCCCACAAGGCCTTAGAGGATGTGGATGTCACAAACATCTCAGGGAGAATTGCCAAAGACCCCACTATACATGCCTCCCAAGGCTTAGCTGTGCATGGGCAAAAATAGGGATGAAAGTCATCAGAGCACAGATAAGGCAGGCATCATGGAAGCAGGAATTATCTAAGAGTAAGGAGATTGGTAGTTCTGTAACTATAGAAATCACAAAGCTGAAACTGAGCCTACCTCCAAGCTGCAAAAGAGTCTACCTTACAGAGAGGTGCTGGACCCAAGTGCTGACAATGCCCACATCCTAGAAATACCAAGTGGTAGTGTTAAACAACCTTGCCCCCCACCCCAACCCTGCTTAGAATAGAAGTATTGAGTGATTTCTTTATTGAGCAGGCAAAAAGTGGGTGGGATGCGGCAACCCTGATTTTTGGAACTTACATCATCAGCCGTCACTGCCATCACACTCCTGCTTTTCTTCATTATAGAGGTAGAAAATATCCCTTCTTAGGTTTCTGTTATTCAATACAGCTTTGATGACAAATTTTAAGACCTGGAGAGAAAAAACACACAGGCACAAAATATGTAGCTTATTTTTATTCTTCAAACATTTGAAGTGCACATGGTATATTTGTAAATATTTGAATATTTGGTCACAATTACCAAGCCAATTAAATCTGACATGCTGAAAAACGAGATTCGCAAAATAAAAAAATCCAGCTAATGGATGCAAATATAATTGAGGAGCGAGAAATAGAATAAAGGGTATAAAAATTAAATAAATTCAATAAATTAAAAAATAAGAATAAAGGGTAGCAGTTAAGCCTACAAATAATCATTGGTCATGAAAAATATACCTACATTCATGTTGAGCTTTGTAGTTCATGAGGTACTTTCACATACAATATTTCATTCAATAATCATAATGGTCTGTGATATTATCTTTAGCTTTATTTTTTCTAATGTGAGGACACAGGGTTGGAGAATGTGTCCTTGACACATAAAGGAATTTGATTGTCCAAAGAAAGGAAGAATAAAACCAGTGTAAATAGGATACATAAGAAAATTCTCAATCTTCATTCGACCACTAGTTTAAATCTCTCAGATGTTTAGGTACATGGGCAAGTACTTGTCACACAGAAATTTAGCAGCAAGTAGTTACCAAAAGCTAGAAATTCCTGGTTTCATCGCACACCTGCGGCCATTTTGAAGTAGAGATTTTGCAGCTCAGGATTTGTGCGTGTGTAGACCATCTGGAAACCGCTTGAGGAACAAAGAATCTTAATAGATAACTGAGCTTTAAGCATCCATTCCTGTTGTGCACGCTTCAGAGGAAAACTAGTCACTGGTTTATGAAAACTCAGTGTATTAAAACATGTCCGAATTAAAAGTTGTCACAGGAGATAGTCTACAGAGCAAATATGAAAAAATCATATTCCAGAATTTAACTGGATGTCATTGAATCCAAAACCCAGTAGCTCCTATGGTAGTTTCAGAAGATCTTGGTATCAAAACTGTCCTCTGTTGTTGCTGACCCTAGAGAAGCCCCTATATGTTTTCCCCCCGTGTACATTTAAATCTTAATATATGCCTGATTTGAAAAAGTCTGCCTCACTGGCAGGGAGATATATATAGATTAAGAGCACAATGGAATTGTAGCTGTGTGACTAGGAATACTAAGCAGTGGTATTGTACTATCACCCAGGAAACCAGTGTTGAATTTCCAACACATAATTTGACTATATTATGCTGGGGTTGGCAGTGAAATTGACAAAGTAGATAAGAGAATGGGGGAAGGGAGAAACTTCACCGTTACAAGCGTTCTAGGAAGAGAACACTACAGACTTTTCAGGTATTTGATTCAATATGCCAAGGAAGAGAATTTCCTCAGCAGACACCAAGGGATGATTACAATTACTGTGCTCTTCTAATGTTGACCAAACAGCAGGAGGCCGAATTTTAGAGTTTTTTACTCAAAGGTTGTTTGAAATCTAACAAAACTAGACAAATAACAGAGATATTTTATCACAGTTAAATTAAATCCTGAATGCCTCTACAGGCCTGAACCTGAAAAAAAAAATTTATACTCCGAAGTTAAAAGGAAACAAACGTAAGATTCAAAATTCTAGTTTTAGATGTAGAATAAAAAGTACAAATGATTATAACTATGCAAAAATAAATAAAAAGCTTTGTAAAACAAAAGCAATGAATATTATACAAAGGTTACAGAAGATTGTTCTTTCTTTTCTATGTTTTCCACATTTTTGATGTTGTGTTATATGCCAAGAGAGAGACAGAGAAACAGAAAAAGGAAAGGGAATAGTTCTTATGCTCCCTACAAATTCATGAGATTAACTTATTTTTTATTATTTTAATTCTAAAAATCATAGCACATCATATATTGGGGGGATCATCTTTTTGTGAGGTAAATGATACCTACTAATCTTGGATGAAGAAACTAAGGTTCAGTGACAGCCTAGGACCTAACTTTTTGTCTATAGCTAGTTGATCAATTTTGTGGTCTCTCAAATATCTACTAGGAGAGCGACAATTGAATTTGCACAGTTAATAAAATATATGAGAACTTATATTATCAAGGTGAAAATGAAATATATTGATAGGCTTAGCATCAGGACGATCAAAATGCAAATGTTATTTGCAAGTCAATTTCAAAGGCTTATTTAGTAGTGAGCTGATTTTGTAAAAAGGAATTCGAAAATCAAAAGTAAACTCTGACAAATGGCTTCACATAACTCAATTAGCAGCAAAAATCTTTGAGGCAAAAATTCACTTTTTATCTTATATCATTTTGCCTAGCAGGAAATTGCACTTAAAATAGAATAAACATCACAACTGGAGCAGTCATCCCAGGCTACATTCAGCAGGAAGGAACAATGATCCACTTTTATACTGGCATAATGGAATCCAAATGAAGCCCAGTGCTAACCCAGCTCTCAAGGCTGTTTGGAAGAAAAGACAGATGAATTAAATATGTACTTTACACATAAAAGGTACTCCAAATATTTGTGAAATTGAATGAATGAAAGAATATAATTAAATGTTAACATGCTGGGTGTAGATAAAACTGCTATGAAGTAAAGAAGTAGTTTGGGGAGAGTTTCAGGAAAGGCTTTCGGAGGGATATGGAGTTTCTTTTTAATATTAAATAATGAGCAGAATTTGTCTGGTGGAAATGGAGAACAGTATGGTGTTCAAAATACAGAAGGAATTTAAGATGCTGAGGACGTCAGTCATGTAGGAAGATGCCATTGTCAGATAATTCACAACAGGCAGAAAGACAAAATGTTCCCGGGTAATACCAGTAGAGCTTTGGGAAGCAACAGTATTTCGGGGAGGTTTCAGCCATGGAATTCAAGTTATATTTTATGGCACTTGGAGTGTGAGAGCTTACTGCGTAAGTTCGCGTGCCTTCAACCAGGAGGGTGTCCTAGCTAGGAGAAAGTAGGATCTCAAGCCAAAGGCAGTTTTCCAAATGTTCTACAATAAAAATATGTTAGTTTTTAATTCAGGAAAAAAAAAATGTGTCATGTAAAACCAAGAAAAAAGAAAGGGAGAAAGATGGTGTTCTAGTTTGCCAGCTGCCAGAATGCAACACGCCAGAGACGGATTGGCTTTTAATAAAGGGGGATTTATTTTGTTAGTTCTTCAGAGGAAAGGCAGCTAACTTTCCATTGAGGTTCTTTCTTATGTGGGAAGGCACAGGATAGTCTCTGCTGGCCTTCTCTCCAGGCCTCTGGGTTCCAACAACTTTCCCCGGGGTGATTTCTTTCTGCATCTCCAAAGGCCTGAGCTGAGCTGCGAGTGCAGAGATGAGGTATGCTGAGCTGCTTGGGCTGTGCTATGTTGAGCTCTCATTTAAGTACCAGCCAATTAAGTCAAACATCATTCATCGCAGCAGGCACGCCTCCTAGCCGACTGCAGATGTAATCAGCAACAAGTGAGTTTCACATACCATTGGCTCATGTTTACAGCAGCAAAACTAGGTGCCTTCACCTAGCCAAGTTGACAACTGAATCTAACTACCACAGATGGGTCATTTTCTGGATATTCCATCTGCCCCTCCAGATCCAGTCTTCCTCCTTCCTGAGCCTGCTCTGTGCCCTGGAGTCTGGTGTTCAGGGACTGCCTCCACGGTCTCTAGCCCTTTGGCTGCTAGGTATGATCTGCCTAGAGGCAGTGGCAGGAGACTGAAGGGCTTCTCTTCTGCTGATCACTCAGATTCTGTAGATTCCTAGATCTAGAAGAATGGCTAGATTCCTCTACTGTAGGCCATGGGTCATGCCAGGCATCCCTCGTCTAAGGTGCAGGTTTCCTGGGTTCCATTAGCCATGCTCTCCACTTGCCCCTTCAGGAGTAGGGCTGGTGGCAGCTTCCCACCGTTGCTGTCCTCACAGTGCTGCACTACCCTTTTGGTCGTGCTTAACCCCGCCCCTACCTTTCCCCTATAAGAGCACAATCCACTTAGTGCCGGCATATTGGAACCCTGACTAATAGAAATTTCCTCCCAAAACTTTACAAAGTTGAGAGAGGAACTTTAAAATACTCCCCTCAGAGTCTAGCATGGTAACTGAGACAACCCAGGGGCTCAATAAATAATTATTAAAAGAATAAATGATTAAAATCTAGGATGGTTTTATGACTTTGAAGAAAAGAGGTCAATAGGCATTATTTCAAGTTGCATTTTAATGATGCAGAGATAATTTTATGTCACCACTTGTGGGTTATCGATGGTGATTCTGCTTGGGAATTCTGAGAAAAATAGGGAGAATAAAAATTACATATGCAATATTATTGCCAATTGCTGGTGTCAGTTGCCTTTCATTTACACTAATATAGACTGAGGATTTACCTTGTGCCAGTTTAAGCAATATACATATATTGTTTCAGTTATGTTTCATAAGAGCAATCAACCAAATGAGATGGGTATAATAATCATGATGAGTGAGGGAATCAAGTTTTGGAATGATAAAGAAATATGCAAACTCACGCACTCTTGGGTAATTGTAGAGCAGTTTAGTCCTAAAGCCAAATCTCTAAACCTGTCACTAAGCAGCTGATTGAGTCTTACTCATATCTTTTCAAGGTAGAAGTGAATGAAGGGATTTTTGTTTCATTTTTTCCCCCTGTTTGGAAATACAAGTCAATGATGATCAGTTTTCTAGAACCATTCTTCTAATAGTCCTAGGATCAGAAGGGTAAATTTTAAAAGATACTCAGATTCTGAGATGCATCACTTTTAAGGCAGATGCTGAATATGAGGGGTCAGGTTCTCTTAATTTGAAATGATTCTCACATTTCTCTTCATTTGAGATTATGCTCGTGTTAGTATAATTTGCTTTTCAATAGATAGAACACCATATGCGTCATTAAATCAAAACATTTCTAGGAATTTCTAGGGTGATGAGTAACTATGATGATTATAAATTCCATTTCTAACATACTTTTAATAGTTTTCTCTGCAATTTTGTATTTCACCATTTAAACAATGCCTTTAATATTAATCCTTCATAACAAATTGTTTGTTCAAAGCCTACAGTATTCTTTGTATAATTTTGCCTTTTCTCTTTGTCCTTTCTCCAGAGAGTGTGAAAGGCTAAAATTAGGTGTAGTCCTGGTTGCTATATAAATGCTGTGAGATTCTCCTTTGTCAGGCTACAGCTGTCAGTATTACTGATCCCTGACTGATAGGAAACTCATTCAATAATGATAATCATTAAAATCCTACATCATGATACATCCTACACCAGTGATTTCCAAAACATGCAGAAATGAGAAAATAAGAGTAATGTTTTGAGTTTTGAAAAAAGCTACTTTTTTCCAATTTAAAAATTGCCCTTATTTTGAGATGGTGTTCAAAAAAGTTTCATTTTATGTGGTTAAAAGGGGAAATTTTAGGTCATATATTTGTTACTAGAATAAACATAGGATTGTATGACACAGTGAACCCTACTGTGAATGATCGACTATAGTTAATAATAAAAGTATAAGAATATTCTCTCATGAACTATAATAAATGTATACCTCTAATACAAGGTGCTAATAATAGGGTGGTATATGGGAAATACACCTAATATAAGTTATGAACTAGAGATAACAGTGCAATTTTCATATTCTGTCATCAACTGTAACAAATGTTCTACACTAACGGAACATGTCAACATTAGGGGGATGAGAACGTTGTAATTTTTACATGTTTTTTCTATAAAACTACAACTTCTCTAATTTAAAAAAAGTCAACAAGAACAACCACAAAATGCCTGGAAATGGTCATTTACGTTAATAGACTACAGAATTAAATAATAATAATAATGATTTTTAAAATTTAGATAATATTGTACATGTGAAAATCACCTCCGTTACGTAGCACCTCATATGAATCAATTAAAACATCTGACTATAGGGGTGAAATGTGAGATTCATTTCTCTCAGAAGTCTTTAATAAGCTAACTTTAGAAAATGTGCTTTTGAGATGTAAATATTTCTATTTTGATCATTGTAAAGTTACCTGAACTAGAACATGCATACTATTGGTTATTGCCTTTTTAAATAACCAAAACCTATTCATTTATACTAATGACTTAAGTCATTTGTCAGACAGATTGATACTAACATTTTTTTGAAATAATTTTAATGATTTTGCACCAAACTGGGCAAATGAAAATTAAATTACCTTAATATTTTGGGAAACATTTTCATACTACTTCATTTTGTTTTCTGTGTAATTGATTTTTTTGTACCATCTGAACTTGATTGGATACAGATATGAACTGGCTTTAATTTTCCTCCGGAAACTGTTTTCTTTCAATCTGCAACATCAAACATGTTTCCTCTTCCTCAACAGTTCTGATGGATTCCATAACTGCAATCTTATAACTGCTTTAAATGATATCTTCTTGTCTCTCCCAAGTTCAATGGCCGTGCTGTGGGGGGGGGGACCTGGAGTGGGGAGGTGGGACAGTCTACTCTTTTATTTCTCCTCCCTCCTTTACTCTTTAAGTTCTAGCTCCTTCCACATTTGGGCAGAGTGGAAGAATTAATGAAAAGAGGCAAAGTCTTCTTTCTTAACCGAGCCTTTAATGGTAGACCTCTATTGAGTTCACTGCTTCTCTAGCAAAAACACTGGTGTATATTGGTGTATTTGCTAAATAAGACAGAAATCAAAATGCTGGATTTCTTCTTAGGGGTAAACAGGAGCTCTTCCATTGGGAAGAAATAACTTTTTCAGTCTCTTCAGTTCCCACCCCCATGTGTACTCATTCAAATTCTTCCTGGATAGGGTACTTTTGCCCACTAATCTACTCTCTTGTTTGGGGTAATTATAAAATGTCTCAAGCCCCAGCATCCGCTTTGATACAGAATGAGCTCAAGCATCCTTTTCATACCAAGTAGGTGAAGGTACAGGATGATTCACTGCCATTTTTTCTTTTGGCCTACTGTATCTCCCCATTTCTCTTTCTCCGTTGCTTAAGAAGTCACAAAGAGCAGATCAGCAAGTCTGCATAAGTGTATGATCAAAGGAGAAATGAGATACTATGTCAGTTGTTTACCAATGCTTTTCCGCCCTAAGCCAACCATTTCATATACTTGCTCTGTAACGCTGGGGCTGGGACATTGCAAACTATATTTCCCAGGTTCTTTTCCCATTTGGCTTATTTTATATGTTGCCAGTAGAAATAAAGGCAGGAAATTTGAAGAAAAATTGGGGAGAAGGGACTCTCTTTCTCCTTCCAGGAGTTTAGACAACTTTGGCACTTCCTCTTAGCAGTCTCAGAATCAAACACAGCATCTTCAGAGGTCTGTTCAGTAGCTTTAAAGCAGTCTTTTGTGATTCCAGCTCCTAAGGGATGGCCTTTTCTTTGCACTCTTAGTCTCTGGTTATTACATCTTTCTCATTCTTTTCTCAGCCCGAGGAATAGTATCTCCTTCTTTTAATTGCTAATCTTTGGATTACCTGGCTGGCCCCTTTTCACTTTCATCATCCAATAGTTCTGTAACCAATTTTGTGTATTAAATCCTTTTTATTTTCCTGACTAGAACTTCAATGAGACAGAAGCTAATCTTCCCTTTCTAGGAGGCTCCCAAATCTCTAGGAGCGATTATTCATCGTCATTAGGCCAATAGAAGAATTCAATACTTCTTTTCACTCTCTCTCCTCTCCCCTCTCCTCCCCAAAGTCTATTTATATGGGGGTTAGGAGGTTGCCAGAGTGATAGTATCAGAACCTGTGAGGCTACCTCCTAAGCCCAGAGAAAGTGTCTGACCACATTTGTATGCAGCTGTCTTTACAAAATTTGGGAAACTTCATGACTCTTAGTCTTCTTTTTTGGGGTTACAGTCCCCAATTCTAAATTAACAGGGAAAAAATCATCTCCATAATTCTTACAAATGTTAAAATGTCCATTTATGAAATGATGGTAGTGTACTGGAGCACAGGCATTTTGGTTTCTTTTTTTTTAATGGCCTTATCTAGAAAAATTAAAAGTTGGTAACTATGTCAGTATCCTAATTCTTTGGAAATTTTACTGTGTCATAAAGCACAAATGTCTAAGAATCTCTGAAGACCAGTGGGTCTTAACTTCCTAAAAATAACTAGCATAAATCCTAGTTCACAAAAAGAAGGGATTTCTGATTGGGGCTAGCATCTAATATAGTAGGAATTGGGAGGGAAAATGTTGAATGAGAAGGAACCTGAATTACCGTCTCCACCCCAAGCCCCATATCTGCCTACCTCTAACTTTTCCTCTAGCTCTGGGCTTCAGTTTCCTCCTTTGTCATAGGAAGGAATTTACTTATAATTATCCATAAACTTCATGAAATTCGAGGAAGCTATGAGAAGATAACTGAATAAAAACAATAAGAACCAACTCTTCAGTCTCAACAAATGGAAAAACATATCCAGAATTTGATACAGAAAACATTAAACTTCTCCCTTGAGTTTGCATCTTCTAGTTTCAACAGACTTCAAGAAGTTTGGGACTAAACTTTTATAACAGCTGCTTTTGGATTTGAATGTGGGGAAGATAAACATGAGCTGATTGTCATCTTGCTAAAAATTGTTGGAGTGGGAAGTAAATACTGGAAATAAACAGTATAAAACTGTTTAAGACTATAATAATCAACCGTTTAGATCTAAGCATTTCCTGGAGAGAAATTCTTGGAGAGAATGTGATGAGTTTAATTAGGTTATAAGCATCCAGGACTTTTGAGATAGAAATTGAAAAGTGTTAAGAATTAATATCAACATAAATCGCTAGCTTAGCCTGAAAGAGAGATAAGTAACAAAGGAATAATGGCATTCATTTAATAGTTATCAGACTGCAAAGTACCTAAACTAAATGCTGCTCTGAGTAAAACTTGTCTCCTAAATAACCATTTTTTTAAAATTTCTACTATAAAATGTGTTCTCTGAAAATTACTAGTAAGTTGCGTACTTGGAATCAATATACAGAACGACAGCAAAGAAAGAATTCTTAGTATACAATTTGTATGAATGTTAATTTCCCAAAATAACACAACAAAGATAACTGACAAACTATTCCCATGTTTCTTCTTATATGTAAGTTTATTAATATGTTTCTCTTCAATAAATACTGTCTAAATAGGATAGTTTTAGAGTTAAGTTATATTTCCTATTTCAAAAAATCAAAGGCACTATCGATTAGCCTTTTACTGTTTAAAATGCGATAAAGCAGCATTATCAATTGTTTCGGTTTTCAACCATTTTTGGTTCCATCTTAAATAAAAGGGAAAGAACAAATAAGCCCTGTATTCAAATGGCATAATCTAAACATTTGACACTGCAAGCTCTCTCAACATCTGAGGGTTTTCATCTCCCAGTCATCTTCATCACGGTACTGAAGTGAAGAAGTGATTAGGGAAAATTTAGAAAGGAATAGGGAATTTGTATTATCTTCTAAAGGGAGGCTCTACAGACAGATGTGAAGAGCCAGTATAGCTGAAGCATATTCAACTCACTTAAGAAGGATTTGCTGTTTATCCTCAAACTTAGATCTTCTAACGCTTCTAGTTCTTTAGTAACTTTCGGAAAGTGACTAGAGCCTCTCTAAGATCAGTCCCAGTTAATATAAGCCACTTTTGATTAGAATATAAAAAAAATTAAATTATATACACGACTCAAACCCTCATTTCCAACCATCATGAATATCGACCACTTCTTTTCCTTTGGTCCCTCAACAAAAGAACCTACTAAGAACCTGCTACATGACAGAGACTTGCTGAATGCTGTGGCTAATCCAAAGATGACCATGACACATTGCCTGACCTTGAAGTGCCCACTGTGTAGTCTGAACAATGAAACACTGATCACTCAGTGCACAGTGCTCTGCCTTCTCAGCACGTGTCAGGCTCAAGCAGCAGTGCGGGGTAAGTACTGTGGTAAGAATTAACAATGGGTTCATTAGGTGAACAAATGAGCAAAGGGCACCTCTTTGGGCAAAAAAATTATCAAGGAAAGCTTTACAGAGGAGCTTATAGTCCTTTTACAAACACTGTAACTAAGGAACAAAGAACCCCTTCTATACCCTTTAACCTTTTCTCCAGAGGATCTTTTTAAACTGAAAGATTCCTTATATTACTCCTCTGCTTTACATTCATCAGTGGCTTCCTGGTACATTTAAAATAATCCAAAACCTGTAATATGACATACAAAATCTGGTCCCTGCTTCCTTTTCAGCCTCAACTTCCTGTTTTGGTCTCTACTTGCTTTGCCACCTTATACATCAATCACCTCCTTGGCTCATTTATCTCCAGTAACACTGGACTTTGCATTTATCCAACATGCCCTCTTTGCCTTAGAACTTTTTCCTGCACAGGAATACTTCCTCAGTTTTGCCTGGCTAACCCATTCTGCAGCCTCCAGCTTAAATGTCATTTCTTCAGAAAAGCCTTTACTGATTTCCCCCCACTTGTCATAAGATCTTAATTTAATATTTTCTTTTTTGTATCTCTTTTATAAGCAAAATTATGTACTTATTGTATGAATGTATAGTTTTCCCAGAAACTCATAGTGAATGCTGTTAATCACATAATGATAACCACTATCTTCTGTACCAAGCAATTGATACTTGTCAAATAAATGCTTGCATGAATATAAAAATTATGCTCTATGTCTCTTGGGATGCACTAAAACTGTGATCATCTAAAGGCAGTAAATAGGAGGGGGCAGGCAGTAACCAGACCACATGGTAAACTATAAATATCTGTTCAAATAGTCAATATTGACAAAATACATATTCTGACTCATGATGGAAATACTAATAGTTTTGTGGCAGACACTGCTCTATAGTCCATAGTTATGTCACCTCATGTAATTCTCACAACTTTTTATTTTACAGGTGAGAATCCTGAGGCATAGAGTAAGTAAGGAACTCATCTAAGCTTACTTATCTTGGAACAGAGCAGATAAAGGTTCATCTAAGCTCATTCATTTAAAAAAAGGTAGAGACAGGATTCACAGCCAGATCTCATATAATTAATTTCTATCTGGAAAGATAGAGTTTCTATCAAGGAAGCTGCCTCTTGGAAGCAGCCTAACAAGGATTATTTATCAGAGAACAAGTCACAAATGAGGTGGAGTCAGGGCCAAGATATAGAGGATAATTGGGAGGAAAAATGGAAATTTCAAAACAAGAAAGGAAATAATTTTCTTTTTAATGATGAAACAAAAGAGAATGAGATAAAAGCATATTGCAATTTGTGGCACATATACAACCTAAGAAAAGTAAGTCTTATGTACTCTCTACTAGTTTACATTAAATTGGGAAACTTAGGTTATGTGTATAAAAACATAGATCAAATATAAATAAAAAAGCATTAACATTTGCTGCTACATTATCTTATGCTTAAGCAAGAATTCCTGAGTATTTTTTCCTTCTAAACAGGATTGCTGTTTCAATAACTAAAATTATTTTTAAGTTAATACAAAAGATTCAACATTTATTCACAAGTGCTATGCCCCTAGACTTTTTCAAATTGCCCACCTGTGCAAAGTTGCTCAAACATGTTTAATGGAGCACATGGGAGATTAAAGGACTTTTTAGGCTCAAAGACCCCAGGTACTCATGATCCATTTAAAATTTTCCCTTTTAGGGGGAGGTGACTGAAATAATAAAGCACAACAGTTAAATTACTGTTTTACGTAAGCAAGCACATAAGATCTCTGAGCACTCATTTTTCAGAAATATAAATACTATGTCGTTATAGACTTTCTATGAGAAAGATGACAGAAACATGAGGAATCTGCCCAATAACATATTGGATATTAACTATACCAATGATTGTTGACCCACTTCGAAGAGGCACCTAATTTTGTGCCAAACAGTCTGCCCCAGCCCTCTAAAACATCACGGGGTCCAGATCTAGATGGACATATGAAAAAAGAAGAAGTCTCAACAGCAGAAAGCTGAAACTAATGTGGTAATACCAGAAAACTGTGTAATATTGATTTGATAAGGCATAAAGGAACATAGGGAAATCTTTTTTTGATTGGTCTTTAAATATCTTTATATTCTGAAACTATTATTTGTTTGTTTTTAAAGATGCAAATTAGGTCTCCACCTAAGAACGTACCCAACTATGAATTTGATAAGCACCCAATATATTTGTTATGGAGGGGATGAGAAAATGGAGGGGGTAGGTATTAAAGGACAAAGAGGCTTAGCAGCCACAGCATTTCAATTGCTATTTGTTTTAAATACTGGAAGTCTGTGTGAGATTTCATTTGAATAAGAGTTTCTGACACTTAAGAAAAACTTGAAAACCACCAATCCACTACCTATAATATTCCCCATAAAATATGTTAGAGCAGTGTTTTCCAAATTTTATTTACTCAAGTGCCATCTTTTTAACTTTTGCCATATGTGATTACCTAATTGTAAAGATAAATGATAGAGCTCTATAAAATTTAACTTGTCACTCACCTATTAGTGGCATAACTAAGACTAAAAAACTCTGATAACCTACCATTTGGTCCAGTTTGTTTGTTTCATCAGTGAATTTATTTTATCACCTTCAAATGAAAGGGTTTTGTTTGTTTGTTTGTTTGCTTGTTTGTTTGACAAAGCCTTAGGTATATATTAGGGAGCATGCTAAACCTCAAAGAAAAAAATACTTCAGCACCAAGAAATAAATTTTTGAACTCATACATTCATGTACTCAGTCATTTATTTATCCATTCATTTGTACAACAAATATTTTTTTAGCGCAACTAAGGGCCTTATGCTCTATAGGCATTGAGAATATAAAAGCATGACGCCTGTCCTCAAGGACTGTACAATCTAAGTAGAATATCAGAGTTGTGACGAACAAGTGACACAACTACTTAGATTATGAAAGTCCTTCGAAGATGTAGTAGCAGTATACAGAAAGCTTTCAGGTAAATCTTCCTAGAAGAATCAATTAAGGTTTGCAGAGAAGATAAACTTGACTTGTGCTCTGGCAGGGTGTTTTGGTTTGTTAAAGCTATCAGAATGTAATATACCAGAAATGGGTTGGCTTTTATAAAGGCTAATTTATTAAGTTACAAGTTTACCATTCTAAAGTCATGAAAATGTCCAACTAAGGCATCCTGACTCAGAAAAGGCTCATCTGGGAAGGCGCTTGGCTGGCATCTCCTGGTCCTTTGGCTTCTGGTTTCAAACAGCTTCCATGGGGCATTTTCTTTTTGCATCTCCAAACATCTGTCTGTGTCAGTTCTCAAGCAACTGTTCTCCAAGATTCTGAGCTTCCTCCAAAATGTCCCCCCTTTTAAAGGACACCAGTAAACTAGTCAAGACCCACTTGAATGGGCAGAGTCACATCTCCAACTAATCAAAGGTCATACCCACAACTGGGTGTGTCACATCTCCATGGAAACAATCCAATTAAAGTTTCCACCCTAAACAATAGGTTTGTCCCCACAAGACTGGATTGGAAAAGACCACATGGCCTTTCTGGGGCACATAATTTCAAACCAGCATATAGGGTAAGTAGAATTTTATCAGGAAGGTGGGGGAGAGAAGTTAATTTCTGAACAAACCAAGATATCTCAATGATACTTGGCTACCAATCTGAGCCTGGCTAGTGCCTATGGAATGTTTAACAAGTGTTTTGATCCATCTACCCTTGTTAAAAAAGATAACATATATTTGCTGTATATATTCTTGATGTAACGGTTATAATACAAGATCAATGTAAAAATGTTAAAACATTGCATACGTTTAGGAAGATGAGCACAGGAATATTTCCGTCATTAGTGATAGGCCTTTGCAGATTCTATATGCAGGGAAGCCAGCTGAGGTCTAAAGCAAAGCTCACTGAAACTGGATTCAGAAGACTCTGGGATGAGATTCCAACTCTCACATACTGATAGATGCATTCAGTGATTTCTTTGAGCTACCTGGAAGTGTGTCCCTATTTATAAAAACAGGGACAGTATTGCCTATCACTTAGGTTGCCACGAGGATTAAATGAAATACAGAGCGTTACCTCTCAGGGCCTGTGTGTTGTAGGTCCTCATTAAATGGTTTTCTGAATCACAAGCCTATCAAGCCATTTTCCCATTAACTGTTCTCTCTTCACCTCATCCCAGTGATGCCTCTTTTAACTTTACTTCCTTTTAAAGAACACAATGGAAATAACACAACCTTATATAACTCAGCTCTGGAGCTATTTATGCACGATTTTTTTTTTTTTATTACCAAGAGAACATAACAACTGCTTCACTTGGGAGAGACAGTCTCTAGGGATCTGAAAAAGGGGTCAAGATGAATCTGACAAGGTAAAGCATTACATCACCACAAAAGGTTCTTAAGACGAGGCTATAATATAATGTCTGAAATGACATTGATACTAAGTCCTTTAGACTGTAGCCTGTTTTTAGAGGATTACAGGAAATAACGAACACTGGCAAATTGTTATCCAACCACGAATGTAATTTTGAACACTCTCCCTCAGTAATTGTGCATAAGAAGAAAACATATTTCTACCTTTTATCATAAAGCTAAATAAAATAATCTGAATCACAAAAATATTTTGGCCTTACCTTTGCTTTAGAGACTGCCACTATAAATGGGCTAGTGTCCCTAATAACAGCTGATCCAGATTCAAAGAGGGTGATACTGTTCTATGGGCTATGTTGTAGAAACTATATAGCTTAGTGGGAATGTAGAACAAGTTAAAAAAAAAAATGGACCTCAAATACAGAATGCAAAGGTACCTAAAATCACTTTTTAGGAAATTATTATTATGGATTTCTGACAGGAAATGAGGTAATGATCTTAAGCCTATCTCTTCTGAAACATTCATTTAAAGCAAATAAGTGTTAGAGAACTACTTTGTGAAAGGTGCTGCTAACAAAAGGAGACACCTAGTCTGCCTGCCAAGAGCTCAGACAATGCACTGTTGAGTGGGCAGTGATGGGATTATGCATTATGTAGACACGTACCACGTGGTATGTGATTAGCGCCGAAACGGAGGGTCAGTGAAGTTAGGACACCAGAGCATGGATCTTTCTGTGTGCTTATTTTCCATTCCTATATCTTCTTTTGTGAAGCATATGTTCATATCTTTATTGCATAATTTTATCTAGTTGGTTTTCTTACTGGTTTGTAAGAGTTATTTATATATTATGAAAACAAATTCTTTATTAGATATGTGTTTTACAAATGTTGCCTCCAAGGCTTATAACGCTTATCTTTATTTTCATAATGGTTTTTAAGTTTGAATATTTCCAATTTATTTACTTATTTAATGTTTTGTGCCTTGTATCTTAAAAAATATTTGCCTAACCCATGGTCATACAAATTATTCTCCTAGTTTTTCATCTGGGAACTGAATATACTGAAGTTTCATATGCAGATCTATGTGCCCTTTTCAGTTAATCTTGGTATATGGCGTGACATATGATTTAGGTTAAACTTTTTCCATCCATATGCCAAACTTTCCCAGCAGTAATTCATGAAAACATCTTTTCATTGAATTACTTAGGCTCTGTAGTAAAAAGTTACTTGACCATGTGTGCATGGGACTATTTCTGGACTCTATATTGTGTTTCGTTGATCACTAGTGTCTCTCCCTATCAATACCACACTGTCTTGAAATCAATTAGTGCATGTCCTCCAATTCTGTTTTTCTTTCTCAAAGTTGTTTGGCTATTCAAATACCTTGCATCTCAGTATAAATTTAGGAAACTTCTTTTCCATCTTTGCCAAAAATCCTACTAAGTTTATTTTAAACTATAGCTTAAGTGGAAGATTGCCAGAAGCCACTTGAAAGGTCCAAAGATGAATGAAGAAATAGATCAGAAATAACATGCCTTCTAAAGAATGACCACCCTCTCCCCAATTCATACCCTCCTCCTTCCCCATGACCCATCATCATTTTTCTCTTCCTTCTTTAGGAGTACAATAAACCTTCATTACATTGCATTTTACGTGCATACTATAAAATATATACTTATTTACTTTCATGCTATAATAATATATACCTACTATTATAAGTAATAAGTGCATTACTTATACACTTATTTTCAATGAATTCCTTTTAATTTACTAAAATTGAATATCATGAGACACGATGACACCAATCACAGCTTTCCCATTAAAGTTAAAGAAAATAATTTTTCATTTCAGCTTTTTTCTTTTTCACTTGATGGCAGGGTTATAAAGAAGAAATGAGCATAATTCAGCTAGGGACTGGTGTGTTCCATGTCATGTCATAACAATATTAAGTTGTTTACTTGCCAGATGGCTCTCCTGTAAAAGTCAATTGTAAATACAAAGGTCTATTATGATGTGATACTTTACTTTCAGTCTAAGTTACTAATTTCATATATTTGTTATGGAGAGTTATTTTTATTCATTGTTTATTACCATAAATGTAATTCATTTGTCAATCCTATATTACTTATTTCACTAACTACAATTTCACCCTTCAGCATCATCTGAGGGGTGAATATGAGCTAATGAGATGCAGCTAGAAAATGTAAACAACTTCATCACAAAACTTAGCTCTAAAGAAAAAGAAAGAAGGGCATAACATCTAAAGAAGAAAAGGCAATATCCTTCTTTATCCAGAAGATGGATAAAGGATTTTTCGATTGTTTGGGATAGGAGATGACTTGAAAAAATCATATCTGCTAAGAGGAAAGGGCTGATAGGGAGGGAGAGATTGAAAGCAAAAGGAAAACTGATGGAACAGAAAGGGTCAAGATCTACAGTAGAGACCCAATCAGCCTCAGAAAGAAGCAGGAACTGAGAAGAGGATTGTACAGACCCAAACCCATTTCTAAGTGAAGAGACACATTAAGTGGAGAGAGTTTATAACTAACATCCACAATTTACTTGTTAAAAAGCACTCTCTGGGGCGGGCCGCAATGGCTCAGCAGGCAAGAATGCTTGCCTGCCATGCCAGAGGACCAGGGTTCGATTTCTGGTGCCTGACCATGTAAAAAAAAAAATAGATAAAAATAATAATAATAAAAAAAAAAAAGCACTCTCTGACATGAGAAAGGGAACTGGAGGCATCATGACTTTCAGGACTGAACAGCTGAGTGAAAGACAGAAATAGGATTTTGAACATGGTTTGTATTGTGATTGTAACAGTAAAAGAAGATTGTGACCTATCTAAACAAGGTCACACAACTTAAAATAGTAGCCCATTTATGGCAGCTCTTTGCAAATATTTGTCATGCACTCTTAAATTGACATCACCTTGTTTATGAGTCTACTTTGTAGAAACTTAGAATCAGAAGACCTTAGTTCAAGTCCTGGTTTTATCACTATCATATTAAGCAAGCAAGATCATCCCACAAGCCTCAGTTTCCTCACCAGTAAAATAAAAGGATTGTGAAAGAAAATTCCTACTCCTTTCCAGATCCAGAACTTCGTGATTCTACACCTTCATGAGGTTGCAAAAGGCAAGGAAGCAAAATTTGGACAATTACCAGGATATTATTATAAGAGTTTCTCCTGTAACAAGGCACAGTAGATGAATTTAAACTGAAAACAAGACGCCTACAGATGAGCTGGAGAGCTGCTTTACTTCACGTAAGGACACATATAATGGAGATAATCTGATCTGGCATCACGGTTCACCTGAGGCAATATTCAAGGCATCCAATTCTAGCAATGATTCCCAGAACAATTGTTTAACCTCTAAAAGATACTGATTTTGTTACAATAAGAAAGAAAATAATATGTTCTTTCTAATATTCATCATGCAATCCATCAGAACAATTTGCATAGAGATGAGCTACATTGCACTTTGGAAATTCTGCCATGATTTTCATTAAATTAAAAAACACTTCAGTCTTTAGCCATTCAAAATAGTGAAATACCAAACAAAAGGAACAACTAAGGTTAGTTACATCAACATAAATCTATTCTACATTTCTTATACAAGTCAAACTTGTGATGTTGAGAAAACCATGTTTCTTCTGGGTTAAATGAACTTAACCCAGTTATGATATGCTAGTTCCTTTTCTGGGTCAGAGACAAAGAATATGATAAACTCAATAAGTAATCATACTATGCCCTTTTATGGGCTGTAGTAAGTGCTAGTGCAAATAGAGGAAAGAAAAGTGACATAGCAATATATACTTCTATCTGCTGATAATTATTTAATTCAACAAATATTGATGATGGAAAACGTACAAAAATTACTGTATATATTTCAGCACTTGGCTTTGAGTTACTCATTGTAAATATTAAAATGTGACAAGCAAGGGCTTAATATCAGAATTGACATAGGTTTTATAGTTTTCAAAGCACTTTCACATCAAAGTCTCAGCTACTTTTTTTTTTTTTTAACTCCATGAAGTGTGTGATTATCAGTCCCATTTTTAAGGTGAGAAAATGAGGCTCAGAAAAGAATAAATGTTTTTCCCAAGGTCAGATTTCTAATAATGTGACACAGCAAGGTCAAATTAAGTCCTCAACTCCAAGTCTAATGGACTTTCCTCTGTTATGGCATAAAAAGAAATTAGTTAATTTGTGTCTTAAAGGTATTTTGGTCTTCAACATTTCCTATTAAAACTCCAAATGCTCCATGTATCTGCTAGATCAGATTATTTTTCTTTTAAAATCCTTATTGCAATGATATTTAATGTTATGCTATTTTCAAGACTGATTTTAATTTACAGTACTGCCAGAAGTGTACAGATATATCTGAACCAAAACAACTGCAGCAATACTGGAATGTTATTTTATTTTTAAATGTCTACTTACTGATATGTATAAATTGGTAGTTTAAGGTTGCTTTAGTTGGTATTTTTAGATCATTTTTAAGACAACAGACTGGAATAAGAGTATGAGATAAAAGATCCGAGAAAAAAGAACTGGGTAGGTACAAAAATAAAACTATGCCCACTGTGGGTCCTATTGGTAATTACAAGTTGAAGAGAAAGTCTTTACAGCCTCCAGCCAGCACACCTGTTTTAAGAATGGACGTTGTAAATAGGGCTCTCTGTGAAGCAGGCCCTAAGACTGCGCTCAGCCTTCCAGGTAATTATCAGGAAATGCACATTTGTAGAAGTGAGGAGAATGAAGTGGGTCCAGGTCAAGAACAAGGTGAGTGTCGAAGCAATATCAACAGCTCAAACAACTCTACATCTGTCCCAGGTTGGGTCCTAGAGACCAGGACTTCCACCTTCTCATCACGGATCATTGGATAGAGGCTGCCTCCGGTTGGGGGCAAGACTGAGGGCAATGCTCCAGAAAAACCCCCAGCTGAGAGCTGCCCATCCCTCCCGAAGGGGCTGGGTAGTGTAACACAGCATCCTCAACAGAAGCAGAGAATACACTTGAAGGTTTCATTTAGGGGCATCTAATGAAGGGACACTTTATAAAGTTATAGGCACAGTGAAGGCAACGGCAAGGCCTGGTGAAGCACCCAAGTATCAGCAGCAGTGGGGAGCTGCTGCCACCCCTAAGCCTAAAGGGGCAGGGGAGGGAATGGTGCTACTAGACCCTGAGAAGAGCTGGCATCAAGAAGAAGGGACCATCTGACACTAGCTAAAGAAACATATCTGCCAAAATGGTGGTCTGGAAGGAAGAAAGAGGAAATAAATACCTGCCCACTCTCTTTACCGGCTACCGTGCCTTCTGCTACCACCTCTCACAAGACCCAAATCAACTGGAATCCAAAGGACAAGAGAACACCAGTAATGCAATTCTAGAGGTAAGCTTCCTAGGACACATAGAAGGGCAGAAAATGGACTTAGAGGAACAAAAAGAGAATAGCCAGCATAAGATGAGAAATATTTTTGCCAGTTGAAAAGTTTTATATTGCACTAATAGTCACCTATGCTAGTTAAGCTTTGTCTAAATTCCGAGCCGTTGCTAGTCAAGAAGCAGCAGAGGTGGTCATGGTGGCAGGTCTCTCCAGAAACTACATCTGACCAGGTATTACAGGGAAGCTGAAGCAGCACAGCTAGAGCAGTTGCCTGGATTAGCTTTCCCTCAGCCAGACCTCAAATCCAGCCAGTGAAATACAAAGAGTAAAGAGCCAGAGATGTCTGCATCACCTTCTTGTGTTTTGTAGTAACCAAGAGCCATGTAAATATTTTAAGAAGCAGAAAATACTAATGCTTTGGAGAAGGCAAGCTGGCTGCAATTTTCCATTTGTAATTCCATTTCAGAGTCCTTCCATAAAGCAAGGAAGATAGACCAACACCTATTAAGCTTATGTGTAGGATGGTCTGCACAATCAATGAGAAGAGAAAGAAGATGGATACAACTAATCTTCAGAAATCTAGGGAGTAAACAGTCCTTAAACCTAGTTAGGGATTGAAACTGCTTCAAATGTATAAATGACTCTGAGCTAAAGTGCAATCCACCATTCTCTTTCGACTTTCTTCCACGTTCCTTGAACTAAGGCTTAGGGGCTTAATCACTGTACCTGAAATATAGGTCCCTTTAATGCTCAACCGTTTATTATCTGAATTCCCATCTAACTGCATGTCAGACAAGCTCCTACTGCTCTCAGAATCAACTCAAAGGTCTTTCTTTCTCAGCAGTTTTTTTCAGAATCCCCCTTTCTCCGGGCCAAATTAAATATTTTCTCATCTCTATATAATATGTTCTCTATATATTTACTCTATAGCATTTCTATTTTGCCTGTGTTATTTATTTGTCAACTTGTATCTTTCCCCTCTAAGCTATAAACCCCTTGAAACCCAAGACCTTATTTTATATATTTTCAAATCACATTCACCTAGCAGTTACTTAACATTTGTTAAATGAATGACCACATAAAATTTCATATGAAAACTTAGGAAGTCCAGAAAATAAAAAAGCATACACTTGTACCCCTACACAGTAGGTATGTGCTGATTCTGAGACTGTTGGTCCTGGGATACACTCTTCGCCCTCCTGCTTTGGTCTGTATTTCAGGGCTATTGGACCTCAAGCACGGCATTTTCCCAGGGTCCATGCCCTTGGCCTCTGGTTGAGCTCAGCCAATAGAGAAAAGATTGGAGGGAATGAAGAAAGGGTAAAGCTGGGTATAACCTTTCTGCATTTCAGTTTCTTCATCTCTAAAATGGGAATAATAATACTTATAGAGTAGACATGAAGATTAACAATAAACATTTTAGAATAATATCTGACACATAATAATTTCTCAATAAAGTAGTTATTTTTTTAATTATTCTTAGCTATCTTCTAAGTTTTCATATTGCCTTTACAACTTTTTAAAATTTCTCTGCTAAATGCACCAATTTAAAATGTTACTATCATTCTCAGCAATGAACATATTTCAATTCCTAGAAATAAAAATAACAATGATTAATAATTCTATTTACATACAATTGTGTCACAGATTATAAGTTTTTTAGTCAACAGCTATAAAGTCATATATTCAGGAACTCTGACTGCCGAGAATTTAAATAGTTTACTGATGTGATGGTCAGAAATCACCAGACCCTAAATAGCCTGTTCTATGCACTGATAATTATAAAAAGATTAAATAATAAAAACAAAGTCTATTTTATTTTTCTAATTTAATAACCTTAACCTAACAAAATTTTACATTGTATGTAGGTAGGTATGTATGTGTATATATGATATGTATATAACTGTATTAATATTTGTATTAATTATTTGATAAAATAATAAATATTGGGGGTTACAAGGGCAGTTCAGTGGTAGAATTCTCTCCTGCCATGTGGAAGACCTGGTTTCGATTCCCTATCCATGCACTTCCCCAAAAAACAAACAAACAAGCAAAACAAACAAAAATTCAACAAATGGTGCTGCAATAACAGGATACTCACATGGAAAAATATTATGTGACCCCACCATAATAAAATAAAAAAATATATAAAATAAAAAGAAGATGTGACCCACCATACAGCATACAAAAATAATAATAACAAAAATAAGTATTTTTCCATTGTATACTGTGATATCCATAAAAGGCTTTGTGATCCTAAATAACAGATGCTGACAACTTCTTAGTCACAGATGCTGACAACTTCTTAGTGACAGGGTTTTAGTTTGGGGATTAATTGCAAGAAATTACATAAATATTTATAATAAAAAAGCTTATGTTGTGTATCTACTGGTTAATAGTGGGAGAATTTAGAATAAAAACTATAACCAAATTATTTTTAAGTGATTCAGGTTAAAAATGGAGATTTAAAATATATAATGAAATTTTTCTTCTATTTTGTTCTTTAAATCCTGGAAACTTTGTCATGCCCACCCCCTCCAATTTATATCAAATTTTTATCTAATTTGATTATACATTTTATCTAATTGGATCCTACCTACATGTGGTAGGATGAAGATAAGAGTAAAATAAAAAGAAAGGAAAATGAATTTATAGACAATCTCTCTTAACAAACTTTGGAGAAGAAAAATAATCAGGATTTTATTAAAATCTCTAGCTCTACTTATGAAATATGTCAAACCCTAGCACATTTCTGTAGAATTCCACACTTCTATGATATATAAGTCTTAGACACTGATCTGATGGAAACCACATCTTGGTAACAAAAGAGGAGAATTGCTCATTTTCATATATCCAATTAAAAATTCTTTTATGTTTATACTTAATTTATTCCCAAAATATTTTAAGTATCTTTCATATTTCAAAGGAATAATTAAGGAAAGTTTGTGATATTATATTAATGGTTTCAGAAAACATAGTTAATTTCAAAACGCAAATACTTTAAATGGAGCACTAAAAAACTCATTCCTTGCCTCAAATCTCACACTTTGTAATCCTCATATCATTGTTTTGGAAGTCACAGAGAGTTGGGAAGTGACCTTTACCTATACCTCACCTACCCCTGCCTCCTTTTCCGGGGAAGTCACAAATATTTACTGTGATGGTTGGGTTCTGGTGTCAACTTGGCCAACTGATGATGCCCAGTTGTCTGGTCAGGCAAGCACTGGCCTGACCTTGGCTGCAAAGATATTTCATGGCTAGTTGATAAACCAGAAGGCTGGTGCAGTAAATCATCTGTCAGTTGATTGCAGCGGTGGCTGATTACATCTGAGATCAACTAAGGCATGTCTCCCACCTTCTAACCAGGTGAAAGCTTTTAAGGAAGAAGAGCGACTCTTTCACTGCTTCCTCAGCCAGCCGTCCAGACCCTTCATCAGAGCCACAGTTTCACAGCCTGCCGTACGAATTTTGGACTCTTCCATTTCCACGATTGCTTGAGGCACCATTATAAAACTCATATTTACAGATCTCGCCTGTTGGCTCTGTTTCTCTAGAGAATCCTGAATAACACACCCACTAAGCAGCCATCCTCTGGCCTCTCACTGCCTCCACCTCCTTTTCTATTGTGTGCCATTCCACAACCTGGAGGAGATGTTAAGTCAAATGAAAAGGCCCAGCCAGATCTTATTCCCTAAACCAGGGAACAAGCAGCTCCAGATGCTCATCAGAGCAGGAATTCTCCATGGCAGGAAACCCACACACACTTCTGCCCCGAGGTGGACAAAACCCAGACAACCACGCTCAGACAGTACAGATGGCTCTCTTCTCTGGCTCGAAATGGGAGCTGCCATCTCTGGACACAAAGGGAGAAGTTTTCAGCCAGCCTGGGAAATGGGCCCTGATGGACTTCTTCCCCTTCTCTTTTGGACTTTGTACTGTGTAAACGACAAGAGATTTGTCCCTTCCGGACTGTTATTCTGTACAATAAGAGATCATTTGCTGAAAGCTCTTGCAGTGCCCCCTAGAATCTGTGGTCCCACAGCAATTGTTTGTAGCAACTGACTCTACAATCATGTTCTCTCAACTTCATTATTTGTTTTTTGTTTATTTGTTTTGTATGCTATATGGCAGGGTCACATTTCATTATTTTTCCATGTGAATATCCCATTATTGCAGCACCATTTGTTGAATTTTTGTTTTGCTTGTTTTGCTCATTTGTTTTTGGGAAGTGCATGGACCAGGAATCGAACCCAGGTCTCCCGCATGGCAAACAAGAATTCTCCCACTGAACTACCCTTGCACCTTCCTGTTTATTTGTTTTTTTTTAGATTGCTCTAATGCTTAACATAAAGTTCAATTCTCTGGGACAAAAACCCAACCTATCCTCTGCCTGCAGCCCAGCTCTTCTATGTATTTCACTCTTCCTGGGTTCTATATTGCTACTCATGCCATTCACACTTCCCTTCAAAGGAGATAGTGCCTCTTCAAAGCCCAACAGAAATTCTTTTGCCATAGCAAAATAACTCCCCCTCTGAATTGTCAGGGCATTTCATTTAGGTCTCTACCACCCCTCCAGAACTCAGCAGTTTTCTATTGGGATTGTTATATTTCTATCTACTCTACTGGAATTTGAGCTCCATAAGAAGAGGGGCATTTTGTTTTGCCATAGCACCAATCCTTGCCACAGGGCTTGGCACATCATACACCTTCAATAAATATATTTTGAATGAATAAATAAATAAATATTTATGTTAAAAGATATGGATCTGTGCAAGTCATTGAGTAAATCATTTTGTCTCAAAGACCTCAGTTGTCTCATCCGTAAAATGGGAAAAAAGGCTAACTTAGTATTTCTCCCTCCCAGGATGTTATGAAGATCACATGAGATGCCAGAAGTGAAGATATTTTCTTTATCTAAAAAGTGCTAACAAATGCTTTTTTATACTTTTTTATACCCCTCCATCATGCTCAGTTTATCATACTTTATACACAGTGCTTTGCATACAGCAAAATTCAGTTAAGCATGCTGATGCTGATTGAAGATGGAGAAAATTCCTCAGCCATTAACAGTCATTTCTGCCCTTCTTTGAAACTTGTGATGGCTAAATAGCTTCTTTTTCCCCCTTCTTCTCTAGATAGTAAGTGAACTGAGATTTTCTTTGGAAATCTATTTATTGATTGCTGAGGATTACAAAGCTGTTATGGCTCAGAATTGTTAATAACTCTTTGATCTAAGTACTAAGTAAGGACCATTAAACTGCTACTGTTGTTTGTTTACTTCCCACTCCCACAGTGAGCCCAGCGTCAGCTGAAACGCCGACCTCACTGACTCAGGGTTTCATCTGCACACTCTGTATCTTAAGGACCCCACATTATTTGAGGCTGAATCTGTCTCTTGATTGTGGTTCATTATTTGTCATTAATTATTTACTATTTTAGGTGAATTTAAAAAGTGCTATCTTAATGATTTGATTTCATAAGTAATTTTATAGGAAATCCACAAAAATGCCATATGTTATCCTTCCTCGTCCTTTGTGCTTGTTAAAATGTTTTTTCAAATTTCTAAGTATCAGATTTAACTATATTTCAGAAAATGTGAATTTAAAAACAATATATTGCTGCCTACCCACCAAATCATTTAGGATTTTGTCTAAAATCATTTTCAGGCTAATGGTCATGTTTATGGGTAATTGAAATCTAATTGCATTACAGGTACAATACATTTAGATTCACCCACTCATAAAATGAGCATGTTTGCATCTCGCTCTTCGTACAGCATGCACATTTTCACAAAAGAATCATGTCAGCAAAAAACTCTCTATATTGTACTATATTTGGATGAAAGGTCATATTCGAAGCCTAAGAGAAATTGATTGAAACATTAAACAAATTTCTAGAAATAGGATTTCAAGTGTTAAATACCTTGGCAAGCATTATTATAGGATTTTTATCGGTATTTATTTTAGGACTGTCATGTAATTCAGCCAGTCTGGCAGGCACAATGCAAAAGGCAGACTGGCAGCCTATAAAATATCTGGTCAGATGGCAGGTGACAGAAGGCTACCTGTCTAGAGGTGCCCGAGTATCACCTCTTCAGCCAACTTTCTAAACTGGCAACTATTCAAAAATTAAAATAAAGTATACATTCTCTGTTTGAGTTTTATGACAGCAGGCCCTAGACCAATGTTTTATATCAACACTGACAATAATACTGTGAAGTAATTTTCTTATTCTCATGTACAGATAAGGAAACAGAGGCTCTGAGAAATTAAATAATATGATTTAGAACCCAACATGCTGAATGTTAATTAACAACTAAATTAACAGATCAGCTCAGACTATAGTTAAGAGGGACTATGTTTTACCAGGAGATGAATCATAAATAGGAAAGGAAAAGCTCATATCTTCACACTCACCTGCAAGCCACTGTCCAGTATGCAGGTCTGGGACCAATTCTGACCTTAGTTATGGAGAGACTGAAGACATGACCAGAAAAGATCAAATTGGCCTGCCTGCCCCTCAAAAGGCTCTGACTCTATGTCTTACTCTAATAACGAAGCTTCTATCTTGTTCCTGGGGACAAAGCCCTACCTCCTACCCTAATTCTAGTAGCT